>NC_081802.1:18776997-19409497 GCF_963082965.1 Carassius carassius
GATAGATAGAAAGACAGACAGAAAGAAAGACAGACAGACAGACAGACAGAGAGAGAGACAGACAGACAGATAGATGATAGATAGATAGACACAGACAGACAGGTAGATAGAAAAAGAAAGAGACAGACAGACAGTTAGTTATATAGATAAATAGATAGATAGATAGATAGATAGATAGATAGATAGATAGATAGATAGATAGATAGATAGATAGATAGATAGATAGATAGATAGATAGACAGATAGACAGACACAGACAGGTAGATAGAGAGAAAGAAAGACAGACAGACAGACACAGACAGATCGAGAGATAGAAAGACATACAGACAGATAGATTTGTATGTGTTCCTTTTTTTACCCAATATGAATTTTTTTCTCACCTTTTACTTTTTTTGCAGTGCACTGAAGGTTATGAATTTGACTATGAAAAACAAAGCTGTAAAGGTAACATCTTGTCTCCTCTCATTCTGCTGTTTTGATAGCATAAGTGTTAGCGCTACACCAGGATTTATTGGCCAGTGTTTGGCCCCTTTGAGATTAGCAAAGTATTATCACATTTATACAGCATATACATATACAGTACCTGCACTGAATCAGATTATCAGCATCAGCCATTAAAAAACACCATGAATTATGCATAGACAGATATTCATGTACAAAATCATGTACCTTTTGAAGATAAGTACTTTTGTTGCTTTTTATATTCCTCACAGATATAGATGAGTGCAAGACAGTGCAGGAAGCCTGCAAAGGGGGCATGAAATGCGTCAACCATTTTGGTGGTTACCTCTGCCTTCCCCACAACGCTCGGATAATCATCAGTAATGGCGACGATGAGCCCACTACCGCCCCGCCCGTTGAAAGGGTAGATGTTCAGCCCGGCTTACCCCCCATCTCCAGGGGAGATTACTCAAGAGTCATTCAAAGCTCATCACACACACTCCAGTGTGGCGTGGGTTTCATGCCAGACTCTCAGAACTACTGCAGAGGTGAGCAATGGCTGTCCAAATCTCTGCAAGGTTATTGAAAGATCTCTTGATCTCACGATTCTGAGTGTATATCTCGCAATTGCAAGATATACAGTCAGAAAAAAATAATAAATGAACAAAATTGTGAAATATAAAATCAGAATTACAAGGAAAAAAAGTTTGAATTGCAAAATATAGATTTAGAAATGATTCAGAATTGTGAGATATAAACTCGCAATCTAAAAAATTCTAAATTCTAAAAAAGTCTAAATTTTGAGAGAAATTTTGAATAGAAAATTGTTTCAGAGAAATGCATGCGCATTTAAAGTATCATATGAATTTATATTCTGGGAGCAAAAAATGCATTATACTGCCACCTTTTGTCCAGTTCTCAAAAAATTTGGTACATTGCTTCACCCTTCACCATGGTTAGGCCCAGTCGTGGCCTAACCATTAGGCCACGACTTCAGGGGGAAGTCGTGGCCTAATGGTTAGAGAGTCAGACTCCCAATCGAAAGGTTTGTGAGTTCGAGTCCCGGGCCGGCAAGAATTGTAGGTGGGGGGAGTGCATGTACAGTTCTCTCTCCACCTTCAATACCACGACTTAGGTGCCCTTGAGCAAGGCATCGAACCCCCAACTGCTCCCCGGGCGCCGCAGCATAAATGGCTGCCCACTGCTCCGGGTGTGTGCTCACAGTGTGTGTGTGTGTTCACTGCTCTGTGTGTGTGCATTTCGGATGGGTTAAATGCAGAGCACAAATTCTGAGTATGGGTCACCATACTTGGCTGAATGTCACTTCACATATACACCAAATTTCACAATGATTGGATTTGATATTCACTTAAATTGGATTGCCTGTTTGGTTGATTTGCACAAAACTGCATACAATACTGCGTAGGCTACTATATAGAATGCCAAAACTGTAGAATGTCAAAATCCTTAGTATTTATGAAACAGTATGTCTCAAATAACCTAAATGGTTCACTACTTCTACAAAGATTTGAGAGTGCACATCCGATTGCACTCTGCTATCCCATAAGGCCATGGGTGGAGAATTATGAATGGCAGGGAAGTGACACAGCTGATGCCGTACTTTCCAACATGGTGGGTGTGGACAGAAAAATTGGTCTGCATATGCTGATTCTGAAAATTGCTTTGCATCCACTATTCGCAAGAATGAGGGGAATGTGTATAAGCAAAGTTTAGTTTGTGGTTAGATGATACACTCAAAATATACTGGCCAACAGTTCCAAAGTTTGTAGCGAAAATGTAATTTAGCTTATCAGCCAACAGCTTTTGGGCTTCCAGTACCTGAAATACTAGTAAAATAAATGTTCATTTTAAAATAAAATATTCATTTTGTCAACATAAACAGCTAATTCTGAGAGGCCATAAAATACTTGACAGAAGATAATCTCTGTGTGCAGAATGTGTAGTTACAACACATATCAGAAGAGCTATCCGGACCATGCTAACAAGCCAAACACTGATCCCCTTGGAAAGTTATTATGTCACTCTTTGGGAAGTCACTGTGTCTGTTCAGAGGACACATTGCCAGAAATCTGCTTCCTCTGGGTCTATCTTCTTCTTTCTGGTGGATAAAACAATTTTTGTGTGTGTGTGCTAATGGTGTTTTTCTTTCCCAACTTGATAGAGGCCTTAGTCATGTTACAGCATGCAGAATCCTTGTGCTAGAAGCAAACTATTTAGATTGCATAAACTATTCATGATGAGAATGAAAGACATGAATTGCAAAGACATGCCAACTAACATGTCATCCAACAAGAATAATACATTTGTTTCCCAATCTTAATTCATTTTTATTAGATATTATGAGCAGTAATATTTAATAACTGCTTCCATTGGTTAGCATTGGTTTGGTTGTGGTGTTGCTGGTGATCATACTGTTTAGGAGTAAAATGTAGCAGTTGCAGCTTTAATACCAGTTTCAAGAAAAGTTTTCATTTACATGTCATGTGGTATAACCATCAAAATTCATTATTTTTAAATCCATTTTTAAAAGTAAATAGTATTTTTACAAATATAATGAATTACTAATTACTTGTACTCTCTTTGACAAAATATGCATGTTGGTTGCACCACATGACGTTTCTGGCAAACCACTTTTTTTCAAATAGTTTTTTTTTATAATGAATTAATTAAAATAACGATAAATCATATTTATTATTATTATTTTATGAAAATATAATTTAAGAAATTCATATATTAATAATTTAATAATTACTTATTAAATATAATTTCATTCATACATATATTGTTATTATTAAATCAAATGATTTTCGAAGATTGATGTGACTAACCTTGCACTAACCCAGTGATTAGGTTTTCTTTTTTTTTGGACATACTTTGTCTCTTGACAGACTCTGTCTTCAGACTAGTACAGTACAGTCCCAACCACTCTATTAAAACTGGCATTTTCAGCCATTGTTGTGTGGAATATTCTTACATTCAAATGGACTGTTGGTCGGTTCACCCACAAACTTTTGAAGACCAATCATGGGTCAAATGGCCCTTCATCGACTGTGCTTTTTGCTGTCAAACAGCTACCAGAGTTTATGTGGTTTTGTTTGAGGAAGTATGAGTCAGGACATGCATCTCTCAGCCCATTAAAATGAGTTAACAATTAGCCCGGGCCTCTTCCCGCAAAAGAGCATCAGCCTTTCTGCAATGTTTACATATTTTTTTGGCCAGTCTCTTTCATAAGCGCCTTGGCAGTGATTCCTCTGGAATCTAACACCGGTTTGCTGGAATCAAATCACAGTCATGTGATAGATCACAGACTCCAGGTGTGTCTCTCTTAAAGAGGTGGGCAAGAAAACAGCACATTTTTCATCTGAACTCTCGCCCACGAGATCTCGACTCATTTTTTCCAGCATGTTTGGCTATCTGCAGTGCTGAACCCCCTGAAAGGGCCCAAACACCGGTCAGCAAAGCTTAAGAAACACTCTGCGAGAGGCCTCCCAGGGGTCTCTGGATCTGTGCGTTGACATTATTCTCCCATTAATGCCTCAAATAGGTCACTTAGGTTTTGCACTCACACGTGTTGCACATCCAATAGTCTGTGTATGAATCACAGAAAACTGGCCTATTCTTAGGGCTTTGTATATAGTTACTTGACCAAACCTGGCAGATAAGCGCAGACCACCCACGATGGCCCTCACAGCATGAAAGGACACTTTCTGCACTCCAGAATCAAGCTGGAAACCTCGCCAGACATACCAAAGAATGATTAGCAGTGCAGAAAATAGTGTGTTTTGGAATATGCTATCTGTTGTTTTAAATAAGTGCCGTTATTTGAGGGACTGAATGAAATGGGCAATTGGCAATGGCTTATTTTGTTTATTACTCATGCACTCTCATGTTTAATTTCATCATCTATCATTAATGTTCAATTGTGTTTTTTTTTTTCTCAGATGTGAATGAAT
The DNA here is from genome assembly GCF_963082965.1 of Carassius carassius. NCBI lineage: Eukaryota > Metazoa > Chordata > Actinopteri > Cypriniformes > Cyprinidae > Carassius > Carassius carassius. Next base: position 18,781,413 of record NC_081802.1, read on the forward strand.
GTCTAACCGCAAACCCCTGCCAACATCAGTGCTACAATCTGATTGGCTCTTTCCTCTGCCAATGTGAAGCCGGATATGAACTGGCTTCAGACTCAGTCTCCTGCCAAGGTTTTTTTTTAATGCTTTTTTAGTGTATGAGTACATTATAGAGTTTGTTTGAATATTCTTAAAGCCATCAACAATAACTTCAGCATGTATGTAAACAAACATGTGAAGTATTGACAGTAGGTCAATTTAGTTAGGGTGAATTTCACAGTGTCTCATTATGAGGGAGTATAGCTAAGATCTACAAAACGTTATTCTCTCTATCCCGTTGTATCCAATCAGATCAATATAATCATAGTCAAACAGTATTACAATGCTGATAACACTGTACAATGTTTTCCCCCCATTTGTGTGGATATTATATTGAATGTAAGAATATCTTATAATAATTAAGAAAATATAGGTATAACGATATAAAATAAATTCTATTAAGGTTTGTTTTGATTACTAGTAACTTGCATGCATGCTTTCCAATGGCAGGCTATGTTAGTTCAGGAGGCTAATCTGTTAGCGTGCTATCCTTAGGCTAACTGAAATGCTACATTTGATGTAGGTTTGGTTATATATATGTTTTTGACAAGCTACACTAAAAATTATTTGCACACTTAAGCCACTCTTAAAAATTTTGCAATGCATTTGCATCTTATGATTAAAAATATTAAACTAAGTGGTATTAGTTTACACTTTTTCAATCAATCAATCAAAAAAAAAAAAAAAAAATTAAATTAAGATTTGTATAGACATGTTTACACCAAGAACTGTAACTATATTAGTGTCCACACCAGCAGACAATAATGTTGTTTATTATACGCATAAAGTTGTGTGGATTCTAATTGGCTGTTAGTGTTTTTATTGTTTATTAACTGGGGGAAAAAATTATTCTGAACATGATTTTAACAAGATTGTTGTTGTCATCACTGTAGCTGGGATTTGGACTTTGCTATTCTTATAGAATTAGAACGATTATTAAAAGTTTGTAGTTATAATCATCATCATTGGTGTAAACAACTATTGATATATTGTTTCAAATGAAGAGAAAAAGCGTGTGGAGACTTTCTGGTTATGCAGTGTCAGTGTAGTGTAAACATAGGTAATTTGGTCCATAGACATTAAGGCCCAATTCCAATTCTATGTTATGACCCTTCCCCTACCCCTTAAGGGGTAGAATTGGGATTGGGCCTTAATGGACAGGAACCACAGTAAAGAGCAATGTTTTATCATTCTGTGAATTTCATTCTCATTTGTGTTTTCCAGATATTAATGAGTGTGAATTCTCAAACTACATGTGTCAGTTCCAGTGTGTGAATCAGCCCGGTGGACACCACTGTGTGTGTCCTGACGGATACCAGCTCCAAGGGACGCGGATGTGCCAAGGTACATACCCATTTCTTCCTGTCTTCTAACGTCAAGTCAAGTCACATTTATTTATAAAGCTGTTTGTACAATACAGATTGTGTCAAAGCAGCTTTACGGTGTCAAACAGGAAAATAGTTTGCCAATAATGCAAGAAGACAATAACAAAGAGTAATTTTTCAGTTAAGGTCAGTTCATTGATGATTGAGTGATGTCATCATCCAGTTCTGCTCTCTTCCAATACTGTCTGTGCAATCAAGCTGACAATATTGCCAGAACTTAAGCGCCCCCAACTAAGCAAGCCAAAGGGGACAGCGGCAAGGAACCAAAGTCCATTGGTGACAGCAAAGGAGAAAAAACCTTGGGAGAAACCAGGCTCAGTCGGGGGCCAGTTCTCCTCTGGCTAGATGAAACCAGCATGATGTGGTTTAATCCCAGGCTGTAACACAGGTCAGACTGAGCAGAGGACTTGTCTGGTTCCTGTGGTCTTATGCAGATGGTTGTCGTGGTGGCGATGTCTTTGCAGGGGATCTGTCTCTGGGGTTCATCTAGTTGTCCTCGTCTTCGCTAAAATTCAGGGCTGTAGAGGTCCTCTCCAGGTGCTGATCCTCCATCTGGTCTGGATATAGATATTGTATTATGTGTATGCCAGGTTAAAGAGATGGGTCTTTAATCTAGATTTAAACTGACAGAGTGTGTCTGCCTCCCAAATAATGATAGGTAGATTGTTCCAGAGTCTGGGTGCTAAATAGGAAAAGGATCTGCCACGTGCAGTTGATTTTGATATTCTAGGTTTTATCTAATGGCCAGAATTTTGAGATTGCAGCGGACATGAAGGAATATAATGTGATATTAGTTCGCTCAAGTACTGAGGAGTTAAACCATTCAGGGAATTATAAGTAGTTAGCAAGATTTTCAAATTGGCCAACGTGCCAGTCTTTGAGAAATTCCTTGTAAACATCATTGGCCATGTCTTAAGTAAACGTAAACAGTCAAGAAAGACAAGACATGTGTATCAGTGTACTGGATCTGTGCACAGATAGCGTGTGCTGTTCGTGTCTCGTGATGCATTCAAGCCATGTCAGATTGATCGTATTTACAAGTTGAACGCACATGAATGCCACCAACTCATTATTACGTGTGGGAAACTCAAAATCTTCTTTAACCCGAGTTTCCAAGTTGGGGGCGTCTCAGTGAGAAAACATGTCGGATGCAATGGATGCATTTTTTTTTTTTTGGTCATGTACAATAAAACTATGTTACATATATCAAATATTTGTTCAATTACCATAGAATACATCATGATTCTACATACATCACCTTCATAAATTTAATAAAAAAGCAAAAACACAATAATGTACATGCATCATTTTGTAGATGTAGATAAAAAAACTGTTGAATTTACATAGAAAAGTTAAATCACCATCTTGTTCCAACCAAAGTGATGTGAATGCACCTGATATCACAATTAGGACTTGTCAACATGTAAATATGAACTTTCAATGTAACTCTAAATAAAGAACTGATGTTTGAATAAGTACAGCATTTATTTTTATTCCTAAAACACCATGTCTATAATGTAATATAATGTTTTTGTGTGCGTTTGAAGAGCAGAGAAGAGTCTTAGCATCTGCGCGTCTAGGTGTAGCTAATATACTGTTTTATAAATCCTGTGCACAGCACAAATGTTTTACTGATCAAAACTGTGCCATGGCTAAAAAAAAATGTTGGGAAACTATGTATTATGGGCGGTGTATCACGTTTTTCGGTTCACTTTGAATATCGTTATAACCCTAATTTTAAAGATGGAAAATTTTGGTTTTACAAATGTTAGAAACATGGTTTTTAAAGGAAAGATTGTTATAGAAATAGCACACCTAGCATCCTAACTGATGAGGAAGAATTAATGCAGATTTTTGATCCAATAATTAATACCTTTTTTTTTGTTGTTGAGAACTTAGCAGCAGGAAATTACTAGTAAGCATTCCATTAGTTTTGTGAAAAGTGGCCTCTGATGTTACTCACTGACCTTTTCCACTCTGTTAATAGATATAAATGAGTGTGAAACAACACACAACTGCAGAGAAGATGAAATGTGTTGGAATTACTATGGAGGATTCCGTTGCTATCCCAGAAACCCCTGCCGCGAGCCTTACGTCAAAACAGGCGAAGGGTGCGTCTAATCTCCTGATAAAATCATGCTTTGTGTTGTGATAAAAAATAAAATGTGTTGTTATCTAATCCACAAATCTGTTTTACAATCTGTTTAACTCTCCATCAACAGGCGCTGTAGGTGCCAGTCACCAAATATTTGCAGAGGACTGCCGCCTGTCATTGTCTACAAGTACATGAGTATCTTTTCCGAACGCTCAGTGCCTGCGGATATCTTCCAGATTCAAGCTACCAGTGTTTATCCCAACATGGTAAACACCTTCACTATCAAATCCGGCAATGAGGGAGGAGAATTCTACCTGAGGGTAAGATTAGGCAAATCTACATTGGGGCTCATTCTGGGGGAAAAATACTTTAATATCATATTTTACATTTCTACATTACAATGACATTACTGTATGACAACTAGATTACTGGTTAACAAATATGATTTTTCAGTGGATGATTTTTAAACAGGTACCCCAATGCTAGATCTGTGATTACAGCCTTGCAGTTAGTTATTTTTAGCAGTGTGGGGTGTAATGCATTACTAAGTAATTAATTACTGTAATTTTATATTTCTTTCCTTGAAAAGTAAAGTAAGGGATTACTCTTAACTTTTCTGTAATTTAATTACAGTTCATTCTAATTGCATTAAATACTTTAAGGACTATTGCACACTTCTGTAAAAACAAAAGTGGATTAAACATCAAAATTTAACATCTAATGTTAATGTATGTTTTATTGTGACCTTCTCTTTGGTCAGTTCAAGAATAATTTGTGCAATTTTATAGGATTTATGTGAAAGAATTAAAAGTTCAGTTTCATGTGTATCCTTGTAATGTTCAACTGGTCAAGGTTGATGTGGGATTTAGAAAGTAATAAGTAATGCAATACTGTTCAAAAAGAGTAATTAGTACAGTAATATAACACTGTTGTAATTACTTACTGTCACATTGTAATTATTAGCTACTGTACCTTTTAGAGTAACTTACCCAACACTGAATTGTTACTAACCATAAACCTAACCCTTTAAACTCTAACAATTAAAAAATGTAAAACAGTTAACAGTTTGGATGGATAACTTTGTAAACACAGTAGCTTGCTTACAGCAAAGCCTCCATAAATAAATAGCGAATCTTCCAAAATGTGTGCCAACCCTGTCATAAAGTGTTTAATGGTAAAATGTTATAGGGTTTTTTTTTTTTTTTTTTTTAAGTATAATAACAGCTTTGGCTTATTTAGTGTCAAGGTTCATTTGCGTTTTTGCCAAGAAAATATAAGTATTTCTGTATCTAAAGGACTATTCACTATTATTTTCCTATAATAAACCAACTATTGAGCTTGAAAAAAGTAACTGTTAATATAATGAAAACCCAATATATTTTTATGAGGGATACTTGGTTTGAATCTCCATTTAAACCCATGGCATTTCTCTACCTCTCCATTTAAACCCATGGCATTTCTCTACCAAAACAGGATTTATGTCCACCCAACAAGTGTTTTGGGGTTCAGTCTTACAGGATTGAAGATGCAAAAATGTCAAATAAAGACCTTACCTAGCAAATATCAATACTTTTTGCCATTGACAGATTTCCTGTTACAAAGTTGAACTATGCACAGTAATAATGAAACTACAGTATAAACATAATGAAGAATTATGATACAAGACTGTAAAAAATTGCCTACTTACCTTTGAATGAACCCATCCCATTATTTTTATCTTCCAAAACTTTTACATTTAAAATGTATGGGGTTGAATGTTATTGGGTTGTAGATCAGTGCACAAAACCTGATTATTTACAATCAGTATTGTTGTGCTTTTTGTTGAGAATTTGAACAATTTAGCTTGAAAATATAACTGTAAACACAATACAAAATTGATAGAGACTTTAAGAGATACTCACCTGTGTTTCATGTGGGTTTCATGATATTTCTTTTGACTCTAAAAAATGCTGGCTTGTTTCAACCCAACTTTGGGTCAAAACAACCCAGCATTTTTTAGATTGTTCCAAAACAAGTTTAGTGCCAACCCTGTTACATTTAAAATATCTATGGTTGTAGATCAATGCAAAAATGTCTTCTCCTTGGCTGGCACAGCACAACACCAGATTATTTACAGTCAGCATTCTTCTACTTTCTGCCAAGAAAAACATTTTTCTGTAAGAGTGATCACTATTATTTTCCCACAACAGACTTGAACAATTGAGCACAACAGTATAACTTTAAACAATGAAAGCTAATAGACTGTAAGAGATACTTACTTGTGTTTGAACCCATAATATACCTTTTCCAAAATAGGCTGTTTATCAGTCATCATTGCTCACAATTATATTTTTTCCCATAACAAAGTTGAAATATGTACCTGTAAACATAATGAAATACACATAAAGACATCAACTCTGTTACATTCAAAAATGGATTACTGTGATTTATAACACTGACTTGTGGTGAAGACTTTCTCCACTGATTGGCTTTTTCTTTATCTTTCAGCGCTCCAGTAATGTAAGCGCCATGTTGGTGATGACCAAACCCTTATCTGGACCTAGAGAACATGTTCTGGACCTGGAGATGGTCACCCAGAGTAATGTCTTGAGCTACCGTTCCAGCTCACTGCTGAGACTCACCATTGTTGTGGGTCCATACCCTTTCTAAATCATCTAGATCGACCGAATCAGCACCTTGGTTTTATGTTTGTACTGCAGCTTACTATGTTTAAAATGTTCAACACAGCATGGCTACCTGGTTGTGGTCTAGATAAGTGGTTTTTAACTGGTTGGTTGAGACCCAGAAATGCGTCAGAAACCAATTCTAAATCAACCAATAGATAAATGTTTGATTTTAAGGTTTTATGTTTTCACATTTGTATGATGAATCTTTTGTATAATAAATTGTAATACTGTGTTGGGACGCCAATTAATGTCCATTGTAAAATGTAGGTCTTGATACAAAACTGACTGAGAACCACTGGTCTAGATAGTTGCATATTCATTGGGTTTCCAACAGGAATTGGTTTATTAATCATAAAATGTAGGTTGTCTGGTTTACTGAAGTTTTCAACTAAATTGTATAAAAAAAAAATGCAAGACAAGGTCAGAGGGTGACATGAAGACCAAGAAATATCTGAAAAACAACACAGCTGGATACCAGAAGGAAACACAGTTGCTCAAGTTTCATTCTGAAAATCACTTACAGGTTATTCTTTGTCTTGGTAGAAAGAGGTTTGCAAGATTATGCTGCACGTCTGTCTTTTAAATGGATAGTTCATTTAAAAAGTGGGTCTATCATTATTTACTTATCTTATGTTGTTTTAAAGTCATATGACTTCATAAAATGAAGTTCAGCAGAATGTCCAGTTGCTTGTTTCCATACAATAAACATCAATGGAGGGGGGGGGGGGGGGGGGGGGACCCTGTGGCACTCCAAAAATCACAAAACATCATAAAAATAATCCATATGACTTTAAAGCTATTTTGTAAATCTTCCCCACATACCAAAAAGTTATTCACTGAAAATAGTCTTACACACATCTTAAAATTGGTGTCGCAGTTGGTTATGACTAATTCATCGACCATCCATACATTTTGGTCTGTTAGGGACCAACTATGAAGAACGCACTTTTGCATTGTTAATGCGTGAAGTGGAATGGGAAAGATTCAAGGTCTCGTGACTTGTTTTTAAAAATCTGAATGACTTTTCTCTTGTGGGCTGTTTTTTCAACACAGTACACAGAAGTGAAATGGTCAAAGGAATCTGTTTAGCAAGTTCCCATAAAAAAAAAAAATAATAAGAAGAAGAAAAATAAGAAAAAACAAAAAAACCAATGCAAAATCAGCACACTGGAATGCAAAAATGCATTCCATATGGACAAGGTGTGGCATCAAAAAATGTCAAATATAGCGCACAAGACATATGGATTTCTTTTATCATGCTGTTTTTTTGGGCGATTTTTGTTCTCATTCCCTCACACTTCCTTAGGAACAACATGAGGATGAGTAAATGATGACATTTTTGACTTTGTTAAAAAAGTTTTAAGAGTTTTCATTTTTGGACAAACAAACCTCTTAATCTGTCAATAAATCAAAGCTTTACATTTCTCATGCATTGATTGTGTAGAAACAAAATGTAATTATCAAAAAAATGATTTCAGATTTTTTACTAAATTTGACTTCTTAGCTAGGAAAAATGTGTTTTATAGCTGGAACATGTGGATAAAGCAAACAGAACTGCATAGAGTTTAGGTGGAACAGTTTGTGTTGTAATCTAATGGCATCCTTAGCTAATGGAAATCTCTGAATGCTTCCTCCGCCTTGCAAATACTGCAGAAATGACCTCCTATCCTATGAGAATAAGGCAATAATGTTTTGGAAACAGAAGTGATGTTTTCAGGAAATTGCTGGCAAGGGCTTTGGGTCGCATAAGCAATGGAACTCTTGCCTAACATGTCTGTATGGTTGCCAGAGCAGCGTTTGATCTTCTGCAGTGTTTCGTGTCGATGGTCTGTGACAAACACTGTTACTTAATCCACTGAGTCACACCCGGCGCCCCCAGAGATGTGGTCGTGGGTGAGGCCGTGCACCACCATGCTGTATGAAATTATTTTGGCAAGCGATCTCTACGTTGGCGGCTTTGATATCTGACTTAATATTTTGTTGCAATGCTTGCAAATCAATCTGTATGTTGTCATTATGTTTTCTTATGATCAAACACTTTGATTCACTGAATTTGTTAATGCCTCCTGTTATTGAAATCATTTTCGCTTATATCCAAATTGATGTGGAGCGGTTGTTTCTGCTCAGAGAGGACAACAGATCTTTGTATTTGTTTAACAAACTAAAATTAATTGCGTTTGCTCCTTTCGTTCTGAAATTTTCAGTCTGCTTTTAAGATGCACTTTTTTTTTTTTACTCATTCATAGCCTTTGTGCCATTTATTCTGCTGTAAAGTTTTTGGAAATAAAAATGAATACAGTAACAATTGTGTCATTTTAATTTGCTCAAAACAAATGTAGCACCAGAAAGGAAGCGTGTTGGAAAATCGAATCTTTTGTATTGCATAACATGCATGGGTCAGTTTGGTATATTCCTGGAAGCGTTTATGGGGACCACCAAGATTCATCTGCAGTTATTACCTCCCGCGGTTACTGATGGGAATATGTAACTATGTGATGTTGTCATGACAATAGTTGAGCAGTTCCTGTAAGAATATTTACACACCAATAGCCTAGTCATTTACAGAAAGCATGCGAGTCGTACATTAAATGCATGTTTTTGCTTAGGTTTTGGTGCAAGACTAAAAGACTAAAAGACCAAATGGACTATAAACTAAATGTGGGTGTAAAAATAAAAAAAAAATATGTAAAAATTGACAAATTTTTTAATGTAAAGACATTTCTTTCTAACAAATGTATTGTTAGTGCATTGTGTGAATATGTTATTAGATAGTCATCTTTCCGATTATTTTATGTGAGTAATACATGAGATTGGGTGGGTTACAACCTAAAACCTTATACTGCCTTGATATTTGATCACTCAAATACACACTACTTCACTAATATAAGCGTAAAATGTGTGTATTCATTCAAAATAATGATTGTAAGGGTAATATTACAAAAGATGTTCTTCATTTAAAGTGTTGGTTGGCTGTCAACAGAAGCAATGGTATTGTCAGCGCACAAAGTTGTCGGTACAAGGCTCAAAATGGAAAACTGATTAAATGTGTAGATGTAGTTTTGCATTTCTAAGTATATGAGACGGCCAAAAGATAGAGTTTAGTGTAACTTTAAACCAATAATTAAAGTGAGAGCCTCATCTGCTGGTTACACGGGAGTATCGCATGATTTCCATAGCTCTCTCAAATCTGAAATTCACCTCAGTTTGTATCCAAAATAAACTCAGCAGTCAGTCTAAAACACGCTTTTGGTTTTAAAAGTTGGCTAAGTGCATGTGGTTTACCTTTCCGCACGTTTCTGGCCAGAAGCGGTGATTTTGTCGTTAATATCACCGTGAGGGTCTAAAGGGCCAGGGACGTTCGCTGTTGTAGTTCGCTGTGTATGACGTAAGCAAAACTTTGATTCGAGCCAATCACGGAGTCGGAGAGGTTTGCGTAACCAATCACCGCGCAGCGCTGTGACTCACCATACATGGACAGCCATCACCATATAAGGAAACATCGGCTCGCTTTATTTGGAAGAAAGTAGATCTTTCGGCGAACGGCCTCGTGAGTAAAATTACCAAAACAAGCGAGTTATCAGCAATTGTGTAGTTTTAAAAAACACTAAACGTTATATATGACGGAAACATCGCCGTTTACGAGTTAAAAGTGAATTATTTATCGCTATATGGACGTTACTGTAGGTAACTACTTCTGTTGGCGGAGGTACATTGCGCGGTCGCCATTCGTTGTTTCCACATGCGCCAAGCGCAGCGTAAGTTCAGTTGAGGTTTGATTGATGGACTACAAGCGGAAACTCTACGCTGTAAACTTTTTACGATGGTCGTGAAGGGCTAGTTTTGGGGGATTTGTTTCTGTATTTCACGAGCCGCCTGAATTGTGATTTTCACACGGGAATACATCCGTCTTTACTGTACAGATCCCGCGCGGTTAGTCCGAGTTGTCTGTTGAGTTGAGCTTATGTTTCTTAGCCTAGCATATGCGAGGTAACACAAGTTCGGCATCAAGTGAAGCGATCTGACGGATTTGATCAGGGATCTGCTCGGGTCACTAACGTTACCGCGGGTACGCGATGTTAGGGGGAAACGGGACGGCCAGAGGGGCTGTGCGCCCCGGTAACGGAGCGGGGTTGACCCCTCTACAGGTGGGCAGCACATCTGGGGCTCTGGGGCCGGTGAACCTGCCCGATGGGGGCAGATACGACGACAGGCCGTCGGTGGAGGCTGTGCTGAGCGCCTCCGACGGAGACTCGGACTCCGGGGACGACGAGGAGAGTCCCGCGCTGGACAGGAGAGGGGTGAAGCGGGAGAGGAGCGAGATGGAGGTCGGTGTGTCCTCGGGATCTCACGCGGGACTGTCTGCGGGATACGGGGGGGTTTCCTCCGGGGTGGCTGGGGCGAAACCGGGCAAGAAAACACGAGGACGGGTGAAGATTAAGATGGAGTTCATTGACAACAAGCTGAGGAGATACACGACCTTCAGCAAGAGAAAGACTGGCATCATGAAGAAGGTAACGTTGTTCAGCCAGCACGTGTGTGTGTGTGTGTGTGTGTGTGTGTTTGAGCCTCCTAACTGTACTGTTATACAAGCAACATCTGTCACTGTACTACTGCACTAATACTAGTGCAACACCAACACTTGTGATAAACCACCATACTGATGCACAGCTAACATTACACTACAGGACTGACTCTAATACTGTAGACATACTAATAACACTAGGTTTAAATCATGATGATGATGATTATAATACTGTAATAACACTGTGGCTAGTGTTATAGCACTGCTAGTACTACAGCAGTAAACTAATACAAGTATAAAACTGCTAGTGTTAATTGATTATATTGTGGAAATACTAGCGTTACTAGTTTTAACACTAGTTTTGTATCTATTCTGATTAGAAATACTAGTAGCAGTGGTTTTATACCATTATACTGATTCCAATACTTTAGATATACTAGTGTCACAAGATTTAAATCAGAATGCTTCTAATACTAAGTGAAAGTTGTAAAAACCAGACCATTAATTTAACTTAAAAAAAAAAAAATATTAAGAGATATTTTTATATTAATTTCTTAGTTTCTCCATGTTCTAATGAGTGATATTGTTTCAAATCAAGAAACAGGTTTGGGTTGCCTGATGATAATAATTATCACCTTTTGTCTCTTAGAAATGGTCATTTGTAGGGCTGTGCATTAGCAAGAATCTGGCGATATGATACATATCACGATTCAGGGTTTGCGATACGATATATTGCGATACTGTAAGCAAGGCGATATATTGGGATAGTTCTTATTTTAGGAATAGGATAAATTTTTAGGAAAGCTGACATAAAGAACAGACCACCATATGCAAACCTTAGCAATAAATACAGAACACATTGGGATCTGCGTTTGCATTAATCAGTCCCTGTAACATTCAACATTATTGAACCACTTTCTGTGCGACGAGTAAAGGGGAGAAATTAAAGTGGTTGCAGGATTCTTTAGTTAAATGTATAAAATGTATAGGGCTGGTCTGAATATCATTTTTGGAGCTTCGAAGCTTCGGTAGTAATCAACACCGGATATTCAAAGCTTCGGAGTGAGGGGCTGGACATATTTTTCTCTCTAATAAAGGCAGGAATCTCTGCGTGTCTGTCTGTTTGCATTTATATTATGTCGAGAAGCGGTGATCCAGTTGACATCACGCGTGGCGGGTGTGTTGCTGCAGACCCATATTTTTCGTGATATATGGACATGCAACACGTTCAGAATTGATAAACTTTTAAAAACCTAAAGAACAGCGCGAGCCGGAAGCGATGCGCCTCACGCGGGCAGGTCTTACGCTCCGAGAACAGACACTGCAATATTGATAGAAAACACACAGGTCTGTTAAGAGCAATACTTTTAATAGAAAAATTATTATTATTATTAGGCTGGGCTACTGTACTTTTTTTATGGCTGCCATATCGCAAGTATTTTCCCAGTTTTAAATTAAGTGCACGTTTTTATCATGTGTAAAATTACTGATTAACATGGAGGATAAAAGCAGCTTGTTTGTGTTTGCCTTGGTTGTGTTATAAACCGCGATATGGACGATGATCAGATATTTCTGTTTTTTTGGACTCCTTTTTATATCTGACATTTACTTTGTTCAGTAAAAAAAAAAGACAACTCTAGTCTTGACGTGAAAAATAAAATAAACAGAAGGCGACGACGGGTATAATTTCCAAAAAATTATTTAAATCTCAAAATTTATAATCGAATGCCAACCCACCAAATGAATAATCAAATATGGTGGTACAGTCCTAAAAATTATTTGACAAAGGACAAAAAATAAATGTGTAAAATAAATATATACTTTAGATGACAGTATTTTTCACAAATAAACAAATATTTAAAATATAATTTAAAAGAAAGTAAACACCGTAACCAACAGGGCACTCAGTATTCTGGGAGGTTTGTGTGCATTGGGAATCATATTTTTCAAATAAAACAAGGGTAACACTCATAATTTGAAATCACGTTTAAAGCATTTAATTCACATGGACAGACTTTTACAGAGAACACGTGATCATGCTGAATAAAAAAACACTTCAAGATCTCACAGCTGGATTTGACTAAGTTTGCAAGGTTTGTGAAATTAAATGTTCATTAGCCATTTAAAGATTTGTTTAGTCAAGTCATGTCATCTTTATTTATATAGCGCTTTAAACAAAATACATTGCGTCAAAGCAACTGAACAACATTCATTAGGAAAACAGTGTGTCAATAATGCAAAATGATAGTTAAAGGCAGTTCATCATTGGATTCAGTTATGTCATCTCTGTTCAGTTAAATAGTGTCTGTGCATTTATTTGCAATCAAGTCAATGATATCGCTGTAAATGAAGTGACCACAACTAAGCAAGCCAGAGGCGACAGCGGCAAGGAACCGAAACTCCATCGGTGACAGAATGGAGAAAAAACCCTTGGGAGAAACCAGGCTCAGTTGGGGGTCCAGTTCTCCTCTGACCAGACGAAACCAGTAGTTCAATTCCAGGCTGCAGCAAAGTCAGATTGTGCAGAAGAATCATCTGTTTCCTGTGGTCTTGTCCTGGTGCTCCTCTGAGACAAGGTCTTTACAGGGGATCTGTATCTGGGGCTCTAGTTGTCCTGGTCTCCGCTGTCTTTCAGCGATGTAGAGGTCCTTTCTAGGTGCTGATCCAGCATCTGGTCTGGATACGTACTGGATCCGGGTGACTGCAGTGACCCTCTGATCTGGACACAGACTGGATCTGGTGGCCACGTTGACCTCGGAACAAGAGAGAAACAGACAAATATTAGCGTAGATGCCATTCTTCTAATGATGTAGCAAGTACATAGGTTGTTATGGGAAGTGTTTCCGGTTCCGGTTTACCTAATTAATGCAGCCTAAAAATTCTTTAACGGATTTGGATAATAAAAGCATATTAGTATGTTATGTGTAAGCCAGGTTAAAGAGATGGGTCTTTAATCTAGATTTAAACTGCAAGAGTGTGTCTGCCTCCCGAACAATGTTAGGTAGGTTATTCCAGAGTTTTGGCGCCAAATAGGAAAAGGATCTGCCGCCTGCAGTTGATTTTGATATTCTAGGTATTATCAAATTGCCTGAGTTTTGAGAACGTAGCGGACGTAGAGGATTATAATGTAAAAGGAGCTCATTCAAATACTGAGGTGCAAAACCATTCAGGGCTTTATAAGTAATAAGTAATATTTTAAAATCTATGTGATGTTTGATAGGGAGCCAGTGCAGTGTTGACAGGACCGGGCTAATATGGTCATACTTCCTGGTTCTAGTAAGAACTCTTGCTGCTGCATTTTGGACTAGCTGTAGTTTGTTTACTAAGCGTGCAGAACAACCACCCAATAAAGCATTACAATAATCTAACCTTGAGGTAATAAATGCATGGATTAACATTTCTGCAGTTGACATTGAGAGCATAGGCCGTAATTTAGATATATTTTTGAGATGGAAAAATGCAGTTTTACAAATGCTAGAAATGTGGCTTTCTAAGGAAAGATTGCAATCAAATAGCACAGCTAGGTTCCTAACTGATGACGAAGAATTGACAGAGCAACCATCAAGTCTTAGACAGTGTTCTAGGTTATTACAAGCAGAGTTTTTAGGTCCTATAATTAACACCTCTGTTTTTTCAGAATTTAGCAGTAAGAAATTACTCGTCATCCAGTTTTTTATATCGACTATGCATTCCATTAGTTTTTCAAATTGTTGTTTCACCGGGCCGCGAAAAAATATAGAGCTGAGTATCATCAGCATAACAGTGAAAGCTAACACCATGTTTCCTGATGATATCTCAGGAAATGTAAATTATATAAATGCGTATTTGCTGAATGCTGATGGCAAACGAGAAAGTATTACAATATTTCATTAATTCTGAGTATCTGATTCTGATAATCTGATTATTAGACAGACTTCTATCCGTATTAGACAGAACTTTTAATGACAACAATGAACAAGAGAGAGTGTGTGCACTGTGTGCGCTCAGGCGCTGCTGCTCTCAGCGCTGTCAAAATAAAAGTCCCGCTTTGAACACATCGGCCAAACAGAAAAACTTATGGGCCAAGGCCAATGTTTGAAAAATGCCAAATTTTGGCTGCTATATTGGCCTGGGCGATATATCGGTCGACCACTAATTGCTGGTACTGTACTATAATATACAAAAAAGAATATCGGCCTATATAATGTGATTTTCTCAGTATTGAGATTTTTTTTTGCACCCTTAAGGCCCATTCACACCAAGCACGATAACTATAAAGATAACGATAAAGATATAGTTCTAAAAATCATTCTCAATATTAAAGAATAGCAGAGTTCACACTACACCTATAACGGTAAAGGCACAGAGAAACGATATCATTAGAATCATTTTCAGAATGATTTTTCCAGCTGATGAACGATACAAACTTTGACAGCCAATCAGAATCCATCCTGCTATCACGAGCTCGAGAATTTAAAGCGACAGACGCATGTGTATAAACACGATATCGTTCGCTGGTGTGAACGATAATATCGTTATCTTTGTAATTATCTGTATAGGTATCGTTCTTGGTGTGAACTGGGCTTTAGATTCCAAATATCCAAATAGTTGTATCTCTGTTTTTAGTTCATTAGAATTTTCTCTCTTTTCCATGCTTTCCTTCACTTTTAAGGTTTACTATATTACCAAACAGGTGCTTTTGCAAAACTAAATCGTCCTCCATCATCTTATCTGTCTCTCACCTCACTCTTTTTGTGAGTCAGCTCTCCTCCCTCTCCTGACTGGAGAAATGAAATCTGATCTGTGAAATCTGATCTGTGATGCGACTGTCTTTCGGCAGCCGCGCTCAGTTTTTAATTGTAGTGTCTGTTCTTTTACTCAACTATTATGATATATTAATGTTAATTTATATCAACACTGCGCCATTGGTGGTAGTTGGTCCATTACCACTGCAATGATAAATATCTGCCACCGTCACAGCCCTATATGAAAACACTTTTTGTGTGCAAAGAAAACAAAAAATAACGACTATATTCAACGATTTCTACCACAACTAATTTACTGATAGTGCTATACTAGTAGTATTACTACTATACTGATACTCATTCAATACCAATACTAACACCATTATAACCTGACCAGTGCCATACTACACTTATGGCACCTTTCCACTGCATGGTATGGCTTGGCTCGGTTCGGCTTGCATTTCCACTGCAGTACAGTACTGATTAATAGTACTACACCACCGCTGTTGTTAAACTACGGGTGCACGATCAATATCGTCCAATAATTAATGCGCATCTCGTCAGTAAAGCCGGTTCTCTAATCAGCAGTAAATTGATTTGCATGATTGCAATTGAAATGCGTGATTTATGTAGTAACAGCTGCTCTATGTGAAATCATGCACCTGATGGGATTTACCACTGATTAGAGAATCGGCTGATATTTATCGTGCACCCCTATGTTAAACTATTCTATAAGTACTCTACCTACAGAAGAGAACATGCAGGTGCTACTTATACTAGTTCTGTAGCATTATACTGATACTAGTTTACTGCCATGTTGACACCATGCCACTATTACACACATTGCAACTGCAAAGACTTTATCAACATACACACTCACTGATACACTAACCAGAAACACCCCCCTCTCTCAAGAGCTCATTTCAGCTCAATCAGAAGAGCCACATCTGCATTCGTTATGAGTAGTTGAGGTCTGACACTTCCGACAGGGTTTCAGTTTAAGGGAGTTTCCACATCTGTTCTGACTCATTTGTCATTGCTCGCTCAATTGTCATTCATTCCTGTCTCAGCAGAAATAGCCCTGATGTCCGATCAGGTTACTGCAGCCCTAGACATTAATACATTTGTATATCTTGAGAACCGGCCTAGCTGCAAAAGTCGGGCTCGGAGGGTGTAATGACAACCTGCAGTAGGCCACAGGTGACCTTCAGGAACATGTGACGGGCTTCTCTGGCATCTGTGGCTAAGTAGTTGCAGTTCTCTTTTGCTTGATCTGCTGTCACCCTCTTTGGATTTGTATTTTTTTTTACATCCTCTTTTAACTAGGGGTGCTCCGATTGATCAGCTACCGATCACAATTGGCTTCAAATTGATGCATCGTCACTAAAGTTTATAAATTGCATTTCATTTGAATTCTTGGCAGTGTTTAAACCATTCAGCGCTCGCGCGATCTCCTGGAGACTGAGCGCTCATGCACGCTCGCAGCGCACACATAACGCCAGGTTCACATTACTCTGTTTGCAGTGCATACGTGGTGTGTATTTTTTCCGTGCTCATGTTAACGGATTAAAGTGTTCACTGCACAGAGTTCCAGAGATAGTTTCCGCACCGAGTCTATTGCTGCACTGCAAGCACTGAATTTAAGTAACAGCATTGTTTGCTGTAAATATGAACATGGATTGACACGAAAATGTAGTAATCATATCAAAAAAAGGTTTTAAAAAGATTGGTATCAGCAGATACTGTTTTCTGTGATCGGTGATTTGAGGGATAAAGATCAAGCCATGTGGTTTTCAGCTACACAACATTTGTGACCATACCCAGAAGTTGTCCACTCTCTTATCAATCAGTGTCCACTGCTCAAGGAAACGTCACTCTAATACGGAGGGTCTTATCGTTATTCTGCTTTCTTCTATTCCTCTCAACATTTGCAGGCTTATGAACTATCCACCTTAACGGGGACACAAGTTTTGCTCCTGGTTGCCAGCGAGACGGGCCACGTCTACACGTTTGCCACGCGGAAACTTCAGCCCATGATCACCAGTGAAACAGGTAAAGCCCTGATCCAGACCTGCCTGAATTCCCCTGACTCTCCACCGCGTACGGATCCTTCCACAGACCAGCGGATGAGTGCCACGGGATTCGAGGAGACCGACCTCACCTACCAGGTCTCAGAGGCTGACGGGCTCACAGAGCCTAAGGTACATACTTTCTGATTCACATTTTCAGACTAGATGGGCGTAAGTAAGCTCTGGATAATCCTGCTAGTTTAGGGTCATGTTGTTTACTAACGGTTGGAGGGGTGTGTTTTAAAGATATTCTGCCCAAACTTTCAAACTGACGTCATCAGAGAAGGAATGCCATTTCTAGAGTGGAAGTAAATTCACTTGCACGGTTTAAGTGTTCACATCAAGACTAGCAATGTGGGCTAGTAAAGTAAATAGTCAATTTTGATTTAATGCAGACTTTGAGGGTGTGCACTAAGGGTGCATTTTTGAGTTTATGATAACAGGAACAGGTGGAGTGCAACAGGTCTGGAAACATGTTTTGAAAGTTAGTAAAAAAAAAACTTGAAACTTGTTAATTTGGTAAGTAATTGAAAACGTTCAGGATGTGTGGAGTAACAAATTACATGGACCGGACACTTTTATTTAGAGGTGTTCATTTAGGACGCATTCTTTTGTTCCCAATAGTTGGATGGCACACAACCGGTTTCAAGTCGTTTTTTTTTTTAAGTTTGAATTTAAATTTTTAAATTTAAGTTTAAATTTTAGGCATAATTTTAATTAACTTGTTGGATGTATGGTGCAACAAAATGCCTGGATCAGAAGCTGTTCTTTAGGGGCATTCACTCAGGACACATTCTTGTGTTCACAGTAGCTGGCTGGAGAACAATCGGCTTTGAAATGTGCTTTGGAAGTTGGTCGAAATTTAGTTAGAAAAACATTGAAACTTGTTAATATGATGCATCATCTTAAAAATGGTCAGGACACATCATGTAACGAATTGCATTCTTGTGTTCCCATTAGCCGGATGGAGTACTATTTTGTTTTTTTAAGTTTAACTGACTTGGTATAAAACTTTAAATCTTAATTGTTAATTTGATACATCATCTTACAAATGTTCTGGATACGTGGCCCAAGAAATAATGTGAACCAAATGTTTTTTTTTAGGTGCACACTTAGGGCGCTTTCTTGTGTTCATAATAGATGGCTGGAGCACAACGGGTTTTGAGACATGTTTTGAAAGTTGGTAGAAAATTTGGAAGATAAGGTTAAAACCTGTTGGACACATGATTTAAAAAAGAAAGAAAAAGGAATCTAGGTAAACTCTCTACCTGACATCATTAATGTTGTTGATTGACTGGAATGGTCTCATTAGACAATTTGGTTTCTGAATTAGTAGAGTACCAGATATTCCTCACATCTAAATACGTCCATCATCTGAGTGGAAACTTACTCCCATCCCTGAGTTTCTTGACCTTTGCAGGTCTTGGTTTTCCAGAGAACACAATAGCGTGTTTTAACGTGGAAAGAAATCATACACCGCTTTCACACAAAACCCCTTTTTGACTGTCTGCATACATCCGGCAAATAGCAGTTTTGGCCACATTTAAGAGCGTTTGCGTCACCCCAATCACGACTTGCATGGCAGCATGTATTATTCACAATGTCCAGCTCTCATTGATAAGGATTAGATGCTGTCTGCATGTCCTTATATAGTCTGGTTTTCCCAGTACACTTTCTTGGCCCATGGCTGATCACATTCCGTATAAGCTGCAGCTGTTTTCAGATTTGGATGACATATCCCCCTTTTCCCTACTGATTTAGGGCAAGTAGTGAGTGAGCATGCAAATATTAGAAACCCGAACCTCTGTTTAAGAACTTGCTCTTGTTGAGCTGATGACAAGCTCATCATATAGTCCATGTTTTGAAAAGTCATCATGGGAACGGGATACCTCCTTCCAGGTTTGAAGGCTCACAAATGCTCCAGGGCTTTATGACACAGATTGGTTTTCGGTTACAGATGCTAAATATGGCAAAATCCCTGCAATTTGGTTCAAAAATTAAACATGCGTAACAATAGCTAAGAGTATTTTTCAGTTGTACCAAGTACAAACTCAGTTGGGTACCTGCACACGGTCATGGACAACCTCTTTTAATTCATGCAGACGTTCTGTGAGAAACTCGTCCATCAACTGAAACGATCAAATATACTCCAAATATGATCGGAGTGAAGCATTCATGCAAGGAAAATATTATATATATATTCACTCAGGGGCGTCATGCATTCATGATTTTTGAGGGGGCACATTTTTTTGGGGGGGTGGGGTCGGGGGTATAAGTCATTCAACGAAAGCACTGTATAACTGATATAGGCTTATTTTTTTATTATTTTTTTTCCTTTTTATTCAAAACAATTCCAGACATGCTTAATATATCAGGAAATATCTCGTTTCTCAAATATGTGTAGGTAAACGCGTTTTGCACCTTTATAGATTGTTATTTGATCAATATATGGAAATGTAGTGTAATCTATTAACTACACATAAAAACCTGACTTTTTACTTAAGTGCCATATCATGCCATAAAATATTTTTAATACGACTGAATTTGCATTTAATGTAAATTTTAATAACAATATTGTAAGATACTTATTTTAACACTTTCATTTTACAGAGAGTAAAGAACATTTACATTATCAAAAAACATTTTCATTCAGTCTAGCCAGAGTTCAGGCACTCTGAAAAACTCCCATTAAAATCACTGAAGCACTTTACATTATGAAACGAATATCTTACTTACATTCGTACGCACATCTGCACTTTTTGTTGTTTCTGATGAGAGAATTCGCTAAATAATTCAGTCAGCGAGCAAGTGAACAAAACGTTTCAGTGATGACTCTTCTGGACGTCTCTGATTGGCCATTGCATCCATAAGCGCAACAGAATAGTTTCTGATTGGTTATCATGAAGCGTTGTACGAACTCGTCTGTCTCTGGCTCAGTGCCAGCCAGCGAACGCAGATTTAAATTTAGCAGCTGATGCTGTGCACTGAACGATCTAATCGTTTTTTTTTTTTTCGTTTGGAAGCTGCATTTAAAATCCACTTGGCTCAGAAATCTGAGGGGGCACGTGCCCCCTCACTTCGAATGGGCACGACGCCTCTGTATTCACTGTTAAAGGGACAGTTCACCCAAAAATTAATGTTCTGCAATTTATTCATCGTCATTTTGTTCAAAACCTGTTGGAGTTTCTTTCTTCTGTGGAACGTAAAGAAGAGATTTTGAAGAATGTTGGTAACCAAACAGGTAGCCGTTGACTTCCACAGTATGGACCAAAAATACTATTGAAGTCAATGGCTACCATCAACTGCTTGGCTACCAACATTCTTCAAAATCTCTTCTTTTGACTTTTCTTCAGTAGAAGAATCATACTCATACAGGTTTTGGAACAACTTGAGGGCGAGTGAATGAAAACCAAAATCTGATTTTTGGATGAACCGTCCCTTTAAGTGTACTGGACCTTTTCTGACACATTTACTGTGTCATCTGTATTCCTCTGCATTAGTTTTGAACTAACAGCTTTAATAGATAAAATATAAATACAGTTACTGTAATATAATAAGAAAACTTTTTTTTTTTAAATTGTTGTGTAACAAATTGTTTTTAGTGTTTTTAACGGCACTGTGAGTTTTCTTACTTCATTCACAAAAAAGGGCAAAACGTTGACAAAATTTGGTTTCTTGATTTGATATTGAATAATAGTGATTTGATCATTTTAAAATATAAAACAAAGCGTAAAAGAATGACTAATAAGTCAGTAAGTGCTCCTCTGCTTGCTTTTACTGGATATAGTGGCAATTTGATGTATTTATTTCTATTTTAATTTTACAGAAGTGTTTTACCACAAATTATATTTTGGTCATCCCATTTAAAATAACATTTACACTGGATAATTTGAAGAGATTTAAAGTGCTTGAAGCAGTCGAACAAAGCTTGAAGTGAGTAATCAAGTAGTTAATAACGATTAGCATGGTTTGGTGACACTGGTTTCATTTCTCTTGAAATGATGTTTCTCATCTTACACATTCTAAACTTGACCTTTGGTGTAATTAATAGTGAAACGTAATTTAATTCCCGTTCAGATTGGCTCTGATCTCTGATGTGTGGTATAGCTGCAGTCCCACTACCCTTCCTCTGAAGGAGAACAGAAGTGTCTCGGTTTGTCGTCGTGAGCTGCCTGAAATAGCGGCGCTCTCTTGCTGTGTGGACACCTGTCTTCCTGTGAAGGCAGCAGCCGTTCTTGGGATCCTCATCATGACACAATAGCCTTTATCACACGCAGTTGTTGCCTGAGGCTCTGAGTTCCTGTGAAAGCGTCATCTTAAAGGGACGGTTGAACCTCACTGTAAAGAGTCACTAAAGGTTGTCTGTGTTGTTGCAGGAAATGCTCAAGCCGTCGTTCACCAGCACCAACAGCACGACCACACAGTCGTCGGCCTCTTCCTCTCCCTCCTCGTCCTCTGTGTCCATGCACACTCAGAGCGGCGCCACCTGCTGGCCGGTGACTGCAGGGATGAACGCTCAGAGCGGCTCCAGTGCAAACGGGACGGTGCTCAAAGGCTCTCCCGGCGGAGTCATGCAGCTGCCCAGCGGATTCACGCTCATGCCAGGTGGGACTTCTGCTCGTTACTCATTCGTTTGGTGCATGTCTTTTCTGACTTTCCAGAGGGGTTTTTGCATGATGCATTGCATCAGCTTGCATGACATCTTTGCGTTTTAATACACGTGAACTTTTTGCTTGCTTGCATGTTTGCACACCTTGAATTCTGCTTCCACCTGATTCGTCTGTGCAAGGACCTAAAAAACAATAAATAATAACAAATACCAAGTAATAAATAAAAATGTATATTATTTTTTGTAGCATTTATTTTTATTTTATTATTTATTTTTAAACGCGATACAAAATCTTAATAGAAACTATAAGTGAGACTAAAATAACAAAAATGGTTCTTAAAATATCAGATATTGACCTTTTTATGACAAAGCAAGGTTAGGTTATATTGTAAAATGTCATGTGGTGTGACTCTAATAATATTTAACGATTAGTATCTCATAGTATATAAAAAAGAAAGTTAAAAATCTAATTTTATTGCAAACTTTTACAATTTACATTTTTATATTTACAATTAAATTTTATATAAAAAAAAGTTTACATATTTGTCAAATAAATATGTGTACACTCACATGTGTTATTTACTTTTTCAGGTTACACCACCCTGACATTTTTTTTTACATATTTATTTAAAATAGTATGAAAGTTTTTAGAAAAACATGAAACCAACATGAATACAATTATCTCAATCCTAATAATTTGTGACCCTGGAGCTCAAACCCAGTCTCAAGTCTCTGGGGTATATTTGTAGCAATAGCCAAAAAAACATTGTATGAGTCAAAATGAATGATTTTTCTTTTATGCCAAAAATCATTAGGATATTAAGTAAATATCATGTTCCATGAAGATATTTTGTCAATTTCCTACTGAAAATATATCAAAACTTACCGGTATTTTTTGATTAGTAATATGCTAAGAATTCACTTGGACAGCTTTTAAAGGTGATTTTCTCAGTAATTTGATTTTTTTTTTTTTTTTTGCACCCTTGGATTCCAGATTTTCAAATATATCTCTGCCAAATATTGTCTTATTATAACATACCATACATCAATAGAAAGCTCATTTATTCATCTTTCAGATGATGTGTAACTCTTAATTCCGAAAAATTGACACTTAAGACCAGGGTCACATTGGACATTTGTTTTAAATTCTTTTTAATCGGTCTTCCTCTGATTTGTCGTTGACCCATGTATAAATACTAGGATGTTTTCTGGTGAAAGATCTCCACTAGCAGTGACTAGTCCTGGAGCGTGCGAGTGTTTGAGGTGCATGCTGCTCTGCTCTGCTCGGCTCGGCTTGCTGAGGGTGTCACTGTGTGTCCCGCAGGCACTGCTCTTCCTCCTGGCACACACACTGTTCCTCTCAGTCAGCTGCAGACACACTCTCTGGCCATACAGACGCACAACAGCACCGTCCCCGCACACACACAGGCCACGCTCTTCCGCCTGCCGGCCGCCGTCTCGCTCACAGGTGAGGGAGAGGATCTGCATGCTACTGCTGTCTTAATGTGCTGCTCACAGGAAAGCCACTTCAAGTCAGTCAGTGTTATTCAAACACAAACAAAAGCGATTATTTCCGTTAACGAAAAGGATTTGTAATGCGTTGAGTGTGCGCTGTTGATTGATGCGTGGCCCGTAGACTCTGCAGTGAGGATGTGTCTGTGGTTTGTGTGTCAGGTGGTGCGATGCCTCAACAGTTACAGGCCATCCAGGTTCACCCCAGTCCTCAGAGCAGTGACAGCAGTCCTGAGATCATCCAGACCTCCACCAGCTCCACTGGTACTGACAGCATCACCCTTGTGACGCTCAGATCCCGCTCTGACCCGTGTCTTCAGTAAGACGTGTCCTCTGTCTCTCCCACAGCCAGCCACACCGCTACCATAGTCACGTCCTCAGTGCCTTCTTCAGTGGCAGGTCACATGATGTACCCCGGAGCACACGTCATGTACGCTACGTCCTCCTCCGCCCTTGCTGACGGGGGTCTGACTGTGCTCAACACCTTCCCACAAGCCCCTGGCGCCATGCACGTGTCCCACACTCAAGGCCAAGACTCAGGTCAGTCATGTCGTGTTAATGGCTCGTTTGAATTGGCCTAATAAGATGCACGGATGGTCTTTGCATATTGAAAACTCAGAAACGTGTAAATCTGACATTTTGAACGCACTGTTATTTGATTGTTACGAGACTCTTTGTTTTGTTTCGGTCGTGTTTAGGTGCAGTTCCTCAGATGTTTCTCACAGGTCCTCCTGGAACTGTACAGATCCCCGTTTCAGCCGTTCCTCTTCATTCGGTAATGCAGCTGACAGTGAAACCGATCTCTGTGTGCTTTCACTCACAGTTTTCACTGTAAATCTATTGCATTTTTGTATCTGAAAGTTTAATGGTTTTGTGTATGAAAGTAGCTTTTGAAACAATCATGTTATAGTTAATAGAAAAAAACAATTTCTTGTTGAATCACATCTTTCCTTGTAATTGTATTTTTTTTTTCAATATTTCCACTTCTCTAAATTAAGCCTTTTCTTAAAACGAACCACATTTATTCTCAGAATAGTAAAATGTTATTCTTAAAACATTGACTTTACTCTCGTATTGTTATGATTTATTTTTGTTAAACAATCCCTTTATTCTCATGACATGCTGCATTTATTCTCATAATGGTTTGTAACATAACAACATAACATAATTGTAACATAACAGTAACATAATTGTTCTTGTATTGTTACATCTTTATTGATGTAATGATGTCTTTATTGTCGTAACATTAGGCTTTTACTTTCGTCATGTTATGATGTTATTCTTATAACATTACACATTTGTTTTTGTAAATATTGTGGTTTTATTCTCATAACACTGGCGTTATTTCCAAAGCATTTTACCTTTATCCTTGCAGTGATTCAACAATTTTGTAACATTATGACAATATGTACGACTTTATTCTTCAGACATTGTGACTCGTAATGTTTGGTCTATTCTCATAACTTTACGCCTTTGTTCTTGTAACTGCTGTTATTTTCAAAACATTGCAGATTTTTTCTTGAAGCATTTTCTTTTATTGTAATGTTTTGATATTATTCTGCAACATTAAGACAACATAACATTTAATTCATTTAATTCTGATTAGTATTCGTATAATAATGCCAAAGTTCTTGTAACGTTACAAGATGTTCTCAAAACATTGTGCTTTTATGCTAGTAACAACTTTATTCTTGTAATGTTTTGACATTTATTCTTGTAACATTACGTTGATATTTTCAAATCATTTTTGTTTTCATAATTTTACAACTTTATTCTGGTGACTTCATTTTTGTAATGGTACATCTTTATTTTAATGTTATGCTTTATTCTTGTAACAATGCCTTTAATTTTGTAACGTTAGGCTTTTACTCCCGTACAATCTTGTAACATTACAAGAACAAATGCGGAGTGTTATGATAATAAAGTTATATCATCACACCTTTGTTCTTGTAATGTTACAAGATTGTTCTCAAAACACTGCATCTATATTCTAGCAACGCTACGCCATGATTTTCAAAATAACTTCTCAAAACATTGTGCTTTTATTGTAGTTGCACTATGCTAATTTTCAAAACATTGCAGCTTGTAACGTTTTCACATTATTCTCGTAACACAACATTTGTGTTTGTATTCAAAACCATTTTCCTCTCATAACAAACCGATTTTCTCAATGTTCTTATGTCGTAACGGGCGTTTTTATTTTCACCGTGGCACTGAAATGCCGTTGTAGACAACTGAACGACTGACGGTTAGGAAAGTGCTGTTTATTCACTTTCAGCTGTGCCCTCTGTTCATGAAGACGGACAACCGTTTTGTTTCTGTGCTTTCAGATGTTGATAAACCAGCAGCCCAGCGGCAGCACCCTCACAGAGCTGCGAGTGGTGAATCTGGACAATCCCAAAGGAGACTGACCCATGTGACCGCTCGCTCACACACACACTGATATTACAGGGATCACTCATGCCATGCAATCAGACTGCCATTGTATTTATTACTGCCTTCTCGCTGCGTGGGGTTCAGCAAGGACGTGTATTGGGACATTTGAAGGATGATCGCGTCTCCTCATGGACTCGTTTCGGTGGGTAGTTTGATAATAGATGATTTCTGTTGGCACCCATCTATACTTGAGGAGACGCCTGCACTATCACTGCTTGGTCTTCACCTGTTTTTGCAGAAGGATGTACAATTATGTTCGCTTTCAGTAAAATTCAAACCTCTTGGCTGTACAGCAGTTGAAGTATCTATCTTTCTTTCTTTTGGGAATTCCTCTCTTGATCCGATTTGTAATTCACCTCCATTACATTTTAAGATCTGTGAATCTTTTGATGTCAAAAATGAATTCTTTCAAGCATCTATGTTGTGAAATTATCATTAGTTTTGGTATAGTTTTAATGGCGGGTTGTGTGTTATTTCTCATTTTAAAGAATGTTTCACCAAGAAAGGACAATTCTGTCATTCTTTTCCATCTCTCATATCATTTCAGATGCAAAAAAAGTAGTTATTTTGCAGAATGTGCAAACTTCTCTCCATTTAAATACATGGTGACTGATGCATTTGAGCTCCAAGTCCCACCTTTATCAAAAATACGTTTTTTTTTTCTTCATTTTTAATTAACAAGCATTGACAGATTTGGAAAGACATGAAAATGATGAGTGAACTTGCCTTTGAAGTAATGCTGGATACTCTTGCACTGCCATCAGCACTCACGAGGAAGATCATCTACATTTGAATCCATCAGCCAATAAACATCATATCTAAAAATAACATTTTTCATCCTCATCACGTTCTCTTATAGGTTACCCAAGTTATAGGATACCCTAAAATGATCCACTTATATAATTTGGATTTTAAACATGATCCGTACTACAAAAATGTCAGAAAAGGTTTGCATGTCATTGTATGCTGTAATGCTGTGCCAAACGATACTGGACACAATCTAGCTGTCAGAAGTGGACTTCTCTGCTTCACATGCGTTCACTTTTTATGATGCTGTAAGAGGAAAACACTGACTTGCATTTGCACTGCATGACAACGTACACATAACCGTACCGATCCCAAGTGAATAAATGACATAGATTGTGCTCTTACAGCTTTTTTAGTTTACCGAAATAATAAAATGCGTGATTGATCTGCTACTAGGTACTAGAATGACAAGTTTTGTTCAAAACAACTGTAGTTTTCACTGAAATCGCTTATATTAAATCTAATGTAGTGAAAGTGTTTATACATGCACCCATATATTATTATTGTAAATGTTATTTTGTTTTTCTTTCATTTCTGTCACTGTACCCTTAATTCTGTTTAATTTTCAAATATTTTCTATTTGGATTTCTGCCTACATCCAAAGGGCTGTAAATCTCGACTTGTGTACATACAGGATTCATTTGGTTTTACATTTTTTGGTTTTCAGACTGCAAGTTTGGACCATAAATCCTTTTTCTCGTACTGTTGAACAGATTTAAATGGACCACGGATATACAGAGTTTCAGGAATGTGGTTTTCTCTTTGTTTGGATTTTCAGTTAGTGGAACCGAGCACATGTTGACCAGCGCAAAGCGGATCGCGAATGAAAAAACATTGTGGGATTTATGAAGCGGCCAGAACAAAAGTATTGGACTGTTTTATTCAGTATTAATCTGTTTTAAGTCCAGGGGAAGACTTTCTTGACTGGTTTATGTTCCTGGGTGAATTTCATGAATGCTTTCAAGATCTTGTCCAGGTTGTATTTCACTCCCAACCAAAAGAAAAAATACATATATTTGGCATAAAATATAAAAGGAATAGTTCACCAAAAACTGAAAATTAGCTGAAAATCTCCTCACCCTCAGGCCATACAAGGTTAGGATGAGTTTGTTTCTTCATCAGATTTGGAGAAATGTAGCATTGCATCACTTGCTTAACAATGGATGCTCTGCAGTGAATGGGTGCCGTCAGAACGAGAGTCTGATAAAAACACCACAATAATCCACACCAATCTAGAACATCAATTAATGACTTGTGAAGTGAAAAGAATGTTTGTAAAAAGGCAAATCCATTATTAAGTCGTTTTAAACTGTTGCTTACAGCAAAAATACGAGTTCATTCTGGCGGCACCCATTCACTGCAGAGGATCCACTGGTGAGCAAGTGATGTAATGCTACGTTTCTACAAATCTACAAAAAGTTTTTTTGGGAGAACTATTCCTTAAACTATTTTTCGCCTTGTGACATTTTCCTGATTATTGACTACATTAGTGCTGTTTTGATGAATAAAAACGAAGAAATAAAAAGATTTGCAGTGTGTTTAGATATTCTTAGTATTTGTTAAATAGCTTTTAATTTCTGAAAATTGTTTTACTGTATTACGGTAATAATGATAATCCCCTTTAGAGATGATTTATTTTTGGGAAAACACTTGTCATAAATATTTTCACACTGCAAAAAATGTTAATGGTTTTGCTTTATGTGAAGTATTGTCATCACTATTATTATTCTTGTTATTCGAGTGAAATATGACCTGTGTGTTTGACTGTTTTTATATCAGCTGTTATCATAAATGAAGTTGTGTAAACACTAGATGAAAGTGTTGAATGTACCATATACTGTATATGGCTCTTACTGTACATCTGATTTCTGACTTCAACAAACTGTAAGTAGCTCAAACGGCTGCGTTTGAAATTAAAATACTTCTGCACCCCGGATGTATTTAGTGGCCTGTATGTACTCCAGACATCTGACAGTGCTGTTTCTTTCCTTTAGCAGTGTAACCAGTTTTGCTTCTGATGATATTTACCTGAATTTGACTACTGTATCCCAAAATGCAATGCACTTGACTTTCCATTTCAACTTTACAGTTAGTATCTGACTGTTATCAAATTAACCAAATATTCAACATAGGTTAATATACTCAGAACTGAATATGCAAGGCAGTGTTTCTTTTATTTTTGCAGCGTAATGACACACTTTTATAGCAATAATGGACCCAAAATGAGAATTCGCTGACAATTTGCTCACCCTCATGTTTTCAAGATGTAGATGAGTTTGTTTCTTCATCAGATTTGGAGAAATGTATCTCATCACTTGCTCAGCAATGGATGCTCTGCAGTGAATGGGTGCCGTCAGAACGAAATAAAAACATCACAATAATCCACAAGTAACCCACACCACCCCAGTCCATCAGTTAACATCACGAGAACTTAAAAGCTGTGTATTTGTAAGAAACATCCATCATTAAGATTTTTTTTTTACTTTTCAAACCGTTGCTTCAGGCTAAAATACAAGTTCATAAAAAACTCCATCCCGTTTTGAACTCTTTTCGATGGTGCTTGATCTGTGCATATTTCTCACCCGATTCAGACGAAGATTACTTTTTCACTGAACTGACTAGACTCCGCCCCCATCTGAAACTATCAAGAAAAACGTCCCGTAAGCAACGTTTACGCACTGAAGTTTGGAGAACGCTCCTAAAGACCAGTTAGCTTTGAACGAACGTTCTAACGGACAAACTTTGTCAGAACGCTGGTTCAAAACTCGGAGAACGTTCACCGTCGGCTCTGTGACGTACACTGAGAGGAAACTGTGAGTGTGGTGCCTCTGTGCGCTAGAGGACGCTGTCTCTCTTTGTTCGTGTGTGTGTGTGTGTGTGTGTGTGTTGACACTCTGGCCTGCTGGACGATGTGAGGCCGAAAGAATCCGTCTGAAGCCTGTAGTAATGTTCCCTCCCTCTGCTGTAATGTCGTCGGTGTTTATGATCTTCGTGCACTGAAGAGCCTCGTCTAATGTGATGGTGAGTCTGTTTGCTGACTGAGCTCCAGTCTCGAGGTTTGGATGATAGTACACTGCTCTCTTCACTCGTTCTCTGCTTTAGCGGGTCAGTTGGCATATCGATATGTTTTATTTGTTGATATGCAGACTTTGGTGCCCTGCTGTAGACTCATGGCAGATCGTCAGAGTGAAGCTGAAGTTCATCCGGGTTGTGTTTACTGTTAGCAGCGAGTTAATTCACCCAGACCCGTGTGATTCAGGACGCTTTAGCCAGTCTGAGAGACTAATAAACACAAGTGTAATCGTTTCAGGTGCTGGCGCATTTATTTCTTGTCCGTTAGGAGAATAAAACGGAAGTTTTTACACCACGTGAGTGAATTAGATTAGATAGAACCTTTAAAACTATAAAAAGAAGTCAAACATTTCAGTGCACTATTAATGTGTTTATTTATAGTTGAGGTTAAATTGTGTTTTTGTATGCATTTTATATTAAAGATAAAGTGTTGCTGTTCTTGCCTCGCCCCCTTTTTGATCATTTTTTTACTAACTTATTGTAATAAAAACTGTATAATGATATTCATATTTTTAGCAGAGTTTAGTAAATTGAAAATAGCTACTATTACTACTTTTATTTAGCGATAAATTGCGTGGGTAACTGACATGTGGGCGTGGTTTGCTGGAATATAGGCGTGGTTTATCTGGAAATATGGGCGTGGTTTATCAGTGTTATGGTTATGAGAGAATAGAGACAACAAACGTGTTGCGAAACTAATGTTGTTGTTGTTGTTTTAGTAGTTCCTTTTACTTCAAATTTTAACTAAAAAAAGGCCTTTTATGCGTTTTGACCATTCATTTACACAATTGGCACTGTGGGGGCCTAAAAATACAAACTTTTGAAAACTGTAAACGATACTGTTATGGTCTCCGTGTTACAAAAACATGAATCTGTGAAAACTGCCAAGTCATGCACATACATATTATGTGTTTAATTTTTTTTTTACAAAGTGACATCGCTACTGTCCTGGCTTGAAGAATGCAGTAGTTTTAGTCATTATTTAAGGATCCTTGTGAAGGGAGAACATTTTGACAATGTTGTATGCAAAACTTTTCAGAAATGCAAAGAAAACCATTTCCATTTTTAGCACTTCGTCGTGTCAACGTACCATTTAAACACCATTGTTGAGCAAGAGATTGTCAATGGTGAAGGTTTGGCTGGTTACCATAGTCCCGGCAGCCCTGTATCTGCATCATCATCATGAGAGAAACAGGACATGTTGTGTATTTTTTTTCGGTGACTTCCTGCTGATGTCTAAAGCATCATGTCCTTGTCTTTGCAGGTGTAACGGAAGCAGGTCTTAAGATGCTGCTCTCTTTGGGGATGCTGATGCTCTCGGCCACACAGATTTACACCATTGTGACGGTTCAGATATTTGCCTTCCTCAATCTGCTGCCCGTGGAGGCCGACATATCAGCTGTAAGCATCTGACACACGTTCAGCTACAGTGGACTGCTGGGCAAGATTTAACACAGTAATTCATGGTTGCTGTTGTTTTTCAGTATTCATTCGACAATAAGACGCAGAACTTTGATGAGTTGCCAGCTCGATTTGGCTACAGGCTGCCCAGTGAAGGACTGAAGGTGAGTTGGCTTTATGATATTGATGACAGAAGCCATACAGTTCTGTTCCAAACCCCAACGTGTTCCCTTACTACATCCACTAGATCGCTTCGTTATGATCAATCTGCAGCTTGATTAACGTTTAAATAGAGTAAAGCAAGATTCCCTGCTAAAATCCTGACTTTTATGCCTGATAGGTGTGATTTGATCACTTTATAATCGCCTAATTATGTTCATTATATCAACTGCAATTACTGTTGTAGTTTAAATTTGTAAAAAAAAAAGTAATCCCCAAAAATAAGTACATTTGGATTAAATATGCAAATGTAATGTCTAGTTTATATATATATATATATATTATATTATTCAAAAATACTTTATTTAAGTGCAGTTATATTGTCTGTATATTGTCCGTCTCCTGTCTCGCGTAATCACTCAATCAGTGTCTGAACTGTGGAACTTTGCCATGTCCTATACCTGTTATATATCCAAAATAATCGATATTGAATCGAATCAAATCTAAATCTTGTGAAGGATAATCAAATGAATTGTGAAATTCAAAACCCATCCGTTTTATAATCTTGCACGTTACAGAAAACTCTCTTCATGTTTTCTTTGTTGCTAAATGAATCTCCACCCACTCCAGTGTCACATCTGAGTCACAGGTGGCTTGCTATTGGTTGGTGCTGCAAATCTGAGTGTCAACATTTGGACCCAGTGCTCAGTTCTCCTTTGGAAATGTCTTCGTCAACAGAAGTCTCAATTCTTCCTTGCACCAGCTGCCACTGAAACGACTGACTTGTGGATATTCATGTGGCTTTGTTGGCTTGCTGTTGGTCGCTTCTGCGAATTTGAGTGTCCGCTTTCACCAAATTTGAACCCAATTCAACATTTGCATTAGGAGGTTTCTTCACCACGGAAAGGTTCCCATTGAAATGAGCAGTTTTCAGTTGCAACATTAAATACATGTGATTTATTCTACTGAGATATTAAGAGTGATATTGTAAACGTAACAGAATTAAATAATAGCACCTAAAATTAATTAACACTGTAATCTGTGCTAATTTCTGTTCCCAATCTGATATGAATCACATAATATGTTGGTGAAAATGACTTCACATCTGTGTCACTTCTCCATTTCGCTCAGTTTTTCCCTCCAATTTCCCAATCTTTGTCAGCTCTAACCAAAGTGATGTTTTTAGAGCTCGTCCACCAACTTTTTCACATTTGTCTCTAAGCAAAAGAGTTCTGCTCAGCTGGACTCCACGAAATGTGCTTATCACCATCTGTTTTTGTTAAATATTGTGTTGGAGTTCATCCCTGCTGAAAAACGGATGGCAGTTAGCCGATCTAATCTAGTCATGAGCCAGTAAATCATCTTGGACGCTGGGAACAGGAAGTAGTGTTAGACCACTTCCTTCTTGGGTTAGTCCATATTAGACATATCTGAAACAAGCCAGCATTTTTTAGAGTGCAGGTTTAGGGAATCAAACCCATTTTCCAGCTCAGATCTACGTTTTCTGCAGAGGAAATCAACATATTTATTTATTTAGATTTAGAAAATTTAAATAAATATATGAATAAAGAATTAGAAATGTTGTCTTGGCCACTACAACTGAAATAAAACGTTTAATTTGAAGTACTTGCATGACTTCACTTGCATGAGCCATTACTGAAATGAAGATTATTATAAATACAAAAAACTAAACTGAAACAAATGACAAAAGAACAACAAAGTCACTACAATTTAAATTATATGAAAAGGAAAGTTAATGATAATTATGTTATGGCTGATAACGGTAAATGGCTGTTAAAGTAATATAATATTTTGAAAATGAAACATACAAATTTATTGTCAAAATCAAAAACTAAAATAAACTTAATATCAACATTCAATATTGTCATATCATTTGTGAAAAGATAGATTAGATTGTTTATTATTTAATATAATTTATTTAATCAAGCAGTATTTAATGTAATTATGTAATAATAAGGGAATGGCTGATTATTAAAATCCCATACTAAATTACCTAAATAATAATAATAATAATGATAAGTGAATCACTAAAATCAGATCTTTGAATTTAGACATTACAACATTATAACGTAGATCATGAAAAAGGATATTAATTTTTCATTATTTAATAAATTATAAAAAAAAAAATAAGTATTTAGTATAATTTATTATTAATGGTCTTATGACTAATTATTAAAATCAAACATTGTAAACACTGTAAACTATAACTAATAATTGCAATTGTTTTATGCAGATTATTAAAATTCAATTTTGTTTCGTCGAAGTAAATTAAGACCCAAAAAATGAACGTTACATGATTAAGTGATGAATGATAAAGTGAATATAGGCAAAGTATTATAATAGATTTAATTGAAGTATTTAATATAGTTATTTATTAGTAACAATTATGCTGTGTCATATTATCAAAATGACATACTATACTGCTCTCACAACAACATTATAATATAAAGTATGAAAAATTGATAATGTTGGTTTAATATATTTAGTAAATAATAACTATTAATTAATAGTTGTTGTTTTGTTTTTTTGTTTTAAATGCTAGAGGTGAATCAAGGCAGAAACAGGAAGTGTTGTGTTTCTCTGAGCCGCAGAGGGAGCTGTTGGCTGATTGTGTGCTCTTCCTGTCTGTAGGGTTTCCTGATCGGGGCCCGTCCGGAGAACGCCTGTGTGCCGATCGCCCCCCCTCCCCTGCGGGACGGCCGCAGCAGTGCCTTCTTCGTGCTGATCAAGCGCTTCGACTGTAACTTTGACATCAAGGTGGGCTTCAGTGCACCCTCACAGATGCCTCTGGTTAATCAAGCAGCGATGGCCTCCACAGCACTAGACACATTAAATATTATTATAAAACACATTTTTAATTCCTCATTCATTAAAAAAATGCCCTGCTCCTACTGTAACATAGACACGCCTCTCTCCAAGTAAACGAATGCTCTGTAAAACACACTTCACTGCACACGTTTCATGCCGCTGGCAAATAATATGCAAAGACTTCAAGAGCTCTTCCTGCTCACCTCTGGGACTTTGGACGACTTCTGTGTAACGCACAATAAACCGTTAATCATCCACAGCGCTGGGCAATGTGTGCACCTTTTTAAGGTGCGTAGAGATGGAGGAAAAACCAAAGAAGAACATACCACAGTGCATGTTTTCTAATTGAGTCCATGTTATATCTGTGAGTGCTCCTCCTGTCTGAGGAATGTCTTGAATGTTTTTATCTCTGCTTGTGCAAACATTCACTAATCAGGAATCTCACGTTTATATACACAGTGTTACAGCACTGGAATGTGTTTGGAGGAGATTTCCATGTCTTGGTTGTGTTGTTAATATTTCAAATAGTATTATACTTGACAACTGTTTTACAAAAACATTTAAAAAGCTTTATCACAAATATTTTAATATCACAAATATTTTTACATTATAGTAATCAGATTTATTAATGTATAAAGTTTCTTTGATCCAGACAGCTCTTGTTAAGCTAAACCAGTGTGTACATGTGAATACACAATACATGTGTCACACAAGACTTGTGTGTGTGTGTGTGTGTGTGTGTGTGTGTGAGGGGGGATTGGAGGAGTGCACGTATGAAGCCTGTGTCTGTCTGAACACAATGCTTCTGTCTCTGTCCTCGTCCTTCTTCAGGTCCTCCATGCGCAGAAGGCCGGCTACAAGGCGGCGATTGTCCACAATGTGGACTCTGATGACTTAATCAGCATGGGATCCAACGATCGTAAGTTCCTGCGCACGAATGCATGAAGCATGCAGCGGAGACAATGCTCAGATTCACAATCCTCGGCCCAAGCGCTGCTAATAACTGCTGCATGTGTGGAATCTGACCGAGCCGTGATGTCAGGATGAGGTCATGAAGGCCAAACGAGAGAAACTAACCTCCAGCGATCTTAAAGGAATAGTTCAGCCAACAAATGAGAATTTGCTAAAAATTAACTTACAGTCGGGCCATCCAAGATTAGGCTGAGTTTGTTTCTTCATCAAATTTGGAGAAATGTAGCATTGCATCACTGTCTCATCAATGTATGCTCTGCAGTGAATGGGTGCCGCCAGAATGAGAGTCCAAAGAGCTGATAAAAACATCACAATAATCCACACCGTATTTACGTATTTCAATCATGACAACTCTGAAAATAGATTCAACAGCACTGTATAGAGAATAATGGAGTGTAGGATTGATGTTGAGCAGATCTAGACAGGTGGTGCTGGGGAGGAGGGAGGCCGTTTTCATTCATTCGGTTGTTTATTTGGAGTGAACTATTCCCTTAAAATGGACATAAGTATCTAAATAAATATTATTTTACATTTTAAAAATACACTCGTAATTATTTAACGTGGAATTTGTTTGAAGAATCGAAGTAAATCAGAATCAGATCTGGTCTGAATGTACGTTTGTATGTTTGCAGTGGATCTTCTGAAGCAGATAGACATTCCTTCAGTGTTTATTGGTGAAGAAGCGGCCAACTCTCTCAAAGAGGATTACATCTATGAGAAAGGGTGAGGGCTCTGGTTTCTCTGCTGAATACTTAACGGAAACATCTGATGATTCGGCGCTCCAAGAGTCATATGACACTATAGAGAGTTAGCTGTTCACACTCACAGTCTTGCTTCGTGTTTCCAGTGGTCATGTGATTCTCCTGCCGGACTTCAGCTTGCCTCTGGAATACTATCTGATCCCATTCCTCATCATCGTTGGAATCTGCCTCATCCTCATTGTAGTGTTCATGGTGAGTCACGAGTGTGTGTCATTTCAAAATAATCAATAAATAAATATAATATAGCATGCCAAAAATGAATCAAATATGCAACCGAATACATTAGTCTTGACCGACATGATTACGTCTTTTCAATCTCAGATCACAAAGTTCGTACAGGACAGACACAGAGCCAGGAGAAGTCGCTTACGCAAGGACCAGCTGAAGAAACTCCCAATTCACAAGTTTAAGAAAGGTAAGAGCTGACACTTCGAACATATATTGTGGCTCAGCATTCAAATACATAAAAGATGTCTTACGAAAAGTTTACTACCGTTTTTTTTTTGTTTTAAACAGTTAATACTTTTACTCAGCAAGTACTCATTAAATTACTCATAAATGATGGAAAAGACAGTTACCGAAAAAAAATCCAAATAAATGCTTTTTTTCTGAACTTTTTATCCAAAACAGCTATTGAAATTTTTAATAAAATTTCGCAATATTACAGATTTTTCTGTATTTTTGATCAAATAAATGCAGACTTGACGAGCGGAAGACTTAAAAGACCAAACCTTTGACAGTAGTGTTAAATAATTGCAAATATTTTTATTCACTATTTCTTTGACCATTAACTTGTCCCGACTCACCAGAATGAGGGATTTTATTAGTTCAAGAATCTGATTCAAGCATAAAAAGATTTAACATGTTTGATTCATATCAACGAATCAGTTCTTTTAGACGATCCATTTTCAATTCATTTAGCTACAATCAATTCATAGTTCCTCTGGAAACTATAAAAACGCCATTTCAAAGCAAATACTAAATATATAACTTTGTAAAAATAAAATCAAAGTTGTAAAATGCAAAAGTCAGTTTTAAAATGTTAATGTTTAGTGAACTTAGATGACAATTTTAAGCAAATTTGTTTGGGGTCTTTGACATTTGATTTGTGGTATGCTCCTCCACTTATTGCATTTTTCCTGTATGAACAAGAAATATTGCAGCACTTCTCTAGTATGCAGAACACTATATACTGTGGGAGAAATGTGGGATCCCCCCTCCCCCCCGCGCAGTTTCCACCTCCTCATAGTGAATCATCAAGCCATTTTACAACCAAATCAACACTGTGAGCATTGACCGTTGACTGTGTGCCTCCATGAATGAGCATCCTGTTCAGCTCATAGTGCATTAGAGATGCGTTCGGCTGAAGAAGGTGTCAAGACGTCACTCTCACTGAGCAGAAGGAAAGAGTGTGGTCTGCACTCAGGTTACTGACACCTGTGTTCACCGAACCTCTTTCAAACATTAGGTGTGCGAGGTTTCCTCAAGCAAGCGAGCCGTCGGCAGCAGAACATGTCTGATTCGTCTTTTACGCTTCAGATATTCAGAGCAAATAAGAGTCACATCAGCGTGAAGGTCATTTGTAATTGTTTCCATCGTATATATTTACCAGACGTCATATGGGTAATTTATCTGCAACATGTAAATGCTTCCAGGACGCACACTTTGGAAATAGGCTTTATGTTCTTTATACAAAACATGAGGACATGAGCGAGGCAGCTTCTCTATTTTAATGATGTTTAAATGACTATAGGGCTGTCAGGATATCAACATTTCACTGGAATTCATGATAGCAATATTATCGCAATATCTATAGAAATTGTGAAAAATAAATAAATAACGCTATTAGTGAAATTCATAACTTTTACATTTGTAATTTATGACCGTAAAGGTTCAAACACGTGTGAAATTAACTGTTTATCAGCACTTCCTGCAGACTGAGGTGTGTACATTCATTCGTACATTCATACCAAGAACGATAACTATAACGATAACCCTCACATTGGCTAGCAAACTTTTTTTTGGTGCAATAGAGTCTCTTTCATCATTCGTCTTATCTGACGTTTATTTTGTGTGACAGTAATAGATATTGCATCAGTGTTAATGTGCAATAGCGCCACCTACTGTGTTGGAGTGATGATATTTTTCCTGATAGTCATATTTTATTTTTTTATGTGTAGTATTAACACAGTATCAGTATTTCCTTTCTTACATATGTTATCTTCCAAAACCTGTATTTTGTGGCACCCCGAGTGGAGAACTTGGATATTACATTTTTTGTCTTTATAGCGTATTTTATTTATTATCATTATTTACGTAGTATATACCGTTTTGTGCTATTGTGGTGCTAGTTGGAGATCTAAATAAAACAGAACCCAAACTAATTTGAGTTTTATATTTGCGATATACTACATAAGTGTTTATATTTTTCTCATAGTAGTCAGATTTAAAATTGAATACTAGTTTACATTTGACTAAATACTGTGCAACGCACACTACATACAGCCTACGAAAACATCTCAGGGATTCAGACTCTTATCTATAGACGTCTCATTCTGTTTCTAACTAACGGAGAGACCAAGCATTTCAATATATTTCCTTCAAGAGAGATATATTATTTAAAAATACTGTAATAATGCTAATATATTAAAATACTATTTTTAAATATTCTGTAGTTATATTAATAAAGAGTTTTTTCATATAAACAATTGTTGTTGAGTAGATTCCGAATGAAACCGTAAGATATTTTAATATCAGTATTAAACACTGAAAACAAGCTTAAAATATTACATTTAGCATATTCTTTCACAAATTAAAAAAAGTGTCAAATAACTTTAAATAATAAAGGTTCATTTTCATTCACATAAATTTGTACAAGGCATATTTGGATGGATGAATCAGACTTATAAATCTGTGAATCAGGTTGAAGTGAATCAGACGTGCTAACTCAAAAAAACGTTGTGAGTTGCTTGTCAACTTGACATGAGGAAACTTAAGGAAACTTAATGGTGGGTAAAAAAAAAAACTAAAACTAAAAAACTAACCTTAAGTCATTGTAAATACATCATGAATATTGGATAAGTGTAATTAATTAGCAAATTCAAAAATCAAATCATTAGTCTTACAGTATTTTCCGGACTATAAGTCACACTTTTTTTCATAGTTTGGCTGGTCCTGCGACTTATAGGCAGGTGCGACTTATTTATCAAAATTAATTTGACGTACCAAGAGAAATGAACCAAGAGAAAACATTACCGTCTCCAGCCGCCAGAGGGCGCTCTATGCTGCTCAGTGCTCCTGTAGTCTACACTGAACAGCATAGAGCGCCCTCTCGCGGCTGGAGATGGTAATGTTTTCTCTTGGTTCTAAATAAATGCGACTTATATGTTTTTTTCCTCATCATGACGTATTTTTGGACTGATGCGACTTATACTCAGGTGCGACTTATAGTCCGAAAAATACGGTACTTGACGTGATCTTGAGAAAACTAATTATAGTCAAATAAAAAAAAAACTATAAAAAAAAAACAGTACTTTCAGTGTTGATTCATTTTCTATCAGTGCAAATATATCACGAATATTTGCAAGATCAAAGCATTTGTGAATCACTATTTCAAGTCTACTTGATGTAATCTTGAGGAACATTAATGGCGGGTTATACAGAATATAATACAATTGTTTAAAAAAAATGTAAACAATTTTGGTTAATGTTTTTTATGGCAAAAAAAATGCAAA
Organism: Carassius carassius; assembly: GCF_963082965.1. Taxonomy (NCBI): domain Eukaryota; kingdom Metazoa; phylum Chordata; class Actinopteri; order Cypriniformes; family Cyprinidae; genus Carassius; species Carassius carassius. The sequence continues at coordinate 18,821,241 of NC_081802.1, forward strand.
CATATCATGAATATTGGATACATCTCCTGAATTTGCAAATTCAAAATCATTAAGAATCGTTAGTCTACTTGACGTGATCTTAAATCATAAGAAAAAAAAACAAAACAATGAATATAGTAAAATCTCAGAAAATAAATGAATAAAGCGTATTTCTATTGCAATAGTGCAAATATATCATGAATATTGGATACTTCTACTATTTTGCGAATTGTTAGTCTTCTTGATTTGATCATGAGGGAAAAACTATGATTATAGTGAAATCTGAAGAAGAAAAAACATGATACAATTGTGTTCAGTCGCACAAATATTGGATAGCAGTTTAAACACAGGACCGTTTGTGTTCATTCACCGCTCACATAATAAACACTGAGCATCAGCAGAGCAGCTGGTGGAAAGAAACAAGAAAAGAGCCAGAGGAATTTAAGAGAGGACAGGATATATTCCTGGACTTATTGAGCCTGGAATGTTTTCGTTCATCCACGAAACCCAGAAGCAAGTGTGAAATCAGGAAGCCTTCTGTCAAGGACACTGAGGGGAAGCTGTCTTTTTACTCCTAGTTAATAATTTGTTGATTGCTCCTAGGTGATTCGTATGACGTGTGTGCCATTTGTTTGGATGAGTACGAGGAGGGCAACAAGCTGCGTGTTCTTCCCTGCTCACACGGTGAGTTTCTGTCTCCTCCTGGCTCTTGATCTGAACATCAAAATGTATTATATATATATATATACAGTATATATATAGGGAGATAATGTTTTATTATTAATTCTGATTAGAGGAATGTTCCATTGAATTTCTAGTATATTAAAAGGCTTTCCGTGTACCGAAGCAGCTTTGTCAGGATGTGTGTCACTAATTCTCTCTGCACCCATCATCAGCCTACCACAGCAAGTGTGTGGACCCATGGCTGACCAAAACCAAGAAGACCTGCCCCGTGTGCAAGCAGAAGGTGGTGTCGTCCGACGGTGACTCTGAGTCTGGTGACAGCGACAGCGAGGAGAACGAAGCGTCAGAAAACACACCGCTGCTGCGATCTCTGGCCTCCACCAGCGCCCATTCCTTCGGGACCATGTCCGGCTCGCTGTCCCGTCACTACGCCGAGTCCTCGGACTACGACGAGCGCAGCGACTCGACCGACGGCGAGGAGGAGGATGACGTGGAGACGGTGGTCGTACAGCTGCAGCAGGACCGTCCCGACGACATGGAGGCCAGCGCTTGAGACGCCCGCTCCAACTCTCAGCCAGAAGTTATCATAAAACATCTTTAACGTTCATAGCGATGCTGTGCAGCGAAATTGTATAAATCATGAATTTTGCCAACCTGGCAAGACGTCACCTTTGAGGATGTGATTAGCGCTTGCTGCCAGACTCCTCTCAGATCACGACTTCACTGTCGTTCCAGACACAGACGTGCTCTTGGACATGTAGTTAGCTAATAACACATTTACACACTGTAAGGAGGAGTTTTTGGTTTTTTTGCTAACACAAAGTGATCTGTTACTGATGTAACTTTACTGTAAATACACCTTTCACTCGCCCTTGTTTCCAAGTAGTCTGCATTTTCTTCATGAATAAAATACTACACCTTTTGCTGTTTGTGTGTCAAGCTGTCATCCAGCGGTTTGGAAAACAGCACATGGTTTTAAGATTATTACATTTTTAGAAACACAATATAAACATATGAACCTAGAAGACACCCTAAAGCCTAAATTTATAATAAAGTTTTGCTGACACTTTACAATAAGGTTCCATTTGTTAAACTAATTATGAAAAGTACTTGTAAAACACTTGTTAATCTCAGTTCATATTAATTTCAACCTTTACTATTATTAAAATATTTTATAGGTTAACATCAACTAATGCACCTCATTGTAAAGTATTTAACACTTTTAATAACCTTTTAACAATTTTCTTTAATGCATTTTTTTCCATTCCCATTTATTCATTTAGCAGACGCTTTTATCCAAAGCGACTTTCCAGATATTTATCGCAAATTCTCCACTCCATGGAAAGCCTAAACATTTATTTAACTGTTTTTCAAAAACATTTAACTTTTTTTGTGTGTGCAATAATGCTCAGCCATATTTATCTTATGACCATTTGTTGTTTTTTTCTTTTTTTTTTTTTTTGTAAAAAAAAAAAATTCAGTTTACCATTTTCCACTTTTTGAAAAACCAAAAAAAAAAAAAAAGATATTAAAATAATAAATAAATCCAGATTTCCTCAATTTCTTTCAGCAGTTTCTGTGTTGCTAATTAACAGTTTAATAATTAAATTAAAAAAATCACTTTAAAAAGTTAAGACATTTACATTTTTAGAGGAGACATTTAGCAATAAAACAACTAACAAATTTATTTTCCATGAACACTTTCCAATTTATGTGCAAACAGACCAACATCTACTGAACTATTTTGAAAAAAAAAAAAGATTTCTCCACATAAACTCTTAAACAACACAAAGACAAGCGACAAGTAACTGGGTTGGAATAGGTTTATTTAATCTGTAAACAAGGTGGTGAAATTAATTTATGGCATTTCTCAGTTTATGCATATGAAATCAGATTGTATCCAAGATGTGTGAAAAAGTACAGGGAAAAAAAGAAACCCACCAGAGTCACCTGTACAGATCAGCCACAATGCCAGAGCTCCAGCTGATACTAAAACCCCACAATCATTCGGGAAGATGTTTGATTCAGTGACAACAGATTCTCTACGTTATGGCACAGGACACACATTATGAGTGTCACACTTGAACATTTGGACTTGATGAAGCAACAAGTTTTGAGAGACAGTTGTATCGCTGACGACTCGAAGGCAATTCAGTCCACAGTCATGACAGTATAGGTTTAATTCGATTCAAGTGTTGATGTGGAGTCTGCGATCAGACGCTAGTGTTTTATCGGTTAGCGTTTATAGTAGTGCGTAAATAACCCAAAAAGTGACAAAAATTGGTCAAACTATACTCCAAACCGCCGATAGCCATGATCTGAAATGGCAGTCGTCTTGAAAATGTATTAAATATATATTACATAAGCTAGCAAAGTAAGTGCGATGACGGAATGTCAATAAACATTCAATTGTGGGGTTGATTCGGCGGGAAAACGCTACCTGCAGCCCAAAAATTAAGAGTAAAGCCAACTAAATGAGGCCTTAACTCCAGACCTTGGGGGAAAAACATCAATCTGTAATTCAGAAAGTGTCACGTTTACAGTTCCTGACACACTTCGGGTTGAGGAAGATTAACTAAACTGAGGTTTGTTAGTGCAGACGCCATATTTAATGTGACAAAACCACTAAATAAGCTGTCCAGCCTAACTAGGGTTCATTCGGTGGTCTTGAAGAGGTGCATACGGTCCACCGTTCCCAGATTTGATCTAGGACTGGGAGTCTGAGTTTAGCTCAAGCCCTTGGTATTCAACTACAGTCCCAAAAACGTTCACGAATGAGCAGAAACCAGTCTTCACGCTAGCGTCTGGTCTGAAACGCGTCATGGGATCGCAGTGCCAAAATGGGGCCGGACACAATAAATGGACATTTACGAGAAAGAAACAGGGTTTGGGTTGCACAAAAATGGAAGTAGAGTTGAAAACCATTAGATGATGGAGCAAATCTCATCTAGAAAGGTTAGCAGAATGAGCAGCTAGGATTGGGAGGTGTCTTAGTATCCAGATTTCCTCAGGTGTTCAGCCATGTGATACGCTTTCTTGTTGAGCAGCCCTCCATGGGTGCCTTCCTTGCCCATGACAATAACCAATGCTGGAGTACCCAAGGGGGAAAAAAACAAGAACAAAAATCAACAAACTTGAGGGGAAAATAAAAAGAAACGACTTTCCCAACTTAAAAAAGGGATGCAACTGTTGACTAGATTCATTACCCTTCTTTGCCATTAAGATGTCCAAAAACTTTACATGTGTTTAAAGGGGGGAGGGGGGTCTTCACAACTTATTTTGGGAATGTAGGTAACTTGTTATTTTTTTTTGTTTTCCTAAATTGTACTACTTGATAGCTAGAACCCTGAATCTCTCAAGTATTTTGCCATTGAATATGCCTTCTTATTCAGGCCGCCACCGTGGACCCCTTCTTTGCCCATTACAAGAACCAAGACTGAAAGAGAAAGACAGAGAGAGGAAGTTAAGAGGACAGGAAGATCCCAGTTCGGGACAAAAAGACAAACCAAGATCAACGAGGCCAGATAGGACAGAATAAAAAGGAGAAAGATGGAGATGGCATGCAGGCAGAGTGAAAGACTAGAGGCCTACAGGAAATACCTTCATTTAGATAACACGTATAACTTCCACTGACATTTTGTGCATTTTAAGAATAAAGCTTTGTTCGAGGCACTTAAACTCAACTTCACTGTAAGTTCAATGTTTCTGAGTTATGGCTATTATTGTGGCAACATCAATTTCAGATTTACACACTCCTAAAAAAGAAGAAAAGTCTGTTTTTAGAATCTTCAACAGTTTATCTGACAATGAAACAACTATATACACATCTGTCACACTGTGTTGTACTTTATGCAGTATTGTACTGTAAGTTTACTTCATTAAATAAAGTTATTAAATTATTTAAAATTAATTAAAAAAATTGAGAATGTCCTTGTTCCATTACAAAAAAATTAAAAGTTTATATAAAAAATATATATATATAGTATTACTTTATATACAATATAGTATATTATAGATTAAACATTTTATATATTATACTATTTAAAATTAATACATTTATAAATTATAAATGAAAGTTTAAAAAATTATAAAAACATTATAAATTATAATTAAAAAGTCTAGTAAATAAACTACAAACTAGTGTTGTCACGGTACCAAAATTTCAGTATTCGGTACCGATACCAGTGAAAATCCACGGTTCTCGGTACCAATTTCGGTACCAAAGCAAAACACAAAATATGCTAATTAAAAAAAAAAAACTTTTTAGCACTAAAAATAAAACCAATGCCATTCTTTATAGTTATTTACAATTGTGTTTAAAGTTTTTCTACAAGTTATATAATTATGAAAAACAGTAAACAAGTTTCACCCAAATTTAATTTGTCTTTTCATTTATGAAATTTAAACACATTTTATTTTTGGTAAATAAAGGGGATTTGCTATTAAAATTAAAACATGGAAGAAATATTGTGATTTATTTCTTTAAAAAATAAAGTGTTATAAATTTTTTCAACAGTAGTAGCAGTATCACATACATTTTACTAAATAATAGTAATATTTCTAGCACAATGCCTTTATGTAAAAATTAACTTTTAGGCCTAATGAATGCATATTTGTCATTTTAACTGAACTTAAGACTGGTGGTGATGCTTAAGATATTTTTGGTCATTGTCATAGCGCTGAACCGGGTTTGAACGGGACCTCGGTACTACTGGTACTTAAAGAAACCTGGTACTGTCACATTTACATTTTTTTTAGTACCGACTTGGTACCGAAGTACCGGGTCTTTTGACAACACTATATATATATATATATATACCGTATTTTCTGGACTATAAGTCACACTTTTTTTCATAGTTTGGCTGGTCCTGCGACTTAAAGTCAGGTGCGACTTATTTATCAAAATTTATTTGACATGAACTAAGAGAAATAAACCAAGAGAAAACATTACCGTCTCCAGCCGCCAGAGGGCGCTCTATGCTGCTCAGCGCTCCTGTAGTCTACACTGAACAGCATAGAGCGCCCTCTCGCGGCTGGAGACGGTAATGTTTTCTCTTGGTTCTTGGTTCTAAATGAATGCGACTTATAGTCCAGTGCGACTTACATATGTTTTTTTCCTCGTCATGACGTATTTTTGGACTGATGCGACTTATACTCAGGTGCGGCTTCTAGTCCGAAAAATACGGTATATATATATATATATATATATATATATATATATATATATATATATTAAATACACACACAAATATATATTTATAATATTGTTGTTGAATTATTGAAAATTAATGCACGTCCGGAGGGGTAATGCAGCACATATTTATCAATTATCCCAATACCACATGATTAAATTACTGAAGTCTTGCATGTCTTGGTCCTATGGATATACTGAAAGTAAACTGTTTGCTATTTGTATCCTGTTGGTTTCTCCATAGGGCTTTTGGAAATAGCTGAAATAATCTGACAAAGTGAACTGGAACCGTAATGCAGTTAATCACAGTTCAACACCTTATAATGTCTGTCAGCCAATCACAACGAAGCATTCAACAGCGCTCCATTATAATGAACGTTATTATTATGTTACCATTTTGGTTCAGCAAAGACCAAACAATTAACATATTAATTTGGAGCTGCAGATTCACAGCAAGTGTTGATTAAGTGTTAGGGTGTACTCAGACTAGGCACGGTTGCCATGAACCGGGCCCGAGTACGATTGTCCCCCCTCCCCACTCCCCCTCTGGCCTGCACTCACATAGGGTTTCAGCATTCGTGCCGGAGCACGCTTACGTCATTATGGTGCGACAGTTTCGGGATAAACAGGAAGAGCGGCGCTCTCTGAACACAATGGAGTCCATCGCTCTGTTTTCTTTGTGGATAATTTTGTGTCGTTTGGTCCACAGCCCTCTCACAGCCTGTTTTTAAACAGATGTGTCGTCTTAGTGGCGCGAAAATTTTCACGTAATCGAGCTGCTCGTATGAGGAGGTTTGCAAGGTACCAGCTGAGCTTTTGGAGCGTCGCAAAACCGTGATGACACGCGTCCTGTTCCGTGCTCCAGCACGGTTAGCGCTCACACTGCATGACCCACCTCTTCCAAGCGGGCCAGGGCCGGCCAATCGAGCCGCGCCCGGTCACGGTACGGAGCACTCACACTAGTCAAACGAACCGCGCTTTGGTGGTCAAACGCACTCGGGCACGGTTCAAACTGGCTAGTATGAGTACACCCTTAGAGAAATGGAGATGTAGCATGCGGTTCATTCAATTCAAGCAGGTTTAGTTCCTCTTCTCAATACATGTCATGAGCTATATGAAAGACTGAATCATAAAGGAACACTATTTCAGGAAAAAAGGAAATCCTCTCAGATTTCAGAGTGAGAGACCCCAGATGTGTGTGTAAGAGTAGCAGAAACACACATGCATGTGAGAGGAAATGTACCTCAACAGATCCCACAAACTTCCTGAACACCTGAGCTCGAGTCTCGGGATCAGCCGAGGCGCTCTAAAATCACTAGCTAGTTAATGAAACCTTGCTTTTTTTTTATTTAGCAAACATTGTGTAGAAGACCCACCCTGGTAAAAGCAAGATTGGTAAAGAAATGCTTATTTTCCCCACCGCAGTTAAAAATATGTTTTTGTCAGACTACTGAGTTATATAGGAAAGATATATTGAGGAAAGGTTGACATCTGCAGTCTTATTCTTCTAGCACTCACACAAATGGAAGTTGTACTAATAAAAGACGTTTGTGAGAAGACAGACTAGTACCTTTGGCTGCTTTGCCGACAGCGACGTTGTACGTGGGCTCTCCTCCTTGACTCTTCGTCCTTATGTCCATGGTCCAATCACTGTCGACCAGGAGGCTGTCTCGGATAACGGAGCACTTCTTTGAACCTAAGGTCAGGCCATTGGTGAAGAAACTTTCTCGGTCTTTCCCTACTAGGACGTCGATTTCTGAGGGCTGGAGTTAGGAAGATAAAATAAAATAATTGTACACGTGGAGCTGTATCTTCTTGTCTAGTGTTTTACATTTGAATATGGATTAATGAACAGCCAAATGCAAATCAAGAAATGCAGGCAGATGGTTGAGTATGATAAACTATCAGCGAGATCTACGCAGATTATGTTAAATAAACTAAAGATACAATATCATAGAAGTGTCATCATGCACTTTGAACACCAATGAGACACTAAAAACACAACTAAAAGCTAGAGAAGTTAAATATAGTGGGCTCGTCAGTTAAAACTAGCTGTGTTTGTGGACAACGTTCACTTTTAGTGTGAAAAGATAAGTTACCAGCTGGCCCTGACAAGATTTTAACCCGTTTCTGTGCTGAAATCTGCCTGACAACTGTTTTGATTACGTGTAGTGTCTAAGCTGCAGTCACACCTGTGAACTATTTGCAAAATTTCGCAAAAAATAAAACAAAAAACACACATTGTCAATAATGATGTATGAAGCCGAGCGAAGACGTTCAAACCAAGAAGCGTTCTGTTGGGAAACATCACATTCACGTGACCAGTTTGAACCCAAAAACAAATTTGTGATGGGAAATGTTGCTCCTGTTGAAATCACTGGATTCTGCCCACCAAATTTAGCTGAGCAACAATAAATGTGGTCTGCACCTTAAAGGTTAACGTATTTGTATAATTAAGTGGGCAAAAAAATGTCTGTTGTCATTAAGTGTAGTGATGTATGAAGTCAATTTACAACCATGCAGCTTTCGTGGCTAACTTGAACCCATTGCGAAATTTGTGTATTTAAATTTTTTTTTTTCCCTGCGCAAATACACCTCAATGTAAAAAATAAATATATTACACAAAGTTTAAATAAAAGTAAACATAAGCAAACACTGTGGAACCAAATAAATAAAAAATGTAAAAACAACAACAACAACACAACACAACACAATTTTGGAGAGTATCACAACAAATGTGCATGGGTTCCTGTGCACGGAAACAAGGCGCAGTGCATGCCTTGCGATACTCTCCAAAATGGCGTTTAGGTGACGCGTAGGATAAGAATTGTTGAATAAAGTCATTATTAAAAAAAACATTTGTGGACAAAAAGTATTCTCGTAGCTTCGTAAAATTACGGTTGAACCACTGACTATTTTATCGATGTCCTTACTATGTTTCTATGCCTTGATGGTGGTCAAAGAGCTCTCGGATTTCATCAGAAAAAAATCTACATTTGTGTTTCGAAGATCAGCGAAAATCTTACGAATTTTCTATTTTGGGTGAACTATCCCTTAGAAAAACAGCACAAACACTGGACAAAGATTGTGTATTTTTTTAAAAGGCTACGCATTCGACTGTATGCATGCGCTAGTGTACGCATACATTAACAAAGCATACTTTGGGTTTAAAGCTAAATTCCAAATCACATGGATTCGGTTTGAAATTACTCAAGTTTTGACTGCAGTAACTCCAGTAAATGTGACTGCACTTTTAGTTAACTGTTCACTAGACAACCCAACAGCTAATCCAGCTTTGTTTGTACTGACCCGCTACGGATCTACCGAGCCATTTTCCCTCATGCCAAACCTCATTAAACTAAAAGCAGCTACTCTTCGGTGAGAATCAGTGAGCTGATGCTATTTACAGTTAGGTCTGGAGGCACTTTTATGGTGATAAACACAGCCTTGAATTTCATGAAGCCTTGTTGAACTCACTTCTTTCTCTAGTAGTAAAAACTAGTGCTTTTACGGTCAGTCCAAACCTGTGTGAGGGACGGAGGCTGTCGAGCTTTAACAAAACGTCACGCAGGTCTGAAACAACACGAGGATGATGAGGTGTTAGGTGAACTATACAGAAACACTTTACAACCAGAATCTGGTTCTTTTGATCCTCAAAAACGTTCAACTTGCTGAATTATTACTAATAAGGGAGATAAGATGACATCTGACAGCAACTTTTCCAATCTCTTTCCAAAGCGGGAACTCAGCTATACAGCTATAAACAGATTCAAATTTCTGTAACACTGCAGTCAACATGCAATATGAGGATTTCCACAACTTTTGACCAATGAATTCCCAGTTTTGAAAACTATGGAAGTCAATAGCTACCATCAAATGTTTGGTCACCAACACATACATATACATATTATATATATACACACATATATACATATTAGGGCTGTAGCTATCGAATATTTTAGTAATCGAGTATTCTATCAAAAATTCCATTGATTAATCGAGTAATCAGATAAAATGTGTTTTTGCTTAATTAAAGTGCAATATTAATTATGCAAGAGAAAATGAGACTCCTGGGTCTCTTAAAATTAACAACTAAGTTTCCTTTTTTAGAAAAAAAATGAATTTTTTAAATGCATAGAATGCAATGCATACATCAAAAATAAACATTTAATTATTACCCATTAAGCCCTTTCACAAATACAGACTTTTCCGGAAAAATTCCGGTAAATTGCCGTAAAGAGATCATGTGTGAACAGTGTGGCAATTTACCGGTATGAGAAGTTGTAACATTACCAGTAAATTGCCGGAATTCTGCTGTGTGTGAACGCAGAAGTAAAATTACCGGTATGAGCACGTACGAGTTCAGAACGCGGTGACGTAAGACGTCTACTCTGGGCCAATCATAACAATGTGACGCATTCACGCACTGTTTAAGAAAATAAAATCAATGTCATCCAACTGAAGCGACAGTGAAATTAAAGCGCTTCTCCTTATTATGAGATAATGCTCCTTATTATGAAGAAATATGTCGTCATCTGAGAGAAACTGTTAGTGATGCAGTAACGTAGGATAAAATAACTGTTAACTGTCTCCGAGAGCAATGCATTCACAGGACAAAGTCAGGTCATCAATAAACTGAAAACATTGCGTCTTATCTAAAAAATAAAAGACCATCACAAACGAAGTAGTAGTGGAAGTATTTCTTGTTCCTATTATGACTTTAGTCAATCTATTTGGGGATCCTGCTACTCCACAAATCCTGTAGCTCTAAACCAGTGGATCTCAACCCGCGGCCCGTCATGAAATCACATGCGGCCCATCATGCCGAACACGATAAAAATAATAATAATAACTTTAAGTTTTACAACTTATTTTAGTTTTTACATAGGGAAAAACACATAGGGTACAAACGAGAAGTCGGAGCAGTGGAGAAGAGTGCTGGACATTCGGCATCAACTTTCGGTTTGCCCCGCAACACACTTGAGGATGTTCAGCCCGTCTTTTTCCCCTATTCTCCCAAAACAGCTTATACTACTGTTTCAGCTATTAAAATAGTTCAGTTTTGTATGTTGGAGCAGTTTTTGATCGTTAAACAGGCCTATAAGTTTTGTATGTAAAGCGGCCAGCACAGAGAGAGAGTTTACATAGCCTGTTTAATCAGCTTAGCCTTCTCAAATCATCACGAATTGTCTAAAATAAAAATCTAAAGATATAAAACAGTTCAAGCATGTAACGATGTTTTAACGTTAAACCCAGATGTGCGCTATATCGAATATTTTGTGCGGAGAGTGCAAGATAAAGCACGCTTTTTTGGGATAATTAGGTGCCAGCGCGATCATAATATAAAATAAAGAAATAAAAAATAAAGAAAATAAACATGCTTTCTGCCGTCTCGTCTTGAACAGGAGAGCTTACAAAAATAAACCGAAACTCAGCGAATACATGCCTCACAGACATGATAAATATATCTATAGAAAGCTTTAAATTACTACTTAACGAAATAACAAAAACAAACAAACAAACAAACAAACAGTATTATTGTGAAATATTATCACAACTTAAAATAAGTTTTCTATTTGAATATACTTTAAAAAAAAAAAATTATTACACAATCCTGTGATGCAAAGCTGAATTTTCAGCATCATTCCTCCAGCCTTCAGTGTCACATGTAACATCAGTCGATCACATGATCATTTAGAAATCATTCTAATATTCTGATTTATTATGAGTGTTGGAAACAGTTCTGCTGTCTCATATATTTGATCAATAAAAGGTTAAAAAGAACTGCATTTATAAAAAAAAAATAATAATTCTAATAATATATTTTCTTTACTATCACTTTTAATCAATTTAACACATCCTTGCTGAATAAAAGTATTGATTTTATTTAAAAATAAAAAAATAAAATGACTGACCCCAAATTACTGACCAGTAGTGAATATTGTTATTACTAAATATTTATATTTTAAAAACATAGCTTCTTTTTTTTTTTTTTTTACTTTTCATTCATCAAAGTATCCTAAAAAAGTATCACTTTCTGAAAAAATATTAATCAGCAGAACTGTTTCCAACTTTGATAATGAATCATCATATTAGAATGATTTCTAAAGGATCATGTGATAATGATCCTAAAAATTCAGCTTTGCATCACAGAAGTAAATGATCATTTAAAGTATAATACATTTAAAAACAATTATTTTAAATCGTAATAATACATCACAATATTACATTTTTTTCTGTATTTTTGATCAAATAAGTGCAGGCTTGATGAGCAGAAGAAACTTCTTTCAAAAACATTAAAAATAGTAATGTTTCCAAACTTTTGGTCTGTACTATATATATATATATATATATAGTGTATGTGTGTGTAACGGATAAAGGAAACTCATACAGGTTGGACCAAAAGAGGATGAGTAAATGACAGGATTTTCATTCACCCAAAAAATCAAATTCCGTCATTTACTCACCCTCTTTTAATTTCTAGCCTGTGTGACTGGTTTCTTCTGTGGAACACAAGCGACAATGTTTTATAATGTTTCTGTGTTTTCTGTCCATACATGAAATAAAGTCTTACCGGTTCAAAACAACATGATGGTGAGCAATAGTGAAATAATTTACAACAACTATCCCTTTAACCCGTTAACAAGAAAGCAAAACATATGTTTCACATATTTTAAAAGTAACCTTACAAGCAGCATTTGAAAGTAGCACATTAAACTGGGGGGAAATAAAGGTCACTGTGACAAATAAGATGAATTAACGCCCATTTATGAAGCGCCATCTTGAACAGCGGGAAGAGGGCAGATGCTGCGCAGATCCCATATTCTGGAATGACTCTGCGCAGATTCCGCGCGCGGCGCATTCCCGCCAGTACACAAGTTCACGTCAGTTACGCAGCAGTCTGCTGATGGTCGAGTCTGGCCATCTGCACTAACAACACTTTCCTCTTTATGACCGAAAACACGTTTGTTTAACTTCGTTAAGTCCTTACGCGTTCTCCACCTGGACTTGTAACGCGTCTCGACATCACAAAAACTATATATACATATTTTTTTAACATTCTGGCGATTTTTAAACAAAAACAACCAGCTAACCTCAATGACACAGTGACAGTCTCAGCCTAAATAAACAAAACGACGCAAGAAATCGAAACGCTCTTATCCTGGGCAAACAAAAATCTTATTTATTACTATGTGTTTGTTTAATAAATTAGTATCCAGCGTGTTATCTTTCATTCCCATTCAAGCTGCTCAGGCCCTGTGTTTCTAATAAACTGGCTGACAGTTTGATCGAAACCCCGGCTGTGTTCCCAACCCTCGAGAGTCTCCTACAAAGACAGCACTCCAGAGCTCCAGCAGCATTTTGGCGCGTTTTCAGTCAGGCGTTAAAAATCCCGCTTTAATCTACGCCACGTCAAACAAGCAAATCCAACTGAAAAAAAGCGTCACTTTGGCGCGCTAATTCCAAATTAAACACGGTTTAGAGTCGCTCTCCGAGTCCGCGCCTGTGCCGTCTAGGTAGGGCAGGCTACTAGTGATTAAAACACTGCCTCTGTTTTCAGCCCTACGCTAAAGGCAGCATAAAGAGTGCCGTTAATAACGCGTATTTACCGTGATGTTTACGAATGTGCCCCCCTCCTGCGCTGCCCACACGTATTTAGAGTCCGAGCTGCACCCAACAATGGCGGAGTCCTGGCAGCAGCCGTCCGACATCAGGTTATCCACGTAACTCTGCCACGACATGTTTGCCCTCTGATTTCAAACGCCTACTAGCTAGTCTTAAAAAGATGGGACTGTCAGTCTCGGTTCGCGATTACCGTATATCTGGACGTCCCGCGCACGCACGCCCCCTTCTCTAATGAGAGTTTGAGCAGTAAAGAGTCCCGGCTCTTGGGTGTAGTCCCTAAAATATCCCTTCGCGCAGGCTGCGGTCCGTTAGAACACTGCCGTATGCGCGGATTGATACGCTTTCTGTTCAGTTTGCGGAGACTTCAGTTCGATGTGAGACTCTACTGGGAACCTCTCCTGATTTTTAAACAGTGGCGGCTGGTGAAAATTATGTTAGGTGGGGCTGTCATATTCGGTTATTTTAAATAGCTTGGCCTTGGTAACCATGGGACACCAGGTCTTATAGCATTGTGGCTCCCAGGTTGTGGAATGCTTTTGCTCAAGACGTCTGTCAAGCATTCACCCTTTTCTCCTTCAAAACCTTTTTTTTTTGTCTGAATATTACTCTTTAGCTCAGAATCTTTAAATTTTACCTTATTATTAATGTTTATGTTACTTGCTTGAATCTTTAACCTAACTTTTGTAACTGAACTCTGTATATTTATATCTGCCCTTGGTATGTCTATCTTTGATGTTGAGGTTTATTTAGTTCAATTCCTTAACCTAGGCCTATATTGTAAAGCGACTTTGTTGGAAAGGCTATATAAATAAAAAAATCCTATTATAATTAATAACCACCCAGGATACCAGTGCTCTGTGAAAAGTAATTATTTAATGCCAATATTAAAAGGTTGAGGCAATTTTGCACAAAAACAAACATATTGCACAAACTTTCTATTTGCATTTGAAATTTAACTCAAACAAAATACTTAGTCATTAATTAGCTGATTAAATACAACTATTACCTGCAACAATTTTGAGTGATTTCAAACAAATGTTCCACAAAATGTACAGTAAATAAACATAATAAACTCGATACTTTAGTAGTGGCTCGCGCCCATTGCTCGCGCCTCGCGGCCGCGCGCAGTTTGGGGCGCTAGGCGAAGCGCCCATAGCTGACTAGATTTTAGCTCGCTGATTGGCTACAGTTTATGTCAAACATTTATATCTAAAATCAGCAATTGGCTAAACTGCTCCAAAGACCCGCCTTTCTGGGGCGCTTTCTCCAGCTGATCACGTGTACAGATCTAGACGGGACGTGTAGAAAAACAAACATTTTGAATTTCTATAATATTTTTCAAATATACTAGCTGCATTTACTATCTCAAACACACAAATATTGATAATTTTATATATGATTTATTTATGTATTTACATGTTTTTGACTGCAGTCTATGGTATATGCTCATGGGGGGGGCGGCGCCCTAGCGCCCTCTATTGGCCAGCCGCCCCTGTTTTTAAATAAAAATCTAACAGGAAGAGTGATATTATAAATATTCCCATTGGTAAAAGAGAGGTTAAGGCAACGATAAAAAAAATAAATGATAAAGAATTTTATCATCGTCGTTTTCTTTATCATTAATTTTTTTATCGTTGCCTTAACCTCTCTTTTACCAATGGGAATATTTATAATATCACTCTTCCTGTTAGATTTTTATTTAAAAATCAGGAGAGGGTTCCCAGTAGAGTCTCACATATATATATATATATATATATATATATATATATATATATATATATATATATATTACCGAACATTTAACTTCATTCACCTCAAAAGCATTTCAAAAGGTTGACAGATATCTATTCGATATATATATATATATATATATATATATATATATATATATATATATATATATATATATATTACACGTATTAATTCAGCAGGTGTTTTATTAAAGTGGTTCAGTTTCATTTATGCATTTATTATTGGCTGGCGCAATCTTACTGATATAATCCGGAGAGAGTTTGTCGGATTTGTGTTATTCATATTAACAAGCCCTTTTAAGAAGAAAGCAACACGTTTTACTTGTCCAATTGAGATTAACAAGCAACATAACACTGCTTGAATGATCACAAAGTATTAAACCATTTCTCAAGCACAAAACTTTGCCCCATTGTGTCTATGATGCGCCAGCGACATCTTGTGGATCAGTGAATCTTTCCAAAGATACATGACTTTTAAATGCTTTTATTGTAAATTTGCTTACACTGACACCACTTTATGTCAGTCTACGAAATTGTGACTTAAAGTTGGAAATAAACTAGGAAAACCCTAGAAGTCAAACATGTTTTGGTAGGTTTTAAAACCAACCTGCTCAATCAAAAGATCATCAAAAGACACTGGAGACTTGAATTGGGCTTAAAAACATGAAATTTGTTCTGATTACTTAACTCGCGTTACTTTTAATGCATTACCCCAACACTGTTTACAACCACAGAACCAAACACTCTCAAAATCTTTCATTCAAAGGTTTATATCGCTGACACATCGAAGTCAAATATCCTAACACTGATACCATGTAGGCTACATACGAGTATGTTTTCCTCAGGTCCAGATTCACCTACTTTGGCTACTCCAAGCCAGAATAAGCCTGACTGTTCTCGCAAACTCTTGCTCAAAAAAATGCAACTTCCCGTTTAGATTTTAAATTTAGAGAGATTCCCTCAAAGCCTTTTTATATCTCAGAGAAGCTGATTGAACTGGACGAAACCACAGCGTCCAGCCAACAGACACGTCTCAGTGTCTGGACGTGACAAATAGCACCTGTCTTCAGGCGATTGAGTCAAAGCCCTAGTATGGTAAAAATGCAAACTGGTTTCAGTACTTGGACACATAAATGCAGCCAGCTAAAATAACAAGCGTGTCCCACTCATTCACCACAGGACCGAGGCAAATACAATAAACAATCAAAGGTTGTGTAACTTCTGAGTGACACTCTGAATTCCAATGCGACTTTTGTTGATATTTCGAATATACTTTTATCTACAGCTTTATTATCACCTTTCAGGATTTTGCTATGACTAAATCCACCAGTTTTCAGAAAGCTGCCTCTGTGTCTTCTAATATTCAAAACCAAAACAAACACAGCCTCCCCTACTTATTGGAATAGACTCATGCCTAAAATAATGACCTGAACTAATAAACAAACTCCATGAAGGATGTTTCTGTGTACACTAGCTGCATTCCTCCTCGCCCCCTGCGTGAACCTTTTACGAAATGCTCAACAAAGAAGAAACTGTGTTTTGTAACATGATTTTGCTAGAAACACTGGAAGCATGACTAGGCAAAAATGAACAAATAAATCAATTGTTATGCATTAAAGAAACTTTAGATAGTACAACATCAATAAAACATTGGCAATATATATATATATATATATATATATATATATATATATATATATATATATATATATATATATATTAATATAGCCTATACGCTATTTATTTATATACAGTACTCTGCAAAAGTCTTATGCCAACACAAAATAGTTTTAAGTCAGCTATATTTCTTTCTATAGTGTGTCAGTAGGAGATTTTAGAAACCTTTACCTGTGAAGATAGTGCTGTTAAAAGTTTTAGAGACCTGAGAGAAAATGCTGTAAAGTGAGGATGCTTTCAAAACTAATGTCATGAATAGATGTTATTGATCAGTTAACTTAACTGAATCACATCAATATTTGGTGAAAGCACCCTTTGCGTTAAGCAGCTTTTGTCATCGGTGCACTTTTGTTTTTCATGTAGATCTGCAGGTTTCTTGAGGTGTCTTGGAGACGTTGGCACAGTTCTTCTGGATTGAGTCTGTCTCAGTTTGTTCTGGTTCTTCATGTTATTCCAGACAGACTGATGATGATGAGATCAGATCTCTGTGTGGAGCACTGGCTGTTGTCAGACTCCTTGTGCACACAAAAATCTCACTGGATTATTAAATTTAATGGCAAAAATAATGTTTGGAAATGTAAACTGATATATCCTACTGACACACTACAGCAAAATATAGAAATAACTGACTTAAAACCTATTTTTTTTTTTTTTTTTGATGATGAAAATACTAGTGGCCTAAGACTTTTTCACAGTACTAGACACACACAAATATATACATGCATATGTGTGTGTGTAAATGATGTGATAAAATTAGTGGAGATAATGTCCATCTGGTATTCTGTTAAAATTACTGTTAAAGTTGGCGTAACAGGCCTGTTAAATATTAACAAATCATTTTTCTTTTCATCATAACTTACAAACAAACCTGTTTGGTTGTGTCCAGTCTGGTTTCCCAAATTTAGATAGGGTAACACACACACACACACACGCACACACGCACACACAAAAGGACAGAAATTGACCTAGTTATTATTTGTATTGTTACATAATATAACAATATTAAAATATATAGTATTGTATACATTGTTTATATAATATAATGTATATTTGCAGCGCACAATATCACTGGTGTGAAAATTACACTTCTGTTTTTATCAAATGTTTTTATAAATTCATCCTTAAAATCATTAATACCTTTATCCAATAAGAAAAATATAAATACAAACGTTTAATCACATTTTATTATATCGTCTGAATTTCTTTCTCCTGGAACTTATTTAAAAAAGAATGCGTAGTGGTCGGTCGGTATTCCCGACTGAGTTACGTACGCTTGTGCGCAATCCACCCATAGCTCAGCGCGTGCGCTACGTAGCCATCTTGTGTAGAGGCGAGGAAGCGGAGCCGTTAGCTCGAGATCTGCGCTGACAGCTGACAAACTGACAAACAAACCGCCACTCTGCTCCCGACAGAAACGGAAAGTAAACATGCGTTAATACGTGTCGAGATGTCTGTTCGGTGTGTTTGACGGAGGATGTGTGCTTCTGAAGAAGGGAGAGTGTTGAGCACCGAAGGCGCCTCAGAGTCACGTTAAATCCACAGACTGGAGAGAGCGGCCTGACGGAGACTCTCACACCGGGACATGGCCTTCGTTTAGGCCACGGAGAACAGAGAGACGGGCTCGGAAGGATTAAACACCGCTGGAATAAACCTGTCATTGTGTTTGGAGCTTCAGTTTAAAGGAGTGAAAATGCCGCGATGAGGGAGTCTTGAGTTAGAGTGACGCAAATTACATGACTTTTTCATACACATTGCTTACATTGGAGCTGCGCGCTTCAGTCCGACGTGTTGAGATCAGAGCAACGCGCTTAAAGCTGTCAAAATGTCTGCAGTGACGTCGAAAAAGAAGAGCTGTTTTCAGATCACGAGCGTCACGCAGGCGGCGCAGGTGGCGGCCAACAGCCACACGGACAGTTTAGAGGACCCTGACGAGCCCAGGACTGAGGACATGTCCTCATCCGAGATATACGACATGTCCAAACCTGGAGATTTCCAGCCGGAGACGTGTGCTGTCAGTTTATCTGATGAATCGCTTCATAAAGAAGCTGAAACAGCTGGCCAAGATGGTCCCATGTGGACCGTCCCTGGTTCTCGTAGCACAGGTGCTGTTCATATAAACCCAGGCGGGACCGTCTCTTCCAAATCTTCAGGTTCAGCTGCATCACAGACTTCATCGCTTAGCAGTTCTGCCACAGTAGGTAGTTGCAGTTCCCGTTTCAGGGTCATCAAACTAGATCATGGCACGGGCGAGCCCGTCAAAAGAGGTAGGTGGACTTGCACTGAGTTTTATGAGAAGGATACTGACACTTCCTCATCTGCTCGGACTGTGAATAACGTCAAGCACGTTGGCACCACAGACCACGGCGTGGATGCATTGGGAGCTGCGGGAGGTTCGGTGGCTGCTCTTGTTGGGCTTTCAACACCGGCACCCGAACCACACACCGACAGCGGTTACATATCTGCACCATCGAACCCACCTGTGGAGGTTCAGCAGCAAACCTTCTGCGTTTCTCAGCAGGGATTAGGCCTCGTGGCCCAGAACCTTAACGAAGATGCCCACGCTCAACATCTCAAATCTCCCAGCATGCCTTCGACAACTCAGCCACAGCCATTTTTCCCGGGAAAACAGGCACAGAAACCTGTCCAGACTGTTATTCCATCGAATCCGGCCCAGAGCACCTTAGGGACTTCTCTTCCGCTCGCGACCCAGCTGAACCAGGGGCCGTCTCCTGTCATGACTCCTGCAGAGGGGAGCGCTCACGTGCTTGGATTAGTTTCCCAGCCCGTGGACGGCAGAGGGCTTCCCATCAGCCAGCCGGAGCATGTTCAGGGGCTTTTACAGCAGCCGGATATCAGCACGGCTCTAGGGAGTGTGTCGGCCGCAGCTGTTGTACAGCAGGCACCAGTGACGCTCATTCAGCCGGCGGTAACTGCGTCTGTCAGCGCCCTCGCTGGGGTCCCTGATGTGCAGAATGGGCCTGTTGTTATGTCCAGTGCCTCTAATGCCCCCCAGAGCATGCCAAAACAGATGCAGCATCATCAGCCTCAGGGAGTCCACAGTGGTTCAGTAGTAGGACTGGGTGCGCTGATGACCCCTGCTAACTTTAGCCAGCTCCCCTCCGGTGTCACCCAGGCCGTGGAGAACCAGAGGAACCCCGACGGGCTGCTCCAGAGCCATGTGCTCATGGGAACAGATGCCATCAAACCCCTGCAGCTCCACACTCCTGCTGTCCGCAGTCTGTTTGGAATAGCTATTCCCATTGATGGGGACGAGGACAGGTAAAACTCTATTCCTGGTGTTGCTCACTTCGATTAAAAACAGTTCAAGTAAAAGATCAAATATGCATTAAGTTAAACTTGTGCAGGTGTTTTAAAATATTAGCTTTTGAAAGCACGTTACCTTGAAAATATTCCAGTTGTAGGGAATGCATTTTGTTGGGTGAGAGTCAAATTTACTTTAAAATTTTTGATTACATGAGTTGTTTTCCCCCCTAAATGATCCTTTTTCAAAGACAGTGGTGACTCATTTTCACGATTGTTGAAAACATAATTAAGGGACGTCCAAACCGGTCTCTGGAAGGCCACTGACCTCTGAGTTGATATCCAGTCATAATTAAACGCACCTGAACCAGCTAATTAAGGTCTACAGGATCAATAGAAACTTCCAGGCAAGTGTGTTAAAGTTGGTTTGGAGCGAAACTCTGTATGACTTTGGCCTCCCAGGAGCAAGATTCAACACCCCGGTCATAAATGTACCATATTTTATTATATATATATCTCCATTTTTAATGAAATTAATGTACATTTATAACACTATACTTTCTGTCATACCTTGGCATTAATTGATTTACATATGACTAGTTAATGCTGTTGTGTGGGCGTTTCTAATACCACAGATGAGGGAGTGATGGCAAATTTGACTTCTTACTCTCTTCTGTCCACTTGTAATCAGTCCCCCCCCCCATCTATTGGAGAGTCATAAGCCCTATTCACATGGGATTAGTATCACCTGGTGACCTCCAGTCATTTGTAATAATTGGGGAGGTTGTCCGTGATCTTAATCCTGTGCGAATCGACCATGTCTGTAATTTGTAAAGTAAAAATTCCCCCCACAAAAGACCTACCATATTTCGCTGAACACCGAGGTCCTGTGATTATATGACTCCAGTGCAATCTGGCATGTCTGTGATTTGGCCAGTATTTGGCAGGACGTATATCATTTTTCAAAGTTTTTGTTTTCCATACGCCTTTTTATCCATCTTTGATAGTGTTTTGGGTGCTGTCATCATATAGCTACACCGTACAATTTACATAAAGAGAAAGCTGAAAAGGTTTTGAGGTTAATGTGTTACAAATAAATCAAGCATAAAGCTTGAGATATTATATTTTAACCTGGTGAAATGTAAATGACACAGCGCAAGAAACTATATTAATAAAAAAAAAAACACATTCAAAACCACACAAGGTCCCCAGATAATACTAATCCTGTGCGAATAGGGCTATAGAAACACTATAGTATATTTATGGTGAGTCGAATGCGTACCACAAAAACAAACAAAAAAAAATGTATACAGGTCAAGATTTTTTGAAATATCTGAAAAATGTCATTCTAAACCTGTTTGACTTTTCTTTCTTCTGCAGAGCACAAAGAAAGATGTTTTAAACTGCCTTTGTCCACACAGTGTAAGCCAGTGGGGTTTAAAGCAAAGGTGGCAAAAGTTTACAGAGAAGTCTATAGAAAATAGAAAAGAAAATGACTCGTGGTTCTCAAACATTAGTGGTACAAGTTCATATTTAATGTATGTGAACTTGACTTTTATAAAATTTACCTCGACGAGTTGGTTTAAAAGTCTCTGCAAACGTGGCTCAGAGATGTGTAGATCTGAGGAGACACCTTTGCACGTAGTTATTTCCCCTGTCCTTCAAACTTGTGGTTATGATCATTTCATTGGTAAAGCATTTGGAAAGTTTGACACAAGCATCTGACTCAAGTGATCTTGTTTTGTTTTGTAAAAAAAATCCACATCAAATTTACCCAACGTACAACCCAGTTCCTAAAGATTGTTTTGGTGCCACTATTTCCTCCTCACATGCTTTTCACCAGAAGCTGAGCTGTTTATTTAGACTGGTTAGGTAATGCTAGTGTGTGTTTTTATCTCGTGATGTGCAGAAACTGCTGGGCGCTCTATGCACTTACACTGATAAGGCCTTCAAACCTGTGTAACATCTGCATGATGTTATGCTGCATTTGCATATTGTCTACTGTCAGCAGTTGGTAGGAATGCAAGAAAAACCTGTACATTCTGTGCTGAATACGTGACGACTCCATTCTTGTCTCTTTTGGCTTCTGAAGATTGCTCAGAGGCAGACCTGTGACCTTTGCAGGTTTAGGTTAAATTGCACTCGTTCGTTGACGTCACAAATATTTTGCTGTCTACATCTAATTAAATTGACATGAGTCATTTTAAAGACTAAAAAACTTGTTAAATGCAAATAAAGTGTCTACTTGCATATTTCAAATAACTTAATTTTCCAAAGTGTCAAATTTCCATTCAGTGTTAATGCATTTTACCAGTAGATCTTTAAGTAGAGAAAATACCAAAAACTTAAGTGCAGCTTTCAGATACCTCTTAACTGTAATCTTTAAATCTTTATACTTCGCTAATGTGCTTCAAACCACTAGGATTTACCCATTTGTCAGCAAGAAGATTTTGTAAGGAAGTGAAAGTCATTTAAAATAGAATAACACCTTAATATGATCATGTATTCTTTTTTTTTTGTATTTTAATAAGTACAGTAGTTTACATTGTTTAATTTTTACTTAAATATATCTGTGACTCTGAATGATTTTGCCACAGAGGGAAATCATATTGTTCAATAATTGCAATGTTTTTAGTATTAGTCTGTTTCATATGAGTTTTAATAATATTCCTGAGTAAAGGACGCCTTAAGCTAATGTTGAAAAGTAATAAGCATTTTATATTACTGTACTGATGCTCTCTGCCATGCTTGCTTAGCTTCTGCATTTACACAGCCTCAAAAGTTGCTGCTTGCAGGTATATTTATGAATCCTTTTCTGTTTGCCAACATACCGTAAATTATATTTTCAGGATGAGTATTTGGGGTGGAGAATCCCCTCAATGCCTTTACTGAACATGTGACAAACTGTAATGCGGGGGGACTCCTCCCTTAGCAAAAATTGCTAAGCTATTACACATAATGACTTCACCTTGGGCTGGAAGATTTTTTATTTTGTGCATTTTTCAGCCAAACACCGCTTCATATATTCAATGCTTCATATTGAGAGCTATAATACAGATCAGACTTTCTGTTTCCATTTTACTTTTAAAGACCGAACTTCAAACTCATCTGTGCCACTTTTTGGATCATTGTTGAAGTGAACGTTTGTCCGTTTGGAGACTAAACTGTTTTAGGCCATTTAAACTGAACGTGATGCATCCATTATTTATTTATATATATATATATATATATATATAATAGGAAAGTAGTATTTTTGTTTTTATCCCGTATCCATTTTAATAGCTATGGGTTGATTAATTGGTATCGGCCAGTGCAGTCTAATCTAGCCATCGGTATTACTAAAATCCACTATTGCAAAGCTTGAAGGAATAGTTCAGCCAAATATGAACATTTGCTGAAAATATCCTCACCTTCAGGCCATTTAACATGTCGATGAGTTAATTTCTTCATCAGATTTGGAGAAATGTAGCATTTTATCACTTGCTCAACAGTGGATGCTCTGCAGTGAATGGGTGCCACCAGAGTCCAAACAGCTGATAAAACCATCGCAATAATCCACAAGTAATCCACACCACTCCAGTCCATCAGTTAACATCTTGTGAAGTGAACAATGCTGTGTGTGCAAGAAACAAATCCATCAAGACATTTTTTAACTTCAAAACCTTGCTTCGGGTTATCTTGTCAGAAATATGCACCGATCAATCAATGTTTACAATGTCTTCCTCAGCTGTTCGGACTCTTATTCTGATGGCACCCATTCACTGTAGAGCATCCATTGCTGAGAAACTGATGAAATGAAACATTTCTACAAACCTGTTTCCATGCAAAAACAAAACGATCTTGAATGGCCTGAGGATGAGTACATTTAAAATGTAATTTTTTTGCGTGAACTATTCTTTTTGGAAAAGACATCTTTTCTCTCACCTTTGAGACTGAGGTCTACTCATCAGCGTTTGAGTAGTTAATCTGTTTATACCCAAGATTATTGCATTAACTGAGGATAATGTGAGATGTCTCAGTTCTCCAGCATATTAAATACCCAGGAAATGACCCTTGACAATTTTGACTTTCACTCATCATTTTCTGTTCCCCTTATGAAGGCCTTAAGAAAGAGGAATTGACCTTTTAACAGATATGAAGATATAAATCAGTTTATTAACTTGCTGAAATGAGTTGGTGAACCATGGTGAACGCCTCAGGATTTGTGGAGAATGCGTTACAGGGTTCAGACCAGCTTAACTTTGAATACGTTTGAACAGTTATTTATGTTATTTCTCACTTATGCAATGAAGCACAGCTTTTAAAAGAAAGTTTGTTATCATAATCCTCCGTTGTTGTAGTTGCTATCTTCCAAAGGTTGTGCAACTACACCTACTTGACTATTATACCGTCTTTATATTTGTTGACAGATTTTAAAAAATAAGTTTAGTCTGATGTTTCTACATGTTTTGTTCTGTACCTGATAGAGAAACAGCAGTAGCTGAAGTTTGTTTGTTTGAAGAGCAGGTGTGCTGCTGATGTTTTATTCCTCACAGTAATGGTTCAGGTGAGTCAGTCCCCTCACCGGTGCTCTCACAGTTAGGTATGTGTATGTATTATGCCATCATGTTTTGTAGGGATGTACGATATTGTATTTTTGCCGATATCCGATATACCGATATTTTTCAGCTCATTTTGACCGATACCGATATATTTTCTTTTGTTTGGAAACAACACCAAGTCTCTCCTGTGCAGAAATCATAAGAAAATATTTACAATTTTGGTTTGTTTTTAACAATAACTTATTTGTTAGAATAAACAATAATGAAGGTTTTAGAAAGTGCATTGAAGCTTTGAAAATAACTATAAATAAACTATATGTCAAGCGCTGCATTCCAGAAAAATCCAATATTAACCATAACATTTTATTTTAAATCTTAAATCTTTTGGAGTTTATGATTTAAAAAAAAAAATAAAATAAAACGGATTACACATTAATGAATAAATCTATATATATATACAATATTATTTAATTTACAAGAGTCTTGTGATTTTATTTATTTATTTATCATAAACGTTTACTCTATCACACACCGAAAGCGTCATTCTGTACCTGCTTTCATAGATTAAATGCAGTGATCCAAAAGAGAGAATCTAATCATCATTCAGACAATGATGCCGATGCCGATATTTACATTTAAAGCTATTATCGGCCGATTCCGATATCAGTCTGATAATATCGTTCAGCCCTAATGTTTTGGAAGACTTGACCTTACAGTTGAGCATGTAACTCACTCATAAAGGCTTCACTGCATTATATGAAGCTGAAAAATTGTGCTTTTAACATCTGTTTTTAACAGACTAGTCTTAGGACCCAAATCTCCAGAAGGTTGAAGTCATAATAAAACCTCAAAGATTACTTTTGAAATTGCTTTGCATTGAGAGATTTGTTTAGGTTTTTGGATGAGTTAATAGAAATATCAAAAGATTTGAATGTTGAAAGAAACTGTCATGTCATGACATGACACGCATTAATTCCAGATATGAGGAAATGTTGTTACTGATAAAACACATTTTAAATTAGTCGAACACTTCCTCTATTTGTATCTCTGTCCATTTCAAGTGAATTTAAGTTGTACTTTGTAATCACTCATTGATCACAACGGCTCTCAAAATTACGAAATCCCTGGAAAACCTTCAAGCTGGCGTTCTTCAGATTTTGGTATTGCAAAATAAATTGAACTAAAATTTAACTACATTTATATATATATATATATATATATATATATATACAATTGGATCGGAGTAAAAGGAATTTTATTTTTTATTTATTTGTCACATTATTACATCACATTTCTGTCAAAACATTTTTAAGAAAAGTTATGAGTCAAATGTATAAACAACAATATTAAAGGGGTCATATGATGCTGCTAAAAAGAATGTTTTTTTGTGTATTTGGTGTAATGCAATGTATTTATGCAGTTTAAGGTTAAAAAAACATTTATTTTCCACATAATGTACATTATTGTTTCTCCTCAATGCCCCACCTTTCTGAAACGTGCCATTTTTTACAAAGCTCATCGGTCTAAAAAGCGAGGTGTGCTCTGATTGGCCAGCTCTCCAGCGCATTGTGATTGGCTTTATATCTTGAGCATGTGATGGAAATGTTATGCCACTTAAGATGTTGTGATGTGTGTCCCGGCACAACAAGACAAAACCAATGAAATCCATTACTATTCGAGGCATTTGTTGCATCCAGTGGGGACATAATTTCTGATTATAATGACTTACACTGTCTTTTTATGCGTGTAGTTGCGTATTGCGCCACGTAAACATAAAACCATCTCTTGCATTTGTGATCAGAGAAATAACAAGCCTTCTCTACACTGCTCAAAACTCACGTTTGACTCATCATTGGCAAATTATTTAAACGTACTTACAGGCTGTGAGTCAGCATTTTTTTCAGAACACCGGCATTGTAGTCTTCTCTTCCAGGAAACGGTTCTCGTCATCCGTAAAATGCGCAGCACACATCTGAATATTTGGGTTGAATGTTCTGGAACATTGTTGAAATACAATGCAACCACTGATTTCTAGTTGTGTCCTCTTTTGGAAGGCCAAACAAAGTAGTTTCACTTTCACAACAAAATGCACAGCGTCTCCACGACATGGCGCCAGTGGCAACAGCGAGAATTAAAGTTAAGCTTTCT
Organism: Carassius carassius; assembly: GCF_963082965.1. Classification (NCBI taxonomy): domain Eukaryota; kingdom Metazoa; phylum Chordata; class Actinopteri; order Cypriniformes; family Cyprinidae; genus Carassius; species Carassius carassius. The sequence goes on from NC_081802.1 coordinate 18,848,099, forward strand.
TTCTTTGTGTGAACATTTGGGCACCATTACGCAAATATTCCCACATCGTGATGTAGACATGTGGGGGTGTTAGAATGAAGCGTTTTAGGAGGGCGTGGATGAGTCTTAACTATAAAGGGATAGTTCACCCAAAAATCATAATTATGCAATTAATAACCCTCGTGTCGTTCCAAACCCGTAAGACCTCCATTTATCTTCGGAACACTGTTTAAGATATTTTAGATTTAGTCCGAAAGCTCTCAGCTCTCAGAACCGTTTCTGTACATCGAATGACTCGTTCGCGAGCCGGATATGACAAACTGCTTTGTTTTGAAATCTCACAACAGACACGGAAGAGAAGACAATGCTGAATAAAGTCATAGTTTTTGCTATTTTTGGACCAAAATGTATTTTCGATTCTTCAAAAAATTCCAACTGACCCTCTGATGTCACATGAACTACTTTGAAGATGTTTTTCTTACCTTTCTGGACATGGACAGTAGACCGTACACACAGCTTCAATGGAGGGACTGAGAGCTCTCGGACTAAATCTAAAATATCTTAAACTGTGTTCAGAAGATGAACGGAGGTCTCACGGGTTTGGAACGACATGAGGGTGAGTTATTAATGACATAATTATGATTTTTGGGTGAACTAACCCTTTAATAAAGAATATTTCTTTGGGTTTGAGACTTTTGCAACTTTACAGATCTTCTTTATGCACCAAGAGCTTGTAACACTCCAAAGAGAAAGGAAAAATTTAGTAGACATCCTGAAATATAATTAAGCGTATTTGTGTTACCCTCTTCTTTGAATGCTCTGTTTCTATAGATTCATTGTTATTAGAGCTCTAAAGCTCTGTGTACAGAAACCTGTTTCTGTGTAATCCTCTGCCAGCTTCACATCCTCAGGGCAATTCCATTTGTCAGTCGTCATCTTTTAGTGGAAACGTGAAAGAATATTTCCACCAAGTGTTTGTCTTACGCACCATTTATCCATTTAGGGTGGATGTTTCTTGATTATATATTTTTCCGTTTTGTCTTTTTGACCGAATTCATGCAACCATTTGTTTAAGAGTTATGCTATCATGGAAAGTTTTCACAAGGAATTCTGTAGAAAGATTTGCAGATTTCATCAATGTTTGGTGACTGAAAGTTTTGCAAATGTAAACTTTTTTTTGGGGGGGGGGGGGTCCTTTTGGGGGCAAATTGCTCCAAATTGCCAAATTACTTCCATGTAACAATTATAGTGTAGTACACTCAGCTCCATTTAACACATTTTGATTAATAATGAATTTAAATTATAAATGTTTTTTTAATGCTTTAGATTTATAATTCAGCATATGTTTTGAATTAAATCAGTGTGTATATCAGTGTGTATAACTAAAAAATAGTTCACCCAAAAATGAAAATGTCCTCACCCTCAGGCCATCCAAGATGTAGATGAGTTTGTTTCTTCATTAGTGTCTCACCAATGGATGTTCTGCTTAAACATACCAACATTTAATTTCAAAGTGAACTATCCCTTTAACATCTGGAGAAGACAAAAGCTGCATTTTTGTATGAAACAAATCCATCATTAGATGTTTTTAACTTCAAAACCTTTTTTTTTTTTTGATGCTCTAGATTTGTAATTCATCACGTTTTATTATTTTTATTGTTATTATATAATAACAAGAAACGAGGTCAGGGCAATTCTACGGAAGCATGTTTCCTCCACTAAACAAAAAATAAAAAGGGTAATTTCAACTTTTTATCTAACAATTCTGACTAATTTAATCTCATGCAAGTCTGAGAAAAAGGTCAGAACTAGCGAGTTGAAAAGTCTAAATTGTGAGGTTTTTGGAAATGGGTGTTCCATCCAATGAAGCCTCATAAAATTTAAAAAAAAAAACTTGAGTCAAGTCATTGCTGGCCACAGGATAATGGTCACTTTGTAACATTCACTGGGTTGCATGATCAACCAAAGAAATTGCATTATTCTTTTTTAGGTAAACTTGGATTAAAATCAATGTGATCATTTGTGTAGCAGATCTGTGTCTCACACTCAGCAGTTGTTCTGACTTTTCCTGTTTGGCATATATTCATTCTGAACTCTGAATACTCCAGGGCTGTATGTGAGGCCTCAGACACCAGAGCTATTTCACACCTGGTGATTTTTCACTGTACATATGAATGGCCATTCAACTTTGTCTCGAAAGCCCTTAAGGCATCACATCAGATTTGTTATGGTCTTTCCTTCCAAGCCTTGGACATTATATTTTAATACCTTATTTATATTTCTCTCTCTCTCTTTCTCTTTCTTTTATCTGCAAGGAACCCCTCCATGGCTTTCTATCAGGCCTTCCCAAACGGCAGGTCAAAGGTCATCAGTGATGGGTATGATCACTGTGTGTGTGTGTGTGTTATAGTGCACTCTTGGCAGCCGTGAGTGTGCATGGAGTGATCATGGCATCTAACATCCATAAGTAGCACTTTTACAAATGGACTCTTTTCACATGCTGATGATGCATTTACACATTTATGCATTTATTAGCATTGTAAATCTTTATTAAAATCATGGAATCATGGTTGTACTTCTTTTTTCTTCTTTCACAAAAATAGTCTCCTATTTGCCGCTGTAGGAGTTTACTCAACTTTGACCACTTTCTTAGAACCCTGGTAATGTGAAAAGGGTCCATTGTTGACTCTTTTGGCTTGGGCATTTTTTAAGGTCACTCATACACTAGAGCAAATACTGACTGAGAGGATGTGTTTGAAGCGTTTAAAATAGACCTGGGTCAGTTAGAGGTCTAACAGACTGGAGTTACAGTTAAAAGTAATATTAATCTTTGAAGAAATTTGAATACTAGTCCATATTGCGATTAGAGTTAAGTGTACTGACTTACCTTTGATTAATTCATTCAAAATTTGGCGAATTCCGTGACATTCCGCATTATACATTCCATTTTTATGACTGGATTCCGCAATTCCGTCCGTGATTTTCGCATCCTGGAAATCATAGGGCTTTACTCAGTCATTGTCATGTTCTAGGGGTGTTATACATATTTTATGCCTTTAATGTTGTAGCAATTTTTCTCGGTGGTATCAAATATCAACATTTTTTGAGATATCGTATTGAAATGATAAATTCCAGTATTGTGACAACACTAATCCAGAGTTCATCATTCATGGTCCTACAGAGCCACTTTCTTGCAGGACTGTAAACTTCTTAATATAATACGACCTATGGCAAATTACCCATATATTATGTATAACCTCAGATTTTGAATATGTTCGATATTTTTAGACGATTTTAGAATACATTTCATTTGTCACACATCTACTAAGAATGAGCTGCATGATTCTGTGCAAGTTTGCGGTGTTCGGAAAAACTCTAAAGATCAAGTTAACATATATAGAAACTATCTGATTCAAATGTGTAGTTTGTAGAGCCATTTCTTCTTGATCAAAATGTCCATTAGAGGTGTTTTTCGTGTGGTTTTGCATGAGCACATTGAGTACTAGTTTACTTAAACCTCAGAGGCACAAATTGGCATTTGATTATGACTGAAAATTCGGTAGTTCTTGAACAAAGGGAGGGTTGCACTGACAGTGAGCCAGAAGAATTTAACATGACTGTGTGACTCATAACTCTTTTGAGAAGGATGGTATTCATGTCAAGAGCAGATTTGTAATATTTGCTACATGTTTGCTCCTGTAAGCACTGAAGCACAGTGTTGACAGCTGTCAAACCTAATATAAATGACTGATTTCTAATGCTGTGACTCACAATGGAATGCCTGCAGATTTGCATAATTTGGTCTAATTGTTATGACGAACTGTAGTAACTTTTAAATGAACATTTTAGCCTTTTTTTCAGAACCATAAAACAATTAAACGGCTTGGCTGGTGGTTTCTGCACTTTAAGCATAAGAATGAGTGTTATAGATCATTAGGGCAGTTGCGCGTTCAATGCTTGTTCATAGTCTGAAAGCTCTCTGGGGCAGATAAGGAAACTTGTGCTTCTTATTTGACTATTTGTCCCACTCTTTTATTTCCATCCAAAGGCTCTAGGGCTTTTAGTTACAGGCAGAATTCCATGGAAATACTTTTGTTTGAGAATATTTGCATGGCTTTTTGTCTCTATTAAGTACAAATGCATTGGTATTTTGGTAGAATTAGTTGTTAGATTAATGATACTGATAATAATAAAGTAAGATGATCCAAATATGTGTAAATGTGGAATAGTAGAGGGATGTATTTACAATGAGCCAGGCTAGAAAGAAAGCCATACTGGTCGGGAACAAGACGTGAGTAAATAATGACTGAATTTTTATTGTTGACCAAACCTGCATGTTTTTGTAAAGATGTCACAAAATCAGATTAATAAATCAGTTGGCTTTCACGGTTAATTGAATTTGGTATACTTTTTCCCCCTAGAAAACTGCATTGACTGGCTAAATCAAGCACAAGGTTAAGCACTTGGAAGTCAGAGTTGTGAAATGGATTCCTGTGTTTTGGATTAGAATGAAGAAAAAATCAGAGTGAAGATTCCAAACCAGCTTCTATTAGTTTGTCAAAGTAGACCAAGAAGCTGCTTATCCAACATGTGAAGCTCAGTTATGTGTTTACATCTACAAATAGCCAGACATGGGAAATAACAGAAAGTCTGAACAGTGTGTGTGTGTATATATATATATATATATATATAACTATGATGACTAAAATGACTAAAGAGCCCTCTAAGGGCCATGTTCTTGTAATTAAGTATAATTTCCACACTGGGTGTTTGCCATTTGCGGTGTTGACTGGTTAAGTGTACGAGTAGTTGGCCAGTATGACAAGCTAAATTCTAACATTAGATTGATTCATTAAAGTGTTTTCATATAGTGTAGTCTGAGACTCATCAGTGTTTCCGTCCTCATTTTCTCTGTAAAACAGTGAATGCTTGCAGATTTAAAGAGGCCGTTCCACTAAGCTACAGCATGAACTCTGCTAAGCTCAACCAATTAATTAACGAGATCTCTCAAGACTCTGAACTTGTTTACAATCAATGGGTGTTCAGGATGAAACACTCATGACTCTGATTAGGAGCTGAAGGAACTACGTGAACTTTACATCGAAGATACCCTCTTAACGACAGTTATGCCATATCAGACTCGTTCACTTGGGACTTTTTGCATTCCTCTGTTTTTTCTTACGTAATCATGCACTAAACCGAGGTGCTTGACCATTGCACATACGCTTTGCAGCATATTCCAAAGCCTCTCTTCTATTTATTAGATAGAAGAAGAGACAGAAGTCGTCGTTATTCACTGAAAATCTTGACATCCGCTCTAGTTCGTCATGAGAGAAGTACATACAAATCATTATTATGAGTCAAATCCTTTTCAAAATCCAAATGTGCTGTGTTACAACGTGTTGGTCACCATGAGAAATGTTGTTAAAACAACAACCTAATCAAAAGAAGGAAAAAAAAATGGTATCATTTCTCCAGCTATAGCCTGGATACCTTGTGAGTTCGAAAGAATTTTCTGTGCGTGTTCCTCTCAGCATCTTTAATTACTAATACAGGTTATTTTCTTGAGAACTGAGCTTCCCATGTGTGGGTGATTTTACTGCAAGGAGGACGTTTGAGTTGGAATAGACAGTTTTATGTTAGTCACAATGTCATGTAAATAGGTTTGATGTCATGCGTATAAATTGCCGAGATTGGAGTAATAAGATATTGTGATGCCAACTGTTGTCAACAAATGTTGCAAGATGACTTCACCACTTACAGCTGGTCCAACTCTGATGAATTCAGCATTTTGATTTAACAACAGTGTGCAAACTAGCTCTTTTAAAAAAAGAAAAAGAAAAACACATTACAGGCCGTTTGTTTAACTTCATGACTTTCAATCGTCAAACTTTTTCCATATTTTAACATTTTTTTAATACATTCTTTTTTACCACACTTTTTTTTTTTTTGCAGGACATGCTTTTGTTAATCTTGATATCCGCTTTATTATTGAGAGATCAGAATCTCAGTTCCAAGTTAAGGAGCTGCCTTTCTTGCCAAGAGTTAGCTTGGCATATCAGTAAATTGCACTGAATTTAGATCAAGATATTGTTTCCTAGTAGATTTAACTCTGGATCCTGTGGAAATGGTGCCTCCAGAATTGTGGACAATCTAGCCAGTCTTTCCTAAAGGTCCCATTTGGTAAACAGTTCTGAATTCAGCAAGTTTTATATATATATATATATATATATATATAGACTAACATGCACTATTCTGATGCTTGCAGCCTTTATACTTGCCAATAAACACCAGTTTAGAGCAGATGCAGTGGAAACTAGAGACCATTAATCGCAGCTTTCACACTTTTTTGGTCTAATTTAAGAGGCTCTTCATACTGACAACATCTGAATCAGTGTAAGAGGGAACTGCTTTTAATGCGAACACATTCATGAAGTTAGGCTTTACACCTGATCACCATCCATTAAATGGAAGATTCTTGTAGTCTGGGATACGTCCGTTCTGTTTGACCGCTCTTTTTGTTGTTTAGTGCCTGGAGCAGTGCGTTAGTTGGGCTGATTGTGAAATCGAAAGACTTGATGTGGTTTGGGAGACACCTGTGTTCTGCGGCGACATGTGTGTGTTTGCATGTACACGTTTGTGTGACATGCCTGCGGTCCGGGTCCCGGTCCCTGTGATGTATCCCAGAAAAGAAAAGCCTTCAGCTTGTTTTTGTGACCACTGATACCCAAAATTCAATTGGAGGCTGGTGACTCTTTGCGGTCACCGACCTGGTTCATGTTAACCATTTATATAATTAGTCAAAACAGATCTGCCTTTACTTCATGAACATATGTGTTTAATATAAATACACTACTCAAAAGTTTGGAAAAATTAAGATTTAAAACTTTTTTTCTCATTCATTTCTTTGTTCAGAAATATAATTACAATTTAAAATGACGCATTTCTAAATATCTGAATATATTTTAAATTAAAATTATATGTCTGTTATGGCAAAGCAGGATTTCCAGCATCGTAACCCGTTTTGTGTGTGTGTGTGTGTGTGTGTGTCACATTATTCTTCAGAAATCACTCCAACTAGTCAAATAATGTGTTTTCTAAACCTTCATGACTACTTCCCGCTGTAAAATGTTCTCTGTGAATGTACTGAAAGCTCGCCTGGTTTCAAAACGAGGAGGCAAGAGTCAGATGTGTGTATATCGACCGCTCTAAAATTACAAGCGCGTGCACGAGCTCGCTGCTGTGTGGCTCCGCCTCCCGGCCGACGTCACTCTTGGTCACGCCCCCCGCGAGGACACAGATTCCTTAAATACCGAGGAGCGCCGCTGTACTGTATTAAAGACGCACCGATCACCAGCATGCGCTGCAAGATGAGTTACTGCCTGCCGTGCTCCCCGGGGTCCTCTCCGACATACTCCGGGAGATTACTGTCCTACCGAGCGAGGTGCAGGTAAACAGGCGCTTTTTAGTAATCAGAGAGAACTGTGTCTATGTGATATTATTATATCAGATTTGTGACTGGATGTGTTGTGAACAGCCTGTGACGAAGACACGCGCGTCACGTACGCCGCGCGAAGGACTATCAATACATTAATAACGTTATTGTAGGCTACTTTACAGGTCACGCGTCTATACTAAAACACTTATGCATGCAAGGTGTTTATTAAACGAAAGTGAACTTGATTTATGGTTAGTTTCCGTTAAAGTCTCGGTTGTTTTGAAAAACTCGAAAAACATTACTCTTTCCCTAAAATATCAGCGCTCATGACACAAATGAGACCCGACGGTCACTGAGGGGTAGCACGAACTAACAGTATCAAAGAATGCGTGAAGGTCCTCGGTTTCTGTTAATTATGGCGAATTGCGCTTGATATTTAGCTCTGTCTGTTGGTAGTTTTTATTTATTTATTTTGCAATAGTATCATACATCTTCATAACTTAAATATGCATGCACAGGTTCTGAATATTTTTCCTAATGCGTAATGGAAAATGATGTCATTTCTGTCTTATCTCAGAGCTGTCAACACGTGTGTGATTTTACATGATATGTGCTGATAAGCCCAACAAGGAAATGTCATCTAAAGTCCCCATTGTGAATAACTGCAGAAGGATGCAGTGTGATTCAGAAGAGATTATGTAACTGTCTTCCTCAGAAGAGATCTCAGTGTAAACTCTCTCTCTCTGTTGTCTTTCTGCAGTGCCTCTGGCGCCAGTGCTGTGGCCATCGATAACAAAATAGAGCAAGCCATGGTGAGTGTTTAAAAAACAAAACAAACAAGAAAAAAGTTTATCAGTTTTATTTTTTTTATTTTATCATGTTAATTTATTGTTGATGCTGTTATAGATGCTGACATGACCTTAAAAATAAATAACTACTACTACTATACAATTGTCTAAATAAAACATCGTTGAAAAGAAATCCTTGTTAAGTAGCTATTTGATAACAAGGGAAGAATATTATTCGGTTGTAAAATTGAATATGGCTTGAATCCACCAAAATATAATGCTATTTATTATTTAATAATTCATGATATTAGTAAATAATACTTTTGGAAAACCTAATAATAATAATTAAGACGTGTCCAACCTTTTTTCTTCATTGTTAAACCACACGTCACTTATAATAAGTCATTAACAGTTCAGATCAAACATTTTTTAAATTCATATCAAAACCAGAATAAATGTCATTTTTCATTAACAAACTGGATGTAATCAGTCCCAGTGTTGGGAGATAACCTTTTTTAAATCATTTGGGAACAGATTGATTTGTGAATTCTAGTGTTTATTATTAGGAGAAGATCTGCCAACGTATTGTTTTCATCTAGATGCTTTATCCCTGAAACGTTATATCAGCTGGTGCTTAAGCAAAAATGCGTCTGATATGATTCACTATTAATGTTTCTCGCCATAATACTAGCCACAGAAGCTTGCATGACGTAAAGCCTCCGAAACGTTTGACTGACAAGCGCTGTGCTCCCCTCCTCAGGATCTTGTGAAGAGCCATTTGATGTACGCCGTGCGTGAGGAAGTGGAGGTCCTGAAGGAGCAGATCAAGGAGCTGTATGAGAGGAACTCTCTCCTGGAGAGAGAGAACGCAGTATTAAAGTCTCTGGCCAACACGGAGCAGCTGACCCAGCTCAGCACTTCACCCCCACAGACGGCCCTCAGCACCGTCCTGCAGGGAGGAGGTACACTCATGACCTTGCCCCCGCATCCCAACGTGTCCACAGCATGAACACATGCATCAACAAGCCAAAACATGACCATCTGCAGCGGAGATTTTGGTTTCCAGTGGTGTTTTCCACTTGTGGAGAGCCATGCTTCTGGTCTTCCCCAGTATTAGACGATCATCATCTCTGGAGAGAGCAGAACTGGCTCTGTGATGGCTGCGGTCGCTCTCTGAGGGCACGGGCTGCTGGCTGGCCGAATGAGTTCAGTAGAGGAGTGAAGATTAGCAAGACGCTCGTCTCAGGCCAAGCCAAACATGTGGAGCGCTCCAGCAGGAGTCCCTTCGGCTCTTTAGTTTCACTGTCTGCATATATTTATTAGAGGGCTGCTATTTTCATAATGTAAATGAACAATGTAACAGAGATCTATTATATATATATATATATAGAGAGAGAGAGATATAAAGAACCATTCTTTTGGTTTCTGAGATGTTAGATTCTTGTTTAACAAGGCAATCATGTCCCCGTGGCACAGATCCAACACTATAAGTGATTCAGTGAGATGTCTGATAGAGTCCTGTGTGGTCTGGGGTTAATGTAAAGTGTGTACAGGTGAGCAGCATTAATCAAGGATTGCTCTTTGGGATTTAATTAACTATACTTTCCCTGAGTACTTCAATTCTGATACGTTTTGTATTTTAAACTGGGGACGGAGGTGTAAATTAGTTGTAACCAAAGAAGAAAAGTGTTTTGTATATCGTGTATTTTCTTGTTTGTATGCACGTGCGCGCTTTTTTTTTTTTTTTTAATACTTCGTCACCTTTTGTTTCTGATTGGCATGTGTCCAGCGTGATCTATCAGACTGTTTTCTTACCTCATGTGTTTTGTTTGTCATAATTTAAGCAGTCTGTGAACGATGTTTGATTATGGATGGTGAAGGGTGATTTTTGGAGTAACGTAAAAGAGCCAATTGTTTTCATTTGCGTGGTGTTAAAAAATGTGATTTACAGATAAATGTTAACCACATTACAGAAAATGTTCGAAATAAATGGCGATTTATATTTGCAGGTGTAGTTTACACTGATTAGTATCAAAGAATAGTCATGGTAATGAAATCAGAGAAGTGTTCACAGATGTCATGTGTAGGGCATGTCCTCTGTTTTAATGTCTTTCGTGCCTCTTGTACCAGAGATGCAGTGATCTGGTTGATTTTCTGCCCAGTTTGAGCCAAACAGAAATCTTGTACAATCACTGTACATCAGTCTGAACTTTTTAGGTCTGCTTGTTTATCTTTTTTTGGTTGTCGTTGAAGGAAATGTAGTATACAAGCAGAATGCATTGTACTTGATCACTGAGCCTTTCTGAAAATACCCTTTTAATGTGCCGTTTGGAGAAAGATTTTTTGTTTTCTGTCTTTTGTTTTCTAGTTTTCTGTCAGAAATAAATTACGATTGAGAATTGAAGCATTTTAACTGTGTCTCTATATTATTGTGCAAAACTCACACAACAAACTCAACTTTAAAATTTGAGTCTTCTCAACGGTGTAACGGTGTAACTTCTGTAACGGTGGCTGCCCCAAATCAAATTTGACTTAATAAAATTTAAATTGTTCGGGCGCCAGACAAGTAAAACTTGTCAAGTAAAAAAAAAATATATATATATGTAATGAAGTTCAATTTCCCCGAAGATAACTCAAACCACCGTTACACAAAAAACGAAAATAAATTCCTTCAAATACCCACAATAATGTAGAATAGGGCTTAAATGACACACAGTCAGAAATTGAAGGGTTTGGTCAAAAATATGTATATTTTAAGAAAACATTTTTGCAAAGAAATAAAATAAAATAAACTACACAAAGTTAAATTTTCACAGAGTTTTTTTTTCTTTACCTCACATGACAAATAACAAAATATTTAAGGCAAACAGTTCTTTTTTTCAAACTCAGTTTGTGTTCAATTTTCAGCCAAAATAAAGAAATGAAGGGGGAAAAAAAAACACACACAAAAAAAAAAACACTTCAAACGAGTGTTTGTGTATGGGTGTGTGCGTGTACAATGAGCGTGTATGTGTGTGTGTGTGTGTGTGTGGTGGCTGCGTGAAGCAGTCTGTGTAGCGGCCGCAAATCCTGGGCCGGAGAAAGAGTTTGGAGACTTGGCGAGAGTTTGGCGTGAGTTTAGAAACTCTTGGCGTGAGGTTAAAAGATGATGGACATCACCACTAGTACCTGAGGCAGGCGAACGAACCAGGCTGGATTATGTTGCACCAGGCAGGCGAACGAACCATGCAGACGCAGTAGAACAATTTCTCCGTCACTTTGGCGATCGCACCCAGTCAGCGCATGCACAGAGATTCCAGCAAAGAATAGTACGACCTTCAGCTTCAGGTAGCGTGTGTCCCACTCCAATAATAACCTACAGGTGTGTTTTGTTTTTTACTCGCGCCCCAACTTCCGTTTCTAGCGCTCTTTTATTCTAAATTTCCTCATTGGTTTCCGCCCATCAGAAAAAATGAAAAGCTGATATGGATTTCTTCCATATCGCTACACTCTCCCTGTGTTCTTGTCCTTACCCTTTCAGCCAGCTCGTCTTCATAATCCTCTGAGAGGAAAGCAGAGAGGAAAGCAGCTTCAAACTCTTCCCACGTGGTTATTGAGGATCGTGCAACTTCCCACCAGTCCCGGGCAGTACCATAAAGGACAGTGCGGAAAGTGGCCAGGATGTCAGCATTAGTAAGAGGATGTAACGCCAAGAAATCCTGACATCGAGTTAGATAGAGCAAGGGGTCCAAGTCATCTGACTGTCTCCCAAAAGTAGGAAATGTAATCTTAAGATGATCACTCTTTACAACAGGAGTAGGAAACATTGGAGGTGTCACTGGTGATGTAGGTGAAACTGCAGTGGTCAGAGGCAAGGGTGAGTAATCTCTTGTCTGCAGGTCAATCATTTGTTTCTCTTGCTTTTCGAGTCTTTTCTCAAGTTCAGTTTGTAAGCTTTTTACAGTTGCACACAGGGTGTTGGTGGTTTGGGTGCACTGGGTGAGTTCTGTTGACAACTGGTCATAATTTAAAAAACTTTAAAATTTTTTAAAGATGAGTTTCACACACACTTAGCTACTTAAATGTGGACATACTATAGACTTAAAATAATGACTTTACAAAGTCAAGGTGGGCGTGTCCACTGAAGTTATTAATTAAATATCTAATTAAATGATCTTTAAAGGTTTTTTTTAAGCATTAAGCAGGACGTGTGGATCACTGTTGCCATCTACTGGCATTTCTCTACTTGCAATTAGAGCTAAAATCATCGAATTACAAAATAAATATATAACTTTTTAGCTTGTTTAGTTTACTAGAACTGTGTTTGTATTAAAAATTACATATTATATTATAAAATGAATCCAAACGAAATGAAATGCAACAAATAAAAAAACCCCATCTGTTCATAGATATTTAGTTTTAAATACAATTTAATTTAATTAGTAATTGATACAAATGAAACATAATAAATTAAATCTAAAAATAAATGTAAAAAAAGAAATATAACAAATAAATATAACAAATAAGTTTTTTTTTCGTTTAAAATACAATTTAAATGTAATTAACAATGAAAATAAACGTAATACAACAAATAAAAGAATAATAAAAAATAAATATACCAAATCCGTTACATTGTTCATAAATATTTTGTTTTAAATACATTAAATAACGAATAATTAACTTAAATGAAATGCAATAAATAAATAAAAAACATGCAAAATAAATGAAATATAAAATTATAAAATAACGGTACAGTAGTTGGTGATTTTCCGTCTTTATAAATGACTTAATATTTACGGTGGCCGAGAAGTGCAAAACAAATCACAATTACAAAAACAAAATAACAAATCCAAAAAAACAACGACAATTCAGAAAACAAAATAACAATTCAGAAAACACAACGACAATTCAGAAAACACAACGACAATTCAGAAAACAAAATAACAATTCAAAAAACACAACGACAATTCAGAAAACAAAATAATTCAGAAAACACAACGACAATTCAGAAAACAAAATAATTCAGAAAACACAACGACAATTCAGAAAACACAATAACAATTCAAAAAACACAACGACAATTCAGAAAACACAACGACAATTCAGAAAACAAAATAATTCAAAAAACACAACGACAATTCAGAAAACAAAATAATTCAGAAAACACAACGACAATTCAGAAAACAAAATAATTCAGAAAACACAACGACAATTCAGAAAACAAAATAACAATTCAGAAAACACAACGACAATTCAGAAAACACAACGACAATTCAGAAAACACAACGACAATTCAGAAAACACAACGACGACTCAAGAATTTGAAACGAACACAAACCTTGCTTTCCTAAAACTGGACCACCAAGATTCGATGCATTGATTGCTCATTGACGTACCATACATGTGACTTCTTGAGCCAGCATAGTAGTCTCTGTGGTGATGACGGAGATTGCACTGTATTGCTGCCATTGTCCCATTTTCTGTTCCACAGTCCGTTCGTAGTCTCATGGGTGCAACGCCAAGGCGTTGTACACATGACGTATAGTTATGTGCAATAACAGCAGGGTCATTGTTAGTATGCCCACAAGTAAGCCAGAGGACACGTCTAGAAAAACCATCAATGCACCCGGATATGCCGAAACCAAATGGCTTTAGTTTATCGTACCCATCAACATGCCATATGTAGTTCGGTCCCATTGAGTGATATGTTCGCCTGACAAATCTACGACATGTCCTCTGTTCTGTCCCATGTGGGCAGAGGTGGGTAGAGTACCCAAAAACTGTACTCAAGTAAAAGTAAAAGTAAAAGTACTTCTAGAAATATTTACTCAAGTAAAAGTAAAAGTACTAGTCTTGAATAGTTACTTGAGTAAGAGTAAAAGAGTATCGGATAAAAAATCTACTCAAGTAGTTAGTTACTAGTTACTTTGGGTCATATATACTGAGCCTATTTTTATTTAGATATATAGATAAAATGTATGTAATGTATGTGTGTGTGTATAAATGTATATATTTCATCATCCTTTACTCCAATTTATGTAATTTATTATAAAAGCTTGTCTGTTTACTTAAGTAACAGATATAGGTGTCATGCCATAACATATTTTAATACGACTGACTTTATATTAAATGTGAATTTAACATTGAAAGTTAATGTGATTTAAATATTGCTACTAATCTTTCATTGTTCAGAAAGAGAGCAAATAACATTTACATTATTAAAGATAATTTTCACTGACAGTCTAGATTTCAATCACTCTCAGAAACTCCCATTAAAATCACTGAAACTGTTAACACTGTGAAATCAATATCTTAATTAAAAATTCGTACACACATCTGCACTTTGTTGTTTCTGCGAGAGAATTCGCCAGAAAGAGGTATTCAGTCAGTGAGCGAGTGAAGGAAGCAACGGCATTTTAGCGATGACTCATCTGAACGCCTCTGATTGGCCAATGCTTTAATAAGCTCAAAAGAATCATTTGTGATTTGTTATAATGCGCAGGGCTGTATAAACGCATCTATCTCTGGCTAAGCGCCTGCAAACAATCAAAGATCTGAATTTAGCAGCTGACTTGCACCAGTGTGATTGTATTAAAATTAATAAAATCTTAATCGGCTATTTTTTGTCTTTTGGAAGCTGCATTCAACTTGACTCCCCTCTGTTATAAGCCACACACGTACAACAAACTAATGTCACAGTGGTATCGTGTACTGTAATCGAATGTAGCCCAAGTTATTATCTGTTAAACAGTAGACAGCACACGCGGTGTTCATCTAATAAGGATCTCCATCGCTAGCAAATAATAGCCTTTGCAGATTTCAATTCAGAGCAGTTCCATAGATACGTTTTCAACGCTCTTTCTGTTCTTAAACGTTACAACTCCGAGTGAACCACTTCAGACGCTCAGCGCGTGCGGCAGGGAACTGAACGACTCATTCAAACTGATTCATGAACCAATTCACTCGTTTGCCAATTGGTTTGATCAAGCCTTTGAACAGAATTGACTCAAAAGAATGAATCATTCGCGAATGGGCATCGCTCATTGCCCAGAGAAAAGTAGACGGCGCGTTTGGAATAAACTGAAGCATTTATAACATTTATTGCATTAAGATAAAGTAACGAGAGGAGCGTCGCCCACAGTAACGAAGTAAAAGTACAGATTCCCCCCCCCAAATTTACTCAAGTAAGAGTATAAAGTACCCATCTTTAAATATACTCCGAAAAGTATTCGTTACCCCAAAAAATTACTCAAGTAAATGTAACGAAGTAAATGTAACTCGTTACTACCCACCTCTGCATGTGGGTTGAGTTCTTGCAACAGCCGCATTATGTCATCACGTTTAACACGCAACTTGTATTTCTGCAGAAGTACTAATATGAAGATAAAATTATGCCATAATGAATTGCAAGCGCAAGGTAAAATTTGTGAAAGTGTAAATAAGATTGCAAGCGTAAATCAAATTTGCATGCGCAAGATAAGATTTGTAAAGGTGTAAGTCGACTTTCAAGTGTAAGAAAAAAATATTTGCAGCATTTTAGTGTTATTCGTAAGTGTAATTCATGTATTGTGAAACTGCAGCTTCATGCTAACGCAAAATAATAAGGATCTGCATTCTTCTGACTTCCATTTTTCCGCGTGTACACTTTTGGCACTGTTTCAGCGCACAGATGCGGCCAAAAGTACTGCAGGTCTGTGAACATCAATTTGCAAGCGAAAGCAACAGAGTCAAGAACTGCAAAACAGATTAATTGCGTAAAATCAAACTTTGTTTAAAAAATAAACTGCTGCAAACGTCTAAATTACTTGTTGGGTGCGTAGGATAAACGCTCCCGAAATAACCTGGTTTGCACAGTTCGTCTTTCTGCGCTTACAGTTTTGGCACGATTCTATCACTGACTTAGCTTTGCAAGCGTGAAAGAGGAGGGCGGGTCCACCTTCTTCATGTAGCCAATCAAATGAGCTTCTTGCTGACTCTCGATTTACTCTTATCTGATTGGTTCAATTATCGCGCCAGTCACCAGAAGAGAAACAAACTCCTTCGTGAGTGACTTTCTGACTTGGCTCAGCATCTTCCTCGCCGCCGTTATGGTACTTTTAACGCACACACAAATATATAATAATAAACAATTGTTGTAGGCCTATATTAAAATAATTTATAAGTTGTGTAGGCTACTATTAAGCCGACTCCCGCCTCCCGTGTGTTAATACTGCATACTATGACATTCTCGGTGTTAAGAAAAACAGATTCGGCTGGTTTGGCATTTTCATTGAAAGGATGTAGGTCTATATGTTAAGCATCAGCTCAAAATTATGTATATGTTAGGCATCAGCTCAAAGGTCTAAGCATATTAAATGGTATCTGCTTTGAGCTGATGCTAAACTATATAATTAATACATTTTATAGCAAATCTATAATAACGTTAGTAGAATAAATGAGCAATGGACACACACTGTGTTTAAATTATAGATTTGGATATCAGCTCAAAGCTCTAAGCAGATTATATGATATACACCATATAATATGCTTAGACCTTTGAGCTGATGCTTAACATATACATCCTTTCAATGAAAATGCCAAACCAGCCGAATCTGTTTTTCTTAACACCGAGAATGTCATAGTATGCAGTATTAACACACGGGAGGCGGAAGTCGGCTTAATAGTATCCTACACAACTTATAAATTATTTTAATATAGGCCTACAACAATTGTT
The DNA here is from genome assembly GCF_963082965.1 of Carassius carassius. Taxonomy (NCBI): domain Eukaryota; kingdom Metazoa; phylum Chordata; class Actinopteri; order Cypriniformes; family Cyprinidae; genus Carassius; species Carassius carassius. The sequence goes on from NC_081802.1 coordinate 18,864,996, forward strand.
TATTATTATATATTTGTGTGTGCGTTAAAAGTACCATAACGGCGGCGAGGAAGATGCTGAGCCAAGTCAGAAAGTCACTCACGAAGGAGTTTGTTTCTCTTCTGGTGACTGGCGCGATAATTGAACCAATCAGATAAGAGTAAATCGAGAGTCAGCAAGAAGCTCATTTGATTGGCTACATGAAGAAGGTGGACCCGCCCTCCTCTTTCACGCTTGCAAAGCTAAGTCAGTGATAGAATCGTGCCAAAACTGTAAGCGCAGAAAGACGAACTGTGCAAACCAGGTTATTTCGGGAGCGTTTATCCTACGCACCCAACAAGTAATTTAGACGTTTGCAGCAGTTTATTTTTTAAACAAAGTTTGATTTTACGCAATTAATCTGTTTTGCAGTTCTTGACTCTGTTGCTTTCGCTTGCAAATTGATGTTCACAGACCTGCAGTACTTTTGGCCGCATCTGTGCGCTGAAACAGTGCCAAAAGTGTACACGCGGAAAAATGGAAGTCAGAAGAATGCAGATCCTTATTATTTTGCGTTAGCATGAAGCTGCAGTTTCACAATACATGAATTACACTTACGAATAACACTAAAATGCTGCAAATATTTTTTTCTTACACTTGAAAGTCGACTTACACCTTTACAAATCTTATCTTGCGCATGCAAATTTGATTTACGCTTGCAATCTTATTTACACTTTCACAAATTTTACCTTGCGCTTGCAATTCATTATGGCATAATTTTATCTTCATATACTAACCACATTGTCCGGTAGCCGAACAACTGTCCTGGTCCACGCAGCTCTGCTCTAATAGCATTCCTTACTTCGTCTATGGGCGAATAGTTCTTTCTTCTGAACATACCATTATTCTTCAGGTGTGTTTTTAAAGAGCGCAAGCTCATTTTAATGTCGTGGTATGTCGCCAGCATGTCCACAATCACGGCATATGAATGTCCTTTTTCAAAGTAGCGTTTAATGTGTTCCATTTTAGCAAAATTCAACATTAGATTTCAACAAAGTTGATCACAATTTATTTTTGATTGACAGGTGTCTCATCCAATCAGCGATAAGTATGTCGTTCTCAAAATATACCTACCTTTTCCGTTTTGTATGAATTGTCGTTGTGTTTTCTGAATTGTTATTTCGTTTTCTGAATTGTCGTTGTGTTTTCTGAATTGTTATTTTGTTTTCTGAATTGTCGTTGTGTTTTCTGAATTGTTATTTTGTTTTCTGAATTGTCGTTGTGTTTTTTTAATTGTTATTTTGTTTTCTGAATTGTCGTTGTGTTTTTGGATTTGTTATTTTGTTTTTGTAATTGTGATTTGTTTTGCACTTCTCGGCCACCGTAAATATTTCATCTAATGTATCAAAACATATGTTATTGGGGAAGTATGACTCTTATTTGAGAAAACAACCCGCTTCCGCTCTCTGAGGACTGCGCTTCCGGTAGAGAGCGCGTTTTCTCTGTCTTCACGCTCGCTTGTCTTGTTATGGTGCGGGACACACCTTCAGCCCGTCCGGAGCGTCTCTGAGTCTCAGTCGATCTGATCTGGAGATGGAGATGGAGATATCCGAGGAGGCGGAAGACGGAGAGCGCAGGTACAGAATAAACACGACACTCCTGAGTTTGACAGCTGTAGTCTGGGGGATTATTGCGCTCTATCACACAGTTTTAGCACCTCATACTTTTATACATGTGTATTTAAGAAAATTCAAATAATATATATAGATACTAACAACATTGTTTGCTGAGACGGTTATCAACTGCAGCTTTCATATCGAGTTCGCCGGCTAGTGCGTTTATGGTAAAGACTACTACAGTAAAGACTTAGCTAATGAATATTAATTACGTCAAGGGACGCTTCCCGTCGAAGCGTATCATCCAAATGGCTGAGCTGCATATATTAATATGTAATCAGGAGAATCAGCCAATAGGAGACTCGGCGCTCGCGGAAGCGTTCAGTGGCGTCATGAATATTCATGAGATTCTCCCTCGCCATAGCGAGAGCATCGTTCATCCAGCAGATCAACAGCCATACAGTAAACCTCAGCTGTGACCACGTGCTCGCGTTCAGCCGTTAAACAGCAGTGACGTAGGCGCGAAATTGAATTTTAAGTCGTTAGTTTTGTCACAAGACTCATAACTGCGCAGTTTGCTCATCTGCTATGCTAGTAGCGTCAGTATTTACTATACTTCGACACTTTATATTTAAGTGTAAAATTATTGTCATGTTTTGAGTTTAATGGAGTGTACACTACAAGTTGACACTCAGTACAGTTTCCTCAGAGCTGAACCCTGTGTGTTGTGAATGTATTATGAGAACGGTTGACTCGTGTCTTCTTCAGATGGGAACTCTGGAAGCTTCTCTCCAGCCTGAAGACGACTGTAGAGGGGCTGCTGTCCACCAACAACCCTAACGTGTGGTCCCGCTACGGGGGTCTCCAGCGCCTGCACAAGGACATGAACAACGTTCTGGGCCACGGCCTCAGACACGAGCAGGTGTGCAGGAGCACCAGGACAGTCCCTCGGGGCTCTTCATGAGCCAAAACAGCCTGATGGACCAGGAACTATCAGACTCTGTGGCTAATGGGTTTTTTAAAGCTTCTTTGTTTTACTTTCAGTATCAAACCGATGGCCTTTCCAACAAAGAAAGTATTGTATTAGTTTATAGATTAATCCCAAAACTTTAAAGAGATCACACACTGGCTTTTTTATTATTTTATACTATTGTCTGGGGTCCATTTATGACGCTCCCGTGGTTTTTATGTTTTTATACAATAAGTAATAGGCTCTTCGAGAAACACTGGGTTTTTACAAGTGGCAACCTCCCGCTCTCTCTCATGAAGCCATCACGGAAGTGACTAAAACTGCAATTCATCGACTGGCTGCAAAACGGAGTCAGTCCCATAGACTCCCCATGTTAAAATGCACAACTTTACAGCAGGAAAAAACGTTTACAGCCTGGTGCAAAAAAATGATTTTGATCTAAATAGCTAATTTTGCCCTTCATGACAACTGTGAAGGTTTTTTTTTTATAACTCATCCGTTTAAATTATATTAAGCCTTAAAGTTCTGCATAATTAAGGGCGTGGCCACTTGAGTGACAGGTGGATTGCCGCTGCTGTCTCCGCTGTCGCGCTAGGTGGGCGTGGCTTCAGCAACCAGATCTCGCCTTTTTGCCTATTTTTGCTAACCCCAGAGTGACGTGCCGTGATGCGCTGCCAAGATGGCGACGGCCCGCTCCGTCCACTTTTGGTTTCAAAAACTCTCTTCAGAAACCTATGGTGACGTCACAGACACTACGTCCATGTTTTTATACAGTCTATGGGTTTTTATGAGCGAGCCACATCGAAGACTCGGAAGTAAATACGATTGGATAACCGCTTTTTTATTAAACATTTTAAAATAGTTTTTTGTAAATTTTTGCATTTTGTTTAATTTTTACTTCTCAAAGTTTTTTTTTTAAAGCTCGATCAGATGTCAATCAAAGTCCGCTACTACATAATTTTACTTAAATTCACTAAAAATAATTTGATGTTTCAGATTTGTATGTTTTTTTATTTATTATTTGCCCTTTGATTAAATGCTTTTAACTATTCTTTTAACATCTTCATGACTAGGCTTGCGTGCACAAAAGTGACCAAACGCATTTAATGTTCGCAGCATCGCGCTGTGGTACAAGATCTAATCTGGTTGATTTGTTTTGCAGACTTACTATAAACAGAAAGACTACTGGCGTTTCGTGTGGTGTGTGCGGTATCTCTGTCCTCATCTGGCCCGTCACGTGGAGCAGGTATGTGTCAGAGCAGTGGATGTTTCCCTCGTGAAGCTTCAGGGAGACGTCTGACTCCTCGTTCTCTCTCTAGTTCAGTCAGCTGGAGCCGGTGTTGAGCAGCGGTGTTCAGAGCGTCGGAGAGGGTTATAAAGCTGAGCGTTGGCTTCTACACAGCCTGCAAGCTCACATCTTATCTGCCCAGCTCAAATCGCTGCTGCAGCATAAGACAAACACACAGAAATATTACAATGGTAACTCAACCTTTGCTTACATGTAGGTTTTTCCTACTGGTGTGTGTGTGATAACAGTGTTGGCTGTGCTCTTCTGTAGACGGGGCCTTCCTGTTGAGTGAAGCACACGTGTGTGCCATGTTTCAGTGTCTGGAGGCCGTCGAGCAGAACAACCCTCGGCTGCTGGCTCTCATAGACACCGGCAGGGTGAGAAACTTGATTCATACTAGTGAGGGGTTTTCTTCAGTATGATGTTATTAAGCGTAACAGAGAAGATTCATGTGTGTTCCTGCTCTTTGACGAACGCATTGATCCTAACATTGTTGGAAACTCATGTCTGAGACCCGGGCTTAAAGGAGTAGTTTAAAGAAATGCTAAAGTTCAAAATTACTAACTGAAATAAAACTAAAAATGAAAGTTCAAAAAACAACAAAAATAACAGCAGCACATAATAATAATAAAATAAAATTAAAGCTAATTTAAAATATTAATCAGAACTATATAAAATAAGTAATGCTAAAATAACACTGGATTTTAGCTATGGATGTACTGTATTAATACCATCACTGTCAAATATTGTTATTGCTTTGAAATGTTATTTAAACGTAACATCGGAAAGCACAGATTTCTTGGGTAACTGAAAATCGCTGCCCAAAGGCATTGCCAAGATTTGGCTGGTTACCTTGGTTGGTTTAGTCCCGTCATGGATAAATAAATGTGACACTAAAACCGCCAGTAGATGGTGTTGTCTATGAGTGATTAATTGAATCATTTATTCAAATGATTCGTTCAAAACGGCTGATTCATTTAGAAACGAAGCACGTGATTTATGAATGGATCATTGAATCTCTGAGTCAAATGACTAGTTCAAAAACAGACTTATTCAGGAACGAAACACTGCAGTGTTGATCTGAGATGCACAAATCTTCAGCTCCGGCTTTGTTGGGATTGTTTTTCATTGGCTAAACAGAAAAAAAACAACTATAAAAACGTAATATCATATTTTAAATCGTGCTCACGCGCTACTGTTTAGTAAAATGGCACTGATGCGTGAGTGATATTACTTAACTATAATATATCTTATAAATATAAAAACAAAAACCCATACTGGAATATTTTTTTCTTTCATTACTTTAATTATAGGGAAATTTTTCTGACTGCGTTCTGACAGGCTTCATCACGCACTCAATGCTTTTGGACCCTCACAATGTGTTTGTAGTTTTTTTTGCAAAAGTGAGTGACATACTCGGCAAATCCCTAGATTGGCTTAAATTAAAAGAGCATGTTACCAGTTAGTGCTGTTTACTTGCTAACTGATACTTCAGTGATATTAGGTTATTCTTAATTTAAAAGACTTTTAATATTATAATTGTGGGATTAGGTGATTTTGTTGGGCTGCAGTGCATAGTTTTTGTCCATACACCAAGCTTTGCCACACTTGACATGTGCATCTGTGGCCCTGCATTGTAAAATTAAACTGCATGGGCGAACTAAAGGAGGTTTTGTATGTCCTCAAATTATTAGGAATTAATCTGTTTGGGCTTATGGAGGCCATAGAAAGCCTTTGTAGTGAATTGAGAAGGCTTTAATAAAATGCGTCCCTCTGAAATCTTAAGAACAGAAACAGTTCCCTTCACAATGTGTTTTTGTAGGATGATGACGGTCAGTTTTTGTGTTTGTCCATGGTCTCACTCACATGCCTGTTGTCCCACTGAACGTCTGTCATAAATTCCTCTCTTCACAGAGCTTTCATCAGTCTTCCCGATAATCCTCTTTCCTATCAGATGAGACCATTGATGCGAGATCAATGTATCCAATAAGAAATAGACCGTAGTTTTGGGAATGCTTTTGCTTTTAGCCTCTGCTGGTAGATATTATCACTACGGCATATAACTTCAATTTAACATAGTTAAAATGCTGAAATCTTAATAGTTAGTAACTAGTTAACTAAAATCCATTTTAAAGGGGTCATGGTTTGGTTAGCATAGTTCTTTTAGCTTCATGTAAAAACCTGAAATACACCAGCTTGCTTGTTTAACCTAGTTAAACTGTCAACATGTTTTTAGCTAGTTAGATAAATAGCATCCAGTTTTCCAAGGGGTCATAAATTTGACTGGTTATCGTTGTCCTTATAGCCCCTGCTGGAAGATACCATAACTACACCATAGTTAAACTGTCGACATGTGTATAGCTAAATTACATCCAGTTTTCAAACATTATTGGTTAGAATAGCTTGTTTAGCCCATGTTGGTTAGCATTGTCCTTTCAGCCTCTGCTAGAAGAGATTATAACTGCACCATCTTACTTCAGTGTAGCCGTGCATTTCTACACATGTTTATATAAACTCCTTCTGTTTCTCTTGTGATTTTCAAGCTTTCACGTGTGAAAGAGTCTCCGTTTGGTTTGCTGAAGAGTCAGAGTTTGTGTGTGCTGCCCGGGGCCACAGGAAGCTGGAGGCCTGCGGACAGTTCGCAGTCAAGCCGGCTCACCACGTCCCAGATCTGCCTTACAGAGAGTCCCACCGCCCCACAGTCCAAGAGCAGCTCAGGTCAGCAGGTCTCAGAGAACAACAGGCCGCTCTGTGGCTCCATTACCACACTAAATGCTTGCCTTGTTTACACACAAAATGTGTTGGACAGAAAACAGTGTGTTATTTGGTGAGAAAAGGGGATGGAAGGTGGGCAGCGAGCAATGCCTGCGGTGTAGAAATGTGACCGTTCCTCAGTATCACAGTGCATCTCTTTGTTTGTTGTTGTTCTTCAAGATGACTCTCCGTTCATCAGTACTCAGGGAGCTCCATGGGAGTGTGGCAGAAGACACCAGGACGCAGGAGTCCACCAGATCTCCTTCACTGAGCCCGCCTCTCCCGCTCCGCCCGAGATCCGGGATTGTGTGGAAGCGGATCTGGATGACGGCCCGGAGTACCTGGCTATCGGTAATCTGGGGAAGCACAAGCGGCGTGACTCGTCCAGCTCCACTCAGAGCAGTGAGCACATGGGGACCCAGGGCGACGCCCACACTCCTTTGGCTCCGCCCCCACAGCGCAGCTGCTCCTTCTCAGAGGCTCAGAGGACCACAGGGCGGAGCTCGAGGGGCCACATCCGCTCTCTCTCCGACACCGGCGTCACACAGAAGCTGAAAAATGGTGCGTACAAACAGTTCCCTAGAACACAAGCCTCGTCCAAAACTAGCGAAAAGTAGCGAAACTACTAACGAAACAACATTAGTGACATATAACACAATAGTACGTTTTTATTTGTTGAACTGTTGTATAAAACGGTGGCAATGACATTAACTATAAGGATAACACAAGATACTCATACTAATTGTGTGAGAGTAGTGACATCCACGCCACGGTTATATCGATAACAGCACAGAGGAATTATATGGTTGAGATCGCTTTCAGAACAATATATTTATTCTGTTTTTACTGAAAGATAAAAACATTGACAGCCAATCTGGATCCATCCGACAATTAATGCACTTTAGCAGTCACAGTGAAAATGAACTGTGCTAAAAATGTTAATGGTTTGCACTTTAAGTTTAATGACATTTGTTAGCTTTGAAAATTACATAAATAAGCTTTTTATTATCGCATAACATCTGTTAAAATCATTGGTAGATTCTCAAGTAGAGCATGATCATATGAATGGAAAGTTTAATGACATTTGGAAGCATTTGACATGAGATAATGATCGTTTAATGGGTTCATTAGTAAACAATAACATGCACATTATCTCATGTTTGTAACTGTCTGAATATACATATTAACTAAGGATCTGTTAAATGTTATGTAGTATTTGTTAATGGTTAAAGTTATTATAAAGTATTTCCATTTGATTATAACATAAAAACAAAATCAATCCTATTTACTTTCTTAATATTTCAAGAATTGCAGCATTATATCAAAATGTAAAAAAAGTACAAGAACTTTAAGCAATATTAAAAAAAATATAACCACCTTTGTTCATGAATTATTCAGTTTCTGATTGATAAAATCAAGTCCTGCTCTTGTGTTTCACTAAAAATACATCATATTATGAAATCCAAATAGTTGTGAATACTGCTTAAAGGATCTTTAGCGTTAACCAGCTTGATTTTGATTCACAAACATGGCTTTCGCAAACATATATGCAAATAAAGAAGTAAACGCAGATCTCCAGACCTTGCTTCTAGCTGTTGTACCTCTTGAGCTCTTTGGTCTCGCTGTGGATCGGGTTGATGTTTTCTCTGCTTCAACTCTATTCTTTCTCTTTTTCTTCTCTGTATGGAAAGGAGGGAATCACAGGAAAATCACCATTATTATCGAGGACCCCGTCGCAGGTTTGCAGTGGCGTGCGTGGTGCTGCATCTCGTCCACCCCTTTATTTCTGTCGGCCTTGCATGATTCACTTTTGAAAATTCATTTAATTTTTTCCTTCAGCTTTCGGCATCGTTCGTCAAGCTGTTACACAACATTCCTGTCCTTTTCCATTCCGCTCGTTTCTTATTTCTATATAGAGAAATTATACACAGTTGTGTCTGGAAAATTTTATTTATATTTAATTTTCTCAGTTTCCTTTTTTATTTTCATTTTTTTAAATTTTGGCCATTGTTTTATCAGTTATAACTATTCAAGCACTATATGTTGTGTGGATCTCCATTCAGTTTATCATGGATTAGATCCTGCAATCCAGAAGAAACATTTGTTAGCTTCCTTATCCTAATTTTAATGTGTCTGTGCGTAATCTGTATCATGTTTTTGTTTATTTCCCAGAATCTGTCGCGGCTACACCAATTTCAAAGAGCTGTGGTCCTTTCTCACCCCAGAGCAGCGACAGCAGCACCAACAGTTCAGTTTATATGGAGTCGAGTGAGTATTCATGCATCTTTCTTTGGGTCAATGCCGTAATGCTTTCTATCTATTTTATTCCAAAATGCATAACAAATGCAATTCATACTTACAGAGACCTAAATACAACACTTCTTTGAAGAGCATATGTTTATTTAAAATTTAGGGATTTTTTTTGTAGGGTGGTACAATTGTTCAATGTTATGAAGAAAGAATATAGTAAAACAATTAAACTTATATTAAAATGTATTACATTTTTTTTTTTAACAATATACATTTTAACACTGCTTAAGTGCTTGTTAATATTTAAAAAAAACTTTTGTCCATCTAATCAAAGTCATGTGGTACAACTGACATGCTGAAAAAAAAAAAAATTATATATATATATATATTATACAGGTGCTGGTCTTATATTTAGAATATCATCAAAAAGTTGATTTATTTCACTAATTCCATTCAAAAGGTGAAACTTGTATATTATATTCATTAATTACACACAGACTGATATATTTTGAATGTTTATTTCTTTTAATTTTGATGATTATAACTTACAACAAAGGAAAATCCCAAATTCAGGATCTCAGAAAATTTGAATATTATTTAAGACAAATACAAAGAAAGGATTTTTAGAAATCTTGACCAACTGAAAAGTATGAAAATGAAAAGTATGAGCATGTACAGCACTCAATACTTAGTTGGGGCTCCTTTGCCTGAATTACTGCAGCAATGCGGCGTGGCATGAAGTTGATCAGTCTGTGGCACTGCTCAGGTGTTATGAGAGCCCAGGTTGCTCTGATAGTGGCCTTCAGCTCTTCTGCATTCTTGGGTCTGGTGTATCACATCTTCCTCTTCACAATACCACATAGATTTTCTATGGGGTTAAGGTCAGGCAAGTTTGCTGGCCAATTAAGAACAGGGAGACCATGGTCCTTAAACCAGGTAGCTTGACATGGCACCCCAAACCATCACTGACTGTGGAAACTTTACACTGGACCTCAAGCAACGTGGATTGGGTGCATCTCCTCTCTTCCTCCAGACTCTGGGACCCTGATTTCCAAAGGAAATGCTAAATTTGCTTTCATCAGCGCTAGGGGTGTAACGGTACGCAAAAATCACGGTTCGGTACGTACATCGGTTTTAAAGTCACGGTTCGGTTCATTTTCGGTACAGTAAGGGAAAGAAATGCAAACATTAAACTGCAGGTTGATTATTACTATACACTTTTTTTTTTTAAATCCCTTTTAATAAAATATATATATATATAAAAAAAAAAAAAAGAAATAAAATACTGCTGCAAAGTTCTCCACTAAATAAAATACTCTCAGTCTCAAACCAATATCATATAATAAAATATAATGAAAAATATAAATAAATAACTATGATTACAGTGCAGCATTACCAATCCCAGCTTGTAGGCCTGCTTCACCAGAACCGTGCCGTGCCTGCTGCTGTAGGTGACAGGGAGACCGCCGACAGACCAGGCTCTTGTCTTCATGACAACAATATCTATACTTCATGTTGAGCATAAATATAAAGCCTACTGATAAAGGACACCGTCAACAGTATTGACGGCAAAATAGACTGTTTAACAGATGCAATATTTGAAAATCGATAATTATTAATTTATTTTTTAAATTACATTTATATCCGAATTTGTCAACTTATAGACTTTCAAACATCAAAGTGTCATGAATTAATATGTATTTGTGTACAAAATGACATATAAACATATTTTCCTATTCTATTTTGCCTGGAAACGCTTCCAACATGCGCGCGTCACGTGAAAAATAGGCGTCGGTTCTATTTCTAGCATGCAAGCGTTTTCTGCGCGGCTCGAGCCGCACCTGAGATGCGCGTCTCACGCAGGCAGTCTGCAAGCTCTAACCTGTTAACATGGGAGCCGAATTAAAACTGACACGCCACGCAGCTGAGACGCTTGCGCCACGCATCCAGTGTGTCGCCGGCCTTAGAATCAGCTGCAGGGCGGGATTTGCACTGAACGCGGAGACTTCTGCCACTTAATATGTTCGTTTGGAAACACGAAAATGTAATTGTTCCGCGCACAAAATGTTGCATTCCGTCATTCGGTACACACGTGCACCGTACCGAAAGCCCTGTACCGAAACGGTCCGGTACGAATACATGTACCGTTACACCCCTAATCAGCGCACATAACCACTCAGCAGCAGTCCAGTCCTTTTTGAAGCGAGACGCTTATGATGCTGTCTGTTGTTCAAGAGTGGCTTGACACAAGGAATCTGACAGCTGAAACCCATGTCTTGCATTCGCCTGTGTGTAGTGGTTCTTGAAGCACTGACTCCAGCTGCAGTCACTCCTTGTGAATCTCCCCCACATTTTTTAATGGGTTTTGTTTCACAATCCTCTCCAGTGTGGTTATCCCTATTGCTTGTACACTTTTTTTTTTCTACCACATCTTTTCCTTCCTTCGCCTCTCTATTGATGTGCTTGGACACAGAGCTCTGTGAACAGCCAGCCTCTTTTGCAATGACCTTTTGTGTCTTGCCCTCCTTGTGCAAGGTGTCAATGGTTGTCTTTTGGACAACTGTCAAGTCAGCAGTCTTGCCCATGATTGTGTAGCCTACAGAACTAGTCTGAGAGACCATTTAAAGGCCTTTGCAGGTGTTTTGAGTTAATTAGCTGATTAGAGAGTGGCACCAGGTGTCTTCAATATTGAACCTTTTCACAATATTCTAATTTTCTGAGATACTGAATTTGGGATTTTCCTTAGTTATTATAATCAGTCATAATCATCAAAATTAAAAGGAATAAACATTTGAAATATATCAGTCTGTGTGTATTGAATGAATATAATATACAAGTTGACTTTTTGAATGGAATAAGTGAAATAAATCAACTTTTTGATGATATTCTAATTATATGACCAGCACCTGTGTGTGTGTGTGTGTATATATATGTGTGTGTGTGTATGTATTAGGGCTGTCAACGAATATTCTAAATTCGAATATATATTCGAATAGTTTTTAAAAAACGAATTTCGAAGGTGAAAATTAATATTCGAATAAATAAAAAAATGTGGAAAAAAACGCCCGCGGTAGTAGAGGCGTGGCTGTCTGCTTTGTGAGTGGGTGCGCTAGCGCGCCTGAGGGTTCAGGGACAGGTCACAGCCTCACAGGAGTCGCACTGTCTAGCACAGCATCACTGCTGAAAGTTGACGCGTCTTCATGGAAGATGGCAGCAAGTGCAGAGCCCAACTCGACCGCAGCAGAGAAAGCGAGGTAAAATTGTTGACCCGCTAGATAAAGTTATATGCAAGCTATTCAAGATACAGTTATCATACCATTCAACCATGAGATCACATCTCAAAAATGTGCACCCAAATGAGCATGGCATAATGTGTGTAACTCCAGCTAAACAGTCACGTCTTGACACTTAACGTTACTTTGCATCGCCCACCGCAAGCACTTTGTCTGCAACACGACAAGAGGCCATAACGGATAAATTAATTTCGTTCATTTGTAAGGACATGAGACCGATCAGTATCGCGGATGGGGCAGGCTTCGGGGAGTTCTGTCAAGCAATGCATCCGAGGTTTGATTATTTATCGTTTCATGTCAAGGAAAAGTTCCATGTTTACCACAGCACAGCTCGCTCGGAGCATTCAATGTCAGTTCTATATGCTGTAAAACTTCAATTAATATTCATAATATTTGTTCCAATCACTGAATGAAGCCTGCTATATTTGGGACAGAATTCGTGACCTTAAATTGCTTGCACAAAACTCTTGATCAGCACTGAAAAATGTGTTTGTTCATTTAAACCATTATGTGCAGAGAGCGTGAGGGTGAGAGAGCGTGAGGTCTGCAGTCTTGGCCATTAGTTGATTTCCTTGTTTTTGTGTAGGTAATACATTGTCAAATATGTTTAAACTTAAATAGACTACCTATACAAGTAGTTATGTCTCTGTATTATTTTGGCCTGTTATTGACGTAATGCGCGTCATTGAAAACATGCGCCACCAGATGTTCGAATAGTTCGAATATTTGTGTTTTTTTTAGAGGGAATATTCAAACGTCATTTTTGAGCAATTTTGACAGCCCTAGTATGTATGTGTGTATATATAATATCAGATGTCTTGACCTTTTTATGATGGCAAGATTAGTTTAAAATGTCATGTGGTACAACTGTACTGATATTGTAATGAAGAAAGAATTAAATAAATAAAAAAATTTAGTAGTTTGGCATGAAATTTCTATATAAAGACTGTTTATTAATATTTAAAAACATTTGTCCACTTAAAGTCATTTGGTGCAACAACAACAAAAAAAAAATCATGTGGTACAACTTGCTGAAATATGCAGAAAAAAACAGTCTTAAAATATCAAGTAATTTCACCTTTTACTCCAAAAAAAGCTGATATTTCTTAATTAATAATTTAGGATATTTGTAAAAAAAAAACAATTTACTTTGAAAACATGCTTTTGAGGTGTAAGGAAAAAGTATTACTTTTCACCTGATGGTTACTCCACGTGACATTTTTAAAGTGATTCAACTGAAACACTTTACACATAAAAATGGGATCAAAGTTTTTCAAAACAAACATGAATACAAAGTGTACGTTTCTAAGTAGATTTCCTTTTCTTCATAATGGACACTTGCATACCTCATTAAATTATATTAAAATAACCATCTTCTTAAACGTGCCTTCATGCTTACAGACGACAGCCAGTACAACAGCGTCCCAGACGGATTGTTTCGCAGACCGTCCGAGGGCCAGAGTCTGATCAGCTACCTCTCCGAGCAGGACTTTGGCAGCTGTGCAGATCTGGAGAAGGCAAGCGCAAACCCCTCGCTATGCTCCGCATCGCTCTTATATCTTGTATATGTCACTCATAACTCACATGCATATCCCATCACTGCAGGAAAACGCCCACTTCAGCATCTCAGAGTCTCTGATCGCGGCCATCGAGCTGATGAAGTGTAACATGCGCAGACCAGAGGAGGCGGAGGACGAGGGCGACAGCGACACGGAAATCCAGCAGCTCAAACAGAAAATCCGTCTGCGCAGACTGCAGATACGCCACACGCGGATGAAGCCACTGGCCTCCTCTAGTAATCGTAAGATGAGACGTTTGCAATCAAGGAGAAATCAAATGTAAACAGGATGGATACAGTGTGAATCATTTGCTTTTTTTCCCACAGAAATCCCATCTGTGGATAGTGGTGGCTCACAGAGGAGCTCCCAGGATTCCTTTCACCCCTCTGACTCTGGCTCGGATAGAGACGTGGAGGATATCGAGCTCAAAGGTAGGCAGGAAGTGCATCTCTGATTGTGATGACCTCATTCCCACTCGTGATCGTATAATCATCCTCACGATTGCCCTCATTACCCATAATTCCATGTAATGATAAATGTTTTGGCATCCCAATCTCATGACTGATTTCTAACTGATTATGCTCGTTGCTAATTTGTAGCTTTGAATCATGTTTTGTTTGATTTGTTTGTGTTTTAGCAGGAAAGAGCTGAATAGTCATTGTAGGTGTTATTATTCTTAATTCATTGGACTTTAGTACGTAAATCAACTTGAAATCAAAATTAGTAGTTTATTTTAACACAAGATTCATATACAAAAACCTTTAAAAGTGGGTGCAGATGGTGTTCAGGTTGTGAGATGTTCACTCCAGTTATGGGTGGGTAAAGTTTTGTTTAAATAGTCAAAAAGCTTGTAGCACTTGAAATTGTCACGTGACTGTATTGAGAAGGACATGCAACACTTTTAACCTTCACAGTGTGGCTTTCCCAAGAATTATTGAAATATTTGATTAAAAAACAGTGTATTCTTAAAGGGTTAGTTCACCCAAATATTAAAATTATGTCATTAATAACTCACCCTCATGTCGTTCCAAACCCGTGAGACCTCCGTTTATCTTCTGAACACAGTTTAAGATATTTTAGATTTAGTCCGAGCGCTCTCAGTCCCTCCATTGAAGCTGTGTGTATGGTCTACTGTCCATGTCCAGAAAGGTAAGAAAAACATCATCAAAGTAGTCCATGTGACATCAGAGGGTCAGTTAGAATTTTTTGAAGAATCGAAAATACATTTTGGTCCAAAAATAGCAAAAACTACGACTTTATTCAGCATTGTCTTCTCTTCCGTGTCTGTTGTGAGAGAGTTCAAAACAAAGCAGTTTGTGATATCAGGTTCGCGAACGAATCACTCGATGTAACCGGATCTTCTTGAACCAGTTCAACAAATCGAACTGAATCGTTTTAAACTGTTCGCGTCTCCAATATGCATTAATCCACAAATGACTTAAACTGTTAACTTTTTTAATGTGGCTGACACTCCCTCTGAGTTCAAACAAACCAATATCCCGGAGTAATTCATTTACTCAAACAGTACACTGACTGAACTGCTGTGAAGAGAGAACTGAAGATGAACACTGAGCCGAGCCAGATAACGAACGAACGATTGACTCGTTTGTGTCACTGTGTTCCGAAGATGAATAGAGGTCTCACTGGTTTGGAACGACATGAGGGTGAGTTATTAATGACATCATTTTAATATTTGCGTGAAATAACCCTTTAAGGGTAATATATTTAAAATGTGTTGCTAAATTTTACTAAAACATAAAACAGTCATATGGTGCAACAAATAGTCATTTACTACAACCAACATGCTCAAACACATAAAAACAGTTCCTTAAAAATTTGTCAAACATAATATATTTTTTTATTGCAAATATTATAGTCTAATATAGTCTCCATATTTTTGTACCTGCTATAAAATATATATATTTTTGGGCTAATGAACACAACAGAGATATTTGTTCATATTTATTTTTATGCAGTTATTCTGAACTCTCTCTATATAACGGTTTTTACTATATTTTGATTTAGATAAATTCAGCCTTTGTGAGCAAAAGAGACTATTTTCAAAAACATTTAAAAATCTTACTAAAACATTTTGATTGGTTGTGTATGTTATATATATATGTGTATATATATAAAATGTAAATTTTATAATATATATATATATATATATAGATATATATATATATATATATATATATATATATATATATATATATATATATATATATATATATATATATAGATATATATAAAATAAAATGTAAATTTTATAATTTAGTATTATCATAATTTAAATATAAATTGAATATAAAATTTGAATAAGGTTAGGTTTCTGCATTGATGGATGGTGACCAGGACATTTGAGAAAGTAAATGCGGCCTGTTTTGATTTCATGTTGTCTTCATAAATTGTACGACACCAGAAACAGGCGTCTGGTTGAGCATTCAGTCTCTGGTCTCTCTCTTAGATGGCAGTGATGGTCAGTCCCTGCTGGCGGTGTCTCAGAGCGGCCTGTCCCTGTCACTCGCCTCCCTCTTCTCAGGTACCAGAGACAGGGAAGCCGTGTGTAGATATGATGTTGGGATCAGAGGAGTCAGATGTTTTAGACTCTGTAGCGGTACTGTAGATGGTGGCTGTTCCTGCTTTTTACTCAGCTTTGCTTGTTCCCCTCACACGTGTCCATCCCATGTGTCAATATGCATGCCATATAAATCTCTTGTTTGCAATCCGCCGCTTTCTGGCTTTTATTTATGGTATGTACTATTAAACTGTGATCTTTAACACTGCTTCTTGCATTATGATGAGTGTGTCTCGAAAGCATTCAAAATTATATAATATTATTATAAGAATGGATTTAATCATGTGCCTTAATCACATGTTAATATTAATCAGTAAATCTAAAGAGTTCTTATTTTAATGCTTTCATTCATAGCCAGTGCCATGAATCACCTCTCTGTCTTCATCACCTAGTCACCTGTCTGTCAACTTATGTAATATTAGGACACAGGGCATTTGGGAAATAAAACTAATCAACCTTTTGCTTAGTTTTACCCAACAGTTTTTACTTTTAAATCTTATTTCAATCTTTTTTAATATAAAAATTTACATAAATATAACAAATACTTAAGATTATATATGATTATAACTTTTATTAATTCTTAATTTTTTGTATTACACATTTACATCATATTATTTACGTATATATTTCATATATTCATATATTTTCATATATTTCAAATATTTTATGATTTAATTATTCAGAGTTCTCCAAATATTTATGGACGCTAACTGTTGCTCAGTCAAGCAATCAAAAATGTAAAAAAGCCAAATAATGATGTATTGGTCTGTCACTGGTATATAGCTCTTCTAATACAGTTGATCTCAGTGGAGAAACGTTGAATTGTTTCTTCTCATTGTTCTCAGATGCAGACATCAAACGCAGTGTGTCCAGCAGCAGATCCTTCCTCCGCTCAGACTCCATGTAAGCACATCTCAAATCTCTTTTTTTAGGGTGGGGGGGGGGGGGTGATCTTTTTGTGGTCATGACGTACAGAACTGATTTGGGATCTGCTGTAATGTCTCTCTGCGCAGCTCTCCATCCATGTTACAGTCCAACTCGGCAGAGTCAGTGGCGATGGGTCTCCTCAGACAGTTTGAGGGCATGCAGCTGCCCGCTGCCTCAGAGCTTGACTGGCTGGTTCCAGAGCATGACGCCCCTCAAAAAGTACCCTGCTCAAATATCTTTGAATCTGCTTGAATGTCCTTACTCAAATCATTTATATAAATAGAAAACAAAATAGGTCCCAAAATGGAACCCTGGGGAACCTCTTTAGATACATCAAGAAAATCTGATTTGATAGTCCAATTTGCCAAATAATTTCTAAACCATTTCAACGTTCAGAAGTTCAGAGCTCGTCCGGCTGGTTGCAGAGCACAACGCCCCTCAAAATGTACAAAGACTTCTCTATTTAGAGTCCAGAAACAAACTCTATCAGGGCTTAAAGTATTCCGGCACCGTGTCGGATCTCCGACGTGTGGCCGTGAGGAAAAAAAATATAATAATATTTGAGAGCCGTTACAAGCCTATCAGAAGCAGAGAAGGGCGTGTCCTTGAAACACAGTTTGATTGACGCCCATACGTCAATGTCACGTTAGCGTTGTCGGAGAAAATAAAATGGAGCGCAGATTTATGAAGCCTGGGGATGATGTCCTAGACTCCTAGCAATAGATAAAGGACTCAAAAATAAATGGCGCTTTTTGGCAGTTGGTGCAAGAAACAGACAGCACTGGGCTTGTTTCTGCATGATTTGCTCGAGGAAGCTTCTGTATGCCGGCAGCGTTAAGAAAGTGCTTGCTGGCTATGATTTATGTTGCGTTCCAGGCAACCCGGCCGTAACCCGTGTTTTTCTAACCTTAAACCCGTGAAAGTGCACTGGAACGGCAATCAAACTCGTGACTCCCCACCCGTGAACTCGTACTAGATCGATGTACTCCGAGTTCTGACGTCACACAGCACGCGAAACAACAGTGACAGCCCCTACGGATAACACTGCCTACGGATGCAGTGTTTATGCACGTGGTACACGTTAAAAATTGATTTTAGGACAATGCAACGTTGCAATGAAATTAATAATCTAGTTTAATTTCCTTGCGCTCAGAAAGTTTGGCGTGACTTGCCTGGAACGGTACAAAGTTGTTAGTCATGGTTTGAAATAGTGACTTACGAGCTCAAAAACCTGCCTGGAACGCAGCACCAGACTCCGGTCATAGAGCCGCTGCCCGTGCACTCAAGCTTTCCACGACGTTGCCGGGATTAGAGACCTGCGCTGGAGGGATTTTTCAGTCCCGCTCCCACAAAAAATGTGTTATTTTCTTCCGCTCCCGCCCGAAAAATCCTGCGGGTAAACGTATAGCAGTTTTTCTTTTTCTTTTTTTTTTATACATTGCATATTCTGCCTGCTACTCTTTTATTTTTTCACTTGCTCCCCTGTTGAATATAAATGTAAAAAAGAAATGGAAAATCAACAAATGTTTTGTTTTATTTGCGTTTAATTAAAAGTATGAACATGAACAAGGAACTTAGAACATAGAAATACAGTAAAAAAAGAAATGTAAATAAAAAATATATACCTATAATAATTAGGCTATATAGCCTAATATATTATATAATAATAATAAACCTGGATTTATTTCATGTTCAAAGGAAGAGTAGTGTATGGGGCCTGCGCAATTCCTTCAAACATTTAACAAAAAAATCCTTATTCCTCAATAACAAAATAGACCAATTTTAAATATTTAGCTAAATAAATAAAAATAAACTGTATTTACAAAAAAAAAAAAACTGTACAACTACTTGTGCCCATGCAGGAATATCATGTCGTTCTCTGTTGAGAGCTTCAGTTTAATCCTTCTCTGCTCCAGTATGCGACCGCAAATACTGAAAGCCCTGCGCTAGCTGGAATGCAAAGTACATGGCGACGGCGTGTTTGCTTAATCTCGGAAATTCGTCTTTTGCACCACTGGAGGACATCATCCGGTCTACGTGCTTCTAATCCATCCAATTTGACCCTTAAATATCTCGCTATTTCGGAATCGAACTACACGTCGCTGTCTATGGTATCATATTATAAATAAAGGTCTATTTGTTTCTAGTTATTTTATTTTGTTAGATATTTCCACTTTGTGGGAGTCCCGCAAATAATTTTATTTTCCCGCAACCAGGACACAATAATATGTTGCCGCCCGCGTCCGCATTCACCCATCAAATATTGTCCCGCGCCGCACTCGGTGGCGCTGGGTCTTGCGGTACTCCCGCGGGAGAGCAGGTCTCTAGCCGGGAGCAACTATTAGCTGACACACCGTTGTCTACGACTGACCATGTCTGCGATTTAAAAATTACGTTTGTGCACATTTATACCAGAACATGATTTGTCATTCAGAATTTCGCATCCGCTGGTCACCCTGTGTAGAAAACTGGCAGAAGACAAAAAAAGCGCTAACTAGACTGTTGGTTTCAAATCAACATGCGAGTTACATCCCAGAAAAAAAGTGATAATAGCCTTGATTTCACTTCTAATCTTCAGTTTAGCAGTTCAGTTCTTTAAGCACGTTAAGCACTTAATTATTTAAGCACTTGTTATTGTTTAGAAGAAAACCCTTTATTTGACATAGCACTTTTAAATAAATGGTGCCAAACATAATCATTGAAGTGATTCATGTCTATCTCATTCTTTTTTTTTTAAAAATTTAAGCACTTAAGCTCTTGTTACTGTATTTTTGTTATTATCGTCAATATTTGAATTAAGTCTGTCTGTGGAGTTTCTCTCCAAACACCCCCCCCCCCCCCTCCTAAAAAAAAGTTCAGGCTCAGGAATTGTTTCCACTTTAACCCCTGCTCTATGCAAATAAGTAATTTACGTCATCAGCTTCCTTGTGCAAAGTCTTTTTATGGATTAGTGGTCAACTGTGATCAGTTATTAATGGGTGATAATAATAATATTGGAAAATACCGGATGATCTATTTATTTATGCCACATGACACTACAGGTGAATAGGGTAAAAAGTTAACTAACATCAAATTTACACTGCAAAGGTGGCACAGAAGACCTTCTGAAGTGGCATTTATGTGTTTACACAGACTGTTTAATGCTGTTCAGAGGTGGCATAAATACACAGCAACTGCACCTTTACCCAATACTTTGATACTAGGGGCTGAGGCAGGTCAGAGCAGGCCTAATTTAGTCTGGGGTTTATGCACCATTGCATCTTTACAAGAATTTTAAGCAGGCATAAAGCAGACTTAACTTCACTTTAATACTTAACTTAATACACCATACTTTCCTCAGCTGATTAATCACAGTGCATCAATACAGTTGTTTTTGTATTAATATCCTTAATTTACACTGCAAAGGTGGCACAGAAGTGCTTCTGAAGTGGCATTTAGCTGCCTGTACAAAGACTGTTTAGTGAAAGTGACGTGACATTCAGCCAAGTATGGTGACCCATACTCAGAATTCGTGCTCTGCATTTAACCCATCCGAAGTGCACACACACACAGCAGTGAACACACACACACACACACACTGTGAGCACACACCCGGAGCAGTGGGCATCTTTTATGCTGCGGCGCCCGAGGAGCAGTTGGGGGTTCGGTGCCTTGCTCAAGGGCACCTAAGTCGTGGTATTGAAGGTGGAGAGAGAACTGTACATGCACTCCCCCCACCTACAATTCCTGCCGGCCCGGGACTCAAACTCACAACCTTTCAATTGCCCCGGGGCACGGACTGTTTTTCCGTAGTTAAAATAGCAAAAGTGGATTTGGACATGTCCCGAGTGCACCTGCGCCGTGCGCTTTACACTTTGCATTTAGATCATTAAAATAGGGCCCAGACTGTTTAATTTTTTTTTTTTTAAATAATAGGTCCCAAAATGGAACCTTGGGGAACCCCTTTAGATATATCAAGAAAATCAGATTTGAGTCCATTCCGTCAAATAATTTCAATAATTTCAACGTCCCTGGTCCAAACCCAGCACTGCTAAGTTTGTTCAGCAGCAATTCATGATCCACTGAATCACTGTTCCGTTTTCTATCCAGGTCACCAGTAAGGTCATTTTTAACATCACCATAGCAGGAGTAATGGTATTATTGCCAGTTCTAAAAGCAGGCTTAATTTAATGCATCTTTACACAGCCAAGTTAAGGCTGTTCTCTGCCTTGATCCAAATCCCTGCTCGAAATTCAGTGCAAAAACTTAACTAAATTAAGCCTGCTCTAAATCATCTTAGCCCAAGATCTCAAAGCATACTGTTGTATTTGTATCTGTGTAAATGCATTTATGACAGTCTGTGCAAAGATGCCTAATGCCACTTCAGAAGCACTTCTTCGCCACCTTTGCAGTGTAAATATGGAGTTAGTCTGGGGTTGTTTTTACATTGAATTTTGAGCAGGCACCTCGGGGTTGTAAAGATGATGCATTATCTAATTAAATATGCACTAATTTGCATACCTTTCCAGAACAGAAATATGAACATTGGATAAAGCAGAGTTTTAAATTCTTGTTTCATTTTGATGACATATTAGAGTTAAAGGTTTTGGAATTAGAATGCTTCCATAAATGAGAAAATACTGTCAACAGACAGAAAAAAAAAAAACATTTTCAAAAGTATGTAAAATCTACAGATGCAAATTAAGTGTCATAAAATAAATGCTTAAATGTTTTTTTTTTTTTTTTTAATGTTTTCTATATACTAGTCTGAAAGAAGTAAGCAAAACAGTCTAAAATCTCAAATTTACAAGTGCATTAAAAACAAAAACCCTGTAGTGTCTTGCCTTAAATTTGGGTCCTAATTAAAAATGTCTGACTTTCTGCTGATTTTAGAATGTTTTTTTTTTTTGTTTTTTTTTGAGCTCCTTCCAATACCAGATTCTCTTCCCATTTCACCTGACGATGGCGAACACGCTGACATTTACAAATTGCGCATCAGAGTTCGAGGAAATTTGGAGTGGGCTCCTCCTAGACCACAGATCATCTTCAACATTCACTCTCCTCCAAAGTAAGACCATCAACATCAGTGTTTAGCTTAATTTCTTTTATTACATAATTCTGTAACTTCTATATGTCTCCACTGATCCTATCAGGAGGAAAGTGGTGGTGGCGAAACAGAACTACCGCTGCGCTGGCTGTGGCATTCGCGTTGATCCAGGTACAAAACACATGCGTGGTACAAATACACCTTGATTTACTTGAGAGTGTGGGTTTACGCTGTTGATTTCTCTTTGTAATAGACTACATCAAGAGGCTGAGGTACTGTGAGTATCTGGGCCGCTACTTTTGCCAGTGCTGTCATGAGAACGCACAGTCTGTAGTGCCAGGAAAGATCCTCAGGAAGTGGGACTTCAGTAAAAGCTACGTCAGCAACTTTTCCAGGGACTTGCTGGCTAAGATTGCAGGAGATCCTCTCTTCAACCTAAACGACATCAACAGCGGCCTTTACAAGAAAGTCAAAGCCCTGGAAACAGTGCGTGTACGTAAAATAGTTTAATGATATATAACATGGAATATAAATAAAAAAATGTCTAAAAATTATATAGTCAAAAAAATATATATATATTTGATTTATGTATTTTAAATGTTAAATCTCTCTATATAAAGTTTTTTTTTTTTTGTAAGAGTGTGATTATTTTATTATATTAATTATAAATGGTATATAAAATATTTGTTTATTTAGCAAGTAAACCAGTAAAAGTGAACTTTTTTGCTCAGCATGAAGAATACAATCATTAAGTTTTGTTTTTTGGAAAGTATATTGTTCCAAATTAAAAATGTCCATATATGGTTTTGCTGTAATAATGTAATAATACAATACTAATAATATATTATAATGTATAAAAAAAAATATGTAATAAAATGTAATTTATATAAATTACACCGCTACACGCTACTGTTCAGAAGTTTGGAGTCAGTAAGATTTTTAAAAATTCACGCTTTTATTCAGTAAAGATGCATTTAATTGATCAAAAGTGACTGTAAAGACATTTATGATGTTATAAATTATTTCTAGAATAAATGCTGTTCTTTTAAACTATATATTCATCAAAGAAACATTTAAGCTTAGCCATGACTGGAATAAAGGATATTTTAAAATGCACAGGAAAAAAAAGTTTTAGAATTGTAAAATTTCACTATATTACTGTATTTTTGAGCAAATATATTTTGAAAGAATACTTGGTGACTCGTGGTTACGTCAATATAATGTAAAATAATTAACGTTTGTTTAGGCACGTTTTATTTGTGATTTGTATTGTTTCCTAAAGAATGAATGTACTCTTTCTGTTACAGGCATTGAGAGAACAGTTGTACCACATGAAGAATCTCTTAAAAACGTGCCGTTTGGCTCAAGAGTAAGTGTTTTCCCTGCACGTTTTGTTGGAGGCAGCACTGAAGAGCACTGCGTCACAAGTCTCTGTTCTGTTGACAGGGTGCGGGATCAGTTTGACACTCTTCCTGGACATCTGACCGAAGACTTTCACCTGTTCTCTCTCAGTGACCTCACGGCTGTCCGCAGCGGCAGTCTGGCACCAAAGCTGCGTGATCTGCTCCGCCTCGGCTCCAGACAC
This sequence comes from Carassius carassius, assembly GCF_963082965.1. Taxonomy (NCBI): domain Eukaryota; kingdom Metazoa; phylum Chordata; class Actinopteri; order Cypriniformes; family Cyprinidae; genus Carassius; species Carassius carassius. The sequence continues at coordinate 18,888,800 of NC_081802.1, forward strand.
GTCACGGACTGCGTGGTGAGGAACCATTAACACACGATTTGATAGGAGTTACGTAACATGCATTTCTTTAGGTGTCTAAAATAGGGAATTAATATTTCATCTAGATTTGCAAATGATCCGTTTCAGATGATCGGGTTTATTCGTTCTTCTCTTGTTGTTTTCCCACAGCTCTGCCAGGCAAAGGGCTTCATTTGTGAGTTCTGTGGAAATGACAAAGACATTATCTTCCCCTACGAGCTTGGCAAGTGCCTGCGCTGTGAAGGTGAGCCTCTTATTGATTGGTTGATTAATTCATGCATTTATATAGTTCAGCATTTTTGCTTTTTTTTATGTATGCATTTATTTCTACACTTCTGCGTTTATTTCTGCATTTATTTATTCCTGAATTTATTTTTGCATGTTTGTATTCATACATCTATTTATAGTTTATTTCCACATTCATTTTTGCATTTATTAATACATTTATTTATGTACACATTTATGCAAGGATCTAAACATTTATTTATGCATTTATTTATGTCTTTCATTCATGCAATTTATTTATTTATACATTCTTGTACACATTTTATCATTTATTTATATATTTATGAATTTATTTATACATTTATGCATTTATTTCTATTTATAGGCATGCATTTATTCAAACATCTATGCATTTATTTCTATTTTTAGGCATGCATTTATTCAATCATCTATGCATTTATTTCTATTTTTAGGCATGCATTTATTCAAACATCTATGCATTTATTTCTATTTTTAGGCATGCATTTATTCAATCATCTGCATTTATTTTTATTTTTAGGCATGCATTTATTCATACATTTATTTATATTTTTAGGCATGCATCTATTCATACAATTATTTATTTCTGCATTTATATATTAATGTATACATTTATTTATTTATTTTTATACAGTAATACATTTTATGCATTTTGTATGCAGTAAAATTAAATGCATTAATATATTAATACATAAATACTTAACTAAATGTATATATTTTTAGACATTTCTGCCTTTGTTTATATGCATTTATTTATGCATTTATTTATACATTTATTAAACTAGACTGCAATGTTCAATGTCTGTACACTCCGTTATCGGAGTCCATGTATCTTTTTTTCCGGGTCGTGGTGGTTGGTTGTAATGGTTGGTCTGTTTCTTGTTGTACAGATTGTCATGCGTGCTATCATAAGACCTGCTTTAAGGGAGGGAAGGAGTGTCCTCGCTGTCTGAGACTCGCTGAGAGGAGAAAGCGGATGGCTCGCAAGAACATGGAGGAGCAGGAGGACAGAGAGGAAGACGAAGCCAGCGGGACCTAACACACAATGCCAGTAAGATTTAACAAGAGCACAGCACAACAGTGAATGTAGTGAATGATTTTCAGCCATGTTTCTTGATTCACGTCCCAAATAAGCTGCTCTTAAAGTCATACTGACAGCAGCATAATGGATCATTAACGCTAAAGACTTTGATATGCAAAGAAAATGTTTCTGCTTTTAACAACTGCTGCCTTCAGATATAAGATATCCTTTTTTTTTTTACTATTTGCCATGTTGTTGTTTGTTTGTTGCCTCCGTCCTTAAAAATCCAATTAGTTTTAATCAACAGACTGTCGGGTCCTGTGTCCTAAACTTTTTTTGTGTAGGGATTTGTGTGTCTTGTTCTTGTCTGTCTGCTTTTTGTTGGTTATATTTAAGCGTTTAACCTGTTGCGTGCCTCTTTAATGGCTCTTTGTTTGTATCAATGAGAGAACTGAACTGGGCAGCTGAGGTCCAGCGGGTTTTGCACAACCTTTGTTTCCCGAGAGGTTTCTAGAAGTGCCAGGTTCCAGCTTACTGTGTTAATTATCAAAGCTACTAAAACTAAAGGCCTCATTCGTCAAATGCGAGCCAGAAGAATTTGTTAATTTGTTTTAAATAAGTAAATAAATAAATGAAATTCAGTGCAAAAATTGACCTCATTTAAGAAAGCTACAAATTTCAAATGTTTTTTTTTTATGTATAAATGTCCGTTAACGATTGAATCGTAAATTGTCAAATTGAACTGAATGCACCTGTTTTGTGCAGAAAGTTTGCTTGTTCGTAAAACTGTTTTGGCTTTGCACACGATTTAGACTGGAATTTGTTACGGTTATTCATTAAACAGTTCATGCATAAATTGTTTTGGTTTTGCAAACATTTTAACCAGAAATGTGTTCTGCTCATTTGTAAAACCATTTTCGCTGAAGTTACTTTTAAATTGGTTTTGCTCATGTTTCACAAATGAGGCCCAATATTGGTCTTTATTTTTAAAGGCCTTTTTGCTTTAACATTTTCCACTTAGCAAAAAAATGGCACATTGTATATTTTTCTGTTCCTTGTTAGACAAATAATGTCTTGTTGGTTCTTTAATTTGCACTAAGTCTGATATGTTTGTTCACACAAGAATTGTATTAATGTTTGAGCCAAAACGTCATTTCAACATCTCTCATTCAGTCCAAAATCTTGAACAGTGACCCATTCTGGTTCAGTGGAAAAATACAGTGGTACCAAAGTGTTACTGTATTAAAAGAGTTTATTGTAATAGCCAATTGTATTACATGTATACAGGACCCAAGTTAGTTTGGGAAATATCTTAATGAAAATCTATTCAAAAGCCCATTTGTTTGCTGCTGTGATTGTATATATGAAGCAATAACAACTATGTGCTGCTCTGCCACAAGCATTAAATGACTTGAATGCACTGACCTTAAGTATATCACATTGAATGAATGAACAAACTTGATTTTGTGTGGTTGCTTATGAGATATAATATTAAGTTTATAACTTTTCCTTTGATCCTGCTGACAATGTGTCCACTAGAGCTTATTGTTGTAAAATTACTGAATTGCCTTTTTTATTCAGGGCTTTTGATGCACTATTTGAGAAAATGTACATATATAATTTCTTATCGTTATGTAAATATATGTAACTGAATTAAAGATATTTAGACTGTCGTGATGTTTTTGAGTCATAATTGTATTGTTGTGTTAGCCAGATCTTTTGGTCTCTATGTTAGAGATTGGCCGATAATCGGTTTTACCGATATGTTTACTGATATTTGTGCATTTTTCCCATAAATCAGATGTCAGTTTTGTAATATCACATCCACCAATAAATGTGACCCTGGAGCACAAAGCCAGTCTTAAGTGGCTGGGTTATATTTTTAGCAATAGCAAGAAAAACATTGTATGTGTCAATTATAAATGTTTCTTTTATGCCAAAAATCATTAGGGTATTGAGTAAAGATCATGTTCCATGAAGATAATTTGTAAATTTCCTACTGTAAATATATCAAAACTTACTTTTTGATTCGTAATATGCATTGCTAAGAATATTTAGATAATTTTTTTTTGCACTCTGATTTCAGATTTTCAAATCGTTATATATCTGTCAAATATTGTCTAGTCCTAACAAGCCATACATCAATGTTAAGCTTATTTATTCAGCTTCCAGGTGACGTATAAAAATCAATTTTGAAAAATTTACACCTTTGATTGTGTGGTTTTGTGGTCACAAATGATTCAGCTCTGCATATTGGCACATAAAGATGCAAATAATCGGTATAGGTTCTAATAAGGTCACCATAGGTCCTCTTTTTCCAGGACATGTCCTGGCCGGTTGTGATGTGTGGATCACGGTTATATCCATGGGTGCTGCAGCTAATCCATGGGTTGGGTAATAAAAAAAGTTAATTTTGATTAATTGACGGTGGATGAGAAAGATCACTAATAATAAAAATATTAACTACATTCACTAAAATAAAAATGCATTTTAACTGAACCATTTATTAGTCGATTTAACACTACAAAACCAATATCTAATCATGGAAAAATGCTAAGAAATCAATATTGGTCATTCTCTACTCGCTATGTATTTCTGCTTTAGTGAACATGGGAAAACAACCAAAAGTATATATATGTATATAAATATATATATAAATATTCTGAGATGCAGACTTTATATATTTTATCATATATTTTCTGTTAGCCCTGTACTTTTTCTACTGGTTCATCCAAATGCACCACATGCATATGATTACAAGTGCGTATCCTGTGATTATCAACAGGTAAATGCGGAAGAGAAGGAAGTCCAGAATGTAGCCCACGTGGCACCACTGGTTCTGTAGATGGTCTTCCTTTCGTATAATGGACAAATAAGTGTTCATCTCTCTAAGATCCTGACTGATCTGTCTGAGTTCAGGCACATCCAGTTTCATGGTTCCAGATGCTAGGGGACAAAAAAAGCAAGCATTTAGTGTCTAAAACAAGGGGTGTCCAATCGTGCTCCTGGAGGACCAACGTCCTGCTGAGTTTAGCTTCAACCAGGTCCAACACACTTGTCTGGAAGTTTTAGTGAATCTGAAGACATTGATTAGTTACTTCAGGTGTGTTTAATTAGGGTTAAAGCTAAACTCTGAAGGACAGTGACCCTCCAGGAACAGGTTTGGACACATTTGATTTGAAAGTTAGCATCAGTTTCTATTCTTGTCTCACCGTTACTGGATTTGTGTTGACTGGAAGTTGATTCTGAAGGCTGGATGACCCATGGATTGCTTTCTTGTTTCCCTTCTATCTTGGCTAAAGGGTCTTCAGGGAAATTGTAGCAAATAAGTCGAGCAATAAAGCGCATCACCAGCACCTGAACCCAGTGTGGCACCTCCCTGTATTTCATTGAATTATGGTGGAGAACACAGGTAATGAGGACCGTCTCCAGTAGACTTATGGTCATGAATGCCAGACACACTGAGAAATAAATACCTAAGGAGATGAAACCAAATTTTAGAGATGTGAAACTTAAATGAGTGTTCACATAATTCATATACCACATAAGAACATTTGTGAATCTTTTTGGTTAATGCCCTTCCCAAGCTCTCTGGTATATCTATAGGTCTTGGATACTTTACCAATGAGCTGATAAATTGAATTGGGTGTGTTTAATGAGGAAGAGTTTGGAAATGGGTTGGTGTGTCTTCAGGGACAGGGTTGGGAAACACTGGAGTAATAGTAAAGTAACCTATTTTACGCTCTTGAGTGTTATGACCAATGTCGTTGTTTGACGTTCACACATTGCTCCATACAGGTGTGTTTTGGCTAACTGACCTATTAAAGGTGTCCCATTAGCAGTGCTGGGAAGCAGGTCATTCATAATGAGAAGAAAGACTGTATATCCCAGAATGAGGGTCATTTTGAAAGAGGATCGATCCACACTGTGCGGCGGCAAGTAGAAGGACAGGATGTCAATGATCATGAGGAAGGAGCTGGGGATGATCAGGTTCACCACGTACAGTATCGGCCGTCGCTTTAATACCACCTGCAGGATGGAAACAGTAAGACTTGGACTGACACATTTAGCTTAAAGTGCTGGAAGGTTTATTTATTTTATTTTTTTTGGGAATATAACCATTTATGGAACTCCACTTATGACATTTGGAGGTAAAAATATGTTGTGTCAATAAATAAAGAATTCATTTCTAACACTTATTCATTTGTTCCCTCTTTTTAATTTGGTTAAATTGTGGCCAGACTTTTTTGTACAATGTTGCCACAAATTAATAATTATCTCAGACACAATTCTGCAAGAAGACTGAATTGTGGGTTAAAAAATGCAATTACCTTTTTATTACATGTCAGAAATAAAGAGATAAAAAATGAATTCTGAGTAAAAAAATACAAAATTGCTGGATAAAAGGTCAGAATTATGAGAGCCAAACTGCAGTTCTAAGAACAAAAAAATGTGTCCTTCTTGGGAACAAGTAAGTCTTGCTGTTTGCATTTAAGTGTTGCTGTGCTAGAGGACTTTGCACTTCAGACCAGAGAAAGTAAGAATCGTTGTCCTGTACTGAAGTTTTAACAATACTTCTGAAGCGAGGTGGTCTGTGAGTGAACTGGAGCTAGTAACCTTGTTCTATGGTCTGCAGAAACCTATTTGACATGTCTGGGATGACTTTCCAAGCCTAGAGCCAGGTGGAAAAAAGTGGTCCGAGTCTGTTGATTGACAGGTCGCCAAACGAGGCAGAGACATTAGCAGTACTGCTCTTTTAAGTAATTAAGTCTGCTATTACAACAATAGTTTGCTCGGGCATGTGCTGAGTGAAAAGGACAGGCCTAGGGTGAACAGTGCTTCCGTTGCCCGGAGCTAGATAAGGAACTGGAAAGTGAGAATGAATGCTTAGCCATCTGAGGGTGCTGCCAGGGCCCAGGCTTTGATTTTAGTCAAGGCTGAGCTGGAGACAGAGAAGGCTTTGCAGGCTGCTGGGAAGATGAAGCCTTCTGGTAAACTGAACCAGCCGCCCAGCTGGAGCTCATAGGCATGAAGTTGCGGCAACTTCTGTGCTGCAGTGAAGCGCTTTGCAAATCCTTCCAAGGCAGGGTCGATTAACCCTGTAGGGGAGACAGGGGAGTCAAGGAAGGTGATTTGGTCTGCATCATTGATTTTCTTAAAGTTGAGCCAAAGGTGGCGCTCAAGTACCACCATGCTGTTGTGCAGGCAATCAGCGGGGCCATAGCCAGCATGGTGGTACTTGAGCGCCACCTTTGGCTCAATTTTAATAGCATGCAGAGTTGTTTGCTGTGCACAGCTCCTTAAATAACGGTGGATAAACAATGATGCAAAACAGAGTTGTCACCGTTCTGTTAATTATGATTTCATTCTTTTTTTGTCGTAGACTAATGGTTTGAGGGTTGGACTTGTAACCCGAAGTTTGCGGGAGTCTCATTTCTGGCAGGAATTGTCAGTGCGGGAATGAATAACCAGTGCTATCTTCAGCACTGAAGAAGCCCAACACACTAGAGCCAAAATGATCCTGCTGGGCTTGGACGGGTGCACAGCCTTGACTCCAAGGCAGATGCTAGGCAGAGATGTGCAGGGGCCGCCTCTTCCAGAAAGGGGAGCTTGCCATATCCATTTTCTTCAGCACCATCTACAGATGTGAGAGCGGCAGAATTAGAAGAGTGGAGACAGAGTTGCTGGCGCACCACACCTTTGTAAGTTCATCGTGAACTGGCCTCTGGCGGGAGATTCATTAATGAGCATCATTCATCTATGCGCTGGACGTAGGCTCTTCTGGAGCTGGCTAAGCAGTTCTCTATCCGCACCACTCCGTGATAACACACTGGGGAGAAGGGTGCCAGGATCCTCTCCGGAGCACACCCAATTCTCTGAATCTTAAGATGTCAGTAATTTTAGAGTCATTCTTCTTAAAAAGACCAAACCGCTCATTGCAGATGAGGGGTGCTGATCCTCACATGCAGAGGAGGAGCGCCTTCCCGCTGCCAAGGCTGTTCCACAGCGAGTAGCAGGTTTTGCGCGTCTCGCATCAGAGACCAGCGAGGAGATGGTCTTCGCGCTGAAGGAGAAAATTCTGATGAATGGCACTCAGAGCAGACTTACATGGCAGTAGTCGCCACCCCTTTTGGCGGCCTGAAGCAACATTTATTCGTGCAGCTCAACGAGCGAGATCAAATCATGCTTCAGTATCCGTAAACTCTAGTTTATCCCATAAGCATATAACATAACCGTTCAATAGGAAACAGCATAGCATTTTAGTATGCGTTTCTAAACATTACACGCCTATTATGCTTTTGTCTCTTTCTTACCCAGAAAGTGATGATGTCCCATTCATCTATTCCAAACTTCAAAATGTCAGTGTCGCCCAAGATATCCACCAGCTCCCACTCTCCACTGGCCTGCAGATAACGCTTCGAGTTTACGGTCATCTCCTTAAAGGACAGGGCAGGACTGACACGGACGTCCTTTACTGAAGGGGTTACATGTATTACAGGTGTTACAGGTTGGAATACAAATATTTTACTCTTTTTCATTCCTAGGGCAAAATAGATTTATTTCAAAAGTCATCTAGTGTGAAAAACTGATATTCTCTTACTTCCATATGTTGACTTCACATTACTGCATGTGAAAGTCCACAGAAACTAATAAGACAGATTAAATGGGTCTTCACAAAACTCAGAAACACATGAATGGAAAATGCTTTCATGACAAATACTGCATGCGCTGAGATGGCAGGAAATGAGGAGAGCAATGAAAGAGGAGACGTTACTGGTATGCATGTAGGAGCCGAAGGTGAAAGAGCAGTTCTGTATGTCGAAAGGGAAACTGAAGATTTGTAGGTTACAAGCGCTAACCAGCCTCAGCATCCTGTCATAGCGGATGTGGCCCGTGTGGTTCACATACACGTAAGGACAGGCCTGAGATACATCGTCATCCACGCTAAACGGGAAAAGAGAGGGAGAGAGCTGAAATTATTATATATATATACCGGTATATATATTTTTTATAAATCACTTGCAGCCTAAATTATTTTAAAGCTTCCTCTGAGACAAAAATAGTCCATTTCAATTTACAGAATTGGCCTAAACAAGACGAAAGCTGCAACAGTATAACACGGGTTATATTTAATGCTTTAAATCTTCTGAAGTCATTATTTCTACAGTTTTTGTATGAAAGTCCACAGTGACACCAGACATGAAAGTACCACCCTTTTCAGCTAAAACCTGTTAACGATATAGATATATATAACTATAGCATTACAGACTGTTGCAGGGATGATGTGTTTCTATAGACCAAAACCCGGAAACAAGAATCCAGCACCTCCAAAGTCGATGGGTTTTTGAAGGGGTTTTTGTTTAAATGACTAAAATAAGGTCTGTGGTTAAACGCAAGCTCAAGATATTTTCAGTTTATTTCTACCACATAAAATACATCAGTGAAACCCCCTTGTTATTTAAAAAAAGGCAATTTCTAACAAGTGGCTGAATCGAACTACAGATGTTCATCACGCATATTCTAAGTAGTCACTTTCACAGCATTGGGTTTATAATCGCACTATTTAAAGTTTTCTAATGCAAACTTTAAAATAAAATGTATTTAAAGACAAAGACTTGACAGAAGTTGAGAATTTGTTGGTTCATGTTTTTATGTATTAACTCTATTATGGTTTTTTAACGTTTTAAATGTCGTGTTAGCTAATGCCTTCGTCTTGTGTTGTGTTGTGTTAGATTAACAAAATAATCTGCTGACGTCTTTTGCACACAGTGCTGGGTAGATTACTTACAAATTGTAGTCTGTTACTGATTCCAAATTACATAATGAAAATTGAAGTCAGTAATGTAATCATTTACACATTTTAGGATTACTTTTTGGACTACTTTGATTACTTTTGTCCTAACTCGTTTATCACTTTATTTAAATGGAATGATTTTGTACTATGTTGATATTAAAATATAAAGAGGAACAAAACATGTGCCATTTGTTGTTAGTAACAACATTAAGTGCATTGAACATTAAATTACATTACGTCAAGATTTTCCAAACTGGGGTTTGATGATGGGGTTTGGTTGGCCTTCTGTAACAAATTGTAGCTCCGTGTAGCTGTTTTTATTTTATTTTTTTCTCTAGAATCTTTATCTTACTATCACTCTCTGTTTTTTAAAGTGGTAAAATATAACTTAATTCACACCATATTTCTGATATTATCGATCAATCTTATCAGATTAACTTTGATCGTTCACTTTTATTTTATTTCCGTGAGTGCAGTACACCTGCAAAGCGTTAGCACTCGCTAGCTTGTCATTAGCGTTTTCATTCGAACCTATCGCTGTTTTCTTTTCTCCTCTCGCTCCAGTTTTTCACAAGTTCATCAAACAACCGCAGTATAGAAGTTTCATCAAGCACGGTGAGTAATGGCTTCTCCTATCATTGTTTCTTGCACCTCTTGCCACATGTACAGTTTATCTATCTCTGTCGCTGATGAGGGATTCACATGTGATAAATGCAGGGAAATAGTTAGGCTGACAGAGAAGATTTCAGAATTAGAGACACGCATCCAAACTTTAATTGAGGACAGTAAGAATGTTAGGGCTCTAGATACGGCTTTGGATGCGTCTAGCTCAGGGATTCCTGTACATTGTTCGGTTCCGGAAACAGAGCCCCTGCAGCAGGGCAACTGGGTGACGGTGAGGCAGCGTAGTCGTGGGTCAAAACACCGCTCCTCTGTTCCGATCAAAACATTAAACAGGTTCTCCCCACTCAGTGATGCACCCACTGAGAAACCTGATGAAAGTGCTCTAGTTATTGGTGATTCTATTGTACGGAACGTGAATATAGAGACACCAGCCACCATAGTCAAATGTTTACCGGGAGCCAGAGCGCCTGACATCTTGGCAAATTTAAAAGTGCTGGCTAATGCTAAACGTAAATACAGTAAGATTGTTATTCATGCCGGCGCTAATGATGTTCGACTTCGCCAGGTCACTAAAAATAACATTAAAGAGGTGTGTGAACTTGCAAGCACGATGTCAGACACTGTAATATGCTCTGGTCCCCTCCCTGCTTACCGTGGTGATGAGATGCATAGCAGATTGTCATCACTCAATGGCTGGATGTCTAAGTGGTGCCCACAGAATAACATAGGTTTCATAGACAATTGGACGAGCTTTTGGGGCAGACCTGACCTGTTTAAAAGAGATGGTCTTCATCCCTCCTGGGGTGGCGCCACTCTTCTCTCTAGAAATATGGCAAATAGTCTTAGTGTTTATACTTGACTAACTGGGGCCCAGGTCAGGAAGCAGACAGACTGGCTAAACCGACCGTCTGCTAGCTGCCTCCCGTCACAGAGGTCAGTTAATTCTCAGCACATAGAGACTCTTTCACCTAGATATCACACTATAGAGACTGTGTCTGTTCCCCGAACTAGAAAAAACAAAAAACGTCCAAACCAAGTTAAGATTAACAATTTAATTGAGGTTCAACAAATAAAAAACAGAAGCAATATGGATAAACAAATGATAAAGCTTGGCTTATTGAATATCAGATCCCTTTCTACGAAAACACTTTTTGTAAATAATATGATCACTGATCATAATATAGATGTACTCTGTTTGACAGAAACCTGGCTAAAACCTGATGATTACATTATTTTAAATGAGTCCACCCCCCAAGATTACTGTTATAAACATGAGCCGCGTCTAAAAGGCAAAGGTGGAGGTGTTGCTTCAATTTATAACATATATATAATATGTTTTCAGGATTTCTCAGAGGGCAGGCTACAAGTACAACTCGTTTGAAGTAATGGTGCTTCATATAACATTATCCAGAGAAACAAATGTTAATGATAAATCCCCTGTTATGTTTGTACCGGCTACTGTATACAGGCCACCAGGGCACCATACAGACTTTATTAAAGAGTTTGGTGATTTTACATCCGAGTTAGTTCTGGCTGCAGATAAAGTTTTAATAGTTGGTGATTTTAATATCCATGTTGATAATGAAAACGATGCATTGGGATCAGCATTTATAGACATTCTGAACTCTATTGGTGTTAGACAACACGTTTCAGGACCTACTCATTGTCGAAATCATACTCTAGATTTAATACTGTCACATGGAATTGATGTTGATGGTGTTGAAATTATTCAGCCAAGTGATGATATCTCAGATCATTATTTAGTTCTTTGCAAAATTCATATAGCCAAAATTGTAAATTCTACTTCTTGTTACAAGTATGGAAGAACCATCACTTCTAACACAAAAGACTGCTTTTTAAGTTATCTTCCTGATGTATCCAAATTCCTTAGCATATCCAAAACCTCAGAACAACTTGATGATGTAACAGAAACTATGGACTCTCTCTTTTCTAGCACTTTAAATAAAGTTGCTCCTTTACGCTTAAGGAAGGTTAAGGAAAACAGTTTGACACCATGGTATAATGAGCATACTCGCACCCTAAAGAGAGCAGCCCGAAAAATGGAGCGCAGCTGGAGGAAAACAAAACTAGAGGTATTTCGTATTGCTTGGCGGGAAAGTAACATATCCTACAGAAAAGCATTAAAAACTGCTAGATCCGATTACTTTTCTTCTCTTTTAGAAGAAAACAAACATAACCCCAGGTATTTATTCAATACAGTGGCTAAATTAACGAAAAATAAAGCCTCAACAAGTGTTGACATTTCCCAACACCACAGCAGTAATGACTTTATGAACTACTTTACTTCTAAAATCGATACTATTAGAGATAAAATTGCAACCATTCAGCCGTCAGCTACAGTATCACATCAGACAGTGCACTATAGACCCCCTGAGGAACAGTTCCACTCATTCTCTACCATAGGAGAGGAAGAATTGTATAAACTTGTTAAATCATCTAAACCAACAACATGTATGTTAGACCCTATACCATCTAAGCTCCTGAAAGAGGTGCTTCCAGAAGTCATAGATCCTCTTCTGACTATTATTAATTCCTCATTGTCATTAGGACATGTCCCCAAAACCTTCAAACTGGCTGTTATTAAGCCTCTCATCAAAAAACCACAACTTGACCCCAAAGAACTAGTTAATTATAGACCAATCTCGAATCTCCCTTTTCTGTCCAAGATACTAGAAAAGGTGGTATCCACACAATTATATTCCTTCTTAGAGAAAAATGGTATATGTGAGGATTTCCAGTCAGGATTTAGACCGTATCATAGTACTGAGACTGCTCTTCTTAGAGTTACAAATGATCTGCTCTTATCATCTGATCGTGGGTGTATCTCTCTATTAGTTTTATTGGATCTTAGTGCTGCGTTTGACACAATTGACCACAACATTCTTTTGCATAGACTTGAATACTTTGTTGGCATCAGTGGAAGTGCATTAGCATGGTCCGCCATCAGTTCGTAGCAGTGAATGAAGATGTATCCTATCGATCACAAGTGCAGTATGGAGTACCTCAAGGCTCAGTACTAGGGCCGCTACTCTTCACGCTTTATATGTTACCCTTGGGAGATATCATCAGGAAACATGGTGTTAGCTTTCATTGTTATGCTGATGATACTCAGCTCTATATTTCTTCGCAGCCCGGTGAAACACACCAATTTGAAAAACTAATGGATTGCATAGTCGATATAAAAAACTGGATGACGAGTAATTTCTTACTGCTAAATTCTGAAAAAACAGAGGTGTTAATTATAGGACCTAAAAACTCTGCTTGTAATAACCTAGAACACTGTCTAAGACTTGATGGTTGCTCTGTCAATTCTTCGTCATCAGTTAGGAACCTAGGTGTGCTACTTGATCGCAATCTTTCCTTAGAAAGCCACGTTTCTAGCATTTGTAAAACTGCATTTTTCCATCTCAAAAATATATCTAAATTACGGCCTATGCTCTCAATGTCAAATGCAGAAATGTTAATCCATGCATTTATGACCTCAAGGTTAGATTATTGTAATGCTTTATTGGGTGGTTGTTCTGCACGCTTAGTAAACAAACTACAGCTAGTCCAAAATGCAGCAGCAAGAGTTCTTACTAGAACCAGGAAGTATGACCATATTAGCCCGGTCCTGTCAACACTGCACTGGCTCCCTATCAAGCATCGCATAGATTTTAAAATATTGCTTATTACTTATAAAGCCCTGAATGGTTTAGCACCTCAGTATTTGAATGAGCTCCTTTTTACATTATAATCCTCTACGTCCGCTACGTTCTCAAAACTCAGGCAATTTGATAATACCTAGAATATCAAAATCAACTGCAGGCGGCAGATCCTTTTCCTATTTGGCGCCCAAACTCTGGAATAACCTACCTAACATTGTTCGGGAGGCAGACACAGTTTAAATCTAGATTAAAGACCCATCTCTTTAACCTGGCATACACATAACATACTAATATGCTTTTAATATCCAAATCCGTTAAAGGATTTTTAGGCTGCATTAATTAGGTAAACCGGAACCGGAAACACTTCCCATAACACCCTATGTACTTGCTACATCATTAGAAGAATGGCATCTACGCTAATATTTGTCTGTTTCTCTCTTGTTCCGAGGTCACCGTGGCCACCAGATCCAGTCTGTGTCCAGATCAGAGGGTCACTGCAGTCACCCGGATCCAGTACGTATCCAGACCAGATGGTGGATCAGCACCTAGAAAGGACCTCTACATCCCTGAAAGACAGCGGAGACCAGAACAACTAGAGCCCCAGATACAGATCCCCTGTAAAGACCTTGTCTCAGAGGAGCACCAGGACAAGACTACAGGAAACAGATGATTCTTCTGCACAATCTGACTTTGCTGCAGCCTGGAATTGAACTACTGGTTTCGTCTGGTCAGAGGAGAACTGGCCCCCGAACTGAGCCTGGTTTCTCCCAAGGTTTTTTTCTCCATTCTGTCACCGATGGAGTTTCAGTTCCTTGCCGCTGTCGCCTCTGGCTTGCTTAGTTGGGGACACTTCATCTACAGCGATATCGTTGACTTGATTGCAAATAAATGCACAGACACTATTTAACTGAACAGAGATGACATAACTGAATCCAATGATGAACTGCCTTTAACTATCATTTTTGCATTATTGACACTGTTTTCCTAATGAATGTTGTTCAGTTGCTTTGACGCAATGTATTTTGTTTAAAGCGCTATATAAATAAAGGTGACATTGACAAAGGTGACATGAAAAGCTAGTAATTATTTCATAATTATTCATAAAATTCATAATCACAAAAATGTTTTTGATTTTGTAATCCAGATAGGTAATCAGTTACTACCCAGACTGATTACAGATATAATCATACATGCGTATAACTACGGTTGCAGATGCACAAGCATCTTGTTCAAGCATCAACCTTTTGTGAATGTGCGAGACTTCCGGTTAATTAGCAGCTGTAGGGAAATAACGAGAAGAATAACAGTGCAGTAAACGGTAAAAATGTTTGTACTACAAACCAGTGTGTTCGTAATTAAGATAATACAATTTTTTTATATTATAAGACAAGACCCAATAGTTTGCAATTTAAAGCAGCAAAACAGTCTGTTTTGTACAGCTGAAAATAACTGGAAGCAGATGACACCGGAATCCAGATACATAAAATTTACAAATGTCCACGCCTGTTTATACGGGTGAAATAAGATGGACTGGCGTGCGCTGCAGTTTTGTGCTCTGCCACATTTGTTTCTTTAAATGATTGCACTCTTTGCTAGAGTTAAAGGGTCAAATGAAGATGAAAAAGATGTGTTTTCAGTAGGGGTGTTACGATTCACTCGTTTTCTCGATGCATCGATTACAAACCCTGTCGATTCATATGCATCGATCTTGAAACATGATTTTTGAATCGTGAATCACCGATCTTGGACAGTAATCGATTCAAAATGCTAAGAACCGAATGAATCGCTATTTCAATAGCGATTCAATGCTTTCAAAATGTATACACATTAAATTACTACACGCACAAATTAATGAAGACTTTGAAGAGTGTTCGTGAATCGTGCCTCTTATCTGTCCTTCACGCGCTCCACTGTTTACCGCCTGAGACTGTCACAGGATTGCGCTCGCGCTCCGTTCGTCTCTGACGCAGCTGACGTGTGATCTATAGGACTCGTGGCCAGTAATGCTAACGTGAAGTAGTTTTACTTTTCTGTAGTTTGTCAATGGCTCTCTGCATCTTACCGACGGAGTTACCGGAGCCGTCGACAGCTGTATTTATTGCATGGACGGAGCAGAAATGTAAGTGTCTAAATCATACGCACAGATCCATTGAATGATAAATGTTTTTAAACAATGCGGATGAACCGAATATACGAAGGAAACTTTTAAAATTAACCACAGCATTAACAACGACCTTGAAATAAGAGCGCGAGATTTATCTGATAATCAGATGCATGAAAGTAGCGTTTGTTTCATTAGCAAACAGACATCTGGCACGTTTTCTCTCAGAGAATCATTCGCTGATGGAGAGGAAAAGTTAAATAGCGATGAAGACGTTTTCACACTGAAAGAGAAGCGATCTCGCTCTCATAGACGTGCCAGGCTATATCTGCAGCTAAACTGAATAAAAGCAGAATGAACTGATGAAACTAAAAAAAAACCACAAACAATTTATGAATGATGCAGTGCTAATTGACATTTATTACAGTACAGAAACTATAAAGTATATTTTCTACCTTATTCTGTGCAGAAAATTTAAATAATTGCTAATTAATTGTAGCCTAGTATATAAAACAATCATAAAATTGCCATTAGGAAAAAAATATTGATTACAAATGATTGATTATTGTCCAGCAGTGTATTTGATTTATTACAGCTAATTAAAAGTAATTAAAAAAGAAGATAATTCCTAGTAAAAAAAATAAATAAAAAATAATAATAATTATTATTATTATTATATAGGCTACATACATAAAATGATTGTATTTGACATTTCTGTCACTTCTGAAATTATGGCTATGCCCCTGGTGTGACAAAATGTTAGCTTATACATACTACTCTTTAAGCTCTTTTTTAAAAACTTGGCTTACATACATTTTTACGTATGCCATGTCGCATCATTAAACTAGCATTTAACAATGGACAAAAGATTTTTTTTTTTCTAACCTATGGTTCTCTAACCATAAATGCTACTGTAATTTGCCCCCTGACTAAGCATTTAAAGAATTTAGTAGAAGCATTTAAATAATCCCGCGAATGCAATTAAAGAATGCAGAATCGAATCGTTATAATCGAATCGAATCGAATTTAATTGTGAATCGAATCGAATTGAATCGTTCTAAATTTGCAAAAAACCTTCTTGAATCGAATCGAAAACCTATGAATCATAATCGAATCGAATCGCTGCCTTGCCAAAGATTCACAGCCCTACTGTGTGTATTTGAGCACTGAGAACTGATCACATGCTGTATATGAGAACTGAAGAAGTGAAGCATGTGTGAGACTGAGCACTTCTATCAGCACTTCATTCGGCCTATCCCCCGTTCACTAACTTAGGCCACATGTACACAGGTATTTTTATAAACAGTTTTTCTTCTGTTTTAAAAATAATCTCAGGCCACCTGAAAAAGCAAACGCATGCTATGATGCACTATCAAGAGCATGGCAAGCCAACAGGTGGCGATATAATCTCAACCGTAAAGCCATGCTGGCCAATCAGAAGCCTGAAAAGTTTCCAATAGGTGGAGATTACAGTGCTGGCTTCGACGTCACAAGCCAAAAACGTTGGTTCCGCTGTCTACATGATAACACAGAGTTTTTGAAAATCCTCACCCTGGCAGGATGCATGGCCAAACCGCATAGAAAAAGCTGTGGTTTTAAAAATAATTGCATTCATGTGGACAGGGCCTTAGACAACAACAAACTGTGACTTATGGGAAAAATGGGTTGTCTGGTCACCTTATTCATACCCCTTCGGCTGCTGAGGCCATTGTTTCAGATCGCTAGTTTGCATTATGGTAGTCCATCCATCCACTGCGGCTGCCATACTGAGACTAGATATGCAAACGCCCCTTATACGATTACAATTCAATGACATGGACGCACATTTTGAGGGAAAAAATGGCCTATATGATGTTTTATGAATGTCCGGTAGTCCTTAAATGATGTTATTGTTCCGTCTTGTCTTGTTAAGATGTGGCATTATTTAGTTATAATTTTTAATAATTAGATATTAGTTTTAGCTTGTCAAAGTCTCATCTTCATCACAGAAATTTTTTTTGTTAACGAATATTTTTAGTTGTCTGTTAACGAAATGAACACTGTTTTTTTAAGTGTACTTACACTTTGATTTAAACAAAATCAGCACATCTGTGCAGCACGACTGACACAGAAGAGCATACGCTACTTGCGTTCAGCTCATATTCTCCAAAATGGCACTATGATGATGAGGAGAGCCACAGAGGAGACAATTTGTTGAATAAAATCGCTATTTTAGTTTTCATTGTGTACCATAAGTATTCTCGTCGCTTCATAACGTTACGGTTGGATCACTGATGGCATATGGACTATTCTAACTATGTCTTTCATTCTTTTCTGGACTTTGACAGTGTAAATTTTGGGTTGGAGTAACACTTTAAAAGATCCTTAACTCATTGACAAATATCTGATCTTGTAAGAAGTGCTCACTTTACACAGAGTGCATGTGATCATGAAATTGACAGTGAAAGTGAACAGCGTGAACGCTCATCCAAAAGAGATTTACATACTCCGAATACTGAGAGTGTGTCACAGTGTATGGTCTGTGTTAATGCCTGCCTGGATAACCCTGTGCCTGAGTGAGAGATGAAGGAGCAGGAGATCCTGGATTTTTTGGGGTTCACCATGTACCTACAACACCGGTCTCAGTGGGATACCCCAGCCCATCACCACTGCACAAGATGGTCGCCAGCCCAGCGCCACTGTGAAAAATGGTCGCCAGCCCAGCGCCACTGTGCAAGATGGCTGCCGACCCAGTGCCACAGCACAAGATGGCCACCGGCCCAGCGCCACTGCACAAGATGACCGCAGGTCAAGTCACCAATGATCTTCATGAGTCAGGTCAAGTCACCAGTGTTCTTCATGGGCAAGGACAAGTCTTCAGTGTTCTTCATGGGCAAGGTCAAGTCAACAATGATCTTTATGAGTCAGGTCAAGTCACTATTAACGCTCATGAGTCAAGCCCAACCACAGTTAGAACTCATGAGCAAAGGCAAGTTGATCTTCCTGAGTCTAGTCAAGCCATAGTTGATCTTCCTGAACCCAGTCAAATCACCACGGAACTATCAGAGTCTCTTCAAGTCTCTGCTGAACTACCAGAGACTCTTCACGTCTCTGTTGAACTACCAGAGCCTCGTCACATCTCTGCGGAACTTTCAGAGCCTCGTCACATCTCAGCCGAACTTCCTGAGCGCTCGTCCTATCCTGTCATGGCCATGGAGGCCATCCATGAACTCACCGTCTGTCCTGTCATGGCCATGGATAACATCTACCATCTCCTCAGGGCCACGGAGGCCACCCTTAACCTGTTCATGTTCTCTATTTCAGGCTTACCTAACCAGGCTTGCTCTCCTGGGCCATCGATCCCACTGTGGTGGTCTTCTGCACCGCCCTGGTGGGCTTCTGTCTCGACCGCACGGCTGTGGTGGTCTTCTGCACCGCCCTGGTGGGCGTCAGTCCCGTCTGCTCGGCTGTGGTGGGCTCCAGTTTTACCTGCTCCACCCTGGATTCCTGCCCTGTCAGCTCTGCCCTGGACCCCTGTACTCTCCGTTCCCTCCTGGCCTTTTTTTCACTTCCTGTCTCTGTTTCCCTCTATGGACCTGGCCCTCCGTCCCTCTCCCTGGTCCTCCACCGGTCCACCTCCCTCCTGGTCTCTGTGTTCCTTGGTTTGTTCTTGTGTTCGGTGGAGCATCTGGTAGCTGCACCTTGGTGGGTGGGGGGTAATGTCATAGTGTCTGGTCTGTGTTTCCCTGGGTGTCCACTAGTGGTCTCACTTTCCCATAGTCACCCCACTGCAGGCACCCCACAGGCCACAAGCCTTTGTCCCATTCATCACTTTTAATTGCACACCTGTTAATTGCACTCAGCTGTCTCCACTTTCATCGTTTGCACCTGTCCATATAAACCAGCCTGTCTCTATCTGTTTTATGGAGTCCTTGTTTTCCATCACCGTTCCATCCGTTCTTGTGTTCCCTTGTGTTTTTCATGTTTCTTGTTTTTTGGACTGCTTTCATTGTTTTTGACCTCCTGTCTGTTTTGGATTTGCTTGTGGATTACCCCATTAAAACACTGCAATTGGATCTCTCGTTTCCTGTGGGCATTCGTAACAGAGTGGCTCCCTGATGTGACAAAATTATACACAATATTAGAACGTTTAATAAGAGTGGATAAAGAAAACACCTGAATCCAAGATATTTTGGCCGATTAAGAAATCCTGGCCGGACCAATTTTTTTAGGACCATAAAGAGGACATGTCCAGGGAAAAGAGGACCTATGGTCACACTACCTAGACAATATTTATAGTTATTGTACTTGATGTGGATGGGCTTCTACCCGGATGAGCAGTAAAATCAATGTTTATTCATTTCTGGAGAAAACATCTTAAGTTGTCACTTATATAAGTGAAACCTCATTAATTCTCCTCAGAGCAATACAAACCCCCAAAAAAGTCCCAAACCTCCTCAGTGGAGGGCACTCACAACTCATAAACGATAATGTCAGGAGTCCAGAGATCTTTGACAGGAAGAGAGATCTTCGTAATGCCGTCACAGGCTTCTGGATCCCAAATCAGGAACTCATGGAACCAGTACTATAACGAAACAAGATTGAAGAACAGGATTTCAAAATATTCAGGTGATCATTCAAACATCTCTTAATGTTCATGCACCAAACCTACCAGCCTGAGCCAGAGAAATGTAGTGAGAATTTGTGTTTTTTCATTCTGCAAAACAGAATAAGCATCAGATGTTTAGACACAAGTACAGTTTACACAACCACATACACAGACATACCGCTGGTCCTGCACTGACTCACCACTCCCAAGATGGCATAGAGAGTGAAGGAGATGTTGGTTATGGTGGGGCTGCTGAGGTTGACAGAAGGTCTGAAGGACTTCTTGTCAATGACGTCCTGCAGAGAGTCGTAGGTGGGTCCACTTTGTCCTTCTTCACATTGGAGCATATTTGCCAGACACGACACTTAACATGACCATAAACCAGGGAAACTTGCTTAGCGGCTTCTTTGATGCCCATTTATTAGCATATATTAGCATTATTTATCTGCAGTCAGTTAACAAATGCTGCGTTACACAGTATTTTTGTATATAGTCAGCCCAAAAAGTATTTGGACACTTAAAACGCAATTCAAAATGTACAGATATTTCACAAAAAAGGTTACACATCTATGGTGACTTTGATAACATTATACAAATATTTAGGCTGTGTTCAATATAAACAGAAAAAGAATTCCAACATTTTTAAATGTATATTGTTTGATCATCCTTAATGGTAATTTCTAGCATATTTAACTTTAACAGTGAATTAAAAGTATCTTCTTTCTAGAGCACATTGTCAAATCTTATTAATGGACATATAAAGCATGATTGAGTGTATGCCATATTTAATACAGAAACAATAGACATAACTCTAAAGCCGATCCTGCAACATGGGATGAGATCAGTTTAACATTTTAGAAATTTGTAACAAGTGAAGAAATCACATTTCAATTGCAGAAGCTGTAATTACTTGACAAAAGCCTAAGAAAGTAAAAATACATCACATTATAATTGATTTGACCAAACAATTTTGACGTAGATAAATATGTGAGTGTTATATCATTGTTTGGAATTCATAGCAAAAGAAAAGAAAAAAAGAAAAACACCCATGGACTAAAAGACACTTGATTTGGTATATATGGTAATTCTGAATCTCTGGAGATAATGCATAGTTGTTTTTAACAAAGACAAAAGTATAACAAACCCGAAACATTAATTCTGACATCTATATATAAGTTTTAATTCATTACCTGTAAGTAGAATGAAAAATTCCAAAAGAAAACGGCAAATATGTCCCATAATGCTCGTGTGGATGAGATATCCTTTTGTTTCCGCTCACCGTTTACTTTCACAGATGAAATCTGATGACTTTCCTGGCACTATCATGTGTGGTTACATGTTGTTTAACACCTCTGGTAACCACTGACCTATCCTATTTTAATAGCTTTGTATCCGTTTGGTTGAACTCATTAGTGATCTACTGTAACTTGTTTTTCCTGTACATGAAAAAACATGTTCCGTGCTACACATTTAATTAAAGGAAAGAACATGAGATTCACACTTGAGCTATTATGGCTCTTCAAGACATTATAAAATCTATTTTAGCATATTAAATCCACTTGAAAATATTTCCAGCTGTATTTATAGTTCTAGATTTCCACAAACTCTCCTGATTGTATGGTACTCAACATACTGCATTTTGAAAAGCATTTTCTTGTGGCTTCTTTTACAGTCACATATTAAATTAAGAACTATCATCAACTATAATTATTAATTTAGAAATGTATTAAACCATTTATTTCAATACATATATTAAACTTTTTACCACAATAACTTAAATGAATAAATCCTTAAAAACAAATAAACAAACAAACACCAAAACCAGAAGTAAAGTTTGTGTGATATTTAAATAATATTAAATTTTATCTAATATTAGAATATTTGATAATGACAGTGACAAAAGTCATTGCTATTCATGATACCCAAGCTAACAAAACATCTTTTGGGGATACAGATCAACCAATGTCAGACTCAGTGTACACATTTGCTAAATACTGATACTAATACTAATACTAATACTTATTTATACTTTAAACTTTCTAAGACTGAATGTCTATGGGATAGGAAAGGGAAATTCTGTCATGATATACTCTCCCTTTAGTTGTTCCAAAACAAAACAAGTGATTTGATCACCAACATTCTTCAAAAATATCTTTTTTTTGTGTTTGAAACAACTTGTTGATGAGAAAATTATGATAGAAATTTTATTTTTGGTGAACTACCCTTTTAAAGCCCCTATAACTAATATAGTAATATAATAAAATAACTAGAGTATTTTGCTGAAGATCCCTTGAATTAAATTTAATTAAAGTTATTAGCCCTTTTGCAAATTTTGTTAGAACTGTTGACCACTAGGTGGCGCTGTTTCGAATTATTTTGAGTATCTTCAGGAGCTGGTGTTGTTGGTACATTCTGAGTTTCATAATATTACACCAATGCAATTGTTTAGTATAGCATTTTATTTCACAAAACTGTATTGAAGTCAATGGGAATTTCATGTTTTGTTCTATTATAGCGCCACCAAGAGGCTCAGTCCCACCATTTTTTTATGTGTCCTTAGAGTGAGGCCATACATATGTGTGTAAATTTTGGTGAAAATATCTCAATTCACTTTAGAGTTATAGACATTTATATGAAAAAACACGTAAAAAATGACTGACACATGACTTTGATTAAATTATACTACCCCTTACTATCAATATTTTCGCATTTGGGCATTGGTGTATAGCTATCGACCTATATTTTCAAACTTCTGATGGTGGTTTCGTCTCGATCGGAATACAATATAGGTTTGGAAGATATAGGCAAATGGTTTATAAGCGCTAAATCACAGCGTTACACAAACCGTATGGCGAAACCTAGCATGTTTGGTATCATAGGACTTGGTAAGGTTTCAGGAGTTTAATTAGATGAGTCTCGTGAAAATAAGTCAACCACACCCAAAGTTATAAGCATTTGAAAAAAACTATTCACCACTTGGTTATGCTGTTTCGAAACTTCTCACGCTCCTTCAGGACATTGTACTGATGACCCATACCAAGTTTCGTAACAATACGTTAATGCGTTCTTAAAATACAGCACTTTAGCACAAAAATCAAAATGGCCAACAGTCAAAATGGCCGAAATGGTAAAATTGGATATCAAAATTGGATATATATTATTATGACATGTACCAAGTTTGGTCTGGATATGATAAATCATTGCAGAGATACAGCCTTACGACTGTTTTGCATGCTCTATGTAAAATTTGTTCCGAGTCTTTATCGAAAACGGTTTAACGAATCAATTTGAATTCCATAACTTTTGGTCAGCACTGCCTGAAAATGATCTGGTTAAATTTTTGTGTAAATTGGACGAAATGTCTAGGATGAGTTCGAAAAAGTAGGTTTTTCAAAAAATTCAAAACGGTGGCCATATTTCTATAAAGAAAAATGACTTCATAGTGTGCAATCGAATCGGCATGAGCTCAGGAATCAGAGGAAAAAAGAATTTTGTTGATTGGCCTTACGGTTCAATCGTTATTAACAAAACATTAGTGAAACTTTGGACAGTTGGTGGCCGCTAGAGGGAATGACTTAGACACACCAAAATTGGTGTACTTAATGTTGGCACTGTCCTCTATCAGAATGTCAAACCCTTACAACTTTACCTCAATCGGTTCTATGGGTTGCCATAGACTCCTAGTCGGAAGAAGGAAGAATAATAATAATTATAGGAACGGGAACAAAAACAATAGGTGCCTACGCACCTTCAGTGCTTGGCGCCTAAATACTAATACTAATACTTATTTATACTTTCTATAGACTAAATGTCTATGGAATAGGAAAGGGATATTCTGTCATGATATACTCTCCCTTTAGTTGTTCCAAAACAAACAATTGCAAGTATTTATTTAAAAAAAAAATTTTTTTGCCATAAAGTCAGTGGTTACTGTCAACATATTTGATCATCAACATTCTTCAGAATATCTTCTGTTGTGTTTGAAACAACTTGTGGATGAGAAAATTATGATAGAAATGTAATTTTTGGTGAACTACAAAAGGTAGAGTATTTTGGTGAAGATCCCTTGCATTACATCATAAATAAATCACTGCCCCATTGACATCATCAGATTTTGATGTCTTCAGTTTACAGAAAAGGCGATAATATATTATGGCCTTTTGTCTAGACTGTACAAGTGCAGCCACAGAATCATAATTGTGCTTAAACTCACAATGATAAAGAGAATATACATTATAAAGAGCATGCGGTCAATGACCTGACCAAACATGATCCATTCATCTGTTCTGTTGTCATTATTGAATTGCTCTTCAACTTGGTGGCGGATGGCCAATAAATCTTTACTCATCTTCTTCATTTCATCAAGACATTGTTCCCAGACTCTCACTTGACTTCCACTAACTAGTGGAATGTCAATCATGGCATTGTCAGTCATGCTGTTTTTGTAGAAAGTGCTCTCAGATCTGTTTGCTGTTGGCAAGAAACAAGACCACCATTGGAAAATATCATTTACACCAATGATATGAATTCTGATATCAGGAAATTACCAATAACTCTATTTCAGAACCATCCTGGAAGATATCTTGGCTGCC
The DNA here is from genome assembly GCF_963082965.1 of Carassius carassius. Lineage (NCBI taxonomy): Eukaryota > Metazoa > Chordata > Actinopteri > Cypriniformes > Cyprinidae > Carassius > Carassius carassius. The sequence continues at coordinate 18,913,471 of NC_081802.1, forward strand.
AAAAAGAGTCTTACCTACAATGTGTTTATCACAAGATTTCTTCATACAAACAAGTCGAGCAAGATATTTCAGAACCAGAATCCTGAGCCACTTAGGTAATGGAGAAAAGTCACGGGAACCACACACGACATTGGTGATGAGGATAGTCTCAAGGAGACTTGCTACCATCAAGGCCAAGCAGAGAGAGAAAAAAACATCTACATCGAGAGAGAAAGATAAGATTGGAGGTGAAGAACGATCACCTATACTGCTGAAAAGATCAGATTAGAGTCATGGGCTTCATTTCCCAAAAGCACTGTAGAGACCATTGATACCATTGATGGCCTACAATGCTTTTGGGAAACGCAGAAAAACTCAAGCCAGGGGTGCCCAATCCTGTTCCTGGAGATCAAACTATCTGCAGACATCAGTTCCAATCCTAATCGAACTCTCCTGTCTTCCATCATTAAATGCTTCTGAAAATCTGAATAAGATGCTTCAGTTGGAAGGTAGATCTCCAGGAACAGGATTAGGTACCCTGGACTCAAGCTCTTTAACCAGGATGATCTTCATGATACAACTGGTCAGCTTAAAGGGGTGGTTCGGGATTTTTGACATCGGACCTCATTTTTAGGTCAGTCTGTTTGTTATTCATCAGTGGAGACATTTTTTTTTTAAATTATCCAGTCCTTATATTTGGATAGTTGGCCGATGCTAGTCTAGCGCGAGTCAATGGGTATATGTTAGCCAGCCATTAAAAACCGTTTTACACACTCCACAGTGCACCAAACGCAAATCAATTATAACACTAGACTATCGATGCAAATGTCCGTTGAGAGAATAATGTTAGAAATCAAACTTACCTTTCATCTCAATGATCCTAAAGGAACTAGTTTCTCAGCCGCTGCGGAATTTTACTTTGCTCCGGTTAGTAATGATCAGTGTGCCAGCGGCAGGTAAATACACTTGCGTCATGTGTGGACCGGCTCACTCGGTTGCCTAGGTAATCAATATCACTCCGCTGCTGCTGTCGACAAGGCTTATGATTACAGGGAACAAATTATAACTAATGCAATGTGATGAAAGGTAAGTTTGATTTCTAACATTATTCTAACAACGGACATTTGCATCGATAGTCTAGTGTTATAATTGATTTGCGTTTGGTGCACTGTGGAGCGGGTAAAACTGTTTTTAATGGCTGGCTAACATATACCCATTGACTCGCGCTAGCCTAGCATCGGCTATCTATCCAAATATAAAGACTGGATAATTTAAAAAAAAAAATGTCTCCACTGATGAATAACAACCAGGCTGACTTAAAAATGAGGTCCGATGTCAAAAATCCCGAACCACCCCTTTAAGGATGTCTGTAATATCTCTACAAAGCTAGCTGTTAACATTCCAATTCATCTCAAGGATGGCTGTCATTGAATAAACATGCTCCCAGTTGGTTATGTTATGACAGGGGTGTCCAACCCTGTTCCTGGAGGGCCACTGTCCAGGAGGGTTTTTGACCTATACTGCAGTGAGCCACCAGATGGCGATCAAAATGTTTTGGCTTCACATTTTGGTATGTGTGTGGCACACTTGCTCTAACCGTAATAAAACCAACCTGAACTAAAGTAGTGAAGGTCTTCAGACTCACTAGAAAAGGCTACTGTAATCAAGTGTGTTGGAGATTATTGCAGGATATTGGCCCTCCAGGAGCAGAATTTGACACCCCTGACTTTTGACATATACCAGCCCTTACTGGGCCATACTGACCAGCCAAACTTTGGTTTTCTCAAGAAAGTATTTCTGTGTAGGTTCAGGTTGCACCAGCATTCCATTCTGGAGACCATCAATTTATGCTGGTGACCATCAGGGACCACTTTTTTGCAGATGCAATAAGAATGATAAGGATTGAGGACATACTTATGAGTGGTAAGTCATTTCCTGTGACAGGCAGCATGTCGTTCATTAGCAGCAAGAAGACTGTGTAACCCAAAATCAGGGTCATTTTGAAGGAAGCACGGTCCACCTCTTGAGGAGGCAGCAGGAAGCTGAAGAGATCCAAAGAAAGCAGGAAGCTGCTGGGAATCAGGAGGTTCACAACATACAGCGTAGCTCGACGTCTCAAGACAATCTAGTCCACAATTAATGAGAACATTTGTTTTTATCAAGCATAAATCTAATTTCATAGTAGAAACAATAACAAAAATGGGGGAATTCACTAAGTTGCACAGCTTTTGTGTGGTATTTCCTATTTGTACTGTATCTAAATTTTTATTGTTTTCACTTTTGTCCTCTGCTGGTGTTGTTATTTTTATTTATTTATTTTTACATTTTCCATCCTCTTCTTCAGCTAATTTTTTAAAAGAAAAGACCAACTGTGAGTGTTTCCACCTAGTGGATCCACCAATTAGTGTAATTCCTGTCACGTGTGAAAATTACAAATTCAGATGCGCAATGGTTAAAGAGATGGAATTGTAACCTGAAGGTTTTGGGTTTGGTTCTCAGGATCAGCAGGAAATGTATGTGTGGAGTGAATGAACAGCACTCTCTTCCACATTCAAAACCCATGACTGAGGTGCCCTTGAGCAAGGCTTTAGTGCCAACCCTAATTAAATACACCTCAATTAGATAATCAAGTTCTGAATCCGAATCGCCCACTATACCCTCTGTGGCGAGTGGGGCGGGGCCGAGGGACGTGGGAACAAAGGGGGGGGGGCGGCAATGATTGGGAAATCAGTGACACCTGCGACCCACGTAGGAGATGGAAGGATATAAAACTGGAGCGACGACAGTGAAGGACGAGAGAGGACCAGGCCTGGGATTTTAGTTGTGTTTTGGTTTTATTTTGTGCGCATCAGTCGTCCGTGAGGGGCTGGTGCGCTGTTTTGTGTTTATTTTGTTATTAAAGCTTCATGTTGATTGTCAGCCGGTGCCCGCCTCCTTCTTCCGGATAATTACGAAGTTTTTATCATTAGACCCTCATTTTCTATTCCCTACATTAGTCCACCAATATAGTCCAATACTAACATAGCTGCTGTGTGTACAAATCACAGTAGTCTGGATCACAGTAGTGCAGTTATGTACAGTCCCAGCTACATGCACCAAATCATGGCAGTATCAGTTGCAAATCTTAGTGAATTCCCCTCTAGATCTAAAATGCCACCAACATAAACAATGAGGCTATCCCATTCCTCTTCCAGAGAGAGCTGTGAAGATTTTTCTGCCCTCATGTCTATCAGCTCCCACTCTCCTTTAGTTGTTATTGCTTCAAGAGAATTTTTGAATATCTGCTCAATGGGCAGCAATAAGAACAACTGAACATCATCACCTGTAGAAAAAGAGACCAACAGGTACAATAGAATCACAAGCAGACAATAAGGAACATCCATGTCTCACTTCTGTTTACTCACGAGAGTGTTTGTAAGAGTTGAAAGTATATGAACAGTTCTGAAAATCAAATGGAAAGGTGTAGATGTCCAGTTTGCAGGAGCTGATTACATGAAACGGCCGTCCATCGAGCACTAGACCAGTGGAGGTCACATAGACGTAATATGTTTCTGGTGCTCGGTTTTCATCCATGCTGCAAATTAATTGCAGATAGCAGGTTTAAAGGTAATGGAGGTCCATTGCAAGTGCGTAATTACAACCCGTATTCTGGAAAAGTTAAATTTTAATAAAATGAAAACTAAAGGAATTTCAAATCACATGAGCCAATATTTTATTCACAATAGAACATAGATAACGTAGCAAATGTTTAAACTGAGAAATTTTACACTTTTATCCACTTAATTAGCTCATTTAAAATTTAATGCCTTCTACAGGTCTCAAAAAAGTTGGCACGGGGGCAACAAATTGCTAAAAAAAGCAAGCAGTTTTGAAAAGATTCAGCTGGGAGAACATCTAGTGATTAATTAAGTTAATTGATATCAGGTCTGTAACATGATTAGCTATAAAAGCTTTGTCTTAGAGAAGCAGAGTCTCTCAGAAGTAAAGATGGGCAGAGGCTCTCCAATCTGTGAAAGACTGCGTAAAAAAATTGTGGAAAACTTTAAAAACAATGTTCCTCAACGTCAAATTGCAAAGTCTTTGCAAATCTCATTATCTACAGTGCATAACATCATCAAAAGATTCGGAGAAACTGGAGAAATCTCTGTGCGTAAGGGACAAGGCCGGAGACCTTTATTGGATGCCCGTGGTCTTCGGGCTCTCAGACGACACTGCATCGACATGATTGTGTCAATGACATTACTAAATGGGCCCAGGAATACTTTCAGAAACCACTGTCGGTAAACACAATCCGCCGTGCCATCAGCAGATGCCAACTAAAGCTCTATCATGCAAAAAGGAAGCCATATGTGAACATGGTCCAGAAGCGCCGCCTTGTCCTGTGGGCCAAGGCTCATTTAAAATGGACTATTTCAAAGTGGAATAGTGTTTTATGGTCAGACGAGTCCAAATTTGACATTCTTGTTGGAAATCACGGACGCCGTGTCCTCCGGGCTAAAGAGGAGGGAGACCTTCCAGCATGTTATCAGCGTTCAGTTCAAAAGCCAGCATCTCTGATGGTATGGGGGTGCATAAGTGCATACGGTATGGGCAGCTTGCATGTTTTGGAAGGCTCTGTGAATGCTGAAAGGGAATATAAAAGTTTTAGAGCAACATATGCTTCCCTCCAAGCAACGTCTATTTCAGGGAAGGCCTTGTTTATTTCAGCAGGACAATGCAAAACCACATACTGCAGCTATAACAACAGCATGGCTTCGTCGTAGAAGAGTCCGGGTGCTAACCTGGCCTGCCTGCAATCCAGATCTTTCACCTATAGAGAACATTTGGCGCATCATTAAACGAAAAATACGACAAAGACGACCACTACTCTTCAGCAGCTGGAAATCTATATAAGGCAAGAATGGGACCAAATTCCAACAGCAAAACTCCAGCAACTCATAGCCTCAATGCCCAGACGTCTTCAAACTGTTTTGAAAAGAAAAGGAGATGCTACACCATGGTAAACAAGCCCCGTCCCAACTATTTTGAGACCTGTAGCAGAATTCAAAATTGAAATGAGCTCATTTTGTGCATAAAATTGTAAACTTTCTCAGTTTAAACATTTGCTATGTTATCTATGTTCTATTGTGAATAAAATATTGGCTCATGTGATTTGAAAGTCTTTTAGTTTTCATTTTATTAAAATTTAAAAAACGTCCCAACTTTTCCGGAATTCGGGTTGTATGATCAACACTATTTTTTCCCGCTAGTCAATATTCAAAGGTGTTACATTCACTATTTTAAACTTACAATTCATTAATGATAATGTCTGGAACCCATATCTTCTCTCTTGGTAGTGAAATCTTTTTTGCTCCACACTCCGCAGGATCCCAGCTCAAACCTTCAATCTGCCATGTCTAAAAAAATAATAATTCAACTAGTCCTATTGCTACTAATGCCTGAAAGTATTTAGCAGCGTAAAATGTGTATGAATCATGCCTGCTGGCTGTCAATACCAGATCTACACCAGGGCTGTGCAATATTTATTGTCTGTGATTATATCATAATTGTTTATTTTATTATTTTTTAAGTGCGAGCTGACATTAACGAGTATGTCACTCAATTTGCAAACAAACAAACACAAATACATTTTGAGAGTCCAAGCATTCATTAGCCTATTCAGAAGCCTATTAGCATGCAATTAGAATGCCCCTATAATTCAAGTTATGACAGCGAAAAACATCCATGTGTGTGTGTATATATATATATATATATATATATAGTTAAATAGGCCTGATATCACACAAGCATCAGTGCCGTTTTCCTACAGTAAATATTAGCGCGTGCACACAATTGCCAATGTGATATTAATTTTATACAACAGTTTAAAAAAAACATGAATATTAAGTATGTTGCATTTTAGACAAAATATTGTCAGATTTTTCTGTTCCGCCTACGAAAACATTCCTGAATGAATCTGTTTTTGAATTAATAATTTGAGTCAGTTATTCAGTGATCAATTCATAAATCACTTGCTTAATTTCTAAATGAATCAGCTGTTTTGAATTAATAATTTGAATGAATGATTAAAAAAATCACTCATTAAGACCTACTGGCGGTTTTAGTGTCATATTTATTTATCCATGCCATGCCTAAACCAACCAAGGTACCAACACAAAAACACACTCAGCTAAATATTGTTTAATTATCATTATTGAAAAACATCCCAAATTAATATTGTGATATATATATATATATATATATATATATACAGTACAGACCAAAAGTTTTGACACACCTTCTCATTCAAAGAGTTTTCTTTATTTTCATGACTATGAAAATTGTAGAGTCACACTGACGGCATCAAGGGCTATTTGACCAAGAAGGAGAGTGATGGGGTGCTGCGCCAGATGACCTGGCCTCCACAGTCACCGGACCTGAACCCAATCGAGATGGTTTAGGGGTGAGCTGGACCGCAGACAGAAGGCAAAAGGGCCAACAAGTGCTAAGCATCTCTCGGGGAACTCCTTCAAGACTGTTGGAAGACCATTTCAGGTGAATACCTCTTGAAGCTCATCAAGAGAATGCCAAGAGTGTGCAAAGCAGTAATCAAAGCAAAAGGTGGCTACTTTGAAGAACCTAGAATATGACATATTTTCAGTTTTTTCACACTTTTTTATGTATATAATTCCACATGTGTTAATTCATAGTTTTGATGCCTTCAGTGTGAATCTACAATTTTCATAGTCATGAAAATAAAGAAAACTCTTTGAATGAGAAGGTGTGTCTAAACTTTTGGTCTGTACTGTATATATATAATTTTTTTTTTTTGTCAATTAGTCCAAACAGTGTGTTTGTTGACTCTTACCATCCTCACCCACAGATATGTTTCCAACACCTGTGCTTTTTCATTCTGAAAGGGAAAATATATGTAATATGTAATGATTTGTATAATACTAAGTGGGATTAATACTATGAAAATGTCATGGTTTTGTAAATCTTAAGTCAAAGTTGCTTACCACTCCTAAAATTCCATAGAGAGTCAAGTCCACTGTGACGTTGGTGGGAGTGCTCAGACTTATAACTGGCCTTGCATCACTGTAGAGGATGACTTCCTCTCTCATGGCATTAAGGAGCGATTTAGTTGTTGGTTCTGAACAGTTTAGTGACTCTACGGATCCTAGCAAGAGATCTGAAAGAGCAAAAACCTGAATAAAGCATCTGGCATTTTCTACAAAAATAGTGGACAATACAGTTTGTTAATTATTGCCTGTTTATACTGTCAAATCACCTCAATTGTTCTTGCTGTAAAACAGTCTTTTGAAATAGAATAAGAAAAAAAGAATTGAATGGAAATTTATCTTACATTGTATAATGAAGCAGTTGGTAATCAACTGGAACCAAGTGAGAGTGGCATACCATGTCCTAACCTGTTGAATACAATTATGTTTCTAAGTCACAACAACTTGCTACTGGGGTTCCTCAAGGCTCAGTACTTGGACCACTTCTCTTTCTCAATCTACATGACGTCATTAGGATTTGTCATTCAGAAGTATGGCTTTTCTTATCACTGCTAGTCTGATGACACCCAACTCTACTTCTCATTCCAACCAGATGACCCGACGGTAGCTGCTCGCATTTCAGCCTGTCTGAGTGACATTTCTAGCTGGATGAATGACCATCACTTTCAGCTCAACCTTACGAAGACAGAACTCCTGGTGATTCCAGCTAACCCATTGTTTCATCACAACTTCTTTATACAGCTGGGTTCGTCAACCATAACTCCTTCCAGGACAGCTAGAAACCTAGGAGTTGTGATGGATCATCAGTTAAGCTTCACAGACCATATTGCTACAATGACCCTGTCTTGCAGATTTGACCTATACAACATTAGGAAGATTAGACCCTTTCTGTCAGAGCAAGCCACCCAACTTCTTGTCCAAGCTCTTGTTCTCTCCAGACTGGACTATTGTAATGCTCTCCTGGCGGGCCTTCCTGCATGTACTGTCAAGCCTCTGCAATTGATCCAGAACGCAGCAGCGAGGGTTGTCTTCAATGAGCCAAAAAAGCTCACATTACTCCTCTCCTCATCAGGTTACACTGGCTATCATTAGCCGCTCGCATCAAATTCAAGGTACTGATGCTTGCCTACAAGACGACCACTGGCATGGCACCAACATACCTAAACACACTAGTTCAATCTTATGTGCCCTCCAGAAGTTTGCGCTCTGCAAGTGAATGACGCCTTGTGGTGCCATCCAAAAAAAGTTCTAAATCACTCTCACGGACCTTTTCCTGGACTGTGCCCAGCTGGTGGAATGACCTCCCAATCTCAATTCGTATAGCTGAGTCTTTACTCATTTTCAAGAAACATCTAAATACATCTTTTTCACCAGCACTTAACCAACTATTACTAGCACTTTTCCTTTTCTTGTCTTTTATATTTAAAAAAAAAAAAAAAAAAATACCTGGCTATGCGTTCTATACCAGAATAACTGAGACTTGTCATGGCACTTGTATACTGTAGTTGTTCTCTTGTTGACCTGACTGCTTCTATTGTTCTCATTTGTAAGTTGCTTAGGATAAAAGCATCTGCTAAATGATTAAATGTAAATGTAAATAAAAAGAAAATAATAATAATAATAAATAAAACAGTAAATGTAATGCTTACAACTGTTGAGTAGCTATTATTACAGCTATTAATCTATCTCTTAAAACTAGAACACTGTATTTAAAAGTTGTTGTTTTTTTACACATAAATGGAAATATTACAACACAAAAAACAGTCTTACCTCCATTCTTGGAAGACGGATAGAAGCCATCAGTCCTCAACAAACTGGACTGCAAATAAATTATTAGCAGACTCTTTTTTTAATGTGTGGAGGTTTATATAGCAGAATGGAGAGTGAAGATAACGTAAATACTAGCTTGTTATATGAATTATTTGTTTATACAAATTAGAATAACCACAGCAGGGGGCAATGCCCTTCCACATCTCTCATAAATCAAAGCATTTTTCTAAATGTGATGTAGCTACAACAATTACATTTCAATATTCATTAAAATTCAGTATCTAAATTCATATTTGGTCAAAACTTTCTTCAAAACTTTTTTTTTTTTTCAGTCAAAAGGACTTGAGGGAGGCCAGCTTGAAGTTGCAGTGGTAAAGATGGGATCAGACTGGGGCCTGAAGCTGAATCTGAGCAGGTCTTGGCAAGTTAGCAACATTTTGGTTGTATGTTATCCAAGCAACAACCTCCCACTCTCTCTTGTGAAGTCAACAGAGAAGTGAATTAAACCGTTATTCGTCAACTGGCAGCTAGAGGCTGGCTGCAAAAGGGAGTTAATCACATAGACTCCCCATGTTAAATGGGTCATATGATGCGATTTCAAATTTCAAATTTCTATTTGGAGTGTTACAGGTTTCAAAGACTAAAGTCTCAAATCCAAAGAGATATTCTTTATAAAAGTTAAGACCATGCCCCACGAAAATGGCTCAATTAAACACGGCCCCACATCTCTACGTCACCGTGTGGGAGGATTTGCATAACACTGCCCAAATGTACATGCAAATAAAGAAGGTGCAACTTTGATTTTCGCTGTAGTATTGTTGTCGCTGCTGCCACAATGTTGTGGAGATTCTGTGTGTTTCAAAATTAGTTTGTTTGGCCTTCGAAATGGGGATGATATATGCTTCGTTATGCCTGCAGCTGATCCATGCTGGTCCCTGAGGAAATACATCAACTTCGTGCCATGGATCGCCGGATTGGCTTTCACTGTGGATGAAGGGGAGTCCAGCCCAGGGTCGTCACATGTGGTCAGTGTTGGGCAGTAGCGTCGCTATAAGCAGCGAAGCTACTAGTTTAACTACATTTCTCAGTAGAGTGGTCGAAGCTCTTTTTTTTACCAAGTAGTGTGGTAGCATCAACACGAGCTACATTTTCGCAAACATTTCTGAAACTCAAACTCAAATCGGGAAATACTACTGCTAAGATCACTGATCCTGGATCAGTAAGTGATGCGACAGCGCCACTTCATCTTATTTGTGTTTACAGTGGATAGCAACCAACCAACTTTATGATGCATTACCGCCACCTTCTGCTCCTGGCGGTACCATTCCTTGGCCAGTCATGAAAAAAAATACTTGAGGAAATTAGGACAGAGGGTGAGGTCGGAGAACAGTTGATCCCGAGGAGCGAGTCGCCATGGCCGTACCTCGACAAGTACATGACACTGATGGAGATAACAGAGAGAAAATATGTTTTAAGATGCTTATTGTGCAACCCCAGATCGAACCTGCTTTCAACTTTGAAGACATCAGACACAAATTTGAGGAAACATATTCAGGTGATTCCCAAAGACACAACCATCGCAATTCAGTCTTCAAACACAAACTAAGCACTTTCTAGCTATCTTTTTTTCTATCTGTTGGTAGAAAAAAAAAAAAAGTTTTCCCTTGTTAATAAAAAGAAAATCACATTTCAGATATATTGTAAACAAAGGGGAAAATAGCACATGCCCTTGTACTAAATTAAGAATTTGTGAATTTAAAAACCCCATTAAAGTTAGATTTAAATCATTGATATGATTATATTATTTAATTTCATTACAATTTAAATATAATCAAGATTATATTTTCACATAATGTTCTTTAGGATGATTTAATGTAGAAAACAGTAAATCAGAAAATCTATTTAGCTGGGTTTCCAAAGACATTCACATTGTGAATTTTGAAATCCGGGACAGGTTGTGCTGAAATCTGTGACATTATTTTTTTATAAACACCTCTTGTAAAAATTATCTGGGTCCAGCCTGGCCATATCCTGCATGTTATAGTCTCGTACATTCACACACACACACACACACACACACACACACACACACACACACACACATTTTCTGGGTGTTTTTTTTCCTTTCTTTTTGGAGGTCTTAATTGTTTTGCTAATTAATTAACTTGTGCATACATTATTATGTGGATTACATGTATTTTGATTATTTTTATTGCCAAATTTATAAGGAACACAATAAACAATTGAACTAAACAATTACACCTGCCTATCTGTTTGACTGACAGTTTTGAGCACTGAGATAGCATTGACTTGTAATAAAACATGTTCAACATAAAAATTTAATTTTTAAAGTAGCTTAGATATAGCAAGCTACTGTTGATGTAGCTAAGCTTGCTGCATTTGCCAGGGGGGTAGCTTCAGTGTAGTGAAGCTTCATTTACTGTAGAGTAACTGGTAGCTTAGCTCACTATATTTTCCAAGTAGCTTGCCCAACACTGCACCTGCCAGCCACGCTGTTCTCAAGTCCGCTGGCCATTCCTCACTCAAGCAGGCAGTGGGTAACACAATTTTATGAAGGAACCTGCAGAGTAGCCTACAATGGATCTGCACTCAAATGCTGTTTCTATAAAAGTGGGGCAGTTTCAACTTTGCAAGGGCAGTCTGGCGCCTCTGACTCACAGGGCCCTATTTTAACAATCTAAAAATCCACTTTAGCTATTTTAACGAGGGAAAAACGGTTGGCGCGCCCAGGCGCATGGTCTAAATGGGTTGTCCCTATTCTCTTAAAGAGTAAGGGTGTTTTTTGGGTGTAACGTGCAATAAACCAATCAGAGTCTCATCTTCCATTCCCTTTAAGAGCCAGTTGCGTTCGTGCCATGAAGGATTTGCTATTTACATGGCAGAATTTGGCAAGCGCCAAGACAGAACGCATCTCTGAGATTAAATGGAGCTGCTCATGTGCGAGCAAATAGATAACAAAGAAAAAACATTGTGCCAGACTTTAGACCAGGTTTGAGCTGGTCTTTGGCGCAGTCTATTTTTAGCACCTCTTTTTAGACCAGCACACCCATGGACGCACAAATAAGTGCAAATGCATTTTTGCATTTTGCACTAATTAAACGACATGGCGCTGAACGGGAAAATGCGAACGGCACCGGACTGACATCGCATTGCACTGGGTGTGTTACAGGGCCCACAATCTGCAAGTAAGTTTTTTATATTTAAAGAATTTCCCACTGATGATTTTTTTGAGCAGTGTAGAGTAGCACTTGTTATTTGCTGTTTCTCCGATCACAAATGGAGACTTGGTTTTATGTTTACGTGGCACAATACACAATGCAACACGTAAAAACTAAGTATAAGTCATTATAATCAGTAATTATGTCCCCACTGGATGCAACAAATGCCACGTTTGAAATGGATTTCATTGGTTTTGTCTCTGCGATTTTTTTGTAGTATTAGGAAATACTTTTGACCATTAAACAATTCGATTTTCAAAGATCTTTGTAACCACTTAGCAAAAATAATACCTCTGTATCAATGAGAGCACATCCAGAAAATACAATGCTTAATGATTTTCTGTTTAAGATAGACAATATGTATTAGCTTAGCTTTCTAAAACAAGCACAGTTGCAGATTTAGTGATATATGTCTTGTCATTTACACTAAAAATATTGGCAAACAAATCTCCAAAACGAGGAATAAAACCTCAAATGTTCTCCTGCTCAGGCAGAGACCACAAGGGCTTGATGGATCATGCAAACCAAGATTGAGAGTTGGGTTAGAGCACTTACACTATGTAAATTTGAGCAACCTGCATATCTGATTTAAATCAAACAACCAGATCCAGCATTGTGTTTGATCTCTTTGCCATCTTCTTAATCGTTTTGTTCTAGCAAATATGTTGACAAATCTCAACTGAGTTTTGCAGAGAAGCTGTAGATCTCCATCTCCAACAACAAAAAAATCCATAAAAGTGATTATGATGGCATCAGCTATGTCAACATTATTCTGGATAAATTAGAAAACGCCTCCTTTTTTTTTTGATGTTTTTGCCTTTCTTCCACACTGAGACTTAGAGTTTTGTCAAGCAATAACTATGCTTTTTGAAGACGTTTTCCCAAGTGGATACATTTGAAAATGTAATTATAACGTTGTAGTGTGGACTGTGAAAATGATGTTCACGTTAATAATATTACTTAAGATAAATTTAGATGAACAATATTTACTCACAAAAGATGAAGACATTGGCATTTTAGACTATTTAATGAATGGCGATTGAGTGCTGGTTGCTGGGCAAGATTTTCAAAAGATGCCCCCCTCTCATAACGACCTCCATCTCCCATTGTATTCATCTTACTCTGACACTTTATTGTAAAGCAATGTTATTTTAGGATCATTCATGTGATATTATAGTTTTTGCTTATATATTTATTGAATTATATATATTGAATTAGGGAAATAGTAAAAGTATTTTATTTCAGTTTACATTTATTTTATTTTAAGTAACATTTTTAAATATATATTTTTTGAGTTAACTATAATAACACTGTTGTTTAAAAATACCTAACTTTCTTAATCATCTCCTCAATACATAAATATGAAGATTTATTTACTTTTAACAATAATTTTAAACTTTTAAAAATGTAAAAGCTTAACCATTGCTTTCAGAAAAATGTATGAAAATTTTGTGACATTATTGCATTAAAATAAAACAAGAACTCCTGGATTATGAAAAGTAAAGAAAATAATAATATATTAGTATTATTATTATCAAATTTTGGGGTGGCATTTGGACTGCCTTGTTTTTCCTGATTAAAATCCAAAAATGTAGTATAAACAAATGTTTGAATAAGATATTGTATATTTCATATTTCTGTCATTTGATAAAGACCAAAGTGATAAAAAAATCAGAATGTCTTTTTGAAAACATGTAAATACTGTTTTAATTCAGAAGTTGCACTTTGTTTGCAGGGGTTACCATGCTAACGGTCTATTTCTGCTGTTTCTAAAGCGCCACCTGCTGTCAGAGTGAACTTGCATTTTTGTTCTGCACATCTGCTGCTTTGTTCACATCGATGAGAAAATCAGACCGAACTTTTACACAGCAAAATCGCAGTGCAGTGTTGTGAAGCTTAACTGATCGATGGAAAATAAAATAATATATGTGACCTAAAAATCTAAACCATTCTGAAAGTAATTCTGATAAGAAATAATCACGTATTTTGAAGAGCCCAAGACAACAATACTGTTCATGTTCATAACGGTTGTTACACTGGCAGAGCGCGTCTTCAAAGTGTTTGCAGCATGATGCAGCAAAAGCCATTTCAACAATATATTTTCAAAATACATCACATACCCTTGTGTTGCTCACTTTCTATTCTCTTTTCCAACTTCTCTGCAATCTAAACCAGAGTTATAGTGCTGCTTCTTCATTTTCGAACATTAACACACACGAGTGTAACTTTGTAAAAGTTATTATTATCAAGCATTACAGTCTGAACCCTGACAAATATTTAAACTCTGACATGGGGCCCTATGCAACCGCTTATATCTCTCATTAAGTTGGGCCAGCTCTGCATGTATGAGTTATTTGTATAAATTACTTAATTACTCTCTCGTAACGACAGTTAGGCTAATTATCACCACATATGGGTGCAATTATGTACATTTAATAAATAAATAAATAAATAAATAAACAAAAAACAACCAGACACCATTTTGGATGATTTCGTGTTTATTCATCAAAAAATCTCCCCACAAGGTCAAACATTTCAGGTTTTACTGTCTTTGTGGAGACATTTGGTCCCCTTTACATACAGTTCACCTGGACAAATACAGTTTAGTGCCAATCCTAGAAATCTCAATCTCATTTCAATAATATATTTTATATTGAATACAAGTAATTTTCTACAGTTTCCAAACAAAGCCACAGCAGTAATAACCATTGTGTCTGGCTGAAAAAAACAGCAAAAAAAAATGTAGTGGTGATTTGTTCCTGAACAAATCTGTCACATTTTAGTTTGAAAAATTACATTTCAACATTTCACTGAAATATAACTCAACAATAAAGACAGTCACTGGTCGTTGGAATTTTATTTATTTTATTTATTTTTTACTTTTGTACGAGGATTCTCCGTAGACGTTATGATTTTATACTGTACAAAATGTTAAACCTTAAATCACCTAAACCTAACACTTACGGAAAACATTGTTCCCTTTCAGTCAGTCACTCTCGACGCTACGACGGTGACCGACGAATATGGGATATTGCTTCGATAGACCAATCTACTTCGAGTGTTAACTAAACGAGCCAATGCACATTGGCATGCAATTATTGCAACCGCTGGTCACTGCGTGAATATAAGAAGGCAGCAGGTGCAATGCATTCCATCTTTTCGCTTCAGAGCCGAGCGTTAGTATCGCTCTGCTCAACTGTGTCTGCTGTGAACTACGAGTTCAGCACGCTCTCGGAAGCTTCGTGTGTTGGTGAGAGAGTGCTTCAGCGACGGTCGTTCCTGTGTCGAGTGGATTGCACACTTCAGGCTGCACTACCCCTGTCGTGTTGCAAGTGGCCAATTCCCCTGTGCGCCTCAGCACAAAAAGAGCATTTCCTAAAGAGCAAATTTCTCTAAAAGAGCTTCACGGGTGCGTCTTTGTAAAGACGACGGATCGTCCTTATTTCGTTTCCCCCGTGTGTTTATGGGTGCAGTCGTTAGGGTAGGGCTCGAGTGGAATCCCCCACCGCGTCCCGAACCCTCGCGGCTGGATGATTGGTTTCTCGGGGTGGCGCGCGCTGGTTCTCAGCGCCCCACCCCAGTGCCTTTCTTTCCGGAAGTGGGGGATGGTGAAGGCACCTCTCCCTCCCCATTCCACCTCGCTGCCCCACTGCGGGTACAGCTGTGGTTCTGCTGGTTCCGCTTGTATGGTTTTTAAGCACCTGGTCAGCGCTATCCAGCCAGTCTTGCTGGCTTCTGTGAACCATTAGCCACGGGTATGTGATTCAGATCGCCCGGCATCCCCCCAAGCTCTGCGGTGTCCGCTTCACTACAGTGAAAGCGTCCGATGCCCCTGTCTTGCGGGAAGAGATCGCAGTCCTACTGGCGAAGGACGCAATAGAGCCGGTCCCTCCAGCCGATATGAGGACGGGGTTTTACAGTCCGTACTTCATTGTACCCAAGAAAGGCGGTGGGTTACGACCGATCTTGGATCTGCGAGTTTTGAATGGGGCCCTCCATCGGCTACAGAAACGCATTTTCGGGTGCGTCCGGCCCCAAGATTGGTTTGCAGCAATCGACCTGAAGGACGTGTACTTTCATGTACATTCATTCTCAACTACTTAGATGATTGGCTGATACTAGCACAGTCTCGAGATCAGTTGTGCAAGCACAGGGATGTGGTGCTCCAGCACCTTAGCCTGTTGGGCCTTCAGGTCAGCTGGGAAAAGAGCAAACTCTTGCCATGGCAGAGGATCTCTTTTCTTGGTATGGAGTTGGATTCGGTCGAAAAGACAGCACGCCTCACAGAGGAACGTGCACGGTCGGTGCTAGCCTGCTTGAATACGTTCAAGAGCAGGACAGCGGTCCCACTGAAACTCTTTCAGAGGCTCCTGGGGCATATGGCGGCCACTTAACATCACTCGGCCTATTACATATGAGACCGCTCCAGCACTGGCTGGAGGTCCCGAGGTGGGCGTGGAAGTGCGGACATGGGCTAGAATTGTGAAATAGAATTTTCTATTCTGATCTGTGTGCGTAAATGTGTTCAGGGCATGGCTTTCAGTGCTATCAGGCTAAAGTTAGCATTTTCCAAGATCTCCTACTGCACCATTACTCTACTCACCCTCAGGCCATCAAAAATGTAGCTGACTTTCTTCTTCAGTTGAACAGTAAAGAAGATTTACTTCATTTTGTGGTGATTCTTAAAATGCCAGTCAATGTCAATGGCTATCGTCAAACAATGTATATACTGGCAATTTTTTTTTTTAAATTTGTGGCTCCTGATGATATTCTGAGGTCTTACGAAGTGTAGTTTGGTCTCTGCAATAAACTGAACATTTTTTTCAACATTAATCTAGAGTGTCAGATATACTGTTTGTGAAAGAATCATTCTTTTACACGGGTTCTTTTTAGTGAACAAAAAAATTGGACGGTTCACCAAATTGGACTGAAGTATCTGAAAAGGCTTGCACAGACTCGAGATTAGCTAAATACCAACCCATCTGATCATATGATGCTGTTTTTTGCAAATTCATTTAGAGCTCCAAGGCTCCAGTCACTGAACTGAGGAAACAGTTTGTTATCATGGTTTTTCATTGCTTATGTAAAAAGGTGAGCTGATGAAGTGTTTTCACATTATATGCTGTAGACATGTAACACATTCATGTTTCATATCAAACCCCAGCCAGATAAATGTATGCAAGATTTGAGCTTTTTCATCCTGAAAGGGAAAACATCCACAATTTCTGTTAAGCCAGTTACATATATGAACATATAATGTGATTGCATACTGTGATTAGTATATTTGGATATTTACTCACCACATCTAAAACTGCATACATAATGAAATCTAAATTCATATTTGTTGGTGTCCTTGGATTAATAACTGGCTGCACTTCAGTTTTGTTGAAGACACTCTCTTTAAGTGCTTGTATGAGAGACTCTGCAGTTGGCTGGGAGCAGTTTATAGGGTGTGCATATCTCATGAAAGCAGATGTGAGATGGATTCAGAAGAGAGTACAAAGATACTGATGAAAGATACAAGCTACATGCTTATTAAACCAAAAAGATGGAATACAGTCCTAGAGACCACAAGCACCAAGCTTTTTTCTGCTCATATTTTGGACTTATTGAACTAATTCTTACGTTGCATGATGAAGCAGATTAAGAGAGTTATAGAAGATTGGTAGTTCATTGTCTAGGCTGCAATGACAAACAAACATTTGTTTCTGAATTCACAACTCAACCAAATCTCTAATAAATCTTTTGATTTGATTCATCAACAGTGATCATACCTGACCTACATGCATATCTCCTTCAGAGTTATATTTACAAAATACCATTAATTAGATTAAATTCAAGTTTATTTGTATAGTGCTTTTCACAATACAAATTTTCTACAATAATTAGTAGTAGTGTCACAATTCATGAGACAGGATTCAAGAGCAGATGCTTAACAGACAATTTATTGGAACAAACTCCAGGTGCTGGATGAAAAGACGACCAGGAGTGAGAGGACAAATGCCAAGGATCTGACAATACAAGACGGGGAAGCACACATGATATAGGGATGCAAATGAGCCACAGCTGGAACTGATTGTTAGTTACGCTATTCAGACACGTCCACTCACCGCACAGACAACAGTAAACATAGCACAGATGAGACCGTGACAAGTAGCTTATCAGTAATAACTGTCAGTTAATGTACATATGGCAGAAATGTATGGGAAAAAAAATAAAGACGTAATCAAACAGACGATGCACACTATTAACACTATAATTAACAGCAATTATTATATGATGTAATCAAACTTATAACAAAATTAGTAGTTCTATATGTTTTTTCAGGGTTGGCATCATCTGAGGTCCTCTGAAGGGTTGGCATCATCTCTTCTCAGTTGTTCTGGATCCAGACTGAAGCTTGTGTGACAGATAGAGACATAGCTGCTGTTCCAACCAAGCAAAATAGATTTGTTTAACCCAGGCTAAAGAATAATAATGTGCATTTCATCAGATATAACTGCAGTACAAGATTATGAGATGGATTATTTGAATGCTTGGCGAAAGCAATGCGTTTTTAATCTAGGTTTAAAAAGAGAGAGTGTGTCTGAAGCCTGAACATTATTAGGAAGGCTATTCCAGAGTTTGGGGAAATGTGAAAAAGCTCTACCTCCTTTAATTTATCTGCTATCCTAGGAACTACCAGAAGTCCAGTGTTTTGTGACCTTATGGAGCGTGATGGATTGTAACGTGGTAGCCATTAAGGGCCTTATAGGCTGTGTTGGGGAGTAACTAGTTACATGTAACGGCGTTACGTAATTTAATTACAAAATAAATGTAACAGTAATCAGTTACAGTTACTAAGAAAAAATGAGTAATTAAATTACAGTTACTTATGAAAATTGTAACGATTACAAAGAGGATTACATTTGAATATTTACACACATCCACATACAGCTTATACTTTCCCAAATTGCACTAAGACATATGGCCCATAATCTCCGAGACGCGGAAAACACATTCGTAGAATCCAGTCATAAAAATGGAATTCAGCCTATAACGCGGACGCAATATGCCACATTTTGGACGAATAAATCAAAAGTAGGTCAGTACACTTGAATCAAAACCCGATATGGACTGATGTCTGTGAATATTAAGCCGCAAAAAGACTGAATATGAATCCTGCACGTTCTGCGTGTCTGTGGAAATCAGGCGCTGACTGGACATCGGGAGAACCGGGACTATTCCCGGTGGCCTGGCAGACGATTTGGCCTTCTACTTTATTTAATATTGTCATTGTATAATTGCAGGCCGAATATACTAAAGCGATTATTTCCGAATCCGCCATTCGATAATTCAATTTCTAATAAATCATGAATCGGTTAGTCGTGACTGGCAATGGTTCTCTGCGCCTCCGCCGAACGGTTTGGATCAGACTCCGAGTAATCAATGCGAGAGAGAGAGAGACCGGAGTGAACTGTGTAAGCGCACAGCTCGAGCAGAGAAGCGACACTTCTGTTCAGGGTTTCAGGTGCAGGTCAGTTTCATCTGTAAATATGCTAATGTAGTTTTGTCTTTGTTTAATTAGTCAAGCAGCAGCAGAACATTGCTCGCAATCACTCAAAATACTGTATAAACGACGTCATTATTATCTTTTGTAATGTTACAGTAGTAAGTTAGCAGACAAATCATCATATTTTATCATAGGTTTAGGGGGAGCTAGTGCATACAAAATCACAACCCTTAGGATAATTAATATAGCCTATGGTATGGCACTAACCGTGGTTTAATTATGGAATTTGTAGTAAAAATAAATACAAGTGGTAATTCATTTGCCAAAAAAAACAAAATTGCACTTACAAAACATGGTAAAAGTCAAATAAAAATCTTCAGTATTAAAGTCATGAGGGAGATGGGTGGATAATGGAAGTGAATGTGCAGTTCAGGAGAGAACTCTTAATTACGTTGCATGTCCCCAACCTAAGGATTCAAATCTTTTTCATGTCAGGTCCATACACAAAATAGGGTTTTCCATGTTTCAGAATGGGTTGTGGGTGTATGAGTGTGAGATTTCCCAGTCCGCCCCTCATGGAAATTAATCTCTAGAACAGTCACTTCATGAGCATTTTTTACTTATTTTGAGAAACTATCATCATATCATATACAAAGAGACAGCAGTGTTTCAAAAAGACACCAATGTTTCAGGAGTTTAGTACACAAAATAGGACACATGCTTATTAGATAACCGTATTTGAGTTGATGTATATGCTTTTATTTTTTTATTAACTATTTTTCCCCAAACCATTGTTAGATGCAGTCAGATGCCTGTAGTTATGCAAAGATTTGGTTTCAAAAACAGTATCTATATTTCGGTTGCACTTTGTTTTACAGTACGTGTACTTGCATGTACTTATAGTGTACTTACAGTGTATTTATCTAAGAAAGTTCTGGTAATACAAGGTAACTACATGGGGTAGGGTTAGGTTTAGGGGTAGGTTCAGGGTTAGTACCTAGTTATTACATAGTTATTGTAATTACTATAATAAGTACAAAGTATGTACATGGGGAACAGGACTGTAAAATAAAGTGCTACCACTATTTCTTTTGATTTTAAATCTGCTTTGAACTTCAGATCAATCTCTAAGTAAAAGGCAGTACTAAAGTCTGATTTTGTGGTGGATGTGTTCAAATGTGATCATCTTAATTCAAGTGATGAAGGATGGTGAAAGTCTGACAGTATTGAGCACTACTTTAAGGTTAAACCTGCATGGTGTAAAATGGTTGAAGATGATTAACAGTTGCAAATTAACATTCATTAGAAATTTATAAAAGTAATCAAAATGTACTCAAAAGTAATTAGTTACATTACTTTATTAAAGTAATTAAAAAAGTTACACTACTATTACATTTTAAATAGGGTAACTTGTAATCTGTAACCTATTACATTTCCAAAGTAACCTTCCCAACACTGCTTATAGGTAAGTAATGATAATTTGTAACTGATATGAAACTTAATAGGTAGCCAGTGCAGAGACTGTAGAATTGGGGTAATATGATCATATCTTCTTGACCTGGTAAGGACCCTAGGCGCTGCAGTTTGGACTACCTGTAGCATTTTTATTAAAGATGCAGGACAACCACCTAGAAGTGCGTTACAATAGTCCAGTCTAGAGGTCATGAATGCATGAACTAGCTTTTCTGCATCAGAAACAGATAACAAGTTTTATTGCATGGCTATGTTTCTATGATGGAAGAATGCAGTTTTTGTAACATGGGAAATATGATTTTAGAAAAACAAGCTGTCGTCTAATATAACACCCAGATTTTTTACTTTAGAAGAAGTAACAGTTCATCTTTCTAGTTAAAAATTGTAACCCAAGAGATTCTGTGTACTGTTTTTTGGTCCAATAATGTTTTATCCAAGTTTAATAGGAGAAAATTATTGGTCATCCAATCTTTTAAATTTCTTAAACACTCTGTTAGCTTAGATAATTTAAAAGTTTCATCTGGTCTTGTTGAAATATATAGTTGAGTATCAGCAGCATAACAGTGGAAACTAATATTGTATTTTCTAAGAATATTAATGTAAATTGCAGAGGACCTAGGACAGATCCTTGTGGCACTCAATGTTTTACTGGTAAAAACTGAGATGACTCCCCATTTAAATAAACAAAGTGGTAGCGATCGAACAAGTAGAATCTTAGTCATTTTAAGCCTGCCCTTAAATAACTGTGTAGTTTTGTAATCGATCTATGAGTATGTCATGATCTATGGTGTCGAACGCAGCACTAAGATCAAGTAAAACTAGAAATGAGATGCAGCCTTGATCTGACGCAAGAAGCAGGTCATTTGTAATTTTAACAAGTGCTGTTTCTGTGCTATGGTGGGGCCTGAAACCTTACTGAAATCTTCATACAGACCTAAAGATAATGATAAGTTAATAATAGTGAAAAGCGGTTCTTCTGCTACAGGTTACAACTCTTTCAGTAATTTAGTGGGTACAGGATCTAATAAACATGTTGTTGGTTTAGATACAGTGATAAGTTTATTTAGCTCTTCCTGTCCTATAGTTGTAAAGCACTGCAGTTTGTCTTTGGGTGCGATGGATGAAACTGAAGTATTAGATATAAATAAAAACCTTGGATTGTTTTGGTTATTTTCTATGAGTTTGTGGACATGCTCGGCCCTGGCAGTTTTTAGAGCCTGTCTATAGCTGTACATACTGTTTTTCTATGCAATTGTAAAAAAAAAGTTTCCATTTGCCCTCAAGACTAAGAGTTTCTTTCTTGAGAGAGAGGGTATTACTATTGTACCATGGCACAGTACGATTTTCTCTAACCTTTTTTCAATTTGTGTGGGGCAACAGCTTCTAATGTTTTAGAGAAATTAGTGCCAATGTTGTCAGTCATTTTGTCTAATTCATGTGTATTTTTCGGTACAAATAGCAGTTAAGATAAATCAGGCAGGTTATTTGTGAATCTGTCTTTGGTGGCTGGAACAATAGTTCTGACCAGACGGTAACGCTGAGACTTACTGTGTAGTTAATATTAGTAATATGCAGCATGCACGATATAAGGAAATGGTTTGTAACATCATCACTTTGAGGTACGATATCTATATCAGTAAGATCGATTCCATGTGGCGGCATGTGGCTGAGTGGTTCAAGTAGGTTGTCTACAAATTGGAAGGTTGGTGGTTCAATCCCCGGCTCCATCTGACCAAGTGTCGAGGTGTCCTTAAGCAAGACACCTAACCCCAGCTGCTCCTGACGAGCTGGATGGCGGCTTGAATGGCTGACACCGCAGTCGGTGTATGAATGACTGTGTGAATGGGTGAATGTGAGGCAAATTGTAAAGCGCTTTGGATTGCCATGTGGTCTGTTGAAAGCGCTATATAAATGCAGTCCATTTACCATTTACCATGCGATATAATTAAATCTAGTGTATGATTAAAATGATGAGTGGGCCCAGTGAAATTTTGCTTGACTCCAACAGAGTTTATTAGGTCATTACTCAAGTCCTAATGCATCATTTGTATTATCAACGTGAATATTAAAATCTCAGACAACTAGCGTTTTACCAACTGTAACCAGAAGGTCTGAGAGGAAATCTGCAAATTCTTTTAGGACTTCTGTATGCGGCCCTGTTGGTCTATACACAGTAGCCAGAGCAAGAGATACATTAGATAGCAGAAGTATTTTGAATGATTTATACCTGTATCCTGTTTTCTGGGTAACATTGAGAATATCACTATATATTGTTGCAACACCTACGCCACGACCAGTCTGATGGGGCTCATGCTTATAACAGTAGTTTGGTGGAGTAAACTCATTTAGACCAAAATAATCATTTGGTTTTTGCCAGGTTTCAGTCAAGCGGAGTAAATCAAAACTATTATCTGTGATCATATAATTTACAATAACTGCTTTGTTTAGAAGCCCAAACTTTAGTAAATTATTTTTTTAAGACATACAGTACATAAAATGCCCTTTGCGAGTAAAACAAATGTTACAAATTAGTATTTCTGAAAAAAATTAAACTGATTTCATCGGGCCTTATTAGAGTGTGGTAATTTCAACATTTACTATTACTGTTATTATTATTATTATTATTATTATCATTACTTTTATTATTACTACTACTACTACTGTTAGTATGGTTCGGCCTGTTTTTTTTTTTTTTTTGTAAATAAAGCACTATTTTTTTTTTTCAGTGTCCATTGTAAAGCTATCGGTTAATTAATCGGTATTGGCCAGTGTGGTCCAACCTAGTTATCGGTATCAGCAAAATCCAATATCGGTCGACCTCTACCTCAACCCATTTCCCAGCAGAACACTGGTCAGGGCACACAACTACATCTGCTGATCTGTTTTCTTTCCATAGAGCATCTGATGTCATCTCTTTCCAAGATAAACAAAACACATGCACCGGAAATCCACTTGATCTAAAAGAAAATGTGATTTATCAGACCAAGCAACCTTTTTCTATCTTCTATTTTCTATTTTCTATAGTCGAGTGGCTATGCAGCCCCATACACAGCAAACTGCAATGTGCTGTGTTCTGACACCTTTTTATCATGGCTACCATTAAGTTTAATAAGCTACAGTAGCTCTTCTGTATGATCGGACCTGATGGGCTAGCCTTCACTCCTCATGTTCATCAGTAAGCCTTGGGCATCCATGACCCTGTTGCTGGTTAACCAGTTGTACTTGGCATTTTGGAGATGCTTTGACCCAGTCATCTAATCATCACTATTTCTCAATGTCACTTTTTATTTTACAGTAAACATGCAGTTTTATTGTACCAGTACAGCCAAAATATCACTATATATCACTATATATTGTTGCAACACCTACGCCACGACCAGTCTGATGGGGCTCATGCTTATAACAGTAGTTTGGTGGAGTAAACTCATTTAGACCAAAATAATCATTTGGTTTTTGCCAGGTTTCAGTCAAGCGGAGTAAATCAAAACTATTATCTGTGATCATATAATTTACAATAACTGCTTTGTTTAGAAGCCCAAACTTTAGTAAATTATTTTTTTAAGACATACAGTACATAAAATGCCCTTTGCGAGTAAAACAAATGTTACAAATTATAATAAGAATAATCTTAATGGAATGATAAAAAGCAAAACATTTATTTCCAGAATGAAATTTAATAAAGACAATGATTAATTATAATTTCAAAATATTTTTATTTTTGTACAGAAGACAGCTGTAAATTGCAAATGATGTAACTCTATGATAGTATCTATAATACTTTGCAACTGTCTTCAAATTATGTTTTAACATTTTGCCATTATTATATACAGTAATACTGTAATCTTTGTAAGTGTTTTTTTATTTCTGACAGCCTAAATTCTACAATTCAAAATTCATGCATTAAAAGGTTTAAACACTACAATTCTCTGCTTAAGCATAAATTTAGAAAAATTCTAAAGCAAATCCATTGCAGCAAAACCATTACCTATCATACTTATTTTCAGTTGAAACCCAGCCTTTTTGTCAAGTGCTGAATCTTACCTTGAATGTTGACAGTAGTTCTATATCCATTAAGTTCAATGTTGTGAGTTATTGGGCCCCAGAGATTTTCATTTCTGAATAATTTCTCAGTTTGACAGGTAATGTGTTAGAATGGTGCATATGTATCCTAAATACAAATAACTGATTTGTTTAAGCAAATTAGTCATCCAGCTAGTGCTGACATGCAACAGTGAACACTTTGCAAAACTCAACATTTTACCTCTAAACCTTCTGGAAATCTCAGACATTGGAGGCACAAGCCCAACATGCAAAATATGAAATGTGTATCAAAATAAATGTGGTGGCAACTGGGATCTTTGAGGTTGAGCATACTTTTGCATACTGAGGTTAAGAAACATGGCATTGTCTAAAACTGTGGTATAGATATAACATTAATATTGCATGGTGTGACACAAAATACAGAAGTCATCCTCTTGTAGGTCTCCCTCTTCATCAAATTTCCATTTGATTTTTACACAGTTTCCAGATAAATGAAACACCAGTTACCATACACTTTCAGTAGACAAACATTAGAAGCACTCCAGAACAGTGTTTTACACATTATTTGATGTTATTATCGTTGTATATTTTTTTTTTTCTTTTTAATACTTTCTTTGCTTTTCCAGATACTGTCACACTTGTCTCTTTTTAGAAGATTTAATGGTGGGAATTGTAGTGGAAACTGAGTAGATCAAATCAAAATGCAGAAAACCAGGTGAGAAAAAAAAAACAATTTCATAGGGCCCTAATCATGTAATTTTGGTTAAACTTTTATTAAATTGATGTGAAAATGTATACATTTCATGATTTTAATTAATTAGACTTGCTTTATTAATAATTGATTAATACACTTTAGTTTAACTTTTAAAAAGTAATGAAGAAAAATTTAAATGGAAAAAACGGAATCCAGAAAAATGTAATAATGGAATTTGGAAATAAATAAAAATAGTATTTCTGAAAAAAATTAAACTGATTTCATCGGGCCTTATTAGAGTGTGGTAATTTCAACATTTACTATTACTGTTATTATTATTATTATTATTATTATCATTACTTTTATTATTACTACTACTACTACTGTTAGTATGGTTCGGCCTGTTTTTTTTTTTTTTTTGTAAATAAAGCACTATTTTTTTTTTTCAGTGTCCATTGTAAAGCTATCGGTTAATTAATCGGTATTGGCCAGTGTGGTCCAACCTAGTTATCGGTATCAGCAAAATCCAATATCGGTCGACCTCTACCTCAACCCATTTCCCAGCAGAACACTGGTCAGGGCACACAACTACATCTGCTGATCTGTTTTCTTTCCATAGAGCATCTGATGTCATCTCTTTCCAAGATAAACAAAACACATGCACCGGAAATCCACTTGATCTAAAAGAAAATGTGATTTATCAGACCAAGCAACCTTTTTCTATCTTCTATTTTCTATTTTCTATAGTCGAGTGGCTATGCAGCCCCATACACAGCAAACTGCAATGTGCTGTGTTCTGACACCTTTTTATCATGGCTACCATTAAGTTTAATAAGCTACAGTAGCTCTTCTGTATGATCGGACCTGATGGGCTAGCCTTCACTCCTCATGTTCATCAGTAAGCCTTGGGCATCCATGACCCTGTTGCTGGTTAACCAGTTGTACTTGGCATTTTGGAGATGCTTTGACCCAGTCATCTAATCATCACTATTTCTCAATGTCACTTTTTATTTTACAGTAAACATGCAGTTTTATTGTACCAGTACAGCCAAAATACCAAAATAGTGATGACACACAGGTAGTGTTTAAACACAGGTAGTGTTTAAAAGTTACAGAGCATGTCTTTTATCATCAAACATATTTATGAAAAATTTTGAGTGAATCTCAAATGTGTTAACAATTTAGGTGGTGTTTCATGAGATACACAAGACATACATATAATATAATAGCCTTTTTCTTGGCAGTGAGATTGTTTGTTCCACATTTATCAGGAACCCAGTTCAAACCTTCAATATTCCAAAACTACAAACACATACGTATACAAGTGGGTGGAAATAGTATCAGGGGGTGGATATGTGTAGGTTTAGGCATGGAAATGGGATCCAGGGGGTGGAGATGGGTAGGTTTAGGGGCAGAAGTGGGATCCAGGGGGTGGAGATGGGGAGGTTTAAGGGCGGAAGTGGGATCCAGGGGGTGGAGACGGGGAGGTTTAGGTGGGGAGATAAGTAGATTTAGGGCTGGAAATGGGATATAAGGGGGTGGAAATGGGATCCATAGTGTGGAGATTGGTAGGTTTAGTGGTGGAAATGGGATCCAGGAGGTGGAGATGGGTAGGTTTAGGTGCGCAAATTGGATCCAAGGGGCGGAGATGGGTAGGTATCTACCTGTGGTCTTTAGAGCAAAGGTACAGCCATCGCTTTCTTTAGACTGTTAAAAGAAGCTGGCAATAAGATAAATAAATAATATTAATAAACATATAGTTTCATGATGTCTTTGGGGATTCAAATAAAGGCTCAAACTATATGTTTCATGCTCAGAGAAGCAAACAACATGCAAGGTAAAAAAGATGTGGTGTAAATCCCACAATGCAAATATGGTGGTTTCTGTGTTTTCCTTTTGAATGATAAAATAAATAACTGGCACGGAATAAGAATTTATTTACACATTTTAATGGAACAATAAATATTTTATATCAGCAAAAATAAAACCATCTTGAAGTGTTGAAGACCCTCAACTGATTCCCAGCATTTCCAATGACACCATGTAGGAGATGGACATGCAAAAGTTATTAACACAAAATCACACAACAAGAGTCACTGTGCACCAAATTCACAAATAAAAATGTTAATACGTATTCAAGGCCCACTAACAAATGAGGCCTTTCATGGTAATCATATTTTACATGTTTCATAATATAAATGTCGACGGCACTGTATAATACATTTTTAAAAAATGCATTGTTTCATATGCATTTATAACATTTCTTCATGAAGTTTGACGTGTTGAATACAAAAATCATGTTTTTTACGAATCACCTGTGTTCAAAAAAAAAAAATGTTGACAACTTATACAAGCTAATCTGTTATTACTCATTCATAAAAATGACATGGTACATGCTTATGCATGCGGTGCGGTGGGCCTGATGACTGCCAGAGCCAACCTATCCCGTCGCATCAGAGAGGCTAAGAGACAGTACTCCAGGTGTCAGGACAGATAAGGACCCAAGAGCAGATGAGGCTAAAAAAGTCAGTTTTATTAACAGAAGGATGGCGATGGCCTAATGTCCCCAAAAAATGCCACAGTCCTTAGCTTTCGAATGCACAGCGTACAGGAAAGCGATCAGCCTCAGTGAGCACCAGGGTGTAAGAGGGCAACGAATCCGAGACAGGAGACAGGAGACAGGAGAATGGTCGAGCAAACGGGTGGTCAAGTGAGGTGCAGACAGGGCTGAGAACTGCGGGCAGCAACGGCGTCAAAAACAGGCCAGGTCGAGAACTAGATGAACAGTCCGAGATACTCTGAGGGCAAAACACACGTTATACCAACTGGGCAGACAAACAAACTAGAGGAGCGACAGAACGGATCTGAAGCTGAAAATGCTAAATAATCACAGAACACAGAATACAGATATCAAGCAGAATAAATAGGGTGAGTAACGAGATAAAGGGAACAGGCGCATCAGACAGCTGCAGCATAAATTGCTAAACGGGATCAGCTGGCGCTAGGGCGAAGGGGATGGAAACCAGAGAAAATAGATTAAAATAAACGAGAGAGAAAAAACGGGAAACAAAATGAATTAAACGATAGAAAAATGAGCTGAAATGAAAAAAAATAAAAATAAAAAGAGAAAATAAAGAGAAAAAAGGACCGATCATAACTGTCCTGACAGTACCCCCTCCCCCAGGAGTGCCTCACGGCGCACCTGAGGAAGAAGGACCACGTTGGGGAAACTTGTCGATGAGAAAATGGTCCAGGACGTCCTGAGCTGGGACCCAATATCTTTCCTCCGAACCATACTCCTCCCAGTCCACTAGGTACTGGTGTCCCCGCCCACGATGTCTGGAGTCTAAGATTCTCCTAACCTTATAAGCAGGAGAACTGTCAACTATAAAGGGAGGGGGGGGGTGACAGGGGATGACACAGTTGGGGAATGGGGAGAATGCAAGACAGGCTTGAAACATAAAAAACAGGGTTTCCCCCATGTGAAGAGAATTGGGCAACCGAACACGGACCATGGAAATCAGGTATGGCCCAATGAACTTAGTTGCCAGTTTTTGTGATGGGACCCTCATTGGCAAATCTTTGGTGGACAGCTATACGCGCTGTCCGCAGACATAACCTAGGGTGATGGTACGCGGCGGTCTTAGAGTGTCCACTAGCTCGGATAAGCGCCACCCTGGCCCTCATCCAGGGACAGCTGCCTAGGTGCCCTGGGAAGAAAACAGTGGGGGTTGATAACCTAGACTACACATGAAGGGGGACATACCTGTTGCCGACACCAGTAATGAGTTGTGAGCATATTCTGCCCACGTCAGTTGATGACTCCAGGAAGAGGGGTTATGGGATGCCAGGCAGTGAAGCATCCGACCGAGATCCTGGTTGGTGCGCTCAGTCTGGCCATTGGTCTGCGGATGAAAGCCTGACGACAGACTCGCGGAGGCTCCATTTATCTCCAGAACTCTCTCCAAAAATGTGAAAGGAACTGGGGACCGCTGTCAGAAACCATGTCCTCCGTAAGGCCGTGGATCCAGAAGATGTAATCAATGACCACCCAGGCCATTTCTTTAGCCAAGAGGAGTTTGGCAATGGGAACGAAGTGGACCGCTTTGGAAAAGCAATCCACTATGGTGAGAATTACCGTATTACCACTGGATGGAGGTAGTCCAACAACGAAATCGGGCATGAAGAGCAGACCCGTGGGACACGCCGTGGGCACCCCGACTCTCTCTTGCACTCATCTGCCGAGCTCTTCGATTCACCAGGTAAGCACCCCGAGCACACAATTCTTGTGTGGATTTATAGTGTCGGGAGGCGGGTCGCCTGGAGAAGCAGAAAGAATCGACAGCGTGTCGGGTTTAACTTTTTTGGACCTGGGTCAGTAAGAGAGGGTGAAGTCAAAGCGCCCAAAGAAGAGCACCCACCGAGCCTTTCTGGCGTTTAGCCGTCGTGCCAACCAGATGTATTCCAGGTTCTCATGGTCAGTCCACACCAGAAATGGAATGGCCGCTTCCTCTAGCCAGTGACGCCATTCCCCCAAGGCCAGTCAAACAACCAACAACTCGTGATCCCCAATTTCGTAGTTTCATTCTGCGGTAGACAAATGGTGTGAGAAAAAGGCACACGGATGTATTTTATTATCTAGAGGAGATACCTGGGAGAGTACAGCACCGACACCAACCTCTGACGCATTCACCTCCACCACGAACTGCCGGGAAGGAATCTACATTTTAATTCATTGAACGCTGCATGAGCATCCGCTGACCAACTGAAACTGACGTTGATGGAGGTTTACGTGGTCAGAGGGGCTGCCACATGCCCAAAGTTCCTGATGAATCGCCGATAAAAATTGGTGAAACCCAGGAACTGCTGTAACGCCTTACGGGAATCAGGTGCTGTCCATTCGGAAACGGCTCTCACCTTCCCAGGGTCCATGCAAATCCCCCCCATCGAAATTATGTGTTCCAATAATGAAACTGACTAAATGTGGAAATCACACTTCTCCACCTTAATGAACAGCTGATTCTCTAACAGCCGCTGAAGCACTTGTCGGACGTGCTGGACATGTGCCTAAAAAGAATTAGAGAAAATTAACATATCATCTAAATAAACGAAAATGAATCTATCGATATTGTCTCTCAGCACGTCATTGACAAGTGCTTGAAAGACCTCTGGGGCATTGGATAAGCCAAAGGGAAGAACCTGATATTCGAAGTGCCCATGAGGCGTGCTAAATGCAGTCTTCCATTCGTCCGCCTCCCTGATCCGCACCAGATGGTAAGCATTGCGAAGGTCCAATTTCGTGAAAAACTCAGCCCCCTGCAAGAGGTCGAAGACCGAAGACATCAGCGGCAGAGTGTACCGATTCTTAACTGTAATGTCATTCAACCCTCGATAATCTATGACGCAGAGAGCCATTCTTTTTTTTTCACGAAAAAGAACTCCACTCCGGCTGGAGAGGAAGAGGGACGAATAATACTGGCTGCCAGAGAATCACTTAAATACTTCTCCATTGCTTCGCGCTCAGGCGCGCATAGAGAGTACAGTTGTCCGCGAGGCGGAGAAGCACCAGGAAGGAGATCAATGGCACAATCATACAGTCGGTGGGGAAGAGATACTGTCACAGTGTCTGGGTTGCGTTTCCTGGATGTCCACTAGGTTTCCTCCGTTCCCACGGTGTCTGTCATATTATCACTTCCTGTTTCCTTATTTGGTCACCTTCCTCCTTGTTTTAGTTAATTGATTGTTCCCCACCTGTCTCCAGTTTCCCCATTATCCTTTTGTGTATTTATTGACTCTGGGCTCACGTGGGAGGGACCAGAGCCACCGTCTCACCAGGGCAGAAGGAGAAAGCCAGCGACACTGCCCATGATGACCACGGGTCCAGCACCACAGCACAACATGGCCGCCAACCCAGCGCCGCTGCGGTGCATGGCCACCAACCCCGCACCACGGGGCAAGATGGAAGCCAGCCTCACACCACAGTGCAAGATGGCTGCCAGCTCAGCACCAACGCCCAAGATGGCCGCTGACACCTTTCTCGAGTACTTCGAGATGTTATCAAGGATCCTAGAGGTTCCCAAGATGGTTCACGTCATGGCTGCAGAGCCAGCGCCTCAGCACAAGATGGCCGCCAGCCCAGCGCCACAGCACAAAATGGCCGCCAGCCCAGAGCCACACCCCAAGATGGCCGCCAGCCCAGCGCCACAGCACAAGATGGCTGCCAGCTTAGAACCACAGCACAAGATGGCGCCAGCCCAGCGCCACAGCACAAGATGGCCGACTCAACGCCTGAGTCTCCAGACAAGGTGCCACCGACTCGCCATCATAGAGGACGGTGGAGGAGGAGACAGGCGTCTACCATTCCTCAAAGCCCGGAGAATGCTCCCGAGCGGGCCGCTGCCGTCCAGAAGGACGTTCCCGAGCGGGCCGCTGCCTTCCAGGCCGCTGCCGTCCAGGAGGATGTTCTAGAGCAGGCCGTCGCTGTCCCCAAGGCAGTGCCCGATGCCGCTCCGGAGGCCGAGGCCGAGCCCGAGGCCGTTCCAGAGGCGGTGCCCGAAGCCGAGGTGTCTCACTTCTCCACAGGCAGTCCTAAGTCAAGTCAGGTGCCCATTGACTCTCCAGAGTCGAGTCAGGTTCCAGTTGACCCTCCAGAGTCGAGTCAGGTTCCAGTTGACCCTCCAGAGTCGAGTCAGGTTCCAGTTGACCCTCCAGAGTCGAATCAGGTTCCAGTTGACCCTCCAGAGTCGAATCAGGTTCCAGTTGACCCTCCAGAGTCGAGTCAGGTTCCAGTTGACCCTCCAGAGTCGAGTCAGGTTCCAGTGAACTCTCCAGAGTCGAGTCAGGTTCCAGTGAACTCTCCAGAGTCGAGTCAGGTTCCAGTGAACTCTCCAGAGTCGAGTCAGGTGTTCGTGGACCCTCCAGAGTCAGGGCTAGTCACCGCTGACCCTCCAGAGTCAGGGCTAGTCACCGCTGATCCTCCAGAGTCAGGGCAAGTCACCGATGATCCTCCAGAGTCAGGGCTAGTCACCGATGATCTTCCTGAGTCAGGGCTAGTCACTGATGACCTTCCAGAGCCAGGGCTAGGTACCATGGACTTTCCTGAGACAAGGCTGGTCACCGTTGAACTTTCTGAGTCAAGTCAAGTCACTGGGTGGCCTTCTGCTCCGCCCTGTTGGACTCCGGCATCGACCACAGGGGCATGGTGGTCATCTGCTCTGCCCTGGGGGACTCCGACGTCGACCACGAGGACATGGTGGTCATCTGCTCCGCCCTGGGGGACTCCGCCCTGACCACACGGTTGTGGTGGTTTTCTGCTCCGCCCTGGAGGGTTTCCGCCTTGACCACAGGTTGTGGTGGTCGTCTGTTCCGCCCTGGTGGGCGCCACGTGATGTCCTTCTGGACTCATGTTTTGTGTTTCTTGTCTTCTGTTATGTTTTCTGTCTGTTCCCCTCTGTGAGCCTGGCCCTCCGTCCCTCTCCCTGAACCTCCTCGGTCCACCTCCCTCCTGGTCTCCCTGTTTTGTATTTTCTATTCTGGTGCCTGTTCCCCATGTTTTTCTTTTCTGACCCTCCGTCCCTCCCCCTGAGCCTCCGCCTGTCCACCTCCCTCCTGGTTTCTGTGTTGTCTATCGTGGAGCGTCTGGAAGCCGCTCCGTAGAGGGGGGGTTCTGTCACAGTGTCTGGGTTGTGTTCCCTGGGTGTCCACTAGGTGTCCTCCGTTCCCACGGTGTCTGTCATATTATCACTTCCTGTTTCCTTATTTGGTCACCTTCCTCCTTGTTTTAGTTAATTGATTGTTCCCCGCCTGTCTCCAGTTTCCCCATTATCCTTTTGTGTATTCATACCCGGTCAGTCTTTGTCACGGAGTCCTTGTTTTATGTGTGATACTAATCATAGTCTGCTCTTGCCGTGTGTTCTTGTTTTGTTTTTCTGTTTATTGGATATTCCAGTTATGACCCTGCCTGGACTGTTTACCCTTTTTGGATTGCCCCTCAATAGATCCCTTACCTGCACTTGGATCTCTCCTGTGTTTCCTGTATCACCGAACGTGACAAATAAAGCCTTGGACCTGCTGAAGACCGCCCGCAGATCATGGTAACAGTCAGGAACTCTGGAAAGATCAGCCTTCTCCTCCTGTAGGGAAACAGAAACAGAGACCGGGAAGGGAGCAAACAGAAGGCAATGTGTGTGGCAATATTGACTCAATGACAGAACTGAATTGTCTGCCCAGTTAATGTTCGGCCCATGACGAACAAGCCAGGGATGACACAAAGTTATTCACCCTCGGCTCTGAGGGAAAGTGGATGGGAGAGGCCCAGGGGCGGTGTAGCGAAATCTTCCAGAGTGAGACGATCAAGACGCCCCACCAAATCAGCGATTTGAGCCGACAAGGCATCTACCGACTGACGGGTGAAAGACAGTTCCATCTTGTGACGGCCCAACATCGCTCCTTGATGCTCCAAAGCAGACTGGCAAGCAGAGCCTTCCGCTGGGTCCATTCTTGGTCAGTGTGTGGTGTCAGGACAGATAATGACCGAAGAGCGGATGAGGCTGAAAAAGTCAGTTTTATTAACAGAAGGATGTTGATGGCCTAATGTCCCCAAAAACAACAACAACAAAAAACTCAACACGGGAAAAATGGTACAGTCCTTAGCTTTCGACTGCGCAACGTACAGGAAAGCGATCAGCCTCCGTGAGCACCAGGGGAGAAGAGGGCAACGAATCCGAGATGGGAGACAGGAGAGCGGTCGAGCAGACGGGTGGTCAAGCGAGGTGCAGACAGGGCTGAGAACGGGGGGCAGCAATGGGGTCGAAACAGGCCAGGCCGAGAACCAGATAAACAGTCTGAGCTACTCTTGAGGGCAAAACACACGTCACCAACTGGGCAAACAAACAAACTATTGCTCAGAATATAATCACAGAAAACACTGACAAAGAGTACAGAAATCAAGCAGAATAAATAGGGTGAGTAACGAGATAAAGGGAACAGGTGCGTCAGACAGCCGCAGCATAAATTGCTAAACGGGATCAGTTGGTGCTAGGGCGAAGGGGAGGGAAACCAGAGAAAATTGATTAAAATAAATGAGAGCGAAAAAATGGGAACCAAAACAATTGAAACTATAGAAAAATGAGCTGAAACGAAAAAAAATAAATAAATAAAAGAGAGAGAAAAAAAGAAAAAAAAGGACAGATCATACCCGAGTCCTGACACAAGGAGGATAGTATTGTATATATTGTACCCGGATGAGCAGTAAGCTCAATGTTTATTCATTTTTGGGGAAAACATCTTAAGTTGTCACTTATGTATGTAAACCTCATTAATTCTCCTCAGAGCAATACAAAAGTCCCAGACCTCCCCAGTAGAGGGCACTCACAACTCATAAACAATAATGTCAGGAGTCCAGAGGTCTTTGACAGGAAGAGATATCTTCGTAATGCCGTCACAGGCTTCTGGATCCCAAATCAGGAACTCATGGAACCAGTACTAAAACGAAACAAGATTGAAGAACAGGATTTCAAAATATTCAGGTGATCATTCAAACATCTCTTAATGTTCATGCACCAAACCTACCAGCCTGAGCCAGAGAAATGTGGTGATATTGTGTTTTTTCATTCTGCAAAACAGAATAAGCATCAGATTTTTAGACACAAGTACAATTTACACAACCAGAGACATACCGCTGGTCCTGCACTGACTCACCACTCCAAAGATGGCATAGAGAGTGAAGGAGATGTTGGTTATGGTGGGGCTGCTGAGGTTGACAGAAGGTCTGAAGGACTTCTTGTCAATGACGTCCTGCAGAGAGTCGTAGGTGGGTCCACTTTGTCCTTCTTCACATTGGAGCATATTTGCCAGACACGACACTTAACATGACCATAAACCAGGGAAACTTGCTTAGCAGCTTCTTTGATGCCCATTTATTAGCATGTATTAGCATTATTTATCTGCAGTCAGTTAACAAATGCTGCGTTACACAGTATTTTTGTATATAGGCATCCCAAAAAGAATTTGGAAACTTAAATGCACTTCAAAATTTACAGATATTTCACAAAAAAAAAGTTACACGTCTATGGTGACTTTGATAACATTATACAAATATTTAGGCTGTGTTCAATATAAACAGAAAAACTATTCCAACATTAAATGTATATTGTTTGATCATCCTTAATGGATATTTCTAGCATATTTAACTTTAACAGTGAATTAAAAGTATTTTCTTTCTAGTGCACATTGTCAAATCTTATAAATGGACATATAAAGCATATTTGAGTGTATCCCATATTTAATACATAAACAATAGACAAAACTCTAAAGCCGATCCTGCAACATGGGATAAGATTAACAGTTTAACATTTTAGAAATTTGCAACAAGTGAAGAAATCACATTTCAATTGCAGAAGCTGTAATTACTTGAAAAAAGCCTAAGAAAGTAAAAATACATCACATTATAATTGATTTGACCCAACAACACTGACGAAGATAAATATGTGAATGTTATATCATTGTTTGGAATTCATAGCAAAAAAAAAAAAAAAAACACCCACGGACAAAAAGACAATTGATTTGGTATAAATGGTAATTCTGAATCACTGGAGATTTTGCATAGTTGTTTTTAACAAAGACAAAATTATAACGGACCAGCGCTGACCCGAAACATTAATTCTGCCATGTTCATATAACTTTGAATTCATTACCTGTAAGTAGAATGAAAAATTCCAAAAAAAAAACCGCCAAATATGTCCCATAATGCTAGTGTGGATGAGATATCCTTTTGTTCTGCTCACCATTTACTTCCACAGATGAAATCTGATGACTTTCCTGGCACTATCATGTGTGGTTACTGTCACAGGGTCTGGGTTGTGTCCCTGGGTTTCCACTAGATGTCCCCCTTTCTCACGGTGTCTGTCACCTTATCACTTCCTGTTCCCTTATTTGGTCACCTTCCTCCTTGTTAGTAATTGATTGTTCCCCACCTGTCTCCTGTTCCCTCATTATCCTTCTGTGTATTTATACCCGGTCTGTCTGAGTCTGTGTTACGGAGTCCTTGTTTAATGTTGATGTTTATTCATGTCCGTCATCTTGCCTTGCCTTGCCTTGTCTTCGTGTTTTGTTTATGTTTGTTTGATATCGACCCCTGCCTGGACTGTTTATTCTTTGGATTGCCCCTTTAATAAAGTCACATACCTGCACTTGGATCTCTCCGTGTTTCTTGAACCACCAGACGTGACAGAAGGACTCCGTCCCACTGAGATCCAGCGGTATGTCTTTTCCCCGTTCCCCAGCCAAGATGGCGGAGCGGAGAGCTCAGTATCTCCGGCTGATCGCCCTCCGTCAAGAGGGCAATGAGGTGGGTGCCCTGGCACAGGTGTTCTGGTCCCTGGCCGAGGGTATGGGATACAACGATGCCGCCCTAAAGGACTATTTTAATGGCGGGCTGGATGATCCAGTGTCTCAGGAGGAGATGGCGCAGTTGGAGACACTGGAATTCTGGGAATTTGTGCGCTACCTGCAACATCGGCTTCGGTGGGATGCCCCAGCCACTTCTGTCTCTTCCGGCGGGGTGGTCGTCAGCCCAGCACCACTGCCCAGGATGGCAACCAGCCAAGCGCTACAACCCAAGATGGCCGCCAGTCCAGCACCACTGCCCAAACTGGCCGCCAGCCCAGAGCCACAGCACAAGATGGCCGACTCAACGCCTGAGTCTCCAGACAAGGTGTCACCGACTCGCCAACATAGAGGGCGGAGGAGGAGGAGACAGGCGTCTACCGTTCCTCAAGGCCCAGAGGACGTTCCCGAGGCGGTGCCCGATGCTGTTCCGGAGACCGAGGCGGTGCCCGATGCTGTTCCGGAGACCGAGGCGGTGCCCGATGCTGTTCAGGAGGCCGAGGCGGTGCCCGAAGCCGAGGCGGTGCCCGATGCTGTTCCGGAGGCCGAGGCGGTGCCCGATGCCGAGGCGGTGCCCGATGCTGTTCCGGAGGCCGAAGCGGTGCCCGATGCCGAGGCGGTGCCCGATGCTGTTCCGGAGGCCGAGGCGGTGCCCGATGCTGTTCCGGAGGCCGAGGCGGTGCCCGATACTGTTCCGGAGGCCGAGGCGGTGCCCGATGCCGAGGCGGTGCCCGATGCCGATGCTGTTCCGGAGGCCGAGGCGGTGCCCGATGCCGAGGCGGTGCCCGATGCCGAGGCGGTGCCCGATACTGTTCCGGAGGCCGAGGCGGTGCCCGATGCCGAGGCGGTGCCCGATGCTGTTCCGGAGGCCGAGGCGGTGCCCGATGCTGTTCCGGAGGCCGAGGCGGTGCCCGATGCCGAGGCGGTGCCCGAAGCCGAGGCGGTGCCCGATGCTGTTCCGGAGGCCGAGGCGGTGCCCGATGCTGTTCCGGAGGCCGAGGCGGTGCCCGATGCTGAGGCGGTGCCCGATGCTGAGGCGGTGCCCGATGCCGAGGCGGTGCCCGATGCCGAGGCGGTGCCCGATGCCGTTCCCGAGGCCGAGGCGGTGCCCGATGCCGTTCCCGATTCGGTGCCCAAGACCGGTCTAGAGTCAGGGCTAGTTCCTGTTGACCTTCCAGGGTCGAGTCAGGTCCCAGTGGACTCTCCAGGGTCGAGTCAGGTCCCAGTGGACTCTCCAGGGTCGAGTCAGGTCCCAGTGGACTCTCCAGGGTCGAGTCAGGTCCCAGTGGACTCTCCAGAGTCGAGTCAGGTCCCAGTGGACTCTCCAGAGTCGAGTCAGGTCCCAGTGGACTCTCCAGAGTCAGGGCCAGTCACTGATGACCTTCCAGAGTCAGGGCGGGTCACCGTTGAACGTTCAGAGTCAAATCAAGTCACTGGGTGGGCTGCTGCTCGGCCCTGTTGGACTCCGGCATCGACCACAGGGGGGTGGTGGTCATCCGCTCCGCCCTGGGGGACCCTGGCGTCGACTACACGGTTGTGGTGGTCCTCCGCTCCGCCCTGGGGGACTCTGGCGTCGACCACGAGGACGTGGTGGTCCTCTGCTCCGCCCTGGGGGGCTTCCGCTCTGACCACACGGTTGTGGTGGTCTTCTGCTCCGCCCTGGGGGGCTTCCGCTCTGACCACACGGACGTGGTGGTCTTCTGCTCCGCCCTGGGGGGCTTCCGCTCTGACCACACGGTTGTGGTGGTCTTCTGCTCCGCCCTGGGGGGCTTCCGCTCTGACCACACGGACGTGGTGGTCTTCTGCTCCGCCCTGGGGGGCTTCCGCTCTGACCACATGGACGTGGTGGTCTTCCGCTCCGCCCTGGGGGGCGCCTGCCCTGACTACACGGTTGTGGTGGTCTTCCGCTCCGCCCTGGAGGGCTCTGGCCTTGACCACAAGGGTGTGGTGGTCTTCTGCTCCGCCCTGGGGGGCTTCATGTTGTTTTTTTTTTTTTCCTTTGGTTTTTGTGTTAATGTCTGTCCCTGTTCCTCTCTGTGAGCCTGGCCCTCCGTCCCTCCCCCTGAACCTCCTCCGGTCCTCCTCCCTCCTGGTCTCTCTGTTTTGTGTCTACACTTCTGTTATCTGTTCGCCATGATTTTTTTTTCTGGCCCTCCGTCCCTCCCCCGAGCCTCCACCTGTCCGCCTCCCTCCTGGTCTCTGTTTTGTGTCTGTCGTGGAGCCGCTCCGTAGAGGGGGGGTACTGTCACAAGGTCTGGGTTGTGTCCCTGGGTTTCCACTAGATGTCCCCCTTTCTCACGGTGTCTGTCACCTTATCACTTCCTGTTCCCTTATTTGGTCACCTTCCTCCTTGTTAGTAATTGATTGTTCCCCACCTGTCTCCTGTTCCCTCATTATCCTTCTGTGTATTTATACCCGGTCTGTCTGAGTCTGTGTTACGGAGTCCTTGTTTAATGTTGATGTTTATTCATGTCCGTCATCTTGCCTTGCCTTGCCTTGCCTTGTCTTCGTGTTTTGTTTATGTTTGGATTTGTTGGATATCGACCCCTGCCTGGACTGTTTATTCTTTGGATTGCCCCTTTAATAAAGTCACATACCTGCACTTGGATCTCTCCGTGTTTCTTGAACCACCAGACGTGACAGTTACATGTTGTTTAACACCTCAGGTAACCACTGACCTATCCTATTCTAATAGCTTTGTATCCGTTTGGTTGAACTCATTAGTGATCTACTGTAACTTGTTTTTCCTGTACATGAAAAAACATGTTCCGTGCTACACATTTAATTAAAGGAAAGAACATGAGATTCACACTTGAGCTATTATGGCTCTTCAAGACATAAAATCTATTTTAGCATATTAAATCCACTTGAAAATATTTTCCGTTGTATTTATAGTTCTAGATTTCCACAAACTGTCCTGATCGTATGCTACTTAACATACTGATTTTTGAAAAGCATTTTCTTGTGGCTTTTTTTTACAGTCACATATTAAATTAATAACTATCATCAACTATAATTATTAATTTAGAAATGTATTAAACCATTTATTTCAATACATATATTTAACTTTTTACCACAATCATTTAAATGAATAAATCCTTAAAAACAAATAAACAAACAAACACCAAAACCAGAAGCAAAGTTTGTGTGATACTTAAATAATATTTAATTAATATTAGAATATTTGATAATAACAGTGACAAAAGTCATTGCCATTCATGATACCAAAGCCAACAAAACATCTTTTGGGTAAAACAGATAAAACAGAATGTCAGATTCAGTCTAAACACAAATACATGCTAAATACCAATACAAATACAAATACAGCTGCAAGCAGCAATTACAGGGCCAAGCACTACACCGGCAAATTTAGGAGATAAGCACGGCATGGAGCAACGCACCAAATGCAAAAATTACCAATTACAGCAATATTAAGATGATTGTAATTGAAATGACTGAAAAATCATTTAAATGGCTTATCACTTTTTACCAACAGGTGGAGCTGTTATCAAATCATTTTGGCATGTTCTGTGATAGATGACAATGGCACAATTTGAAGATCATCTTATTCAATTTTGGTAAAAATCGGATCAACAGCTGATGAGGAGTTCGAAAAAGTAGGTTAACAACATAGATCAAAATGGCGGACAGGCAGTTCAGCTTACTCTGGCATATTTGGAATCTATGTTGTCAGCATAAGACGGAATATTTTGAGACCAGTTTCATTGCAATAGGCTAGTGCAATAAAAAATATTAAAATTAGCATTTTTATGAGGGTAATTATTAATGGTTAATGATTGGTTTATTACTCTTGACCAATAGGTGGCGTTGTTACAAAATTGATGTGGCATGGTCAGTGTGAGGTGACAATGACAAATTCAATGTTTGGTGCTAAAATGTCAAAGCTTTATTGAGATACAGCCTCAAATGCATTTTGGCATCATTCCAGCAAATTCATTGATGTGCTAAATGAGAACAGTTTCGTATATCGACACGAAAGCCATAACTTTTAGTCGGCTCAATCTGGAGATGATATGATTCAATTTTAGTGAAAATCGGACAAACGGTCTAGGAGGAGTTCGAAAAAGTAGGTTTTGACTGAAAATCAACATGGCGGACAGGAAGTTCGTCCAAATAAGGAAAACTTGGTATCTATGTTTTTGCCTTGATCCAAGGAATCTATTAAGACCAGCGGCATTTCAATAGCCAGATTAATTCAAAATTTATTAGCCTTTTTGCAAATTTTGTTAGAACTGTTGACCACTAGGTGGCGCTGTTTTGAATTATTTTGAGTATCTTCAGGGGCTGGTGTTGTTGGTACATTCTGAGTTTCATAATATTACACCAATGCATTTGTTTAGTATAGCAAGATATAGGCATATGGTTTTTAAGTGCTAAATCACAACGTTACACGGTTTGTGTAAGGCGCAACCTAGCATGTTTGGTATCGTAG
The DNA here is from genome assembly GCF_963082965.1 of Carassius carassius. Classification (NCBI taxonomy): domain Eukaryota; kingdom Metazoa; phylum Chordata; class Actinopteri; order Cypriniformes; family Cyprinidae; genus Carassius; species Carassius carassius. The sequence continues at coordinate 18,954,998 of NC_081802.1, forward strand.
GACTCGGTAAGGTTTCAGGAGTTTAATTACAACCCGAATTCCGGAAAAGTTGGGACTTTTTTAAATTTTAATAAAGTTAAAACTAAAAGACTTTCAAATCACATGAGCCAATATTTTATTCACAATAGAACATAGATAACATAGCAAATGTTTAAACTGAGAAAGTTTACAATTTTATGCACAAAATGAGCTCATTTCAATTTTGATTTCTGCTACAGGTCTCAAAATAGTTGGGACGGGGCATGTTTACCATGGTGTAGTATCTCCTTTTCTTTTCAAAACAGTTTGAAGGCGTCTGGGCATTGAGGCTATGAGTTGCTGGAGTTTGCTGTTGTAATTTGGTCCCATTCTTGCCTTATATAGATTTCCAGCTGCTGAAGAGTTCGTGGTCTTCTTTGACGTATTTTTCGTTTAATGATGCGCCAAATGTTCTCTATAGGTGAAAGATCTGGACTGCAGGCAGGCCAGGTTAGCACCCGGACTCTTCTACGACGAAGCCATGCTGTTGTTATAGCTGCAGTATGTGGTTTTGCATTGTCCTGCTGAAATAAACAAGGCCTTCCCTGAAATAGACGTTGTTTGGAGGGAAGCATATGTTGCTCTAAAACCTTTATATACCTTTCAGCATTCACAGAGCCTTCCAAAACATGCAAGCTGCCCATACCGTATGCACTTATGCACCCCCATACCATCAGAGATGCTGGCTGAACTGAACGCTGATCACATGCTGGAAGGTCTCCCTCCTCTTTACCCCCGGAAGACACGGCGTCCGTGATTTCCAACAAGAATGTCAAATTTGGACTCGTCTGACCATAAAACACTATTCCACTTTGAAATAGTCCATTTTAAATGAGCCTTGGCCCACAGGACACGACGGCGCTTCTGGACCATGTTCACATATGGCTTCCTTTTTGCATAATTGAGCTTTAGTTGGCATCTGCTGATGGCACGGCGGATTGTGTTTACCGACAGTGGTTTCTGAAAGTATTCCTGGGCCCATTTAGTAATGTCATTGACACAATCATGCCGATGAGTGATGCAGTGTCGTCTGAGAGCCCGAAGACCACGGGCATCCAATAAAGGTCTCTGGCCTTGTCCCTTACGCACAGAGATTTCTCCAGTTTCTCTGAATCTTTTGATGATGTTATGCACTCTAGATGATGAGATTTGCAAAGCCTTTGCAATTTGACGTTGAGGAACATTGTTTTTAAAGTTTTCCACAATTTTTTTACGCAGTCTTTCACAGATTGGAGAGCCTCTGCCCATCTTTACTTCTGAGAGACTCTGCTTCTCTAAGACAAAGCTTTTATATCTAATCATGTTACAGACCTGCTATCAATTAACTTAATTAATCACTAGATGTTCTCCCAGCTGAATCTTTTCAAAACTGCTTGCTTTTTTAGCCATTTGTTGCCCCCGTGCCAACTTTTTTGAGACCTGTAGCAGGCATTAAATTTTAAATGAGCTAATTAAGTGGATAAAAGTATAAAATTTCTCAGTTTAAACATTTGCTACGTTATCTATGTTCTATTGTGAATATAAAATTGGCTCATGTGATTTGAAATTCCTTTAGTTTTCATTTTATTAAAATTTAAAAAACGTCCCAACTTTTCCAGAATTCGGGTTGTAGATGAGTCTCGTGAAAATAAGTCGACCACACCCAAAGTTATAAGCATTTGAAAAAAAACTATTCACCACTAGGTGGCGCTGTTTCGAAACATCTCACGCTCCTTCAGGACATTGTACTGATGACCCATACCAAGTTTCGTATCAATCCGTTAATGCGTTCTTAAAATACAGCACTTTAGCACAAAATTCCAAATGGCCAACAGTCAAAATGGCCGAAATGGTAAAATTGGATATGAGTTGACTCGGCATGTTGCCCTGAATCTAACATGACCAATTTTAGTTATAAGTTATAAGTTATAAGCAAAAATAGCAATTTTTCATATCTCCGGACCAGTAGGTGGTGCTGTGCCGAAACACAGCATGTAGCCTCAGGTCATGCTTATTATGACATGTACCAAGTTTGGCCTGGATATGATAAATCATTGCAGAGATACAGCCTTACGACTGTTTTGCAAGCTCTACGTAAAATTTGTTCCGAGTGTTTATCGAAAACGATTTAACGAATCAGTTTGAATTCCATAACTTTTGGTCAGCACTGCCTGAAAATGATCTGGTTCAATTTTTGTGTAAATTGGACAAAATATCTAGGATGATTTCGAAAAATTCTAAATGGCGACCATATTTCTATAAAGAAAAATGACTTCATAGGGTGCAATCGAATCGGCATGAGCTCAGGAATCAGAGGAACATTTTTTTTGTTGATTGGCCTTATGGTTCAATCGTTATTAACAAAACATAAGTGAAACTTTGGACAGTTGGTGGGGAATGACTTAGACACACCAAAATTAATGTACTTAATGTTGGCACTGTCCTCTATCAGAATGTCAAACCATTACAACTTTACCGCAATTGGTTTCTATGGGTTGCCATAGACTCCTAGTCGGAAGAAGGAATAATAATAATAATAATAGGAACGGGAATAAAAACAATAGGTGCCTACGCACCTTTGGTGCTTGGCCCCTAAATACTAATATTAATACTTATTTATACAACTCTCTAGAGACTAAATGTCTATGGAATAGGAAAGGGATATTCTGTCATGATATACTCTCCCTTTAGTTGTTCCAAAACAAACAGTTGCAAGTATTTATTTTTTTAAATTTTTTTGCCATAAAGTCAGTACAACCCGAATTCCGGAAAAGTTGGGACGTTTTTTAAATTTTAATAAAATGAAAACTAAAAGACTTTCAAATCACATGAGCCAATATTTTATTCACAATAGAACATAGATAACATAGCAAATGTTTAAACTGAGAAAGTTTACAATTTTATGCACAAAATGAGCTCATTTCAATTTTGATTTCTCCTACAGGTCTCAAAATAGTTGGGACGGGGCATGTTTACCATGGTGTAGCATCTCCTTTTCTTTTCAAAACAGTTTGAAGACGTCTGGGCATTGAGGCTATGAGTTGCTGGAGTTTTGCTGTTGGAATTTGGTCCCATTCTTGCCTTATATAGATTTCCAGCTGCTGAAGAGTTCGTGGTCGTCTTTGACGTATTTTTCGTTTAATGATGTGCCAAATGTTCTCTATAGGTGAAAGATCTGGACTGCAGGCAGGCCAGGTTAGCACCCGGACTCTTCTACGACGAAGCCATGCTGTTGTTATAGCTGCAGTATGTGGTTTTGCATTGTCCTGCTGAAATAAACAAGGCCTTCCCTGAAATAGACGTTGTTTGGAGGGAAGCATATGTTGCTCTAAATCCTTTATATACCTTTCAGCATTCACAGAGCCTTCCAAAACATGCAAGCTGCCCATACCATATGCACTTATGCACCCCCATACCATCAGAGATGCTGGCTTTTGAACTGAACGCTGATAACATGCTGGAAGGTCTCCCTCCTCTTTAGCCCGGAGGACACGGCGTCCGTGATTTCCAACAAGAATGTCAAATTTGGACTCGTCTGACCATAAAACACTATTCCACTTTGAAATAGTCCATTTTAAATGAGCCTTGGCCCACAGGACACGACGGCGCTTCTGGACCATGTTCACATATGGCATCCTTTTTGCATGATAGAGCTTTAGTTGGCATCTGCTGATGGCACGGCGGATTGTGTTTACCGACAGTGGTTTCTGAAAGTATTCCTGGGCCCATTTAGTAATGTCATTGACACAATCATGCCGATGAGTGATGCAGTGTCGTCTGAGAGCCCGAAGACCACGGGCATCCAATAAAGGTCTCCGGCCTTGTCCCTTACGCACAGAGATTTGCTCCAGTTTCTCTGAATCTTTTGATGATGTTATGCACTGTAGATGATGAGATTTGCAAAGCCTTTGCAGTTTGACGTTGAGAAACATTGTTTTTAAAGTTTTCCACAATTTTTTTACGCAGTCTTTCACAGATTGGAGAGCCTCTGCCCATCTTTACTTCTGAGAGACTCTGCTTCTCTAAGACAAAGCTTTTATAGCTAATCATGTTACAGACCTGATATCAATTAACTTAATTAATCACTTGATGTTCTCCCAGCTGAATCTTTTCAAAACTGCTTGCTTTTTTAGCCATTTGTTGCCCCCGTGCCAACTTTTTTGAGACCTGTAGCAGGCATTAAATTTTAAATGAGCTAATTAAGTGGATAAAAGTGTAAAATTTCTCAGTTTAAACATTTGCTACGTTATCTATGTTCTATTGTGAATAAAATATTGGCTCATGTGATTTGAAATTCCTTTAGTTTTCATTTTATTAAAATTTAAAAAACGTCCCAACTTTTCCGGAATTCGGGTTGTAGTTACTGTCAACATATTTGATCATCAACATACTTCAGAATATCTTCTGTTGTGTTTGAAACAACTTGTGGATGAGAAAATTATGATAGAAATGTCATTTTTGGTGAACTACAAAAGGTAGAGTATTTTGGTGAAGACCCCTTGCATTACATCATAAATAAATCAGGGCCCCATTGACATCATCAAATTTTGATGTCTTCAGTTTACAGAAAAGGCGATAATATATTATGGCCTTTTGTCTAGACTGTACAAGTGCAGCCACCGAATCATAATTGTGCTTAAACTCACAATGATAAAGAGAATATATATTATAAAGAGCACGCGGTCAATGACCTTAACAAACATGATCCATTCATCTTTTCTGTTGTCATTATTGAATTGCTCTTCAACTTGGTGGCGGATGGCCAATAAATCTTTATTCATCTTCTTCATTTCATTAAGACATTGTTCCCAGACTCTCACTTGACTTCCACTAACTAGTTCTTCATTTGGAATGTCAATCATGGCATTGTCAGTCATGCTGTTTTTGTTGAAAGTGCTCTCAGATCTGTTTGCTGTTGGCAAGAAACAAGACCACCGTTGAAAAACATAGTTTACACCAATGATATAAATTCCAATATCAGGAAATTACCAATAACTCTATTTCAGAAGCATCCTGGAAGATATCTTGTATGCCAAAAAGAATCTTACCTACAATGTGTTTATCACAAGATTTCTTCATACAAGCAGGTCGAGCAAGATATTTCAGAACCAGAATCCTGAGCCATTTAGGTAACGGAGGAAAATCACGGCAACCACACTTGACATTGGTGATGAGGATAGTTTCAAGGAGACTTGCTACCATCAAGGCCAAGCAGAGAGAGAAAAAAACATCTACGTCGAGAGAGAAAGATAAGATTGGAGATGAAGAACGATCACCTACCCTGCTGAAAAGATCAGATTAGAGTCATGGACTTCGTTTCCCAAAAGCACTGTAGAGACCATTGATACCATTGCCCAGGTTAGTTTATGCCAGAAGTTTGAGCAGAAAAACTAAAGCCATGGGTGCCCAATCCTGTTCCTGGAGATCAAACTATCTGCGGATTTCAGTTCCAATCCAAATTGAACTCTCATGTCTTTCATCATCAAGTGCTTCTGAAAATCTGAATAAGATGCTTCAGTTGGAAGGTAGATCTCCAGGAACAGGATTAGCTACCCTGGACTCAAGCTGTTTAACCAGGATGATCTTCATGATACAACTGGTCAGCTTAATGACGTCTGTAATATCTCTACAAAGCTAGCTGTTACCATTACAATTCATCTCAAGGATGGCTGTCATTGAAGAAACATGCTCCCAGTGGGTTATGTTATGACAGGGGTGTCCAAACCTGTTCCTGGAGGGCCACTGTCCAGCAGAGTATACCTCTAACCCATAGACTTTAAAAAGGAAGGATGATGCATCTCCACTTTTTTCACTATAAAAAAAGCCAGCAATCTGCGGAGTAGTAATTAATTTGGAGCCCGAGTCTGTGCAGTAGTGGTCATAAGTTGGAGCTGCGGTATCAAAGACTCGCCCAAATCCCAAAACCCAATCGCAGGCTCACAATCATGACATCACACCCAATTTTTATAACAACAAAATAACTAATTTAAAGGAAACTTATTAGAGAAACAAACACTTGAACATACATCAGCATAATAAGAACTACCTAAAAAGATGCAAACCATCTTTGGGAAAATTTATTTGAAGTGTTTTTTTTTTTTATTTAAATTTTTGCTCATGTCCCATTTTTGACCTATACTACAGCGAGCCACCAAATGGCGATCAAAATGTTTTGGCTTCACATGGGGATGTGTGCGACACACTTGCTCTAAACCCAATTAAACACAACTGAACTTAATTAGTCAAGGTCTTCAGACTCACTAGAACAGTCTGCTGTAGTCAAGTGTTTTGGAGCTTAAATCTGCAGGATAATGGCCCTCCAGGAGAAAAATTTGACATCCCTGACTTTTGACATATACCAGCCCTTACTAGGCCATTTTAACCAGCCAAACTTTTGTTTTCTCAAGAAAGTATTGCTGTGTAGGTTGCACCAGCATCTCATTCTGGTGACCCTTAACTTATGCTGGTGACCATCATGGACCACTTTTTAGCAGTTGCAATAAGAATGATAAGGATTGAGGACATACTTATGAGCGGTAAGTCATTTCCTGTGACCGGCAGCATGTCGTTCATTAGCAGCAGAAAGACTGTGTAACCCAAAATCAGGGTCATTTTGAAGGAAGCACGGTCCACCTCTTGAGGAGGCAGCAGGAAGCTGAAGAGATCCAAAGAAAGTAGGAAGCTGCTGGGAATCAGGAGGTTCACAACATACATCGTAGCTCGACGTCTCAAGACAATCTAGTCCACAATGAGTGAGAACATTAGTTTTTATCAAGCATAAATCTAATTTCACAGTAGAAACAATAATACAAATGGGCAAATTCACTAAGTTGGACAGCTTTTGTGTGGTACTTCCTACTTGTACTGTATATCAATGTTTATTGGTGTCACTTTTGTCCTCTGTTGTTGTTTTTTTTGTTGCCTTTTCTTCAGCTAATTCTTTAAAGGTGCCATGTGTAAAAATTGAGGTAAAAATATTCTTTTGAAGCATGTAGGTCATTTTTGGGATGAGAAGAAATAAGGGCGATGATGTCATTAAAAAAATGTCAAGTTATATTGCTGCAGAGATATCAACCTTAATTAGCATTAGCATTACTAGCCACGGCCTGACAGGTGTCGTAATACCAGTTTCGGCCATGGGAGGCGGTATGCGGGCAACACAACCACCAGCCAACCTGCAATAAAGGAATAACTTGCACGGCTTGTGGGCGTGCTTGAACCTGATGTCAATCGTGTGGAAAGTACAGCCCACTACATTTCAGTTCAGGGAAGAGAGCGGAAGGATGGCTGGAGCCCTTGGCAAGAGACCCCTACCACCCGCTACAGGGAAACAACCGCGCTTGGAATCACAAATCAAATCCGATAAGAAAAGGAGCCGAGCCAGAGTAAACATCGGCACTGCTTTCCATCGCTGGAGACAACTGATGGACTTGAAAGAAATGAGGTTCGACTCCGAACTTGCAACATTTCTTTTGGATTGGTAAGTAAGATGCTGTTAGTATTTCGATTTAAATATATTTAGTATATTCTAGAAGTTTGTTTTATATGTGTGTGTATTTATTTCGGGAAGTTATAACATAGAAATGTATCGAAGGCTGTTCGATAAACGTGGAAAAGTTAGCGATGGCTAACCGTAGCTGCGTTTGTTACTATAGTAGAGATGATCGGTTCACGTGCGCTAGGGATCTGCCGTGTAACATTTACAAGTGCCAAAACGGTATTGTTTGAATTGCGTAATAAAATTGACAGAATCTGATATTTTTTTATATCATAACTAACCTGCTCTGTCTAGTCTGTTGGTCTCCGTGTCCTCTTTGCTTCGTGGTTTTTCTGTGTGTGATAAAATTGATGTGTGGCGTGAAAGCATGTGAAAAGAGTCAATTGCGTGTGTCTCACGGTGAATGCTTGAGAGTTGGCAGCTCTGGTTACGTTGGTTGGCACTAGCTTGGTCAACATCAGCTGTCTGATGTTGACAGAATGCTGTCTGTCAAATTAATTTAATTCAAATAATGTGTATATACAACTCAATATGTAATATGAACAAAACGAATATGAACATATTCACTGGTAAAGGTGAAGGGGAGTAGCTTGAAGATGTCATGTTTCAATATCACTTGACATCACCCAACGTTCCTCTGGAGGCAAAACGCCCTCTTAGGCTTCGGCTATGGCTCTAGGGTTGTTATGAAGGGGCGGAGCATAGAGACTATGCTGTTTCTCGTTTGTTACTCTAGAGTAGACCAATTCACTTTATTGAGGCATACTGCCCCCATCTGGTATGGAATGTGGAGTATGACTTGATTTTTTTGCCAGACATAACAGATGGCACCTTTAAAAGAAAAGACCAACTGTGAGTGTTTCCACCTAGTGGACCCACCAATTAATGTAATTCCTTGCACATGTGCAAATTACAAATTCAGATGCACAATGGTTAAAGAGATGGACTTGTAACCTGAAGGTTGCGGGTTTAGTTCTCAGTACCAGTAGGAAATGTATGTGTGGAGTGAATGAAAAGCACTCTCTTTCACATTCAAAACCCAAGACTGAGGTCCCTTTGAGCAAGGCTTTAGTGCCAACCCTAATTAAATACACCTCAGTTAGCTAATCATGTTCAGCGTTTGAATCGCCCACTATACCCTCATTTACTATTCCCTACATTAGTCCACCAATATAGTCCAATACTAACATATGCCACGTTTACACCGAAATTACCCAGAACAATTGTATCAGGAACTTTTTTCCCCAGGAACTATTTTCCCCCCAGACCTGTTGCTTTCTGTGTTTCCACCACAGTCTAAAGAACTGTGAAGATTATGCAAATAGTCTGGTAACTTAGGTCTGCGCTCGTTTCTCATTTCTCAATACAAAGGACGCACATTTTGGAACTTGAATCCTCGGTAGTTCAGACTTGGAATTCATTCAACTCGGGAGTGTGATGTCCGCGACGACGCAAATTCAGTAATACTGCAAACAAGAGCGTACTCAATAACATCAGTCAGCTCGCCTTGGCTACTGAAATTTTCCTCACTGTATATATCATATTTTATGTTGAACCACTAAAGAAGTAAATATCAGAAGGTCTATCTGAGGTGAGGCTGCTCTCGGCGGACACATGATCACTGAGCTCCCGCTGATCGCGTGGAGCTCACGTCTCCGAAATCGGTGAAACACATTTTTAAATAGGAGCTGTCTTTATAAATAAAACACAAATTTGAGTTTTAAATAGAGCTGTAGTCAAGTCCAGCTTTGTTGAGTCCAAGTACAGGACTAGTCGAGACCGAGTCAAGTCCGAGTCCAAAGAGGTTCGAGTCCAAGTCCAAAAGTTTCGAGCCCAAGTCAAGACCGAGTACAAATGAGAGAAAAAAGGATCCTCTTCAAGACGACATACTTAACTACTGATAATGCAAGTGATGTGAGAGACAGCGTATCTCATATTCTAAGAAAATAATTTTACATTATTATTTGTACTGATCAAAAAGCATGTGCAAAGTAACAACTCTGTAGGACAGGGGTCTCCAAACTAGATCCTGGATGGCCAATGCCCTGAAAAGTTTAGCTCCAACTGGCCTTAACACACCTATCTGGAAGATTCCAGTGTGTCTAGTAAGAGCTTGATTAGCTGGTTCAAGTGTGTTTAATTAGGGTTGGAGATAAACTATAAAAGACATTGGCCCTCTAGAACAGAGTTTGGAGCTGTAGGGTCAAATAATTTTTATGTACTTTATTATAATTTGATTTACTATCTAATGCTGCTGTTTGCTGACATTATGTCTGTGGTCAAAAATTTTAATGACTGATGCCTTGGCACAGCACACACACGCAAAGCTCGGGATATGACAAATGCGTGCAGTTAAGGCTAGAAGGGATACGTTTGGCTCTACTGGCCATGCGCACATAAATACAGTTACATTTTTGTCATACTGTACTAGGGCTTGCATAGACGAGTCGAGCGCTGTCGAAACAATCGACTATTCGAGCATGCATTAACCATTATGCGTACAAAGAGTTTGCAAGTACGACTTAATTTTAGGATTACAATATTACGTGAAGCTGTTACTTTGACCTTATCTATGTTGCATGTAAAAATAAAATATTAGGGTTGTGCATGAAGCCGAATACCTTATTCAGAATGGCACACATAATGGCTTCAAAAATGAATAAAAGACAAGGAATAATTCTGAGTACTCCTTTGAAGCTGGCACAGTCCGGTTTTTGCTAGATAACAATTGAGCCAGAGGATCAACGCAATATTATACACAGACCTCTAAAGTCACGAGTGTGAATGAATTAACTTAATGAGTGAAAAGAGCACAAATCAAACACCGCATTGCTGTTGTCTCTCCGTGCATCTCTCAGAAATCAGAGCTTTGCAAGAGTAATTTCACCTATAATAATACATCATACACATTATATCATTTGTAAATATTTAAAAGGCAATTATTTAAACTGCTATGATATGATACGAATGAATGGAATAAGCACAGCGCACTCCCCAAACAAACAGCCATGTTGCGCATCTCAGTCTCTCAAAAACCAAACCAGTTCACTCTCAAGAGTAGGCTAATAATCAGCTTAGATACAGATACATTTTCTACTTGTCTTACATGTTTGCATCTTTATTTTAGCTGGTTTGCGCTGCACACGTACATCTGTTTAGTGAAGTCAGAAAAAAAAAGACTAACTTAAATGGAGTTCTACGTAATGAAAATGAGCGCAATTAATTAATTCAGTCATGTTCAAAAACCACTGAACGTTTGTCATGACATCTGCTTGCATGATAAATATTATTGTAGAAATTAATAATTATTTTAGTTTAACACGGCATACTTGTTCAATGATAATTATGAAAAAAAAGATTAAATGTCATAATGGTCTCAGCAAGTAACTGTACGACGTTGTATCCGAATGCAGATCCAAAAAATGTTGTGATTGTTACAGATACAAATACTGGCTGTTACATGAATATTTTTTTATGTATAAAATTTACATATGTAATTGTTGCATAAGGCTATACATTAATAAGCGTTTATTGATAAAAAAAAATAAAGTTTTAATTTACAATACCATGAACCACGAGTAGTAACTCAAGTATTCTTTAAATAATAAAATTTACTAGTAGAAATCAGTAGTCTTGCAATTTAATTAGTATCTCATTATTGTAAATGGTAAGTTTAAGGCTATGTAGGTGTAGACATTATGCAAATGTAGTTTTGGTTTGAAGGATAATAATAATAATAATTATTATTTATTTATTTATTTATTTATTTATTTATTTTTTATTTATTTTTTTTATTTTTTTGCTGGACTCGGTCGAGACCAACAAGAACATTTGGCCAGTCCAATGGCTAAGTCCGAGACAAGTCTGAGTGCAAACACAACGAGTCCGAGACAAGTCCGAGACGATAGAAAAATGTCTCGAGTCCGGACGCGAGTCCAAGACCGGAATTAAGTACTACATCCCTAGTTTTAAACCATTACATTCTAACCTGAAATACTTTTAAAATTACATTTAATGACACGATAAGAGTAATATTTAGAAAATTATCAGAATAAATGGTGGTTGAAATCACAATGCTGCGTGAACTTAACTTGTTTAGCGCCCAAGTCTTGCCCCTGAAAGTTCCGGAACTTAAAAAAGTAGTACCTCGCCAGCAGGGACTTTCTGAGGGGCATTTTTTTAACCGGAACTTTATTTAGTTCCTGGTTCCTGTGGTGGAAATACACAGAGTACCAGCCCAAAGTCCCTAGTTCCTGGGTAAAGTTCCAGCAGTGGAAACGTGGCTATAGATGCTGCGTGTGCAAATCACAGTAGTGCAGATTAGATGCACCAAATCATGTTGCAAATCTTAGTGAATTCCCCTTAGAGCTATAATGCCACTAACAAAAACAATGAGGTTATCCCATTCCTCTTCATGAAAGAGCTGTACAGATTTTTCTGCCTGCATGTCTATCAGCTCCCACTCTCCTTTAGTTGTTATTGCTTCAAGAGAATTTTTGAATATCTGCTCAATGGACAGCAGGAAGAACAACTGAACATCATCACCTGTAGAAAAAGAGACCAACAGGTACAATAGAATCACAAGCAGACAATAATGAACATCCATGTCTCACTTCTGTTTACTCACGAGAGTGTTTGTAAGAGTTGAAAGTATATGAACAGTTCTGAACATCAAATGGAAAGGTGTAGATGTCCAGTTTGCAGGAGCTGATTACATGAAACGGCCGTCCATCGAGCACTAGACCAGTGGAGGTCACATAGACGTAATATGTTTCTGGTGCTCGGTTTTCATCCATGCTGCAAATTAAATGCAGATAGCAGGTTTAAAGGTAATGGAGGTCCATTGCAAGTGCGTAATTATGATCAAGGCTATTTTTTTCCCGCTAGTCAATATTCAAAGGTGTTACATTCAATATTTTAAACTTACAATTCATTAATGATAATGTCTGGAACCCATATCTTCTCTCTTGGTAGTGAAATCTTTTTTGCTCCACACTCCGCAGGATCCCAGCTCAAACCTTCAATCTGCCATGTCTAAAGAAAATTATAATTCAACCAGTCCTATTGCTTCTAATGCCTGAAAATATTTAGCAGCGTAAAATGTGTATGAATCATGCCTGCTGGCTGTCAATACCAGATCTACACCAGGGCTGTGCAATATTTATTGACTTTGATTATATCATAATTGTTTATTTTAACAAAGTGCGAGCTGACATTATCGAGTATGTCACTCAATTTGCAAACAAACAAACAAACCAACAAACAAAAATAAATTTTGAGAGTCCAAGCATTCATTAGCCTATTCAGAAGCCTATTAGCATGCAATTAGAATGCCCCTATAATTCAATTTATGACAGCGAAAAACATCCATGTGTGTGTGTGTGTGTGTATATATATATATATATATATATATATATATATAGATAAATAGTTAAATAGGCCTGATATCACACAAGCATCAGTGCCGTTTTCCTACAGTAAATATTAGCGCGTGCACGCAATTGACAATGTGATATTAATTTTATACAACAGTTTAAAAAAAAACATGAAGTTAATATTAAGTATGTTGCATTTTAGGCAAAATATTGTCAGATTTTTCTGTTCCGCCTACGAAAACATTCCTGAATGAATCTGTTTTTGAAGTAATAATTTGAGTTAGTTATTCAGTGATCAATTCATGAATCATTTGCTTAATTTCTAAATGAATCAGCTGTTTTGAATTAATAATTTGAATGAATGATTAAAACAATCACTCATTAAGACCTACTGGCGGTTTTAGTGTCATATTTATTTATCCATGCCAGGCCGAAACCAACCAAGGTACCAACACAAAAACACACTCAGCTAAATATTGTTTAATTATCATTATTATTATTATTGTTCAATATCAGACATAAGTCCAAACAGTGTGTTTGTTGACTCTTACCATCCTCACCCACAGATATGTTTCCAACACCTGTGCTTTTTCATTCTGAGAAGGAAAATATATGCAATATGTAATAATTTCTATAATACTAAGTGGGATTAATATTATGAAAACGTCATGGTTTTGTAAATCTTAAGTCAAAGTTGCTTACCACTCCTAAGATTCCATAGAGAGTCAAGTCCATGGTGACGTTGGTGGGAGTGCTCAGACTTATAACTGGCCTTGCATCGCTGTAGAGGATGACTTCCTCTCTTAAGGCATTAAGGAGTGATTTAGTTGTTGGTTCTGAACAGTTTAGTGACTCTACGGATCCTAGCAAGAGATCTGAAAGAGCAAAAACCTGAATAAAGCATCTGGCATTTTCTACAAAAATAGTGGACAATGCAGTTTAATTATTGCATGTTTAACTGTCAAATCACCTCAATTGTTCTTGCTGTAAAATCAAAGTCTTTTGAAATAGATTAACAAAAAAAGAATTGAATGGAAATTAAACTTACATTGTATAATGAAGCAGTTGGTGATCAACTGGAACCAAGTGAGAGTGGCATACCATGTCCTAACCTGTTGAATACAATTGCAATATATGACATATAATCACAAAATATAATGTGACTGACTAAATAAAGCAAAACTTGTATTACCAAGATTCTTCAACATTACCAAGAAATTAAACTGAACATAAACAAATTAATTTAATAATATAATTGATAAAGGGAAAATAACAATAATAAATAGAACAGTAAATGTAATGCTTATAACTGTTAAGTAACTATTATTATAGCTATTAATCTATCTTTTAAAACTAGAACAATGTATTTAAAAGTTGTTGTTGTTGTTTTTTTGCCCAGTACACATAAAATGAAATATTACAACACAAAATACAGTCTTACCTCCATTCTTGGAAGACGGATAGAAGCCATCAGTCCTCAACAAACTGGACTGCAAGTAAATGATTAGAAGACTTTTTTTATGGGTGGAGGTTTGTATAGCAGAATGGAGAGTGAAGATAACATAAATACTAGCTTTTTTGTGACTTATTTATTTACACAAATTAGAATAACCACAACAGGGGGCAATGCCTTTTCACATCTCTCATAAATCAAAGCATTTTTCGAAATGTAAAAAGAATTCTAAAACAATTCAATCTCAATATTCATTAAAATTCATTATATAATTATTCACGTATTTGGGTCAAAACTCTTTTTTTATTAAGTCAAAAGGACCATCAGTCATTTTTTTTGAGGGAGGCCAGCTTGAAGTTGCAGTAGTGAAGACTGGATCAGACTGGGGCCTGAAGCTGAATTTAAGCAGGTAAGAAAAGGTGTCACAGATGTTTCGTAGCATGATAAAGGTCTTGGCAAGTTAGCAACATTTAATACTTGGATTCAGATTATATGTTTTCATGCAGTATGCAGGTTGTATGTTATCCAAGCGGCAACCTCCCACTCTTCTTGTGAAGCCAACATGAAAGTGAATTAAACTGTTATTCGTCAACTGGCAGCTAGAGGCTGGCTGCAAAAGGGAGTTAATCACATAGACTCCCCATGTTAAATGGGTCATATGATGCAATTTCAAATTTTAATTTCTATTTGGAGTGTTACAGGTTTCAAAGACTAAAGTCTCGAATCCAAAGAAATATTCTTTATAAAAGTTAAGACCACGCCCCACTAAAATGGCTCAACTAAACGCCCCCCCCCCATCTCTATGTCACTGTGTGGGAAGATTTGCATAACACTCCCCAAATGTACATGTCTCGGGGTGACTAAAATCGGAACCTTATTTGCGGAAATTGTGTACGGGGAGCGCTTCTGGCGTAACACGAGGCCTGTTCGCGGAAAAAAACGGAAGCAGCGAGGAGCAATGAAAGAGAGCTGATGAGCGCGATTGAGCGCGATTGCTGTCAGCTGTGTAGCGGGAAGGATCCTGAAGGGACGATTGGACCATGAGGATATAAAGAGGTTTGTGTTGAGAGGAAGGGCAGCGGTGGGGGAGCGGAGAGCGAACAGGGAAGAAACAGAAGAGTTTTCTGTGGAGGTACAACAGGGAAGTGGCCAGCGGTGGAGAACACTGGACCTAAGGAGATAAGTGACAGTCTTCTTTTATCGAATATGACATGAGGATTCACTATAGTATTATTGGGTGGGAAAGTCATTACACTCTGTCTATTTCTGAAGAGGTTGTAACTCGACTGTGGCTAAAGGCATTATCCTGTGAAAGAAGAGGAGTGTTTTGGATGTGAAATTGCAGTGCAGAGTGTTTATATCTGTAACAGAGATTTCATTCACTGGGGTTTTCGTCTGGGCCCACACGCTGCCTTAACGTTTGGGGTTTGGGAATGCAGTGCTGGTTATTTTCATCACGTGTGCAGTTGAGTGTTTTTGCAGTGTATGCATGAGTGGAGGGAAGTTGCAGATTGTGTGGTACCCAACCAAACAGAGCTTCAACGTTACTGAACTTATACTGAATCCATACGGATCCACTCTGCCTACCAGTCTATGCTGAAGTCCTGTTGAGCCAGGGAACCGAGCCACATCCTCGCTGCTGCATCCAGTCCTGTATCCAGGAAGAAAGTGAGCATATTGAATCCATACTTATCCATTCTGTTTACCAGTCTATGCTGAAGTCCTGTGGAGCTAGTGAACCGAGCCACATCTTCGCTGCTGCATCCAGTCCTGTATCCAGGAAGAAAGTGCGCATACTGAATCCATTCTGATCCACTCTGCCTACCAGTTTATGCTGAAGTCCCGCTGAGCCACATCGCCGCTGCTGCATCTAGTCCTGTATCCAGGAGGAAAGCATGAGCATACTGAATCTATACTAATCCATTCTGTTTACCAGTCTATGCTGAAGTCCTGTTGAGCCAGGGAACCGAGCCACATCCTCGCTGCTGCATCCAGTCCTGTATCCAGGAAGAAAGTGCGCATACTGAATCCATACTGATCCACTCTGCCTACCAGTCTATGCTGAGGTCCTGTTGAGCCAGGGAACTGAGCCACATCCTCGCTGCTGCATCCAGTCCTGTATCCAGGAACAAAGTGAGCATACTGAATCTATACTAATCCATTCTGTTTACCAGTCTATGCAGAAGTCCTGCGGAGCTAGTGGACCGAGCTACATCTTCACTGCTGCATCCAGTCCTGTATTCAGGAAGGAAGAGTGAGCATACTGAACCCATACTGACCCACCCCGCTCACCAATTTATGCTGAAGTCTCGCTGGTCCAGCGACTCGAGTCCAATCTCCATTGCTGTCATCTTGTCTGGACCTGACGATGCAGGAGGGCCGGTCGGCCTGATCTCTCTCCTTGAGATTGCCTTTTAATTAAATAAATATACTTGGGATTAATTTTATTCTGTTGTCCGTTTTCCTTTGGCGGCAGGGTAGCTCCTCAGGGGGGAGGTACAGTAGAAGAGGAGTGTCAGTTGGCAAGTAGTGCCCCTACACTATCTGGCCTGTGACAAGTGGCGTAGTCGGCAGGGCTCCCACCTTGAGTTGAGCACCCGTATTCCAGGAGATGGCGGATGAAGAAGCACATGCGGCTAGACCCCAAGTTATGCCGGCCTTTATGGGGGCACCTTGGGCGCAAAGGTTGGGAGGAGCCGGATCAGAGTTGAGTCTACACGAGTGGAAAACCCAAACTGAATACTTGGCCGGCTTACAAGGGCTGAGTGAGCAGCAGAAGTTGCAATTTGTGCTGGGGTCCCTTAAGGGAGAGGCCAAGAGGGAGGTTCAAGCTATGCCCAGAGCTGTACAAGCTTATGCAAAGGCTGTTTTCGACTTTCTGATTGAATTGTATGGAGATGCCACCCCGGTGGCTGCTCTCCGGGCCCAGTTTTTCAACTTTCGGCAATGTCCTCGACAGAGCCTCCATGGCTATTCTTTACGACTCCGAGAACAGTATACTCTCTTGAAAGAACGACGTGATCATGGTCTAGGGGTCGTCCCTAGATACCCTGTTGCGAAATCAATTCCTCCTGGGGCTCCGTGATGGACCAATCCGGCAGAGCTTATGTTTACAACTCCGCCAGGATCCAACATTGTCCTTTGAGACTCTCAGACGAGAGGCCTTGGCCCAGGAGATTGACTATACGGAGACCACTGACCCGTCCGCTTGCATGGCCGCTAGTGGAACTTTTACCCCGCGCGGCTTCAGTATCAGTCGACTGGAAGCAGGAACTCTGTGCAGAGCTCATGAAAGATGTCCAAGAACAGATGGCTGCGCTCTCTAAGACCCTTTTGGATGAACTCCACCGGGGCCCGACTAGTGGAATGCCGCCGCCTCGTGAGCGGTCCTATTCGGACGGGAGCCAGGAGAGGGGACGTCGCCCTGGGCGACCGAATCATGCCAAGTTCCAGTGGGACGATCAGGGGCGGCCAATTTGTACAGCTGCGGGGAGTCGGGGCACATGAGTCGCCAGTGTGGCCCTCGGCGTGGTTCGCAAGGGGATTTTTAGGTTTACTGGCCACCGTGGGTCAGGCGGTCGGGACCCATTCAATTGACCCCCCTTTCTCGCCGGCCCCCAGGGACCAACTGGTTGGGCGTTGTCCCACGGTCGAAATTCAAGTTAACAACAAGAGAGTCCAATGCTTGGTTGACACTGGTTCCCAAGTTACTCTGTTTTCAGAAAGCCTGTCTAAGGAGCTCTTTGAGGGATATCGAGGCTTGGAAGCCGAAGTGCCTTGGCTCAATCTCCGGGGGGTGAATGGACTCGATATTCCTTACATCGGATATGTGGTAGTGGACTTCCATATCCAAGGGGTTAGTGTACAACAAAAGGGCATTGTTATTGTTCGAGATCAGTGTTTGGGGGCCCATCGCGCCCTTCTGGTGATGAATGTCATCTCAGAATGTTGGGAAGAGATGTTCTGGAGTCGACCGATCCCGGGGCCCCCTTCGGCGGAAGGACAGGAGTGGGAGCGTATTATCGCAGATTGTCGGAGGATTCATACTGCTGAGGCCCAGTGGGATAGAGAGGACGCTGGTCGGGTGGCCTGCCGGTATGCTCTCGCTGTTCCGGCGTGGAGTGAGGCTATCATTTGGGCCCGGTTGCCGGCTCGTCCAGATAGATCAGATGACTGGGTCCTTGTGGAGCCGCACTGGGATTGTGGAGCCGCACTGGAGCCGCAGTGGGATAGAGAGGACGCTGGTCGGGTGGCCTGCCGGTATGCTCTCGCTGTTCTGGCGTGGAGTAAGGCTATCATTTGGGCCCGGTTGCCGGCTCGTCCAGATAGATCAGATGACTGGGTCCTTGTGGAGCCGCACTGGGATTGCCAGGCTGTAGAAGTCGCCAGAGGGCTCGCCGTGGTCCGTCAAGGCAGGGTGTCCGTACGAGTGTGGAATACCAACCCATATTCCGTTAACCTCTGTCGCCATCAATGACTGGTCCAAGTTACACCAGTGGGACCTCAGCACGTGAGAGAGAGTGGAGATGTGTGTTTCAGTCAAGTGGATGCTACGGTGGTAGAGGTGGCTATTGCACAGGAGGATCAGAGGACTGGTCTGAGTAGGGATGGACTGCCGGACCATCTAGCAGGAGAGTCCTTGTGGGGAGAAGGGTTAGAGGAGGACCAGCGGCTCCAGCTCCAGGATCTTCTGAATAGGTGGCAGCATGTGTTTTCCGCCCACGACGAAGATTATGGCTGTACTAGTGTGGTGAGACATCAGATCCCCACGGGTAATGCGGCACCAAGCCGGAAGCGGTATCGCCCAGTACCACCGACTTTGTACTCGGAAATCCGTACCTTGTTGAGGGGGATGTTGGAGGGAGGTATTGTGCATGAGAGCAGTAGCCCCTGGGCAGCTCCGATCGTCTTAGTGCAGAAGAAGGACGGAGCCTGGAGGTTCTGCGTTGACTATCAGAAACTGAATAGTGTGACTAAGAAAGACTCTTTCCCACTACCGCGAATTGAGGACTCCCTTACCAGCTTAACCCAGGCTGCTTGGTACTCTACGCTGGACTTAGCCAGCGGGTATTGGCAGGTCCAGGTGGAGGAGGGGGATAGAGAGAAAACAGCTTTCACCACCCCCTTTGCCCTTTTCGAATGGGATCGGATGCCGTCCGGGCTTTGTAAAGCTCCCGCAACCTTCCAGCGGCTGATGCAGTGGTGCCTGGGGGGCCAGTTGGTTGATATAACACTGGTCTACCTAGATGATGTTATTGTCTTCTCCCCCGATTTCTCTGCACATCTGCTTCACCTCGAGCAAGTATTTCATGCCATGGAGAAATATGGGCTAAAGTTGCGACCGGACAAATGCCAAATATTAAAGAGGTGAAGTTTCTGGGTCACTGCGTCAACGCCGCTGGAGTTTCCCCTGATCCAGAGAAGGTATCGGTCGTTCAGGGGTGGGAGCCTCCTTAGACCGTTCAACAGGTGCGATCCTTTCTGGGTTTTGTGGGGTATTATCGGCGCTTCATTAAGGACTTTTCGAAGATCGCCAAGCCCTTAAACCAACTTCTCTTGGGCACTGGCCGTTCGCGAGGACGGGGATCCCCCTCTGTGACCTGGAGTCCAGCATGTGAGGCAGCTTACCAGAGTCCTAAGCAGGAGTTTTTGCAGGCCCCGATCCTCGCCTATGCTGACTTCTCTCAACAGTTTATTCTCTATACCGATGCGAGCAACTTGGGGCTGGGAGCAGTGCTGGCACAGCGGCAGCAGGGAGTAGAAAGAGTGATTGCTTATGCGAGCCGAAGTCTCCATCCAACAGAGCGGAACGACTCGAATTATAGCTCCTTTAAGATCGAGCTTCTGACAATGAAGTGGGCAATGAGTGAAAAATTCAAGGACTACCTGTGGGGGGCTAAGGTGTTGGTGGTGACTGACAACAACCCCCTGGTGCACTTACATATGGCTAAGTTGGGGGCGGTTGAACAGCATTGGGTGGCCCAATTGACCAATTATGACCACCAGTTGCAGTATCGGCCTGGCCGGGAACATACGAACGCAGATGTGCTCTCCAGGCTTCCAGTCACCAGCTCAAGTGATATGGCCTTGACCCCTCTTAATGAGTCTGAAGGGGAACTTCTGGTGGGGGTAATAGAGGCCCCAGGAATCCGTGTGGTTGATGCACCCACCAGTTGGGGGTGGGATCCTAGGCGGTGGAGAGAGTTACAGGGAAGGATGGGAGATCTGGTGATACTCCGGTCCTATTTAGAGAAGGGCTCCTTGCCTCCCGCCGCAGAACGAGAAGAGCAGACTGCCACGGTGAGACGACTCCTGGGGCATTGGGAGAGGCTTTGCCTGAAGGAGGGAGTGATTTGTCGTTCTGTTCAGGACCCAGCGACCCGAGAAATTGTGTACATGGTGGTGGTACCTGAGAATCAGACTCAGACATTGTTGCATGCTTATCATACTCAGATGGGGCATCAGGGACAAGAAAGGACATTGTACTTGCTGAGGAGGCACTTCTTTTGGCCCAGGATGGGAGCGGATGTTGGAAAATGTATTCAAGGTTGTTCCCGCTGCTTGCTTTTCAAGACCCAGAAGGAGGTGAGAGCTCCCTTAGTGCCGATGCGGCCACGGGCCCCACTACACATTGTGGGAGTGGACTTCTTGACACTGGACCGCCAGCGGACCGCTTTCAGAACATCCTAGTAGCCACTGATCTGTTTACCAAGTATGCTTGGGCCATCCCCACTCTCGACCAGACGGCAACTACCACCGCCACTGCTCTCTGGAAAACCGTGTTTCAGCCCTTAGGATGCCCTGAGATTCTCCATTCTGACCAAGGTCCGAACTTCAAATCAAGGGTAATCCTGGAGCTATGTCTACTGTATGGGTGCCGTAAGACCCACACTACCCCGTATCATCCCCAAGGGAATGGGGGTGTGAGAGGTTTAATCAGACCTTGTTGAGCTTATTGGGGACACTGGAGGCGGACCAGCAGGGCTCGTGGGTGGATTGACTTCCCTCCCTGGTACAAGCATATAATAACAGCGTGCATAGCACCACAGGCTTTGCTCCGGCCTTTTTGATGTTTGCGAGGCACATATGACTACCTGTCGACCTACTTTTGGGGAGCTCCATTACGCCTATGAGAGGGTTACAGAACGAATAAGCGGTGCGGCTGAGAAGAGTAAACGGCTGTACGATGGGACAGCCCGAGAAGCCCCCTTGCTAGCCGGGTAGCGGGTATTGGTTCGAGACGTTCGGCGTCAAGGGAAAGGTAAGTTGAGTGACCGGTGGGAGGCTACGCCATATGTGGTGAAGAGACAAAGAGATACTGACCTAACGGTGTACGTTATTTGTCCGGAAAGTAGGTTGGGCCACGAATGGGTACTACACCGCAATCTACTTCGGCCTTGTCATAATTATTCGGGGCCTATGGAGGAGGTTCCCACAGCCCAAAAGACCCCAGCGCCCCCAGTGGTGGGGTGGGCAGTAGTACCAGGGGGACCAGAACTGGTGGCAGCCAGAAGAGCTTCTTCATCCTCGCCCCGACGCTCCCAGCGAGATAACCGGGGACAACCACCTGCGAGATATGGCGAGTGGGTGACTGCTCAGGAGTTCTAGGGACTAGGACTCATTGGTGGGGGAGAATGTCACTGGGTGACTAAAAACAGAACCTTATTTGCGGAAAATGTGTACGGGGAACGCTTCCGGCATGACACGTGGCTGGTTCCAGGAGAACACTGGACCGAAGGAGATAAGTGACAGTCTTCCTTTATCGAATATGGCATGAGGATTCACTATAGTATTAATGGGTGGGAAAGTCATTACACTCTGTCTATTTCTGAAGAGGTTGTAACTCGACTGTGGCTGAAGGCATTATCCTGTGAAAGAAGAAATTGCAGTGCAGAGCTTGTTTATATCTGTAACAGAGATTTCATCCGCCGGGGTTTTCGTCTGGGCCCACACGCTGCCTTAACGTTTGGGGTTTGGGAATGCAGTGCTGGTTATTTTCATCACGTGTGCAGTTGAGTGTTTTTGCAGTGTATGCACGAGTGGAGGGAAGTTGCAGATTGTGTGGTACCCAACCGAACAGAGCTTCGACGTTACTGAACTTATGCTGAATCCATACGGATCCACTCTGCCTACCAGTCTATGCTGAAGTCCTGTTGAGCCAGGGAACCGAGCCACATCCTCGCTACTGCATCCAGTCCTGTATCCAGGAAGAAAGTGAGCATACTGAATCTATACTAATCCATTCCTTTTACCAGTTTATCCTGAAGTCCCGTTGAGCCAGGGAACCGAGCCACATCCTCGCTGCTGCATCCAGTCCTGTATCCAGGAAGAAAGTGAGCATATTGAATCCATACTAATCTATTCTGTTTACCAGTCTATGCTGAAGTCCTGCGGAGTTGTTGAACCGAGCCACATCTTTGCTGCTGCATCCAGTCCTGTATCCCGGAAGAAAGTGGGCATACTGAATCCATACTGATCCACTCTGCCTACCAGTTTATGCTGAAGTCCCGCTGAGCCACATCTCTGCTGCTGCATCTAGTCCTGTATCCGGGAGGGAAGCGTGAGCATACTGAATCTATACTAATCCATTCTGTTTACCAGTCTATGCTGAAGTCCTGTTGAGCAAGGGAACCGAGCCACATCTTCGCTGCTGCATCCAGTCCTGTATCCAGGAAGAAAGTGAGCATACTGAATCAATACTAATCCATTCTGTTTACCAGTCTATGCTGAAGTCCTGCAGAGCTAGTGAACCGAGCCACATCCTCGCTGCTGCATCCAGTCCTGTATCCAGGAAGAAAGTGAGCATACTGAATCTATACTAATCCATTGTGCTTACCAGTCTATGCTGAAGTCCTGCGGAGCTAGTGAACCGAGCCACATCTTGGCTGCTGCATCCAGTCCTGTATCCAGGAAGAAAGTGAGCATATTGAATCCATACTAATCCATTCTGTTTACCAGTCTATGCTGAAGTCGTGCGGAGCTAGTGAACCGAGCCACATCTTCGCTGCTGCATCCAGTCCTGTATTCAGGAAGGAAGAGTGAGCATACTGAACCCATACTGACCCGCCCCACTCACCAGTTTATGCTGAAGTCACGCTGGTCCAGTGACTCGAGTCCAATCTCCATTGCTGTCATCTAGTCTGGAACTGTCGACGCAGGAGGCCCGGTCGGCCTGATCTCTCTCCTTGAGATTGCCTTTTAATTAAATAAATATACTTGGGATTACTTTTATTCTGTTGTCCGTTTTCCTTGGGCGTCATATGACGCAACGACAGGCAAATATAGGCGCTGCCGCCTCTCCGGTTCTCAGTGTGGGTTTAGGTCATGGGTGCCCAACCCTGCTCCTGGTGATCGACTGTCCTGCAAAGTTTAGCTTCAATCCTAATCAAACACATCTGCCTTTAATTTTTAGGTGAGCCTAAAGACCTTAATTAGTTGCTTCAGGTATGTTTGATTAGGATCACCAGGAGTAGTGTTGAGCACCCCGGGTTTACGCAGAGAGGTGGTAACAGAAAAGAGAGTTTGTCGTTATCGTTATTATAGTTATAGTAGGTTTTTGTTACAATGACTGTATTTACATGAGCAGCATATTCCCGTCCTAACTGGAACACTAACTGCTTTCATACACGTACTCCGCAGTACATGCAAGCTTATTTACATAATGTCTGTCGGAAATACTAATAGGGGAGTAGTATAACAGCCGGCTTGGTTCGAAATTCCAGCTGGACAGTTATGTTGTACAGATATACGGCCCAAACGCTTGACATCTGCAGAAGCAGAACATGCAGACACCTAGGTCTGAAAGCAGTTACTGATTAACAATCAGCTAGCAATTTCTACAAAATTTCACTATAAGCTATATTGTGCAGAAATGCACAGCATTTCTGTCCCTGTCCAGACTAGCTGACCGTCACAGACGTAAGCTATAACCTACAGCAGGGGTACCCAACCCTGCTCCTGGCGATCGACTGTTCTGCAAATTTTGGCTCCAACCTTAATCAAACACACCTGCCTTTAATTTTTAAGTGAGCCTGAAGACCTTAATTAGTTGCTTCAGGTGTGTTTGATTAGGATTGGAGCTAAACTTTGCAGAACAGTCGATCGCCAGGAGCAGGTTTGGGCACCCCTGGCCTACAGCATTCATTTAAAAAATGGGATCTAAATTAAACATTTTAAGACACATGTTGCTGGGGTAGATGGTGACAATCTACATGGATGCTTGAAAAACAACAAAGTCGACAGCAATATTGCTAAATATGGTTTATTAAAGATACTGCATTGTGATAAACATGGAGACAACATTAGCCACAATTAGCTGTAGCCTGTGGTCACTCCACCGATTCTCCTCACACCACAACTCTATCTCTCTCCTCTGTCCATTTACCTTTGCCCTCTCTCGCCTAGGCGGCTCATAATTATATGGCAATGGCCAATCGTAAGAGTTGACATTAACCCCAACTGCAACCTCTTCACTGTCTGACTCCATTACGAAGAGATGAGATTTACCGGCCATTGCGTCACTTCCGATCAGAGTCTTTTTGACAGCGGAAGTAATTTTACTCACAATTTCTTAAAAAAAAATTTTTTAATGCACATTTAAGATTAATTTCTTCATGCAAATCGAGTTACAATATTTTTCTACACGTTCATTCACAGCATAATTCGTACAGCAGAGTCTTTACTCATTTAGCTCCAGTAGCAAAAAATGTTATGCATTGCAATCCTTTAATTTTTAATATTTTCCGAGTTTGTGTGCTGCTGTGAGTCCCTTTGTTTAATAAGCAGCATGTAGGCGCTGGGTGTATTATAGGGCCCTCAGTCTGCAGACATGGTTTTATGTTTACGCGGCACAATACGCAAAGCAACGCGTAAAAACACAGTGTAAGTCATTATAATCAGTAATTATGTCCCCACTGGATGCAACAAATGCCACGTTTGTAATGGATTTCATTTGTTTTAGTCTCAGCGCTCCGGGACACACGGCATCACAGTATGGTGAGAAGCGTAACATTTCAGTCACATGTTTGAGGCATTCGGCCAATAACAATGCACTGGATAGCTGGCCAATCAGAGCACACCTCGCTTTTCAGACTGATGAGCTTCGTAAAAATAAAATACGTTACAGAATGTTGGGGTATAGAGGAGAAAAAATTATGTACAGTATGTGGAAAATATTGTGTTTTTTTAATCTTAAGCTGCATAAACACATTACACCAAATACACAAAATAATGTTATTTTTAATGTTTCACTTTCAAAACGCTCTTCAGAAAACATGGGTGACTTCAAGGACACTATGTCCATGTTTTTATACATTCTATGATGTTAACATGCAGCCAAAAAACAAACAAACAAAAAACTATATTACGAATAATTTTCCATGGTTGACTGGACTGGACGACTGGACACTTTTCATCCGTAAGTCATTAAAACTTTGAATAAAAATATTGCATTAGTCCCCTTAGGTTTCATTAAATCATCTCCTATTTATGCACTTACTGTACATAATATTCTTTTTTTTGTAGTATTGTAGTATTAAAAAATACTTTTGACTATTAAACAATTAGATTTTCAAAGATCTTTGTAACCACTTAACAAAAATAATACCTCTGTATCACTGAGAGCACCTCTTTAACGATTTTCTGTTTAAGATGGACAATTAATATTAGCTTAGCTTTCTAAAACAAGCACAGTTGCAGATTAGTGATAAATGTCTTGTCATTTACACTAAAAATATTGGCAAACAAATCTCCAAAACGAGGAGTAAAACCCTGGTCCTGCTCAGGCAAAGACCACTGTAACGACTGGGTGAAGGAGTGGCAGGAAGCAAGTGCGAAATTAATGAGATTTAATGAAGACAATGAGACAATACAAAACTGAGACACAAATAACAGGAGAGGAGAGGAGAGGGTGACACACGAACTGCGGGGAAGCGAGCCGAAGGTAAGTGGTGTTGCTTGGTGGTGGGTTGCGTAGAGTGGACGGGGTTCCGGGGAAACACGGACATCCAACGCAGAAACACACAAGAAAGCAAGGCATGGGTTACAAACATGAAACAAGGCTCTCACAAACACAAGACACTAGACAAGCCAATATATAGGGATGAGTAATCAGTGACAGCTGTTGCTGATGACAATTAACGGAGACGCCCACAAACTAATCAGTGCTGACACGTAACACACAGACTTGACCCACAAAGTGCAAAACCCAGAGATCACCGTTTACCAACCATGACAACCACTAGGTCTTGATGGATCATACAAACCAAGCAAACCAAGATTGAGAGTTGGGTTAGAGCACTTACACTATGTAAATTTGAGCAACCTGCATATCTGATTTAAATCAAACAACCAGATCCAGCATTGTGTTTGATCTCTTTGCCATCTTCTTAAAAGTTTGGTTCTAGCAAAAGATGTTGACAAACCTCAGCTGAGTTTTGCAGAAACTTTATGTTTTTGCCTTTATTCCACACTGAGACTAAAAGTTTTGTCAAGCAATAACTATGCTTTCTGAAGACGTTTTCCCAAGTGGATACATTTGCAAATGTAATTATAATGTTGTAGTGTGGACTGTGAAAATGATGTTCACGTTAATAATATTGCTTAAGATAAATTTAGATGAACAATATTTATTCACAAAAAATGAAGACATTGGCATTTTAGACTATTTAATGAATGGCGATTGAGTGCTGGTTGCAGGGCCGGCCCTAGCATTTTGGGGGCCAAAGATTTTCAAAAGATGCCCCCCTCTCAAAACCACCTCCATCTCCCATTGTATTCATCTTACTCTGACACTTTATTGCAATGTTATTTTAGGATCATTCAAGTGATATTATAGTTTTTGTTAATATATTTATTATATATATTGTATATATTGATATGTATATATACATATATTATATATATTGAATTAATGAAATCGTAAAAGCATTTTATTTCAGTGAACATTTATTTTATTTCAACTAACATTTTTAAAATATATATATTTTGAGTTAACTATAATAACACTGTTGTAAAACAAATACCTAACTGTCTTAATCATCTTCTCAATACATAAATATGAAGATTTATTTGCTTTTAATGATAATTTAAAACTTTTAAAAATGTAAAACCTTAACCATCACTTTCAGAAAAATTTATGAAAATTTAGTGACATTATTGCTTTAATAAAGCAAGAACTCCTGGATTATGAAAAGTAAAGAAAATAATAATATATTATTATTATATTATCAATAATAATACAGAATAATATATTTTAGGGTGGCATTTGGACTGCCTTGTTTTATCCCTGATTAAAATGTTAAAATGTAGTATAAACAAATATTTGAATAAAGATATTGTATATTTCAACATTTGTGTTATTTGATAAAGGCCAAAGTGACAAAAAATCTGAATGGCTTTTTGAAAACATGTAAATACTGTTTTAATTCAGAAGTTGCACTTTGTTTGCAGGGGTTACCATGCTAACGGTCTATTTCTGCTGTTTCTAAAGCGCCACCTGCTGTCAGAGTGAACTTGCATTTTTGTTCTGCACATCTGCTGCTTTGCTCACATCGATGAGAAAATCAGACCGAACTTTTACACAGCAAAATCGCAGTGCAGTGTTGTGAAGCTTAACTGATCGATGGAATATAAAATAATATATGTGACCTAAAAATCTAAACCATTCTGAAAGTAATTCTGATAAGAAATAGTCACGTATTTTGAAGAGCCCAAGACAACAATACTGTTCATGTTCATAACGGTTGTTACACTGGCAGAGCGCGTCTTCAAAGTGTTTGCAGCATGATGCAGCAAAAGCCATTTCAACAATATATTTTCAAAATACATCACATACCTTTATGTTGCTCACTTTCTATTCTCTTTTCCAACCAATCTACACCAGACTTATAGTGCTGCCTCTTCATTTTGTAGCAGAAATGATTTGAACCAGATAAATTAAAGAGTCAATCAGGACTGTGGTTGAAACACGAGTCGAATTCCTCAGTAAGGCAACAGGAAGTCATAAAACATTCTGTGCCACAAGTCCCAAGCAAGATAACCAACCAACTCTTCCACAGAACAACTTTCAACATTAACACCACTAGAACAATTATTGACAAGAGATTGTCAAATTTGGCTAAATTAATTGAAATGCAACGCTGCACATCACATGTAAACCCATGAGAATTATACACCATATCCTTAAGCACTTCCCCCACCCAGCAGAACCAGACTGAAATTCCTAAGGGGGGGGGGGGGGGGGGGCTTTGAACCTCTGGTCTCCACAGAAATCTTTGTCCAGAGAATGGCAAGCAAACTGTCTTTTCTACATATATATGGACCAAAATTAACTCAAAAGGACTTATAAATGAATATCAGTCCATTGCTTCACTCCATATTCATTTATGTGTAACCTATACATAACTATGGGATAGCTTAAGGATACATATTCATGTCTAGTATCTATGTAATCGAATCTGTTTGCTTGAAATAGTCCTGACCATCATTTATTTGTCAAATGTATAATATTCTTGTTACAGGAATCATGTCCAAAATTAGACCCTGCAAGAGCGGTAAAATTAGGACCACATGCTTGGTAAGATAACATATGATTTATGATATGTCCGAGCCAAGACAATATCTAATTGGTCAAGACAACATTTGAGGTGTGGCCAACAGGCCAGTTTAAATACTCAGGACACCATAAAATTCTGCTTTTAGCTTCTAGCTTTGCTCTGCTATTAGTCATGAAGGTTTTAAGTTGTTAGCTTTGCTTCTGCTACTAGTCATGCCTAGGGTTGCCAACCGTTCCGTATAATACGGAATCGTCCCGTATTTAAGACATCAAAGCAGTGTTCCGTATTAAACCAATACGGAACGCAGTATTGGCTACATGTAGATTTGAGAGGCTTTTAAAATGTGCAATTTGTAATTTCTGTGCAACTCAAGGTATATACAGTTACTGAATTAAATTATAATGAACACACAAGTAAATTAGATGTGTATGTGTGCTGAGCGCGCAGTCTGTGCACGGCATGCTCACGTGAGAGTGAGAGCTCTCTGTCATTGGTTGTTGCTACGTTACCTGAATCATCAAGGCTGGCTGCGAAGTGACAGTGGCGGGATATTTAACTTCAAAGTGAGTAACGATGGCAACTCTTACTAGTCCACCTTGTAAAAGGAAAAAACGTTTGCAGAAATATAAAACAGAATGGGAGACTGAGAACGCATGGCTTAGCGAAGTCCGGGGAAATATCTATCAAGCAAACTGTAAACTATGCAGGAGAGATTTTTCCATAAGCCATGGCGGTGTTTGCGACGTCAAACAACACGCGTCCACAGATTCCCATAAACGGAACGATCGACAGCAAAGGGCCCAGGGAGCAATTTCAAGTTTCTTCATGTCACCTGCATCTTCACCAGAGGCTGATATGGTAAGCTACTGTTTTAAATGTCAAAAAGTATCCCAAATCTCTCAGATAATTATGTATAGACATCATACATCTCTTGTGCTCAACCAGGCTTAATTTATTTGATCCAAAATACAGCAAAAACCGTAATATTGTAAAATATTTTTACAATTTGAAAATTTTGAAAGTTTTTTATTTGAATAGATGTTTATTCTGTTTGAAGATCTTTTAACATAATCCTTCAGAAATCATTCTAATATTCTGATTTGCTGCACAAGACACATTCATTAGCCTATTATTATTATCATCAAATGTTGAAAACAGTTGTGTACAATTTGTTTAAGGATTATTTGATTAATATTAAGTTCAAAAGAACAGCATTTATTTGAAATGGAAAGCTTTTTTAAAAGTAAAATAATAAATTGAATGAATGTATGCCATGTACATTAAGTACTTTCAATATTATTGGTAAGGTGATGGGCTTACACATACTGTTGCTGTATGACTGAAATCATGACAGTTGTTCACTTTTACGATATTAACTGTGATCTTGATCCTCATCTTTGCATTTTTTATGTTTAGGTTATTGCAGCTGAGTTGGCCCATGTTTACCACACTGTAAAGCACAATATGGGCTACGTCAGTGCTGACTGCGCTAACAAATTACTGCATTGGACAGTCAGTGATTCAAACATAGTGAAGAAGATGTCCTGTGGACGTACAAAAGCTGAGACCATTGTCAAAAACATTCTTGCCCCTAAGTCAGTTTCTGAAGTGGTTAATATTTTGAAGGGCTCAAAACCTATCCCATTTTCCATACAAACAGATGCATCTAACAAGGGCAATCAAAAAATGTTTCCTCTGTCTATTCAGTATTTCACTCCTGAGAGTGGAGTAACACAAAAAATGATTGATTTTGTGGAGAATCCTAATGAGTCTGCTGATGGTATTGTCGCATGTATAGAGAACAGTCTTGAACAACTGTCCCTTACTCTGGATCAAGTGTCTGCATTTAGTGCAGACAATACAAATGTGAATTATGGTGTTCACAACTCAGTTTACACAAAGTTGAAGAAGAAAAACAGCTACCTCCTAACAGGCAACTGTCATGCCCACATTGTCCACAATACAGTAAAACATGCACTGGATGTGTTTTCAGATGTAGAGAACATTGTTCTCAAAATCTATGCATTCTTCTCAAGCTCTGCAAAAAGAAGAGAAAAACGTAAAGAATTTTGTGAGTTTTGTGATGTTGAGTTCCGTGAGTTTTTGCGTCATGTTGTGACCAGATGGCTATCCCTGAACCCTGCGATCACTCGCCTAATGCAAAACTGGACTGCTCTTAAGTCGTACTTAATTAGCCTTGGAGATGACTGTCCAAGACACCTGAGGATTTTGCTGAACCTCAACATGGATGCAGAAGAGCTGCAAGAGGAAGGAGATGTTGTTGAGGTTTATCTTCTCTTTTGCAATAATATTCTCTCACTCTTTGAAGAGGTGGTGAAGAATCTTGAAAAAGATGCCACAACATCTGTTGATTTGTATGCCATCATGAAGTCTTTCATGGAGAAGTTGATTCAGAGTAGAGATGATGAGTTCTCTGGATATTTGACAAAACTGAAGCTCCAGTGTCTTCCCCCATCTGATGCAAACACTGCCAAAAAGGAGTTCAAAGCCTTCCTCAGCACTGCCATCAGGTATATCAAAAAGTGGTTTGACTTCACTGAGGACAACTGGCTTTTTCACCTGCAGCCTTTGTCTCTCCAGTCTGAGAAAATTGACTTTGGTGATATGGAGAAGGTTGCAGTGAAACTAAACCTTGTTCAGAAGCTGCAAATCAACATGGATGCACTTTACGATGAATGTGTCACTGCCAACTCCATTTCGGTGAAGCTGAGAGAACAAGACCAGTGGCAGCATTCAGACACAGCTAAAAAGTGGATGACAGTGCTTCAAGCAGCAGATCTTCCAAACATACTGGCTTTAGTCTCATTTGTCCTTAGCATTCCATCATGCAGGCTATGTGGAGAGGATATTCTTCATAATGAAAAACAAGTGGTGTGACTCAAGAAACAGATGCTCTGTTGAACTCATGAAATGCGAGCTGCTTATCACCATGAACTTCAACAAACCATGTTATGAATTTTACAAAACTGTACTTCATGACAAACAAATCCTTGCTGCTGTGAGAAGTGAGAAAAAGTACTCATGGAAAAAAAATGAGTAGGTTTTGAGAACAAAAAAAGAAGAAAAATACCAAAATCATACCTTTTTTGCACTTTAATCAGTTGAATTCTTGCACATTTGTTTGTACCATTCATAACAATATAAACCATGAAATTATGGTTCTATGCATTTACTGTAACTTTTCTACATACATGTCTAAATTTAATCAGTTGCTGTGTTTATAAAAAAGTTGAGCCTATCAAAGCCAATTACATGCACATTAACTTTATAAAAATCTATTGTCATGTTAAAAATGACAATTAAAAATAAACATGCACTTAAAGGAATAATCTGCTCCTCAATTTTTTTGTGTACTAGTGGTATTGCTCAGGCATTTTAATATTACATTTTAAGTCTGATTAGATTTAAATTGTACATAAATTGCTTAAGCTAATATTTTAACTCAATTAAAAAAATACTTTTTATACACAGTTAAGTAGCCTATGTGTATAAATATATTTTCCTTATTTTCCTACAAAGAACCAAGATCGTCCCTTATTTTCCTTTGCTGAAGTTGGCAACCCTAGTCATGCCTGCTTTTAGTTTTAGCTCTGCTTTTGCTATCAGTCATGCCTGCTTTTAGCTTTGCTTCTTAGCTTTAGCTTTTAGCCATGCTGTTTGTCATCACTGTTCTTTGAGCGCGGTTCCAGCATGCTTCGGCCTGCACGCCTGCTGCTACTTAGCCACGATGAGAAGAAACACCACCTAATCTCGCCAAACTTTATTTCTTTTCTTCTCTGTTTGAGAGTTTCGTGTTCTGAGTTAAGTTTTGTAACATTGAGTTCAACTTCAACCAGCTACACACAACTCTGCATCTTCAGCCAACGCCCAACCATGGGCTTCCCAAGACGTCACTTCAACGACTACTGAACTTCCAGCCAATCAGCGACAACAAAAGGGACACCTTTACTCAGGCAATGTACCTTCAGACATTTGTACAGGTGTATCTAATATAATTTTAACCTCATTGAGGAACTCAATGCGAGGGTTAATTAAGTGATTGATGGTTGTTCATGTCTATGCAATTTAACATATTGCTGTAAACTTGGGATTCCACATTTCCATTCTCTTAAACTCATCTTTCCCTAACTTTCGATCTTCCTGCAACTTGTGTGAATGTGTGCGTGCGTGCACTTATGTGTTAGATTAGTTTATATGTCTAAGAGTTATCTAATACAGCCTTATTCACATTGAAAAGAGAAGTATCTTGTGTTTTGTGCTTACAAGTTAATGTCTTAAACTGCCGATCTTGTTACTGTGCTAATTGATAGTGTTTTCACCATACTTTGGATACTAATATCCAGCGCAGATTTGATGTTAAATGGCTCAGTCAGTGAATCGCAGGGCGTCTCAGTGATCAGCCGTGAAACAGTGATTCTGTTCAAATTCCCTTTAAAATCTTAAATGATTCCCTTTGAGCTAAATTGACCTGTTTCCCTTACAATTTTCAAACATTAACACATGCGACTGAAACTTTATAAAAGTTATTATTATCAATCATTATAATCTGAACCCTGACAAATATTTAAACTCTGACATGGGGCCCTATGCAACCGCTTATATCTCTCATGAAGTTGGGCCGGCTCTGCATGTATGAGTTATTTGTATAAATTACTTAATTACTCTCTCGTAACAACAGTTAGGCTAGTTCTCATCACATATGGGTGCAATTATATACATTAAATAAATAAATAAATAAATAAATAAATAAATAAATAAACAAGAAACAACCAGACACCATTTTGGATGATTTTGTTTATTGGTCAAAAAATCTCCCCACAAAGTCAAACATTTCAGGTTTTAATGTCTTTGTGGAGACATTTGGTCCCCATTACATACAGTTTACTTGGACAAATACATACACAGTTTAGTGCCAATCCTAGAAATCTCAATCTCAGTTCACTAATATATTTTATATTGAATACAAGTAATTTTCTACAGTTTCCAAACAAAGCCACAGCAGTAATAACCGAGACTTCGTGATAGTGGATGACATCGCCTTGACGTACCATTCCCAAGGCGATCCGTGCCCCCTGGGGGTGAGGGCCCACTCCACATGCGTCTCTCTGGCAGACATCTGTTGAGCTGCGGGCTGGGCAACACCTAATACTTTCATGAGGTTTTACAACCTTCGTGTAGAGCCAGTTTCTTCCCATGTGTTGGGTAACAGGTAATTGGCGGGAAGAGCTGGCTGGCTGTCACGCTTGCTGCACCATTCCCCCTAACATGGGGATGCGAGTGCCTTTCTTCTCCCAGTAGAGTTCCCCGGTTGGCGTACCCTGTTCGAGCATCCTCCAGCGCCCTCGGCGGTCAGACTTTTGTTTGGAGCAGTCTGTCACCAGGCCCTGTACTGGGCTAGGTGTCCATATGGCTTGATTCCCTATGGGAAATCCCATATGTGTATTCTTCCACAGTAAGGTTTCCCTCTTGTCAAACCAGTGTTTTCCCTTGACAGACCCTCTCTGTCAGTCTCTTCCGGCAGCTGTTCCATCCCTACTCTAAGGTAGGACCTGCCTCAGAGACCCATTCCATATGTAGTACTGCCCCCCGGGCCAGTCCATATCAGTATCTCCACATGTCACCTCCCTACGGGTAGTATGTGGACTCCGTAGCGACCTTTTCCTAAGGCTGACTTCCCCATCGTCTTGCCAAGCTGTAAGAACAAATAGGGAAGATTTAAAGCAATCTTTCTCCGAAGGTTGAAATTCTTTCCACTAACTTTGTGTGGGCGGAACAGCAGCGTGGTATCTGCATACCTCTGTGCACTTTATTCGCACAAAGAGAATAGGTCATCAGCACATTCATGCACTGCGCATATGCAGACAGATGTGACGTTGGGGTGAAGGAAGGACTGGAAACAATAGCGATTTAGACGAACAGGAAAAAGACAATGATGCTGGGAAGACGACAATCCAAGATGGTGGTGAGGTGGTGAGGAATCCGGATTGTGACGGTCAGAAGGCAGCAGGAGAGGATGGCACAGGAACTGCGGGGAATAGAGCCGAAGGTAAGTATTTGTGGCTGAGTGGAAGTGCGTAGAGTGGATGAGGTTCCGGGAAAACACGAACATCCAAAACGCAGACAACACTGAAGCCAAACAAACAGGGTAAGCGACATTAAACAACGATCTCACAAACACAAGACGTGTGACAAGCCAATATATAGGGAATGAGTAATGAGTGACAGCTGCTGCTGATGACAATTAACGGAGACGCCCACAAACTAATCAGTGCAGACGCGAAACACACAGACTTCACCACAAAGTGCAAATTCCCAGAGATCACGGTTACCAACTGTGACAGTACCCCCCCCCCCTCTAAGAGCTCCTCTTGGAGTTCCCAGAAGGGCCTACGTGCTGATTGTATTCATCAATAAGGGAGTGATCCAATATGTCCCAAGCAGGTACCCAACTCCTCTCCTCTGGACCGTAACCTTCCCAGTCTACCAGGTACTGGAATCCTCGTCCCCTCCGTCTTGAGTCCAGAATACGATTAACCAAATAAGTTGGTTCCCCATCTACGAGACACGGCGGCGGGGGAACCGGAGTAGGCGGATTAATACGTGCATAAAACACTGGTTTAATTTTGGACACATGAAAGGCGGGATGTATCGTCCTATACACTGGAGGTAGTTTGAGGCGGACTGTCACCGGACTAATGATTTTGGGCCAATAAATTTGGGAGCTAATTTATTAGAGACAGAACGCAGATGAATGTTACTGGTAGAAAGCCACACATTTTGACCCACGATGTAAACGGGAGGCTTTGACCGGTGGCGATCGGCCTTGGCCTTAGTGTGCTCCCTCACCCGGAGCAGAGTCTCGCGGGCTCTGGTCCAGGTGCGGTGGCACCTCCGGAAAAATGCGTGAGCGGAGGGGACCACGACTTCAGATTCCAAACTGGGAAAAACTGGTGGCTGGTAACCTAAACTGCACTGAAACGGAGAAAGGCCCGTAGCTGACACTGGCAATGAATTGTGGGCGTACTCCACCATAGAGAGTTGTTGACTCCAGGAAGAAGGCTTCTTGGAGACCAAACATAGCAACGTCCTCTCTAAATCTTGGTTGGCTTGCTCAGATTGTCCGTTACTTTGGGGATGATGACCCGAAGACAAGCTAACAGACGCTCCTAGCAATTTACAAAACTCTTTCCAAAATTTGGATATGAATTGAGATCCCCTGTCAGAAACCACGTTTACCGGGAGGCCATGAAGCCGAAAGACGTGATCTAGGACAGTGACCGCTGTCTCCTTGGCTGTAGGTAATTTGGGCAAGGGAATGAAATGTGCCACCTTTGAGAATCGGTCCACTACGGTCAAAACGACGCTCATGCCATTAGAGGGCAGGAGGGCGGTAACAAAATCTAGTGCGATGTGGGACCAGGGTCTCGAAGGGACAGACAGCGGCTGAAGAAGCCCATCAGGAGGCCGGTTAGATGACTTACCACTGGCACAAACTATGAGCAAGCCAAAACAAAATCGCGGACGTCACGGGCCATACGTGGCCACCAGAATCGTTGTTTAACCAACCCATTAGTTCTACTTATCCCTGGGTGACAAGCTACATTAGAACAATGACACCACTTGACAACCTCGGACCTTAACTCCTCCGGCACAAATAAACGGTTCGGTGGACAACCAGACGGAGGCGTTACCCCTTGTAAGGCCGTCTTGACCTTCGACTCGATCTCCCATACGAGTGCTGAGACCACTAACTTCTAAGGTAAAATAAACTCGGGAGTCACCGGGCGGGCAGAGGGATAAAAAAGACGTGATAAAGAGTCGGGACATTTTTGGAACCCGGGTGGTACGATAAAGTAAACTCAAAGCGACCGAAAAAAAGTGCCCACCGAGCCTGCCTGGAATTGAGTCCTTTGGCAGTTCTAATGTACTCTAAATTCTTATGATCGGTCCAAACAATAAAAGGTACCCCTGAACCTTCCAGCCAGTGACGCCACTCCTCTAACGCTAATTTGACGGCCAACAACTCTCTATTGCTAATGTCATAATTACGTTCAGCAGGAGATAATCGATGAGAGAAAAACGTGCAAGGATGTACCTTATCGTCTGAAGCAGCACTTTGGGACAACACTGCTCCTACCCCCACCTCTGACGCGTCGACCTCCACCACGAACTGCCGTGTGGGATCAGGGGCCACAAGGATGGGAGCAGAAACGAAGCGGCTTTTGAGGTTAGTGAACGCAGCCTCAGCTGCATCCGACCACCTGAACGGAGTACTGGGAGAGGTCAAGCCTGTCAGAGGTGAGGCTAGTTGGCTGAAATTGCGAATGAAACGCCGAAAGAAATTGGCGAACCCCAGAAACCTCTGTAGGGCCTTACGGGAATCTGGAGATGGCAATCTATCACAGCCTTAACCTTGTCAGGGTCCATACGTATTCCCGCGGATGAGACGATATATCCTAGGAAGGGGACAGACTGTGCATGGAATACGCATTTCTCCGCCTTGACAAAGAGCCCATTCTCAAGTAACCTCTGGAGCACTCGTCTGACGTGTTAAATCTATGGCACAGTCGTCGGGATGATGCGGAGGAAGAGAAGCAGCATGGAACCCCATTCCACTCGTGGCTTATGTTTAGTTAACCAGGGGTGACCTAACACAATGGGAGCAACAGGGGTGATGATTTCCAGAAGTGAGTAGTGTGATGGGTTCTGTGTGGTGTGTGACGTGAGGCAGTTCCTGGCCGTTGAGTGCGGTGACATGGATGGGTAGAGACACAGGTAGGACAGGAATGTTCAGGTGATGTGCAAGGGAAGAATCAATGAAATTTCCTTCGGCTCCGGAGTCCAGAAGGGCGTGACATTCGTGAGAGTGATTCTTCCACCGCAGTTTCACCGGAAGGAGGGTCGATGATGTTGTTGAGGACTTCCAGGTGGAGATCCCACCCGATAGTAGCCTCAAGTTTACTACGGGGCTGGCTCTTACCGGGCATGAGTAGATGTTGTGTTCAGAGCCTCCACAGTATAAACATAGTCTTTGGGATCTCCGCCATTCCCTCTCCCTCCGGGACAGCCGGGCTCTACCCACCTGCATGGGCTAATGGCCGTCGACGGGACCGACCGCGTTCTCTCGACTCGAGCACCCCCTAGCTGGAGAGATGGTACGACGCGTTGGACTAGGCTGGCGACCCAAGCGGTTAATCCGTGCATCAACTCGTAAGGCCAAGTCGATTAATCCGTTAAGTGTGGGGGGCAGCTCGAGGAGGTAGATCTCTTTTTGAACACGGTTGGATAACCCATGCAGGAATCGATCCCACTGCGCGACCTCGTTCCACTGGCATGCGGCCGCCAGGGTGCGGAATTCGATGGAATAATCTGTGACAGATGACGTGCCTTGACGAAGTTCTGAGAGCTGGTGAGCGGCCTCCCTACCGGCCGCGGCTCGATCGAATACCCTCCTCATACCCTCCGAGGGAGCGTGGAAACGAGGCACAACACGGATGTTGATTCTCCCACGCCGCCGTCCCCCATAGGGCAGCCTTGCCCGACAGTAACGTGAGCGTAAACGCCACTTTGGATTCCTCTGTGGCAAAGGTGCGGGGCTGCAAAGCGAAATGCATAGAACATTTATTCAAGAAAGTTCTGCAAAAGGCTGGCTCACCGGAGTAGCTTTCAGGCGCCGGAAGTCGCAGCTCTGGCCGGAAGTGATCCTGGGGGGTTTCCCGGGGGACGGGCGGTGCAGGCGGTGCGATGGGCGCAGTGGGAGAGGTGAGCTGAGGGATCTGCTGGGTGAGCTCGGACACCTGTGCCACCAGCGCTTGGACAGCGCGTCCGGTGTTCGAGATGCTCTCCTGCTGATGATCTATACGTTTCACACTGTGGTGCATAAAGTCCGTGAGGGTGTTGGTGCTTGCTGCTTCCATAGTGGTGAGATCATTCTGTGACGGTGGGGTGAAGGAAGGACTGGAAACAATAGCGATTTAGATGATTTAATGAAAATAAATAAACAAACAAACAGGAAAAAGACAATGATTATGGGAAGATGACAATCCAAGATGGTGGTGAGGTGGTGAGGAATCCGGATGGTAACGGTGAGAAGGCAGCAGGAGAGGATGGCACAGGAACTGCGGGGAATAGAGCCGAAGGTAAGTATTTGTGGCTGAGTGGAAGTGCGTAGAGTGGATGAGGTTCCGGGAAAACACGAACATCCAAAACGCAGACAACACTGAAGCCAAACAAACAGGGTAAGCGACATTAAACAACGATCTCACAAACACAAGACGTGAGACAAGCCAATATATAGGGAATGAGTAATGAGTGACAGCTGCTGCTGATGACAATTAACAGAGACGCCCACAAACTAATCAGTGCAGACGCGAAACACACAGACTTCACAACAAAGTGCAAATACCCAGAGATCACGGTTACCAACCGTGACAACAGAACGATAATGGCAGAAAAACATCAACAACCCGATCTTCCTTCCTGGTATTGTAATACTTGTAAAGTTTTCTTGCTGGTGTATGACCCAATGTAGCCCAGGGGTTCCAAATTTCAGTCCTCACGTTCCCTGTTCTGTAATTTTGCTTGTCTCTTTTAGTTAACATACATGTTTCCGATAGCCATCTCATTAGAAGAGAGCTAGGTGCAAATACTGCACTGTAAAAAGTTTAACTATTATTTACTCAATTTTATTGGTGAAACATTTTTATACTCAAAAAAATTGAGTAAATTTTAAAGCTGTGAAATCAATGAAATATACTGTATGAATTGAGTAAATGCAAGTAAAAAAATTAAGTAAATCTGAGTAACTGCATCTGGTACATTAACAAATAAAATTGAGTAGAAATAATTAAACATTTAAAAACAATATTTATGAGTAATATTAACTGTTTTTATTAATGAGTAATATTAACTTTTTATTTTCTCTAAACCTTTGTAAAATAGTACTCCACACAACCACCAGTATACATGACATTGCCCTTTATTGTCAATGAGTACAGTAATACAGCACATTTTACACTGTATACAATATTGCCTACATTTAAACTCATTTAACAAACATTTTATAAGTAAAAATTAAATATTTAAAAATATAGCCTAATTCAAGTGTAATCGAATCAACCCAATATCCACCGGATCAGCGCTGGTCCTCGTGACGGAGACGGACTCGCCTCTGCGGGTGAACTTTGAACTTCATACCGCCGTCCTGTGTTTCACTCACAGCCGATAGATACTGCGAGTGACTGCCATAACCTGCCAATAAACAAACAGTGACAGTTCTGAGGACATTTTATCATCCAAATGATAATAATTATATTTATTATCATTAGGAATGAAGTCATGTGTTTATGCAAAGCATTTCAATCATGCAAAGACAGGCACGACTCTCGTTTAGGTGTCGAATTACGCCTCTGTATGTTGTTTTGCATTAAATATGATTTAAAGCACAGTAAAGATTTTATAGATAAAATAAAACATACACAAACCTGAATTTCACAGAGGAAATGCAACAAATCTGCGACGCTGAGAAGAGAGCTGTTGTCTGGAGACTGGAGAGTTCAAACTGCCTGCGCTCACTGACTCAACCAACGTCGAGTTGTCGTCACGTCAGAGGGTGGGGGAGGGGTGCATTGTTTTAATTGAGTAAACTTACTCAAATTTTAAGAGTGTGTTAAATATATTAATAATATTGATTTGAATTAAGTAATATTTTTGTTTCTTGAAACAGATCAGTTTAATTCAACATTCTCAAATATTTTGATAGAAATTTCACAAATATATTAAGTATATTATAAAGAAATAATTGGTTAGTCAAATGCTAAATAATTTTATTGAAAACAACTTAAATATATCTGCAAATTTTAGATAAAATGAACTGTTGGATTTTTACTCAATTATTTTGGTATGTTTAACTCAAACAATCAAGTACACGATATTCAGAGATTTTATTAAGTTAATAAAGTTAAAAATTTCTGTAATATTTACTAAGCCACAGAATTATTTTTACAGTGTGTGTTCTGATCGATATGATCCCTACACAGTGTTCATTCCTCCCTACTCCCTGAGCAGGGGAAATCCATTGAAGTCTACGTCACTCCAGAACATAGGCTAGAATTGGGAACATCTAATGTAGCCTATTGTAGTAATATCCGTCTTTGATATTCTATTCTGATCTGTGTGAGTAAATGCGTTCGGTGGTGTGGCTTTCAATGCTATCAGGCTAAAGTTAGCATTTTCCAAGATCTCCTACTGCACCATTACTCTACTCACCCTCAGGCCATCAAAAATGTAGGTGACTTTTTTCTTCAGTCGAACAGTAAAAAAGATTTACTTCATTTTGTGGTGATTCTTAAAATGCCAGTCAATGTCAATGGCTATCGTCAAACAGTGTATAATACTGGCAAGACCAAATAAAAAAATGTGGCCCCTGATGACATTCTGAGGTTTTACGAAGTGAAGTTAGGTCTGTGCAATAAACTGAATATTTATTACAACATTAATCTAGAGTGCCAGATATACAGTTTGTGAAAGAATCATTCTTTTACATGGGTTCTTTTTAGTGAACAAAAAAATTGGACTGTCTGAAAAGGCTTGCACAGATCTGACTTTACAGTCACTCCGACTCGAGATTAGCTAAATACCAGCCCATCTGATCATATGATGCTATTTTTTTGCAAATTCATTAAGAGCTCCAAGTCTTCAAACAGTCACTGAACTGAGGAAACAGTTCGACTTGGACCAAAGACCATTGTGCATGCGTGAACCGAGCAACTGAATCAAGGGGAGAAATTAAAGTTTTCATGGTTTTTTTATTGCTTATGTAAAAAGGTGAGCTGATTAAGTTTTTTTACATTATATGCTGTAAACATGTAACACATTCATGTTTCACATCAAACCCCAGCCAGATAAACGTATCCAAGATTTGAGCTTTTTCATCCTGAAAGGGAAAACATCCACAATTTCTGTTTAGTCAGTTACATATATGAACATATAATGTGATTGCATACTGTGATTAGTATATTTGGATATTTATGCACCACATCTAAAACTGCATACATAATGAAATCTAAATTAATATTTGTTGGTGTCCTTGGATTAATAACTGGCTGCACTTCAGTTTTGTTGAAGACACTCTCTTTGTAGGAGAGACTCTGCAGTTGGCTGGGAGCAGTTTATAGGGTGTGCATATCTCATGAAAGCAGATGTGAGATAGGTTCAGAAGAGAGTACAAAGATACTGATGAAAGATACAAGTAGAGACTATGAGCACCAGGCTCTTTTTAATGAGTTGCTCATATTTCTGACTTATTGAACTTATTTTTACATTGCATGATGAAGCAGATGAAGAGAGTTGTAGAAGATTGGTAGTTCATTGTCTAGGCTGCAATGACAAACAAACATTTGTTTCTGAATTCACAACACAACCAAATCTCTAATAAATCAACAAGTAGGTTTCTTGACCACATTTAGACCTTTTGATTTGATTCATCAACAGTCTGATCAGACCTGACCAACATGAATATCTCCTTCAAAGTTATATCTACAAAATGCCATTAATTAGATTAAATTCAAGTTTATTTGTATAGTGCTTTTCACAATACAAATCGTTGCAAAGCAACTTTACAGGAAACTAATTTTCTACAATATTTGGTAGTTGTGTCACAATTCATGAGATGGGATTCAAGAGTGGATGCTTAACAGACAATTTATAGGAACAAAGTCAAACACAAGGCACAAACAAGCAACAGCAGAGCTCGCCGTAGCACTGGGACGAAAATGGGCAGCTACACAGAAGGGGAGGATAGAGGTGGAAGGTCAAGGAACCAGGTGCTGGAGGAAAAGACGACCAGGAGTGAGAGGACAAATGCCAAGGATCTGACAATACAAGACGGGGAAGCACACATGATATAGGGATGCAAATGAGCCACAGCTGGAACTGATAGTTAGTTACGCTATTCAGACACGTCCACTCACCGCACAGACAACAGTAAACATAGCACAGATGAGACCGTGACAAGTAGCTTATCAGTAATAACTGTCAGTTAATGTACATATGGCAGAAATGTATGGGAAAAAAAATAAAGACGTAATCAAACAGACGATGCACACTATTAACACTATAATTAACAGCAATTATTATATGATGTAATCAAACTTATGACAAAATTAGTAGTTGTTTCAGGGTTGGCATCATCTGAGGTCCTCTGAGGGGTTGGCATCATCTCTTCTCAGTTGTTCTGGATCCAGACTGAAGCTTGTGTAAATCCTAGTTAATCAAAAACATAAAAACAGATAGAGACATAGCTGCTGTTCCAACCAAACAAAATAGATTTGTTTAACCCAGGC
The DNA here is from genome assembly GCF_963082965.1 of Carassius carassius. Classification (NCBI taxonomy): domain Eukaryota; kingdom Metazoa; phylum Chordata; class Actinopteri; order Cypriniformes; family Cyprinidae; genus Carassius; species Carassius carassius. Next base: position 18,998,239 of record NC_081802.1, read on the forward strand.
TAAAGAATAATAATGTGCATTTCATCAGATATAACTGCAGTACAAGATTATGAGATGGATTATTTGAATACTTGGCGAAAGAGATGCGTTTTTAATCAAGGTTTAAAAAGAGAGAGTGTGTCTGAAGCCTGAACATTATTAGGAAGGCTATTCCGGAGTTTGGGAGCCAAATGTGAAAAAAGCTCTACCTCCTTTAGTGGACTTTGCTATCCTAGGAACTGCTAAAAGTCCAGTGTTTTGTGACCTTATGGACCGTGATGGATTGTAACGTGGTAGAAGGCTAGTTAGGTACGCAGGAGCTAAACCATTAAGGGCCTTATAGGTAAGTAATAATATTTTGTAACTGATACAAAACGTAATAGGTAGCCAGTGCAGTGACTGTAGAATTGGGGTAATATGATCATATTTTCTTGACCTGGTAAGGACTCTAGCTGCTGCATTTTGGACTACCTATAGCTTATTAATTAAAGATGCAGGACAACCACCTAGAAGTGCATTACAACAGTCCAGTCTAGAGGTCATGAATGCATGAACTAGCTTTTCTGCATCAGAAACAGACAACATGTTTTATTGCATGGCTATGTTTCTATGATGGAAGAATGCAGTTTTTGTAACATGGGAAATATGATTTTAGAAAAACAAGCTGTCGTCTAATATAACACCCAGATTTTTTACTTTAGAAGAAGTAACAGTTCATCTTTCTAGTTAAAAATTGTAACCCAAGAGATTCTGTGTACTGTTTTTTGGTCCAATAAGTAATATCTCTGTTTTATCCAAGTTTAATAGGAGAAAATTATTGGTCATCCAATCTTTTAAATTTTTAACACACTCTGTTAGCTTAGATAATTTAAAAGTTTCATCTGGTCTTGTTGAAATATATAGTTGAGTATCAGCAGCATAACAGTGGAAACTAATATTGTATTTTCTAAGAATATTAATGTAAATTGCAGAGGACCTAGGACAGATCCTTGTGGCACTCAATGTTTTACTGGTAAAAACTGAGATGACTCCCCATTTAAATAAACAAAGTGGTAGCGATCGAACAAGTAGAATCTTAGTCATTTTAAGCCTGCCCTTAAATAACTGTGTAGTTTTGTAATCGATCTATGAGTATGTCATGATCTATGGTGTCGAACGCAGCACTAAGATCAAGTAAAACTAGAAATGAGATGCAGCCTTGATCTGACGCAAGAAGCAGGTCATTTGTAATTTTAACAAGTGCTGTTTCTGTGCTATGGTGGGGCCTGAAACCTGACTGAAATCTTCATACAGACCTAAAGATAATGATAAGTTAATAATAGTGAGAAGCGGTTCTTCTGCTACAGGTTACAACTCTTTTAGTAATTTAGTGGGTACAAGATCTAATAAAAATGTTGTTGGTTTAGATGCAGTGATAAGTTTATTTAGCTCTTCCTGTCCTATAGTTGTAAAGCACTGCAGTTTATCTTTGGGTGCGATGAATGAAGCTGAAGTATTAGATGTGGTAGAATCTACATTCGCTATTGTATTTCTGATGTTATCTATTTTATCAGTGAAGAAATTCATAAAGTCATTACTATTAAACTTTGAGGGAATATTTAGATAAGGTGTCATCTGGTAATTTGTTAATCTAGCAACTGTGCTAAATAAAAACCTTGGATTGTTTTGGTTATTTTCTATGAGTTTGTGGACGCTGAACATACTGTTTTTCCACGCAATTGTAAAAAAAAAAAAAAAAGTTTCCATTTGCGCTCAAGACTATGAGTTTCTTTCTTGAGAGAGAGGGTATTACTATTGTACCATGGCACAGTACGTTTTTCTCTAACCTTTTTCAATTTGTGTGGGACAACAGCTTCTAATGTATTAGAGAAAATAGTGTCCATGTTGCCAGTCATTTCATCTAGTCTATGTGTATTTATGGGTATACATAGCAGTTGAGATAGATCAGGCAGGTTATTTGTAAATCTGTCTTTGACAAAAGTGGCCCAGGGCCCAATCAAATATTAGCACTGTATTGGTTTATTGATCTCAGCCTTGGTTTGATTTGTATTCAATAACTAAATGAAATCCACTTGCAGTTTAACAGTTTATTATTCATGTGTATAGAAACCTGCACATAAAACATAAAAAAGATGTCAAACACACAACAATTCAAGGAACAAACCAATCTGCATCAAGAACAAAATTAAACTCAAGTCAGGCATATTAACACAAAAAATCTGTAAGATTTGACAGATATTACTTACAAAAAAATAACATTTATATAAAATAAAAACAAAATGTTCTGCTAAAATTCAAAATAATATTTTTCAAATTAAATAAGTTGTAAATGAAAATTTAAATAAAGTGCAAATGAAAAAATATAGGTGTACTGACGGACCTCTCCTGGAACGCACTGACAGACCTCGGCCGCATGCAGTGTGAACACTGGAATCCTTTTACATGGGTGCGTAAAACAAAACATGCAACACATTCGCACTTCAGATGGAGTATGTGTGAAACAGCTGTAATTCAGTGCGTGCAGCACTGCAAAAATAGACTCGGTACAGGCGGATCAGAAGCACAGCGGTAGGATTCGCGAGACCACTTGATTTGCCTGTCCAACACTACAGCCTATGGTCCAACATTGTTTTTTTTTAAATTTCTGTGTGATCTAACATGGTTGGCTAAATGTTAATGTTTTGTCCGGTTTAATTATGTTTATTCCAGTCACGCAACTTCTGCAGTTAAACTCCACACCACTTCCTTTTTTTTTTTAATTGTCCTTGTAAAAGGGATCTGTGATGTCATTTAATATGTCACCTTTATTTATATAGCGCTTTAAACAAAATTCATTGCGTCAAAGCAACTGAACAACATTTATTAGGAAAACAGTGTCAATAATGCAAAAATGATAGTTAAAGGCAGTTCATCATTGGATTCATTTATGTCATCTCTGTTCAGTTAAATAGTGTCTGTGCATTTATTTGCAATCAAGTCAACGATATCGCTGTAGATGAAGTGACCCCAACTAAGCAAGCCAGAGGCGACAGCGGCAAGGAACCAAAACTCCATCGGTGACAGAATGGAGAAAAAAACCTTGGGAGAAACCAGGCTCAGTTGGGGGGCCAGTTCTCCTCTGACCAGACAAAACCAGTAGTTCAATTCCAGGCTGCAGCAAAGTCAGATTGTGCAGAAGAATCATCTGTTTCCTGTGGTCTTGTCCTGGTGCTCCTCTGAGACAAGGTCTTTACAGGGGATCTGTATCTGGGGCTCTAGTTGTCCTGGTCTCCGCTGTCTTTCAGGGCAGTAGAGGTCCTTTCTAGGTGCTGATCCACCATCTGGTCTGGATACGTACTGGATCCGGGTGACTGCAGTGACCCTCTGATCTGGACACAGACTGGATCTGATGGCCACGTTGACCTCGGAACAAGAGAGAAACAGACAAATATTAGCGTAGATGCCATTCTTCTAATGATGTAGCAAGTACATAGGTTGTTATGGGAAGTGCATAATAATAATAATGTGAGGTTTTTCAACTTTAAGGATGAACTTCTTGTCATCTATTTCTGGCCGCATGGATATAGCGTGAAATATGATTGGGAGTCTGCAAAAGGTGTTTATTTTGAAATGCGCATGCTTTTTTACCTCTATTTTGTATTTGCTGTGCGGTTTGGACGTGGGGTGCATCAGAAATAGACTAGGCGCCTATCTTTAGCGAAGCGGTGCGGAGAGCTACTTCTGGGATGCTTTTGAAAAGTGCTGCAGAACGTCTGGTGTAATACTGGTGTCTGGTGGAGAGGCTAATAGACAGTACTCCAGGAGGATAGCCCATCAATTCAGTGACAGCAGAGACACTCTGAGCCTGTGGCAGGGGATACAGACCATTACGGACTGCATGCCCTCACTGTGGACCTGTGAAAGCAACATCTCTCTGCTGAACGAGGTGAATGCATTCTTCGCTCACTTTGAGAAACAAAACAGCTCCACTGCACACAAGACTCCAAGACTTTAATGACTACTGTCCAGTTGCACTTACAATACTCCTATTCTCATGAAGTGCTTTGAATGGCTAGTCATGCCCCATATCAAGTCTGCCACCCAACCCCCTCCCTGGACCCCTTCCAGTTTGCATATCGGTCCAACCACTCGACCAATGATGCCATCACTACTGCCGTCCACTCAGCACTAACACATGTACACAAAAAGCACTCATACGTCAGAATGCCATTCATAGACTCAACACTATCACCCCAAAACAACTCATTCAAAAACTGGTCCAGCTGGGCAACATGCTATGCAACTGGCTGTTAGACTTTCTGACTGGAAGACCTCAGGCAGTACGGGTCAGCAGCAACACCTCCAGCACCATTACACTGAACACTCTGGTCTCCCAAGGATAGCCCCCTCCTCTTCACTCTGCTGACCCACGACTGCACACCATCACACAACTCCAACCTCTTTATTAAGTTTGCTGATGACACAATTGTGGTGGGTCTCATTAGCAACAAAGATGAGACAAACTACAGGAGCGAGCCGCCTGGCCGGGTGGTGCAGTGACAACAATCTCTCTCTGAACGTGGAGAAGACGAAGGAGATTGTTGTTGACTTCAGAAGAGTTCACACTGAGCATGCTCTTCTAACCATACCACTGTGTGGTATGGCGCCTGCAACGCGTCCTGCTGGAAGACTCTGCAGCGCAAAGTGAGACAACTGAGAAGATCATTGGTTTCTCTCTTCCCTCCCTCCAGGAAATTTATGTCCCATCTCACTCGTAAAGCCCTCTGCATTGCAGGTGATCCCACCCACCCGTTACACAGCTTCTTCAGTCTGCTGCCATCAGGGAGGGGGCCAGGACCAGCAGACTGAAGGACAGCTACATCCATCAGGCTGTCAGGAAGCTGAACTCGCTCCCGAACTCCCCCCCGTTCCTCCTCTGCCCCAGGCACCACTGAACCACTAACATATGATGCCATGCACAGTCACTTTGTGCAGCATTGGTCTGCTCACTACAACATTCAGCATAGAACTGATGTCATTCTACTACCTCTTCAGTCAGTTTAAATAAGAACTGCTCTTTGAGCCCTTTGTCACTTTAATCTGACTGAATAAGTTTTTTTTTTTTTGGTGCTAAAATCTTTTTATCTGCACTCTTTTTAACTGCATTTTATATTTCATATTTGATCTAGATTTTTAGGCTCTACTGCTAGTGTTATCTGTATGCACCATGTGTCTGAGAATAATGCAATTTCGATTCTCTGTATGTATGTGCTGTACATGTGGAAGAATTGACAACAAAGCAGACTTAACTTGAATCATAACGTTACCAAATGGGAGTCATTCAAAAATCAGAAGTACAATCATTTACTTTTATCTGACACTTTTATCCAAAGCGACTTACAATTGTTTTATATCTCAGAGGACGCACGCCTCTTAAGCAACTAGGGGTTAAGTGTCTTGCTCAGGGACACATTGGTGTCTCACAGTGGATTCGAACCCAGGTCTCTCACACCAAAGGCGTCTTTCTTATCCACTGCGCCAACACCACCACCAGTGTATAATGGATATGTTTTGTTTTTTTATGAATAGTCCCACAATGTTCAGAAAGCACTAGAACATTACAGATTATTACTGAATGTTCCCATCCCTATGAAAGCAAAATATCAACAAAAAAAAAAAAGAAACCCAAAAAACTAAGTACCACACTTATCTGTACTAAAAAAAAGTTCCATAATCAATGATAGAAGGTCTAACATTTACCATACCTAAATATTGATTGTAACAATATGTCCTCGCTCCGTTCCCATGGCTCTCAGCCCTGCCCCACTTGTCACATTGATGCTATGTGAAAATAAATAGAACAATAATAATTAGCACCACAGAAGTCACAGGTGTGCTGGTGAAAAAACAATAGCCCTAAAGATGATTAAAAGTCCACAAGGACTTTTACTGAAAACAGTAAGGAGGGGTACATCCAAACACAAGTAACATAGAACCCGGTGACTCAGGGAAGAAAATGTGGAGACTTTATACAAGCACAAATGAGATACTAATGACTTAATGAACTAGACACAAGTGAACTGAATAAGGCAATCGAGGGGAAACAGAAACTGGGTCAATGACCAAAACTAGGGCAGGAGAACCGGGACAGGAAGAAACACAAACAGAAGTCTAGATCTGTGACAATTACTTAAGAACCATAAAAAGTTTGAATAAAACAATTTTATTTATTACAGTGTATAGTAGATTATTTTGGATGACATTCCATAAACCTTATTAACACTGTTAATCACTTGCAGTATTTGCCAAAGCCTCTGAAAAGTTTCATTTTCAGAAGTAGTGTTAACCGAGTCCTGATAACAATATTAAAAAGTATGAAATATTTGTGTGATAAAGATACGAATCAAATATGAAATCCAAATTCAGATTTTAGCTTTAAAAATACTCATGAAATAAAATTGGGTTTTATTTCAGTGATTTGAAGTGAAATGTGGAAACGCAAAAAATAGAACCATCTGGACAGAAATACTTTTAATAAGATGTTTAAATATGTTTTGGTTCTACTTTCCAAAATGACTTAGATGTAAAGTCCCCCATGTTGAGTCATTTGGAGTGAAAGTTTATTTTTAACTTCGAAGTCATAAGAAACAAAACATTGAGTATCTGTTTTGGTTTCCAAAGGTCAGCAGTGCTTTAGCTAGAGATTATAGCAGAATAAAGACTTATGAATGGTGATCAGCTTTGTATCATAAATATGTGATTTTTACTTACCATGTACACAGAATAAGTATGAGAATGTCCTGCGTTTGAAATTACATGGAAACTGTGACAAGATGTGAACAGATCACTACAGCTGTTGCAACTGATAAACTTGTGATAGCGCACATGACAGAAACGAAACTGAAAGTTAATTTTCAACCCCATCTACTGGACAACAAGTACAGATCATATAAACATGAAATTAAAACTGATCCTATTTACGTTCAGAGTTATTGCTCCTAGTCTTATTCTGTATGATTATAAATAGTAAATCATTAAATAAACTGTAAAAAATATAATATAATAATTTAGAAAATGTTTCTTTCAAATATTTTGCTCCACCTTTGCTCCACCTATTCAGGTATGTAACCCCCACTTTACAACATCTAGTCAATTCTGAATAAATAAGATCAATTCTGCCCTACATGTTGTTCTTTCTGACTGGAATAAAGATAATTTCAACATATATTATTATTTTTTTTCAAGAGGGAAAAAGTAAACTACATAGAAAGTAACAGGTAGACAGTGCCAGTCTTTTCGTGGAATTGCCCCACTTTATAGAAACAATGTTCGTGCACAGACGCATTCTAGGGTACTCTCCCAGGAAACAGTCCTCTTTAAAATGCGCTGCATGCATTTGAATATTTGGGTTGAACTCTTCTGAAACAATGTTGTAAATGCAACTTAACCACTGATTTCTATGTGTGTCCTCATTTGGAAAACAAAACGAAGTAGTTTCACTGTCATAATGAAACACACAGCGTCACACACAGCGGGCTTGAGTTTTTTTGTGTTAACATTTGGGCGATGTTATGCATATCTTTCCACACAGTGACATAGACATGTGGGGGCGTGTTTAAACGAGGCATTTTAGGGCATGGACAAGTCTTAAATTTTTTAAAGAATATATCTTTGGGTTTGAGACTTTAGTCTTTGCAACTTTAGGGATCTTATCTATGCACTAAAAGCTTGTAACACTCCAAAGAGAAAGGAAAATGAGAAATTTCATGATATGACCCCTTTAAAACACAGAAAATGCTAATACACAGAACACAACCTAATACAGAAACGTGAAGCAAACACTCACAACACAACCAAATATAGTAAAGCTTTGCAAGTAGCACAGACAAAACCTAAAATGTTTAAAGTGGGCCCCAACAACCCTTGAGAAAATAAACCATGCACAGTAAAATCACAGTGTTGAAATCCTGGTGCTACGGACTCTTATGGTGTGTTCACACCAGGCACAAATGTAATTATTCGTAAATTACAGTAGATTACATACACAATCAATGCAAAGAAACAAATAGAGTCAAATTTGTGAAGCAAATAATGCAAAATGTGCAATGCGTTTGCCGCGAACGCGAGATATTCGCCTCAATCGCGTCTTCCGTGCAAGTTAAAATTTTCAACTGGAGTAAAACATTTGCATTAAGGGGTTCTCATGCAAACTAATAAGTGAAAAGCCTCTTCACACATCCATTTGAATCAGATTATTATAACCACCTTATAAAATCTTATAATATCATCTTATAATAATTATAACCGACTAACCATCTGTTATTATATAGGTTTGGAGCATAAAAAAACAGGTGTAGTGGTAGTTGTATTTTATTAGCATGTCTACAGGAATGCTGCTATTAATAATGAAAGCAATAAATATATCAGTATATATATATATATATGTATATATATATATATATATATATATATATATATATATATATAAATACAGAGAATAAACCTCATGAGCCTCTTAACAGCTGTTCAGCAGCAGGTTTTTTACTAATGGCGAATCTTTTAGTTGAACTGCTTCAAGAACATTGAGCTCGCTGTTGACAAATGTCATGTAGCTTTTCAGCTGCGAAACTATTTATTCATAAATTAATGTGGCAGTGCTAACAACAAGTTTCTGTGTGTCTCCATGTGTGCGCCCAAGTATGAGAAAACAGGAGACAGAAAAAAAAGGAAATAAAAATGGTGAAAACATGCAAATAGGTTGTGATTTTTATCCAGTTTTTTGTTATATTTATTTGATCAATGTCTTTTGGGGTTTAGGTTCTTTTACCGTTGTAGCTAGCCCACAGTATAACAAAAATATTATATCTCTTCATTGTACTTGGGCCCTCTCCTGGACGAATGAGCATAGGCACATGCCTAGAATGCCTATCCGTAAATCCGGCCCTGATCCTCACGCTTCTTGAGAAAATTACGTTACACTATTTGTCACTTACAGTTGGGGGAAGGTGTTGTAAAACTAAGTATTTGCGTACTTTATCAGAGATGAAGTGGATTAGCCATATTAATTATAAAAGACTTTGTTTTGTAGGTTTTCGTGACAGAACTTTTTGTTGTTGTTGTTCAGTACTTTGCACTTAAACCAGTCCCTGTACATATAAGAATAGTTCTATAATACTTCAGTTATTTAAATTGGGATGCACTGCTTCAAGTCAAAAGATGGGGTGGGGGTTTCTCCTGAAGTCCACAATCATCTCCACAGTTTTGAGCATGTTCAGCTCCAGGTTGTTAAAACGGCACCAGACAGCCAGCTGCTCAACCTATTGTAAGAGACCCTTAATTAGCAACACGTTCCTCAAAACCATTGACACAGATGCTATCCAAGACTCATCCCTTTTGAGTCTCATCTTCCAGCAGGTTAAATCTTTTTTTATTTTTCTTATTATTCTTATTTTTCTTACTCAAATTATTCTTATTGTATTTTTCTAGTGCTCAAATAAATCACTTATGTCTGAGTTCCTGTCTAGTGTTTTATAATTGAAAAAAACTATGCAGTGGTATGTTTACTGACTAAATAGTTTGTAGAAGCCTTCAATACTATTGGGAAATATATTTTCTTATATTTGGGGGGTGGGGGGTCTAGACATAGTCTCAGAAAAATATTTGCAGGAGTCTCATTTTTCATGATATCTTATTCAGATTTGAAATAGAAACTCATGAGACATGTGGCATTCAACACATTACTTTTCTAGATTTTTCCAGGACTGATTTCATGTATTTTTATATTAAATAAAAAAATATTTAAGTGTGGTAAAAAATAATTCAAGGCACTTCAGTGTCTATAACTTTTAATATTTTTCAGCATTATCAAATCTGGTTGATAAAAAGTACAGCCCAAAGGGTCTTCTTTCCAAAGACACCAAAATTATGTTTATAACACACTGAAGTAGGAAACAGTTACAATTATAAGTTTGGTAGAGCACTTTTAGCTGTGAGTCCCATAATGGGAGGTGCTGGCTAACAGGTTAAACCTTTCCTAGAATTGGTAAACTATTATACTGTTTGCTTGGTAGATGAACAGATTAAATAGTTGTAATATTGATTCCGCTATAGTTAATTCTAATCAAAATATTTATAAAGTACAGAAACATGTCAAATCAGTTTAATATAAATATTAAAAGATTTTGCACAATTTATGTGAGGGTATGTGAGGGATTCCAGTGACAAGCACAACGACTGTACACACCACACATAATCACTCAAATATCACTGTGTGTGGGCGCGCTCTCCCTGGAAGCACACTGCACTCGCAAAGAAATGAATATGTTAACAATCTAATTCATAAATAACCTTTTTAACATTATTGAAAGTCCATATTGAGTGATTGATACCATCTTTGTCATGGAATGCTCTTATTGGTTTGCATTGAATTCGCAGTTTTAACGTATTTTAACGTAATCTTATTTTCAAGATATTTGAGGTAAACTATATTTTTGCTTTGAGTATGGCTATAACGGTCACGCAGAATTATATTAAAACTCATTAGACATGTTTTACTTCGAATAAAGCATATAATCAGTACCTGAGAATACTATCATATAATTTGCATGTTGTTTTTAAAGCTGCGTCACGGAAATATAAACCGTTTCCAAAATATACATTTTGCGTGTCTGTTGCTGTTGCGGCTAGTTAGGACAAAAACTTTGATTAACATGGAAAATATACCTTAATTGTTGAAAGTTTATAAATATTGTAAATATGCTCAATTATTTTTTCATACATAAACTTTTTTTTTTTAATGTTGCTTTTAGCTTTTCTTCAGTTTTACTCGCAAGAAATACAAAACAGAGAAACTGAATTGGGAATTTTTTTGGTTTATTTTGATCTGCTCTGCTGTTTTTTCTACGTAGTACTGCTTATGCTTCATCTATGCTCTATTTCCACTGTCACACACACTCAGGCAAAGCCATCACTCCATCATTACACTTTTGTTTTAGGAGGATATTGCTTCTTAATTGTTTGCCCCTCTGGCATGCAAATTCGATGTGATCATTTTGTGGTGAGATTATTGTTCCCTTTGGCTTCCACCGCAGCTCTATTCCTCTTTTATCCATTTCCTCAACCGTCACTATACAGGGCCCTGAAATAAACCCAACATGTCACTGTCAGTGTTAAAATATACATATATTGATTCATCAGCACAATGAACTACGTTTCAACTACGTTTTTAAAACTGCTAATTTTGTCTTATCTGTTATGTGAAATAATTTCATCAGTCAGGACAGTACTAAAGAGTGAGTGAGAGTGAGTGAGAGAGAGAGAGAGAGAGACACATCTCTGCATTTGGGATTTTTGGTGGGTCACACATAATTCAAAAAAAAAAAAAAAAGAAAACCTTCAGCTTAATTATATAATTGATATTACGTGAGTAGCAAAAATGTTAATCCTTCACAGCTAATCATACCAGTACAGAGTGGTTTTGGTATCCATCCATCTCGGGTACATGTGGCCACTTTTCCCATTTCACGATATCCAGACTCACAACTGAAAAACTGTTTTACTCCCAGTTTCAGCTTTCCCCAGTATGGTCTAGACACATGCTGGTCAAGAGGATCTTCACAAGTAATCTCTGAAACAAGATTCACATGCTTTTAATGACATACAATAAATTTATTACCAAATCCAGAAGTGTTTCTCTATAATCTTACCTTCACAAACAGGCTCATAGTCCCACTTCCCATTACTTTGGCATGTAAAAGATCGGTTGCTTTTTTTTGTACCAAACAGCCAGTGTTTTTCAGAGCAGGTGATCTCCACACTTTCTCCAGCTCTGAAAATAGTTTTTTCCTTCGGTTTGATCTTTTGCACCCCAAAAGTGGTTGACTTCAGCTCACAAGTTATTTCTGTACGAGACATAATTATACAGAACTAAAGCTAAGAAGAGATGAAGCACCAAAAATCTGTCAAACTAGGTCCGATTTGTCTTTTGATTATGTACAAAAAACTTTTAGAGACCTTATCTACACTGTAAAGCAAATGTTCTAAGTTATTGGAGAATATTCTACAAGAAAAAAACTATAATTATTTCTGAATTTCATGTTTAATTTAATGTGTAAAAATGTGTTTAGATGATTGTTAACAACAACAAATGAAATGTAGCCACAAATTAGCAAATTAGATTCAATTAGCTAAATTTGAATTTTTAATTTTTTTTTTTTAAATTTTTATTTTTAAGAATTAATCTTTTCAAGTGTGACGCTACCAAGTCTTTTGCATTATGAAAAATATACGGTTGTATCACCTCCCATATGAATTGTGTATTATGTAACAGTCGTGGATTACCATGACATTCTGGGTTCAGAGTCCAGCCAAATTTAGCACATCTGGGGATATCCTCGCTCTCCTTGAACCCTTGATTGCATTTGTATTTTAATATAGCATCTTTATGGTATTTTGGCTGTGGATCAACAACATTTCCATTTGATATGACAGGCGCTGTGCATGTTATTTCTGTATGAAAAGAGAGAGAAACAAGAATAAATCAACTGGTGCACAGAAATCTGTGATCATTGGGTGGTAATATGGAAAAAAACTAAATCAATTAAACAATGGAAATGCACCTTTGCACTTTGGAACAATGTCGCTCCATTTGCCCGTCTCTTCACACTGAATGTCACTACTTCTGTCTACTATTTTATCAGAAGATACACACTCAAAGTGAATAATATCACCATAACTTCCATCCTCTGTTTTGCCTGATGCAGTTACATCCCCGTCTGTGCGAATGGCTGGACATTTCACAACTAGGCCATCAGTGAATAAGAAAATACATAAATAAATAAACCAACAAACCAATCACTCAATAATAAATAAATCAGTGAATCATTAATGTAGAATGATATGACTTAGAGAAATCAAACAAAAAACAGAAAACAGTGGTTTTCAATAAATCGTACCCTCACAGACAGGAACAGCATTGTCCCATCCTTGAGCTCTGCAGGTACGCTGATTGGTTCTGCTGGCCATTTCATACCTGTAAACAAAATGTTTTTTAACAGTACAAACTCATAAGGATAATATACATTTCATACAACAAAAAGAGATTTAATAATGCTTAAGGCACTTTTACCCTTTCTTGCAAGTATACAACACTGTTGCTCCAAAAACAAATTCCGTTCCCTCCTTAAGTTTAAAATCACCATTTGGTGTGTCACCTGGATGACTACATTTTTTTTCTGCATAAATAAAGCAAGTTGTACTTTCCATGACAAAGTTGATTTAATAACTCCAAAAATATGTTGCCGTCCTATTGATAATTTTCTTACTTGCACATGGTCGCTCAGTGGATTTCTTCCATTTTCCCTTTTCACACTTTAATTTATACAAGCCAGTATAACCTGCCATGCAGTTTACTTTCACTGTTTCACCATCAGCGTATGAAGCTTTCGCAACTGGTTCGGTGTTTTCATATTTAATGTCCTTTTGAAGACATTCTGAGAAGCACAAATAAATGTTACACACTAAAGTAAATGCACAATTAGTCAACACTCTCTGAAGCTACATAAGTTCAGTTAAATGTTTTGGGAACTGCATATCATTTATATTTAAGTTTAGAAAAATAATTTAAATCACTTGCCTTGACATTGGGCAAAATTTAAGGAAAGCAACCACAAGCTGAAGCCAAGGAGTTTTACAGGAACTCTCATTTTGAGCTCAGTTCACAAGTACCTTTTATTTGGCTTGTCTTTGAATCTCTTATATGTTCGTCAAAAAGACGTCTGTCTTACACCAGACCTCTCTGTGCACAAGCAATAGTTCCTGTATATGAGAAAACAAAAAATCGTATCTGATGCAACAACTCATGTTTGTCATTTGGACACACCGAAACACCAAAGTCAAACTTCTAGAGTCATGTGTGTGTGACATATGAACAGAAAGCAAAGTGCGGGTTTCTAAATGATTTACATGTCCAATACTGAACTCTGCAGCTTAATCCTGTGAATCCAGTCCTGATGTTTCTGACTGGTTCATGTACTTTATATGATAGATTCAAGAAGAATATTATGTAATAAATGAATCTGTCCCATTAGAATGAGTGAGATGAAAAACGTTTCACAACACGTTCAAGATTTCAGACATTGAGATAGTACAGTCATTGCAAAACATGTCTGTATCTCCCATTGCAAAATGTGTCTTTTAGAATTGAGTAACCTATTAAATAATAATATTAATACTAATAATAATAAAATAGAGGGAGAAGAAAAGTTTGACAACTGAAGTATTTGACTTAAATTGTTTAAATTGTCATTGTCTCCTAGATGACCTAAGGAAGGTTCCTTCAAGTGCACAGTATACCGTATATAGTAGACTTATGTATATGTATGTATAGTAGACTTGTATTAGACAGTACATTAAATGATTAACTCATATTGTTAACTGCTGTCACTAAGTGCTTTGTTAGTATTTTTAGACAGTTTAATCTCAACAAAGAAAAAGAATGTAAACAGTGACGTGACATTCAGCCAAGTATGGTGACCCATACTCAGAATTCGTGCTCTGCATTTAACCCATCCAAAGTGCACACACACACGCACACACAGCAGTGAACACACACACACAGGGAGCAGTTGGGGGTTCGGTGCCTTGCTCAAAGGCACCTCAGTTGTGGTATTGCCAGCCCGAGACGTGAACCAACAACCTTAGGGTTAGGAGTCATACTCTCTAACCACTTGGCCACGACTTCCCCCCACAGTGCCTTTCTGGTGTAGAGTATACGGTATTAACAGCTATTAACAAGCCAAACACTGAACCCTTGGTTAAAGTCAGCATAAGTCATGAATTCTCTGTAGTGTAGTGTTTGCGAAGGACTAAAGAAACATTATCAGCATGATCGTATAAAACTGTACATTTCTTGTCTATTACCACTCACTGCCACTTATACCAACAACGGAAATAAGCGCAGTTGCAATAGCTAAATATGTGGGAGAGCGTTGCTATTGAGTGACCATATTGTATTGCAACAGGTTGCACTTAAAAGTTAATACTGAATCAAGATTAGTGTAAGGGTGGGATTTCCAGAATTGAATTATCATGTGAAATTGGTGTCAGATTGAACACGGAGCTAGACTAAAATTCTAACTAAATCCTGATAATTTCAGAAGTGCAAGTAATAGACTGAATACACATTAAACCTTTGACCAGGCCAGTGGATTACGATTACCATTATTCTTGGGCTGGCGGGTGGAGTCTTACAGCTAGTGACCCCATCTCCTGTTGGTGAGGGTCTTTTCAGTGCAACATACAAATGTGCTCCAGAAAGAGGTTTGAGCTTCTCCTTCCTTTTCTCCAGCTGCTGTGGTGAATCAATTCTTATTCGTCGTTATAGAAGTGTTGAGGGAAAGCTTAGATGCACCCCAAATAGAAATATTTATGTAGAATGAGTCGGAATAATCATCTTACACTGGAGAATGCAGAAATCAGGTGGGGCTTAAGAATTAGACAAAACCACATGAATTGACAGGGATATGATAGCAGCGGAGTAGATGAAGAACGATGTCTCTTGAACCAAAATTAACAGCTGATGGCTGTAAATCGCAACCTAAATTCTGATATTAATAATTTTTTTTTTTTTTTTTTTTTTAAAAAGGTTTATTGGCTTTACTTCAATAACTTTGCAAGATTTGAAAAGTAAACATTTATGTGCAAAGAATTTAAGAGAAATTATGATTGTAAGTAAAGTTGGGCAAAACTTAGAGAATTAGAGAATCTCAACAGAAACTCTAATCTGGCAAAAATTTTTAGCTCAGTCCTAGAACACTGCTGCTGCCATGCAGAAGTCCCAGTGACTGTGAATAGAAGAGTAGACATTAGAAGTTCACAATCTAAAACTGTAAAGGAAATAATAATAATTTTGATGCTACTGACAGGCTTGTAACCAAGTCTGGGGGTTTGTCATGAGTCAGGTTGTCTCTTCTCTCTCACGCATACTCACGCACACACACATACACGCACACGCACACACACACACACACACACACACACACACACATACACACCTCATTATTCACCTGGTAGTCATTACTATTAGCGCTCGCGCTGATTTGCTTTGACACCTGTTCCTACTTTGCTCTGAGTGTTCACCCTTTATCTGGTGTTGGTTTTAGTAGTTTCTCTGTCGGATTATTGTTGTATGTCACACGTTCGTATTGCTGCTAGTTTGAATTAAGTATTGTACTCACGTTTATTCTGTCTTGTTTGTCTGGAACAGTCGAGTTTTCCTGTTGTCTCTGTTTCCTGTTGTACCGATGAGTGAGTAACCTGCGGTGCTCACCTGACTGAGATCAACTCCTGTGCTGCTACTGCCTGCTTCATGGAAGCCTTGCTTGGCTAATCCTCAGACAGGAGTCAGCTCATTATTTCAAGATCCCGTTCTGTGTGCTTCTACTACAGACTGCCTTTGTTAAGATTATTCCATTAAAGACTGTTTATTTTTCATCTCTGCTTTTGGATCCTTCATTTATCATTGTGACAGAATAATCCGACCAGAGCATGGATCCAGCAGAGGAGGTCCGAACAGCGGTCGAGATACAGGGGAGCTTGCTTGGCAGACATGAGGAACAGCTGGTCGCCGCTCATGAGGCGATGAAGAGCCTTTCAGCCCAGGTTTCCGATCTGTCTGCTCGTTTACATCATCTTCGCGAGGAATCAGCCGCGTCTCAGAGTCGTCAACTGGCATCGGAACCACGGGTCAACAATCCGTCCTGTTATGCGGGTGAGCCAACGGAATGTAGAGCGTTTCTCATTCAATGTGAGGTTGTCTTCTCACTTCAGCCCCAGACGTACGCGGAGGACCGGGCTCGCATTGCTTATGTTCTCTCTCTCCTCACGGGACGAGCACGCGAGTGGGGAACGTCGGTCTGGGAGGCTGAGTCTGCATGTTGCAAGAAGTACCGTCTTTTTAAGGAGGAGATGTTGAAGGTCTTCGACAGGTCGGTCTTCGGCAGTGAGGCTTCTCGTCTGCTTGCTGTTCTTCGCCAGGGCAGAAGATCGGTAGCTGACTTTGCGATTGAGTTTCGCACCCTTGCCTCCACTAGTGAATGGAATGAACCTGCTTTAATCGCTCGCTTCCTAGAGGGACTGAATTTAGACCTGAAGGAGGAGATTTACGCGCGAGAGGCGCCTACGGACCTCGATCAGCTTATCGACCAGGCCATCCGTTTGGATAAGTGTTTTGAGCAAAGACGACGAGTTCGCTCTTTCCCTACTTCTGGTGAGACCTTTTCTGCTGCAACTCCCGTCCGAAACCAGCCTGACGCGGAGCCCATGCAGCTGGGGAGCGTGCGCATTTCTCCGGAGGAGCGTCAGCGCCGTATAGTGAACCGTTTGTGCCTTTACTGTGGTATGGCCGGCCACTTTGCTTCCGCCTGCGGTTTAAAAGCCAAGGCTCGCCAGTAGACGGAGGAGTACTGGTGAGCGCTTCTGTCATCTCCTCATCGTCAAGGTCTCGAACCACAGTTTCTGCTATTCTTCGTTGGGCTGGTCACTCTGTTACTGGACTCGCGCTTATTGACTCCGGGGCAGAGGGCAATTTTATAGATGAGAGGTGGGCTCGTGAACTCAAGATTCCTCTGATCGATCTCACTGATGTAACATCTGTCTTTGCCCTGGATGGTAGAGAGCTCACCTCAGTTCGTCAGGTCACCAGTCCGGTTAGTTTGACGGTATCCGGTAATCATCAGGAGACTGTTTCTTTTTATGTTTTTCAATCTCCCTTCACCCCCATTGTTTTAGGACATCCCTGGCTTATTCTTCATAATCCACAGATAGATTGGGTTAAGGGGTCTATTCATTCATGGAAATTATCTTGTCATTCTAATTGTTTGGTTTCTGCTGTTACTCCCGTGTCTTCTCTTTCTGTTTTTCAGGAGGAACCTGATGATTTGTCTGGGGTCCCGGAGGAGTACCATGATCTGCGGGCGGTCTTCAGCCGTTCCCGGGCGGTTTCTCTACCGCCTCACCGTCCGTACAATTGCGCAATCGATCTCCTTCCCGGCACCACGCCCCCGCGCGGTAGACTGTACTCCCTTGCGCCGCCCGAACGAGAGGCTCTGGAGAAATATCTTACGGAGTCTCTTGAGGCGGGAATCATTGTTCCCTCTTCGTCTCCCGCCGGCGCAGGGTTCTTCTTTGTCAAGAAGAAGGATGGGTCTTTGCGTCCTTGTATCGATTATCGGGGGCTGAACGACATAACGGTCAAGAATCGTTACCCCTTGCCCCTTATGTCGTCGGCTTCGAGATCATACAGGGCGCAAGGATCATTACTAAGTTAGATCTGCGTAACGCCTACCATTTAGTGCGCATCAAAGAGGGGGACGAGTGGAAGACCGCGTTTAACACCCCTGTCGGTCACTTTGAATATCGGGTCCTTCCGTTCGGGTTGGTCAACGCCCCCTCTGTGTTTCAAGCGTTAGTGAACGATGTCTTGAGAGACATGATAAATGTTTTCGTGTTTGTGTACCTGGATGACATTTTAATTTTCTCTCCATCTCTCCAGGTACATGTTCAACACGTTCGTCGTGTCTTGCAGCGTCTTTTAGAGAATCGCCTTTATGTTAAGGCTGAGAAGTGCGTCTTTCATGCGCAGTCGGTTAGGTTTCTCGGTTCGGTCGTGTCTGCAGAGGGGATTAGTATGGACCCTGATAAGGTCCGGGCAGTTCTCGATTGGGCAGTTCCTGAGTCTCGACTTGCGCTCCAGAGGTTTCTGGGATTTGCAAATTTTTACCGGCGCTTTATTCGTAATTTTAGTCAGGTTGCCGCTTCTCTTACCGCTCTCACCTCGTCCAAGATTCGATTTGCTTGGTCAGAGGCTGCTCAGGATGCGTTTGATCATCTTAAGAGGCTTTTTACCTCCGCACCCATCCTGATCACTCCTGATCCTGAACGTCAATTTATTGTTGAGGTCGACGCCTCCGACATTGGGATAGGAGCTGTCTTGTCGCAACGCTCTTCCCAGGATGACAAGGTTCATCCGTGCGCTTTTTACTCCCACCGTCTGTCGCCCGCGGAGCGCAACTACGATGTTGGTAACCGGGAGCTCTTGGCGATCCGTCTGGCGCTCGGTGAATGGCGACACTGGCTAGAGGGAGCGAGTGTTCCATTCATCGTCTGGACGGATCATCGCAATCTGGAGTACATTCGCTCTGCAAAACGTTTGAACTCCCGTCAGGCCCGCTGGGCTTTATTTTTTGATCGTTTTGATTTTTCTATTTCATTTAGACCCGGCTCCAAGAATCTCAAACCTGACGCTCTTTCTCGGCAGTTCGACTCCTCAGAGGGCTCCTCGACCGATGAGGTGATTTTGCCTCGGCACTGTGTGGTCGGGACAGCTGTCTGGGGAGTGGAACAGGCGGTAAAGCGTGCACTTTCGCGCATCTCGAGGCCACCCCGCGCTCCGGAGGGAACGTTGTATGTCCCTGAAGTTGCGCGTTCGACGGTGCTTCGCTGGGGTCACTCTTCTAAATTAGTCGCCCACCCCGGGGTTAAATGTACGCTTGCTGCTATTCGTCGGAGTTTTTGGTGGCCCACTCGTGAGTGCGATATTCGTCGGTTTGTTGTGGCTTGTCCCATTTGCGCCCAGACCAAGTCTAATAACAGTCCTCCGGCGGGTCTCCTCAGACCACTTCTCATTCCCTCGCGTCCCTGGTCTCATATTGTGTTGGATTTCGTCACGGGGCTTCCCCCGTCGGCTGGTAATACGGTCATCCTCACCGTCGTGGATTGTTTTTCTAAAGCTGCGCGCTTTATTCCGCTTCCCAAATTACCGCCGGCTCAGGAGACTGCGCAGGTTATGGTGAATCACGTTTTTAAGATCCATGGTCTTCCGTTGGACATTGTGTCTGACAGAGGTTCCCAATTCACCTCTCAGTTCTGGAGGGAATTCTGTCGTCAGATTGGGGCTTCCCCCAGTCTGTCATCAGGGTTCCACCCACAGACCAATGGGCAAGCCGAGAGGACCAATCAGATTCTTGGTCGCATGTTGCGTAGTCTCACCGCTCAGAATTCCGCGTCTTGGTGCGAGCAATTGCCCTGGGCTGAATATGCCCATAATTCTCTTCCTTCGTCTGCCACTGGGTTATCCCCGTTTGAAAGTTGTCTCGGTTACCAGCCGCCTGTTTTTTCAGCACAAGAGCCGCTGGTTTCAGTTCCGTCTGTCGAGGCTTTCATTCAAAGGTGCAAGCGTACCTGGAGGAGGGTGAGAGCTGCTTTATGTCAGACCAGGGAGCGAACTCGTAGGGCCGCTAATCGCCGCGGAAATTAGATCTCCCAGATATATTTGCGGTCAGTGGGTGTGGTTGTCCACCCGCAATCTCCCTATTCAGGAGACGTCTCGCAAGCTCATGCCTCGTTTCGTCGGACCTTTTTCTATCGTTAAGGTCATCAGTCCAGTCGCGGTTAAGCTTAGATTGACCGGTCAGTTGCGTCGTGTTCACCCGGTCTTTCATGTGTCCTGTATTAAGCCCGTTATTCGTGCTCCCGCTCGTCCCGTCCTTCCCCCTCCTCCTATTGATGAGGGGGACTCTATTTACAGAGTCCGCAAGCTCCTCGATGTTCGCCCTCGGGGGCGTGGCCACCAGTTTCTGGTGGATTGGGAGGGGTACGGTCTGGAGGAGAGGTGGTGGATTCCAGCCCGGGACGTCCTGGACTGCTCGCTGATTGATGACTTTTATCGGTCCCGCCAGGCCCCTTCTTCGAGCGTCTAGTGACGCTCGTTGAGGGAGGGGTACTGTCATGAGTCAGGTTGTCTCTTCTCTCTCATGCATACTCACGCACACACACATACACGCACGCACACACACACACACACACACACACACACACACCCACACACACACACACCTCATTATTCACCTGGTAGTCATTACTATTAGCGCTCGCGCTGATTTGCTTTGACACCTGTTCCTACTTTGCTCTGAGTGTTCACCCTTTATCTGGTGTTGGTTTTAGTAGTTTCTCTGTCGGATTATTGTTGTATGTCACACGTTCGTATTGCTGCTAGTTTGAATTAAGTATTGTACTCACGTTTATTCTGTCTTGTTTGTCTGGAACAGTCGAGTTTTCCTGTTGTCTCTGTTTCCTGTTGTACCGATGAGTGAGTAACCTGCGGTGCTCACCTGACTGAGTTCTACTCCTGTGCTGCTACTGCCTGCTTCATGGAAGCCTTGCTTGGCTAATCCTCAGACAGGAGTCAGCTCATTATTTCAAGATCCCGTTCTGTGTGCTTCTACTACAGACTGCCTTTGTTAAGATTATTCCATTAAAGACTGTTTATTTTTCATCTCTGCTTTTGGATCCTTCATTTATCATTGTGACAGGGTTAAACCCATTCAGAGGATATACTCAACTTCTTCTGAAGTAGAATTAATTAAACAGTCAAATTAATCAAATTAGATGTATTAAACATCACTCTTTCTGTATAAACTTACTCACTCTGTGTAAACTCAGCTGTAACAGCATCTTAAAGGGTTAGGTTCATCGAAAAATGAAAATGATGTCATTAATAACTCACCCTCATGTTGTTCCAAACCCATAAGACCTCCGTTCATCTTTGGAACACACTTTAAGATATTTTAGATTTAGTCCGAGAGCTTTCTGTCCCTCCATTTTGGGTGAACTATCCCTTTAAGGTGCAACATGCTTAGACTGTGCTGAAACACTAGCTTCTAGATCTGACCATTAACACTCAGTTTGTTTTGGCCTTTTATTTTACAAAAAAAATGTCTTTGTAAACTGAAACAAATTTGCTCCTGATGATATGCAATCTTGGATTACAACCATCTGAAATAACTGTTTGGCTGTGGACAATACAGGAAAATTAAGATCCACCAGTCTTAAAATCTCAAGATTAAACTATTTTTCTCTCTGTCTGTTTCCCTTTCAGGTTTACTGCTACCAAATTTGAGGGACAAATTCCACAAGGATGTCTGGTCCCACTTACACCAACTTAAACACACAACAAGCAGATAGGAGTGAAGATACTTCGAGAGGTCATTCACACCTGAGCACTGCACAAGTGATTACATGACCTCCCAGTGTAGCACTAGAACTAAATTATACAACAGATTATATTAGGCTAGACATCACCCATCTCCTATACAAAAACACACACAAAATACAGAACACGCTTTCATTATTTATTTCAACTGCAAAATATGCTTACCTAATATTGGACATAAAGGACTAAATACTCGCATCATTCAAATCTATTATGCATTATTGACTTACATATAGGTTAAAATAAATATATATTTCTTATTTAATTTCAATTATGGCAAACATTTTAGCAATTTTAAAATCTTGTGCAAGTTTTGACTTACTGCATGTAAACACTGTAATGTGCATAGGACTTGTAAGGCTACAGTCACACAGCAATTAATTCAAATTCTATTTACAAATTCTAAAATGAGACTTATTCAGCAACACAACTCCAGTCACCTTTGAGGGTCAGGGCCCACTCAACCTGAAGTATGGCGACCTCCAAGTCCTTCTTATCTGATGTGTTGTTAATGTTTGTTAGGCTGCAGGTTAGACAGGTTTTATAACCTAATGTTGAGACCACTCTAGTGCTTCCGTCTTGACATGTGCGCATTTCACAATAGACAGGCATTTGTTAATGTGGCGACCCTTACGGAACAAAAAACTATATGGGAATATACTCCAAAATGTAATATGAGATATTACGTAACACATTTTCATATATTGAAAAAGGCTATATATTGATACATTCAAATATATTATTATTATTATTATTATAAAAAAAATTATTTAACATGGACATCACAGTTACATTGGACAAACCATATGCACTTGCTTAAGTATTTTAGCATGCATGCTAATTTTCAACACTAGTCCACAGGAGATTTTTCAGAGAAAAAAAAAACAAAAAGCAATGCTAATAATAATAAATAACAATAAAAATGTTACAATAAAAGTAATAATAATGATACAAATTAAGAGAAAAAAAAATTATACAGAAGCTACAAAGCAAAGACAACATAATCAGACAATATCGCAATAATAATATGATGTAAAGAACTATTCATGTGTGCACTGTTGTTTGTTTTTTAACCATTGTTTAAGTCCTCTGTTAAAAGCATTACCATTGGTCTCTAGTTTTAAATTAGTTGATAAGGCATTCCACCGTTTTGGCCCCTATCCAGAGAAAGCAGTTTGAGGTCTTATACTTTGGAACAAGACAGTCACCACTAATAGTGGCTCGTGTGTTTGCCCTATGAGAGTTCTGACGCCTACTGACCAATTCAGAAAACATTGTTGAAACATGATTCATTAGACATTTAAAAACCAATTTGAGATAATTAAAATAAATGAAACTATCAAAACTAAGAAGGTTATGCTTTCTTAGAACATTTCAATGATGCCATCTCATGGGTTTCTGGTCCATAACTTTTATTGCCTGTTTATATATTAAAATAATAGGCTTTAATTTATTTGGAGAGACTTGGGACCATGATGTGACACAATATGATGAATGTGAAAAAATCATTGCATGCATGTAAAGTTTTGCAGTTTGACATGACAAATCTCTTTTAATAACACGAAAACAATTAAGGTTTGGTTTGACCTTCTTACAGATGTACTCAATGTGACTGTCAAATTTTAAATTCTTATCTAGAATAATCCCTAGATACTTGACTTCATTCACTGTCTTAATTACTTCATTTTTAATCTGCATCTCAAATACATCCCTTGTAGGCCTATTTCTCATGGAGAAGCACATGGAAAGTGTTTTTTAGCATTAAGAGTTAAATGAGACAACTCAAGCCATTTAGAGATGTTATGTAGTGCCTGAGTCAGGTGCTCACCTGCCAGGCTGGGTGTTGTAGTGGACACATGGATGACAGTGTCATCAGCATACATCTGGCAGCCAACGCCTGGACAGCAATTTGGTAAGTCATTAATGTACATTGTAAACAGCAGAGGGCCAAGTACAGAACCTTGTGGTACTCCCGTGATTTTTTTATCTGCAGAGGAGACTTAGCCCCGTTAACCCTGACACACTGCTGTCTTCCACCCAAATAAGACCTAAACCACTGAATATTTAGAAATGAAGACAAATACTTAAATTATGTAAGCGTAATTTTATATTAACTCTAAGAAAGGATATTTCCATGGCCACAGAAAATACTTTCATACAGTATTAATGCATAAGAGTATGTAGCAAAATCGGAATCGCAAAGGTACATTGATTTGAAAGGCAGAATCAGAAACTCATGTAATTTGTTTACAAGATTTTTATTAACTAAACACTAACGCAAGACTGCTTTTTAAGTTATCTTCCTGATGTAACCAAATTCTTTAGCATATCCAAAACCTCAGAACAACTTGATGATGTAACAGAAACTATGGACTCTCTCTTTTCTAGCACTTTAAATAAAGTTGCTCCTTTACGCTTAAGGAAGGTTAAGGAAAACAGTTTTACACCATGGTATAATGAGCATACTCGCACCCTAAAGAGAGCAGCCCGAAAAATGGAGCGCAGCTGGAGGAAAACAAAACTAGAGGTATTTCGTATTGCTTGGCGGGAAAGTAACATATCCTACAGAAAAGCATTAAAAACTGCTAGATCCGATTACTTTTCTTCTCTTTTAGAAGAAAACAAACATAACCCCAGGTATTTATTCAATACAGTGGCTAAATTAACGAAAAATAAAGCCTCAACAAGTGTTGACATTTCCCAACACCACAGCAGTAATGACTTTATGAACTACTTTACTTCTAAAATCGATACTATTAGAGATAAAATTGCAACCATTCAGCCGTCAGCTACAGTATCACATCAGACAGTGCACTATAGACCCCCTGAGGAACAGTTCCACTCATTCTCTACCATAGGAGAGGAAGAATTGTATAAACTTGTTAAATCATCTAAACCAACAACATGTATGTTAGACCCTGAAAGAGGTGCTTCCAGAAGTCATAGATCCTCTTCTGACTATTATTAATTCCTCATTGTCATTAGTTAGAACATGTCCCCAAAACCTTCAAACTGGCTGTTATTAAGCCTCTCATCAAAAAACCACAACTTGACCCCAAAGAACTAGTTAATTATAGACCAATCTCGAATCTCCCTTTTCTGTCCAAGATACTAGAAAAGGTGGTATCCACACAATTATATTCCTTCTTAGAGAAAAATGGTATATGTGAGGATTTCCAGTCAGGATTTAGACCGTATCATAGTACTGAGACTGCTCTTCTTAGAGTTACAAATGATCTGCTCTTATCATCTGATCGTGGGTGTATCTCTCTATTAGTTTTATTGGATCTTAGTGCTGCGTTTGACACAATTGACCACAACATTCTTTTGCATAGACTTGAATACTTTGTTGGCATCAGTGGAAGTGCATTAGCATGGTTTAAATCGTACTTATATGACCGCCATCAGTTCGTAGCAGTGAATGAAGATGTATCCTATCGATCACAAGTGCAGTATGGAGTACCTCAAGGCTCAGTACTAGGGCCGCTACTCTTCACGCTTTATATGTTACCCTTGGGAGATATCATCAGGAAACATGGTGTTAGCTTTCACTGTTATGCTGATGATACTCAGCTCTATATTTCTTCGCAGCCCGGTGAAACACACCAATTTGAAAAACTAATGGATTGCATAGTCGATATAAAAAACTGGATGACGAGTAATTTCTTACTGCTAAATTCTGAAAAAACAGAGGTGTTAATTATAGGGCCTAAAAACTCTGCTTGTAAAAACCTAGAACACTGTCTAAGACTTGATGGTTGCTCTGTCAATTGTTCATCATCAGTTAGGAACCTAGGTGTGCTACTTGATCGCAATCTTTCCTTAGAAAGCCACGTTTCTAGCATTTGTAAAACTGCATTTTTCCATCTCAAAAATATATCTAAATTACGGCCTATGCTCTCAATGTCAAATGCAGAAATGTTAATCCACGCATTTATGACCTCAAGGTTAGATTATTGTAATGCTTTATTGGGTGGTTGTTCTGCACGCTTAGTAAACAAACTACAGCTAGTCCAAAATGCAGCAGCAAGAGTTCTTACTAGAACCAGGAAGTATGACCATATTAGCCCGGTCCTGTCAACACTGCACTGGCTCCCTATCAAGCATCGCATAGATTTTAAAATATTGCTTATTACTTATAAAGCCCTGAATGGTTTAGCACCTCAGTATTTGAATGAGCTCCTTTTAAATTATAACCCTCTACGTCCGCTACGTTCTCAAAACTCAGGCAATTTGATAATACCTAGAATATCAAAATCAACTGCATGCGGCAGATCCTTTTCCTATTTGGCGCCCAAACTCTGGAATAACCTACCTAACATTGTTCGGGAGGCAGACACACTCTTGCAGTTTAAATCTAGATTAAAGACCCATCTCTTTAACCTGGCATACACATAACAAACGAATATGCTTTTATTATCCAAATCCGTTAAAGGATTTTTAGGCTGCATTAATTAGGTAAACCGGAACCGGATACACTTCCCATAACAACCTATGTACTTGCTACATCATTAGAAGAATGGCATCTACGCTAATATTTGTCTGTTTCTCTCTTGTTCCGAGGTCACCGTGTCCACCAGATCCAGTCTGTGTCCAGATCAGAGGGTCACTGCAGTCACCCGGATCCAATACGTATCCAGACCAGATGGTGGATCAGCACCTAGAAAGGACCTCTACATCCATGAAAGACAGCGGAGACCAGGACAACTAGAGCCCCAGATACAGATCCCCTGTGAAGACCTTGTCTCAGAGGAGCACCAGGACAAGACCACAGGAAACAGATGATTCTTCTGCACAATTTGACTTTGCTGCAGTCTGGAATTGAACTACTGGTTTCGTCTGGTCAGAGGAGAACTGGCCCCCCAACTGAGCCTGGTTTCTCCCAAGGTTTTTTTCTCCATTCTGTCACCGATGGAGTTTCGGTTCCTTGCCGCTGTCACCTCTGGCTTGCTTAGTTGGGGACACTTCATCTACAGCGACATCGTTGACTTGATTGCAAATAAATGCACAGACACTATTTAACTGAACAGAGATGACATAACTGAATCCAATGATGAACTGCCTTTAACTATCATTTTTGCATTATTGACACTGTTTTCCTAATAAATGTTGTTCAGTTGCTTTGACGCAATGTATTTTGTTTAAAGCGCTATATAAATAAAGGTGACATTGACATTGGCAAGCTAGTCTAATAAACAAACATACAAACATACATAAAATCACTCATAAAGGGGAAAGGGCAAATGAGATTTGATGGATGATACCAATGACCTGAAGTATATGTGTGGTCATTCAAAGAAAGGTTTTTCTATGAATTAATTAGAGCAGAGTCAATTTTTATAGCAGTATGTTTCAGAGAGAACTTAGGAGGAAGATCCTCTCCCCATATTTTTAGGTCGTAAACATTATCTTATCTTGCTGAGGTGTCGTGGTGGCCACTGGGTCTGGAGTCATTCGGAGACATCCTGGCACCAAGTATGTTTATTGGCTGAGGGGTCTGTAATCATTTGTTGATCTAATGAATAATTTATTTGTTAAATCAAATGAAAAATGGTGTGTCTGATTGGTCCAGATGCTACAATAAAGTTGTGTTTATTGAAATTCCTTACTGAACTCTCCTCTGTGTGTGCCTTAATAATTAATAAAGAAAATAATAACCTGTGTCCGCTTAACATTAAATAATTAACATTAATAAATGGTTCACAGGTGTAGAAAAGTGAAAAAGTCATGAAATATAAATGAGAAATCCACAAATAAATCACCCATCAGTCTCATTATAGAAGTCTATTTTTGCTGCATCTTGCAATAAATCATGAATCTGTGACATAAGTGCACATACATACATGTATTAATCATTTATAACATGTGAGTTGGCTCACTGTTTGGCAGTATAGACTCCTGTATAGACCGCAAACAAAAATAAGCAACAAAATAAAGATCCAAAATAGTGGATGTTTGGATGTACAAAAGCTGTGACGTTTCAATAGGAACACCTTTGTGCCTAAAGGGTCCATAAGGTTCATATACTGTAGGTGTCTAAAAGGTACAAAAATTACCCTTTTATTTCTGAGTGTAAAAATAAAGGTGACTTCACTTGTAGAAAGTCAGTGTATATTTACAAAGTGCTGTAACCAAAAATGCAAAAAATAAATAAACAAAATAAAAAGAATAATTATAAATTATTTTCTAAGTGATCTAATGCTGGTGATGTTGAACTTCACATCTAATATCTAAAACAAGATTTACATGCTTTTAATGACATGTAGTGAGTTAATCATTAAAATCCAGAGGTGTTTCTCTTTAGTCTTACTCAACTCTGCTTTATCTTTGCATGAAAAAGGTCAGCTGGTTTCTTTTGTAAAAAAGAACGAGTAACTTTTAAAGCAGGTGATCGACACACTTTCTCTAGCTCTGAACATATATATTTTTCTTCCCTTTGGGTTGATCTTTTTGACCCCAAAAGTGGTTGACTTAAGAGCACAAATTACTTTTTTTAAGTTTAATTCTAAATTTGGAGGGGGGGTGGGGGGTTAGATAGAATAGAGAAAGCATTGTTGTCCCTGTTGGACAGTTTTTTATATATCATTTCCTAAATGAATTGTGTATTCTGTAACAGTAGTGGGTTACATCACATTTAGTTTTACACATGACTGGTGTACTTTTTTGCTGTTGTGGGTGAATGTTTGTGTTTCACTACTCGGGTATGTTAATTGGTATTTAAGAAAAACTGTAGTACTCTTATGAATTATTTGAATGTAAAAATGCTTTCCATTTCTAATTATTAGTTTTGATATTATTATTTGTATTACTATTATTGTTATTATTATTATTATTATTATATGTAATGTAAATGTGTGTGTGAATTCTCTTTCCGGCGAGGCCATTAGAAAGGCACTGCAGAGCAATCATCACTGATAACCATGCCTGAATGTTTAAGTTCCCTTTCGAAGGGAACTTCGACAATACGTCATCAACGTTATGGGGAACGCCTCAGGCGTGACAGATGTCTGAAATCAAATATCAACTCACAGCAATCATGCTGACCGGCGACAGCCGTGAATCATCAGCTTGAATGATGAGCGTGTGACCTGGATATATAAAAAGGGCGCCTTGAAACCATGACAATATCCTTATCGTCTTCAGGGACTGTTTTGTCTGATTTAAACGTCTGCTTACAGCGAAAATGAAACACAATCCGTACTCTGACCGTATTCATCGACATCAGCGGGGTAATTTCGCTGATGTTGAGGGGATCGGGGAGTATGGTTATGTATCGATGCCGCCCATTGACGAGACATTTGCAAACTATCTCATAGTATCTGGGTGGGTGTCGACACTAAAAGCTCCGACTCTGCCATCCAAGCCCCTTAAAGCCAAGGCTCGCTTGAATGGCAGAGCGTACACGGCAGCAGGTCAGGCTGGTGCTGCCCTTCATACAATGGCAGTGTTCCAAGCCTACCAAGCTGACCTGCTGCAGGATCTCGACCAGGGGGCAGGGCTGTCCCCTGAGGCGGACGCTGAGTTGCGCCGGACCACAGATTTGTCTCTCCGGGCCACTAAACAGACTGCTGCCGCAATCGGCCGATCGATGGTGGCGATGGTGGCCATGGAGAGGCATCTGTGGCTCAACTTGGCTGATATCGGGGAGAAAGAAAAATCCCTTCTCCTTGATTCACCAGTTTCACCTGCTAAACTTTTTGGCACCTCCGTTGAGGCGGTGGTTGGAAAGTTTAGGGAGGTGAAGGCGCGCTCAGCCACATTTAAGACCTGTATACCGCTGAGATCCGGGCCCCAGCCCTGGCAGGCGGGAGGACCTGGTCCATCTTGTCTGAGGACCGTAGACAGGACCAGATGTCCTGACCTAGGGGGTCATTCTTAGAGGAGCAATTAAAGTATTGGACTTTAGGGCCCTGAAGCCTCCCCCAGTTGGTGGCTAGAACGAATTAGGGAGAAGCTCAAAGAAGATTTGGCTTCCGTGCTGAGTATGTGATGGCCTTCCTGTCATAACATTTTATATGCGTGGTGGGCCACCGCTCATTTCTGTTTAGCCTCAGGGCTATTAGCCTCCCAGGGGTAGAGTAGTTGGTCTTCCTAAAAAAAAAAAGAAAAAAGGAGAGCCTTTTTGCTTTAGGTTTAGACTGACGCTGGCGCTTCAGATTGATCTTCAGATAGATGTCCTGCCTATCGGTTTGTGACATTGGTATCCTGAGTACTCGCTCCCCTGAACTCTGTAAGGTTTCAGTAGGTTGAGTGTTTCACAGCCTCTCAATCAAGTAGGCTGTGGCTCCTCCGAGCCCTCAGGTAGATCTATGCTTGTAGGTCAGCCCTCACCCGGGCCGCCTCTGTAGCTGGCCTAGGCTATGCTAGGGATATTGGAGGCGTTTTGCTAAGTATAGCTGCCTCATTCATTATGTGTTAGGCTTCCTCCCCTAGATTTCAGCCTCCTCCCTTAAATGGGAGTTGTTGGCCAAGGCCCGCCCCTTTCTCTGCATTCAGGGGTGATAGAGTAATGCAGGGTGGTAGCTGAGGTAGGATCAGTCTGGCAGGGTTAGGCCATCTTTTGCTCTGCGAAGTGACAGTTCGTCAGACCCTGCCGAACAGAGATGTTTGGGCCTCTAGAGCTGGCTCCACTCAGCCCGTTGAGCTAATCACTCGACCGATAGGTTGAAGTGGGTTGGCTTGCAATTTAGCCCCCTGCTCTCCTAGGCTGGGCGCAGGACAAATCCCTGTCACCCTTTGGAGCCACTTGCATGCCCGCTCCCTGTCTAACATTGCAGGGGCATATGCTTGTTACTCCCCGCTAACTCAGGGTAGTTTTGAGTAGTCCATTCTCAGCTCTGTATTTATCTACCTCACACCACGATGGCTCCGGTTGAGCAGGGAGTTCTAAACTACATTTCATTCTGGTTTTTGAACTCCGCTCCCTTGAAGCCAGAGCATTGCCATGGGCTGACGCCTATGCATTTAGTAGGTAGGGCCCTAATGGGGCCTCCACTAGGCAGAATGGCGTATGTTGTACTCCCCTACTATAAGGGTATTGCTTTTTGCTGAGTACACTGCCTTTGGCAACGTGATTAGGTACCAGGATGCTGTAGTAACAGCTTTCTGCCGCGAAGGCTGCACGGTTAGGTAGTAGGCCCCAGCAGGCCTCCTTGACCGGATAGCCCCCAAATAGGGCTCCTAGGCCAGCTCACCTTCGATGGTTGGCCCTGGTAGTTCGGGCAGAAGGCTCACTGCCGAGTAGTAGGCCTTAACAGGCCTCCTCGGAGGTGGGTCATAACATTGTGGAACATACACTAGGACAAAACTATAGGAAAAGTTTTTTAATAGTCAAGTCAAGTCAAGTCACCTTTATTTATATAGCGCTTTAAACAAAATACACTGCGTCAAAGCAACTGAACAACATTCATTAGGAAAACAGTGTGTCAATAATGCAAAATGATAGTTAAAGGCAGTTCATCATTGAATTCAGTGATGTCATCTCTGTTCAGTTAATAGTGTCTGTGCATTTATTTGCAATCAAGTCAACGATATCGTTGTAGATAAAGTGACCCCAACAAAGCAAGCCAGAGGCGACAGCGGCAAGGAACCGAAACTCCATCGGTGACAGAATGGAGAAAAAAACCTTGGGAGAAACTAGGCTCAGTTGGGGGGCCAGTTCTCCTCTGACCAGACGAAACCAGTAGTTCAATTCCAGGCTGCAGCAAAGTCAGATTGTGCAGAAGAATCATCAGTTTCATGTGGTCCTGTCCTGGTGGTCCTCTGAGACAAGGTCTTTACAGGGGATCTGTATCTGGGGCTCTAGTTGTCCTGGTCTCGGATGTCTTTCAGGGCAGTAGAGGTCCTTTCTAGGTGCTGATCCACCATCTGGTCTGGATACTTACTGGATCCGGGTGACTGCAGTGACCCTCTGATCTGGATACAGACTAGATCTGGTGGCTACAGTGACCACGGAATAAGAGAGAAACAGACAAATATTAGCGTAGATGCCATTTTTCTAATGATGTAGCAAGTACATAGGGTGTTATGGGAAGTTTTTCCGGTTCCGGTTTACCTAATTAATGCAGCCTAAAAATCCTTTAACGGATTTGGATATTAAAAGCATATTGGTATGTTATGTGTAAGCCAGGTTAAAGAGATGGGTCTTTAATCTAGATTTAAACTGCAAGGGTGTGTCTGCCTCCCAAACAATGACTACGTTTACGTGCAGCCAATAACCTGTTCAAAACCGGAATATTAGCAATAACCCGGTCACGCACGGCCATGTAAATACCGGCAAAAACCCGGATATGCTCATATCCCGGTTTTTAAAAGCCGGGATATTATACCTGGGGTACCCCTTTTCTAACCCGAATATTTGGTCTTGTAACAAGTTTCGGCATATCCCCATCAAAATGTGGGTTCTGCACATGTTCTATTCGCAAGGAATCTTGGTCTTTTGAGTAGAGACGGCGCATAAAAAAAACCATTCGCACACCAGTGCCTACAGGGATGCGTGTTGCCATGGTGCTATACAAAATTGCTCAATTTCTCTCCTTCTATTAATAAAGATCATGAGGCACAGTAGTGTCAAGTGTTGCTGGTGGATCAATACCAGCGCCAAAGCGCAAACAAAGACTATCCCTATCTGCCCCAAACTATTCATTATCCGCCTGCTGCTGCTGCTGCTGTTGTTGTTGTTGTCTTTGGATACAGGAAGAAGAATCGGAAATGATGCATATTGCGTCTTGTTGTCCGTACGTCCAGACGCTAACCGTGCGTCGCCGTTTACATCGGGATATTGGCGACTGATTACACATTCCATGTATACAGGAGTAACTCTCTCTGCTCACGCATGTAAACGGGTTATCCCGAATGTTTCAGAAACCCGAATAGTGACCTTAACCTGACCATAACCCGAATTTTAAAAGCTTGTAAACGTAGTCAGTGTAAGGTAGGTTATTCCAGAGTTTAGGCGCCAAATAGGAAAAGGATCTGCCGCCCGCAGTTGATTTTGATATTCTAGGTATTATCAAATTGCCTGAGTTCTGAGAACGTAGCGGACGTAGAGGATTATAATGTAAAAGGAGCTCATTCAAATACTGAGGTGCAAAACCATTCAGGGCTTTATAAGTAATAAGCAATATTTTAAAATCTATACGATGTTTGATAGGGAGCCAGTGCAGTGTTGACAGGACCGGGCTAATATGGTCATACTTTCTGGTTCTAGTAAGAACTCTTGCTACTGCATTTTGGACTAGCTGTAGTTTGTTTACTAAGCGTGCAGAACAACCACCCAATAAAGCATTACAATAATCTAACCTTGAGGTCATAAATGCATGGATTAACATTTCTGCATTTGACATTGAGACCATAGGCCGTAATTTAGATATATTTTTGAGATGGAAAAATGCAGTTTTACAAATGCTAGAAACATGGCTTTCTAAGGAAAGATTGCGATCAAATAGCACACCTAGGTTCCTAACTGATGACGAAGAATTGACAGAGCAACCATCAAGTCTTAGACAGTGTTCTAGGTTATAACAAGCAGAGTTTTTAGGTTCTATAATTAACACCTCTGTTTTTTTAGAATTTAGCAGCAAGAAATTACTCGTCATCCAGTTTTTTATATCGACTATGCATTCCATTAGTTTTTCAAATTGGTGTGTTTCACCGGGACGCGAAGAAATATAGAGCTGAGTATCATCAGCATAACAGTGAAAGCTAACACCATGTTTCCTGAAGATATCTCCCAAGGGTAACATATAAAGCGTGAAGAGTAGCGGCCCTAGTACGCAGCCTTGAGGTACTCCATACTGCACTTGTGATCGATATGATACATCTTCATTCACTGCTACGAACTGATGGCGGTCACATAAGTACGATTTAAACCATGCTAATGCACTTCCATTGATGCCAACAAAGTGTTCAAGTCTATGCAAAAGAATGTTTTGGTCAATTGTGTCAAACGCAGCACTAAGATCCAATAAAACTAATAGAGAGATACACCCACAATCAGATGATAAGAGCAGATCATTTGTAACTCTAAGGAGAGCAGTCTCAGTACTATGATACGGTCTAAATCCTGACTGGAAATCCTCACATATACCCTTTTTCTCTAAGAAGGAATATAATTGTGAGGATACCACCTTTTCTAGTATCTTGGACAGAAAAGGGAGATTCGAGATTGGTCTATAATTAACTAGTTCTTTGGGGTCAAGTTGTGGTTTTTTGATGAGAGGCTTAATAACAGCCAGTTTGAAGGTTTTGGGGACATATCCTAATGACATTGAGGAATTAATAATAGTCAGAAGAGGATCTATGACTTCTGGATGCACCTCTTTTAGGAGCTTAGATGGTATAGGGTCCTAACATACATGTTGTTGGTTTAGATGATTTAACAAGTTTATACAATTCTTCCTCTCCTATAGTAGATAATGAGTGGAACTGTTCCTCAGGGGGTCTATAGTGCACTGTCTGATGCGATACTGTAGCTGACGGCTGAATGGTTGCAATTTTATCTCTAATAGTATCGATTTTAGAAGTAAAGTAGTTCATAAAGTCATTACTGCTGTGGTGTTGGGAAATGTCAACACTTGTTGAGGCTTTATTTTTCATTAATTTAGCCACTGTATTGAATAAATACCTGGGGTTATGTTTGTTTTCTTCTAAAAGAGAAGAAAAGTAATCGGATCTAGCAGTTTTGAATGCTTTTCTGTAGGATAGATTACTTTCCCGCCAGGCAATACGAAATACCTCTAGTTTTGTTTTCCTCCAGCTGCGCTCCATTTTTCGGGCTGCTCTCTTTAGGGTCCGAGTATGCTCATTATACCATGGTGTCAAACTGTTTTCCTTAACCTTCCTTATGTGGAAAGGAGCAACTGTATTTAAAGTGCTAGAAAAGAGAGAGTCCATAGTTTCTGTTACATCATCAAGTTGTTCTGATGATGTTACAGAAACTATGGACTCTCTCTTTATATAGTATGGTTCCAACAGTGTTCGTTAAAGTAGCAGAATAGACTCGCTATCAGGTAGTAGGCTCGACCAGGCCTCCCTGTTAGGCGAGTCCCCAGCAGCAGTCACATCCAGCTGATTAGACTGTTTCAGGTAGTAGGCCTCTTCAGGCCTCCCTGAAGGTGGGCTCCCACATTTTGTGGTGGTCAGGTAGTAGGCTTTAC
The DNA here is from genome assembly GCF_963082965.1 of Carassius carassius. Lineage (NCBI taxonomy): Eukaryota > Metazoa > Chordata > Actinopteri > Cypriniformes > Cyprinidae > Carassius > Carassius carassius. Next base: position 19,033,402 of record NC_081802.1, read on the forward strand.
TAGGCCTCCCTGAGGGTTAAATCCCACATACTGTGGTTACTAGGTGGCAGGCCCCACAGGCCTCCCTGAAGTTGAATTCCTGCTTTTTTTAACTATCAGGTAGTAGGCCTCATAAGGCCTCCCTGAAGGCAAAGCCCCAAAGACAGTCAACTGAACTGCCAGTCTGGCTCACTATCAGCTATGGTTTTCAGGTTGTAGGCCTCTCCAGGCCTCCCTGAAAGTAAGCTCCTTCATGTCATGGTTTTCATATTTTGAGTTTCCACTTAGGGTTGTTTTCTGGTAACAGGTAGTAGGCCTCTCTAGGCCTCTCTGTAAGTGAACTCCCATGCACTGTATTTATCAGGTAGTAGGCCTCACTAGGCCTCCCTGAAGTTGAGCTCCCACATACTGTGGTTGTCAGCTAGTAGGCCTCACCAGGCCTCCCTGGAGTTTTAGCTCCCACATACTGTGCGTTTCCACTAAATAGCATGGTTTTTCAGGTAGTAGGCCCCTCCAGGCCTCTCTGTAAGCGAGCTCCCATGTTTTGTGGTTGTCAAGTAGTAGGCCTCCCTGGAGTTGAGTTCCAAATTACTTTGAGTTTCCACTTAAGGTGGTTATCTGGTAACAGGTAGTAGGCCTCTCTGGGCCTCTCTGTAGGTGAACTCCCACATATTGTGGTTATCAGGTAGTAGGCTTCACCAGGCCTCTCTGAAGTTGAGCTCCCACATACTGTGGTTGTCAGGTAGTAGGCCTCTCCAGGTCTCCCTGAGAGTAGTTTCACAGTGGTGCTGGGTTTTGTAAGCTAGTGGCCGCTTACTTTCAGTTTAGCAGTCCTTATCAGGCAGCTACCGAAGGTGAGCTTGCACCCTGGCTCAACTCAAGTTTTTATTCTCTGCTACGGGTTCCCTCCTGGACCCTCTTTATCCTGCTACAGCCTGGTTGCCTACCAGGTAGATCTTATGCTCCCCTCACTGAGGGTCAATATGAGTATGTGGTCTCCTGAGTCTGGTCAGTCGGTCGTAGGCCTCTCATGAGGCCTCCCAGTTAGATCAGTCCTTAGGCCCTCACAGACCTCCTCAGTGTTTTTAAACACAAACACTGGGTAGATCCGTGGATCGAGTAGAGAAACTCCCCTCGCTGGCAAGGGTTGTAAAGCACTATGCTGAGTCATACTCTCCAGGATATCCCGTCTCTGAGATCCGGGCCGAGTGGTTCAATGCCTGCTCTGCAGTTCCTCGGGTTGGATGCCTTCCTAAAGGCAAGTGTCTAGAGGCTCTGTCTTCGGACAGACAGGAAGTGGCCAGACTGTAGTGTCTTATGTAGTGACACCAGGTCAGGCCTGCCTGGTGGTATTTCAGGTGGCACGCTCCCCTAAAATAGTGACTGGCTGGGGTTCCCTCGGGTTCCCTAGCCACATTCCCTAGAAGGGACCCCTTCTAAGAAGTTGAAGTTGTGGTCCTAGGTCCTTGAGCAGGCCCAGGTAGACCTTTCTCTAAACTATCTTTCTGGAGGTTTTCTGTGGTATCGTATAGCTTGGGCTATGACCGTAGGGAGTGTGACCTGAGGGTGAGTGGTTCTAGCATTCATTGAATTGCTGGTTCTGACAGTTGTCACTGCCATTGGGCATGCACTCCCTTTAGCATTGCGGCGTGGGTATTTTGTTCCCCATAACGTCAATGACGTATTGTCGAAGTTCCCTTCGAAAGGGAACGTCTCATGTTACAAAAGTAACCTTTGTTCCCTGAGAACAGGGAACCAGACAATACGTCTCCCAGCTATGCCTCGGGGTCTGCCTGCCAAACAGTCCCTTCAGACGAAAGGATATTGTCATGGTTTCAAGGCGCCCTTTTTATATATCCAGGTCACACGCTCATCATTCAAGCTGATGATTCACGGCTGTCGCCAGTTAGCATGATTGCTGTGAGTTGATATTTGATTTCAGACACCTGTCACGCCTGAGGCGTTCCCCATAATGTCGATGACGTATTGTCTCGTTCCCTGTTCTCAGGGAACAAAGGTTACATTTGTAACCTGAGACGTTTTACTACTCTTAATTAAATCACACGTGATAAAAACTCAGCTTTGTGTGGATATTTCTTTTATTAACATCACAAAAGTCAACACGGTGCTGAGGAACAACCACTAACACATTCCAAAAAAAAAAAAGAAAACTGAATTAAAACTATATTGATATATGCACTTTTTAAAAATGTTTGTTTAAATATTATATATATCTTTTTTTTCATTTTATACTTTACTTCAGAAGCTACAGAAGATGCTTAGCAGAAGACTAAATAATGACAATTCACCCTGATCTTCAAAATTCAAAAGGTTTTCACCCACTGGCCCAAAGGCCTTTAATTGTGTTTCTTTCTCAAGCATCAGTGACTTTTTGGATCTTTTATAATGTTTGCAGCAGTGTCTTGTAAAATATTACACATTTTAAATTATATAGAATTATATAAAAGAAATACCACATTCCTTGTTATTCCTTTGTTTTCATTGTGAAACCATTTATAATAATAAATAAGAACTATCCGCTGATTTATTGGTCTCAGTTGGCCTGACTGCAGACACCCTTATGACAGGCTTCACAGTGAGCAGTTTCATGCGGCCCATTAACTCTGCCACTGAACACGGAGGGTCTGTTCGTTTGACCCAGGTCTTCTCTGTAGCATTTCACACGGATATTTTTAACCAGTCTCTCAACAAGCACATCAATGTTTTCCACTGGGAAGTTTGGTTCCTCCCACGGAGCTTCTGTACATCTCCTGCACTTCTGTTTGAAGCGTCGCACTTTAATGGTTCCCCGATTGCTTGCTGTGTTCAGGTCGAAATGGAACAGCACCTGCACTCTTTTAGACCCCCAGCCTTTTTTACAAAGAGAACACTTGAACCTACAAATGAAATGGAGAATAGATGTTTTAGTGCACTCTATACTGATACTTCTAGGACCATTCATTAGAACAGTGTGTCTGATGATTTAATGATTCATTGATATCTTTTATTTTACCAGGTTGGCAGTTTTTATATCAAAATGTTGTTGTTGATTAAGTCTCTGTTTAACTGATAACAACCATAAACTTTTGTAGTTGTGAGGCCGGGAATGACTGCATATGGTCATATGCATATTTATGGTTATTGCATTCATACAATATTAACATGACACATAAACTTGAATTTAGATTTCTTACATTTCATTTATAAAGTTTTAGCTGAGGGAATCAACAACATATCCCACAAAGTTGCCTATTTTAGCAACCGGCTTAGCCTTAATTGTTTGTTTAAAAATGGTAATGTTATTGAAAAATACATCTAAACCATTTATTTATCTTAATGTTAATTTCAACATTTACTAATACATACTGCCAAAAGTTGTATTTGTTAATATTACTTAATGCACACAAGGTTACATGGAAAGTTATAATTGCAAGACCTATACAATTTCAAACTACAAAGCTTTTTAAGCCAGATTCTGCATAAATAAGCAATAAAGCATACGACACATTTGTGTCTTAATAGTCCAATTACACAAATAAATATTTGACATTTGTGCTCTTACTGTGCAAAGGAGCCAGAAATGTACTGGTGCCAGTCACGAGCTGGTCTGTTTTCCTCAATCGAGTCATTAATTTCAATGCTCCAAGTGTCGTCATGAAGCTCGTCTATCTTCTCCTGTAAAGAACTGTTCCACAGCGATATCATGTCTGTTTCCTCGCAGAGATATCACAGGAAGGATGCTCTGCTTTCTTATTACCCTTTATATATACAGCTAAGCTCTCAGTTCACCAAAAACGAAACTGAAAGTAATAAGTAGGTATCTGTTTTCTACAACACAAGAGTGAACATTGCTTTGCAAGTCAAAGAAACAGAGACAGTAACTTATGACCAGTATTAGAGTTTGAATGGTTTTTATTATTTTACTGTAAACATATGGAGAACCCCCCTGGATTTCCTGATGTCTAAATCCAACAACTAAACTTATTACTGAATACTCATTATCAATCTTTCTTAGAGAAACTGCAAGTCTCTTTTGCAGGTGTGTTCAGTGTTACTGATGAGCCAGCAGTACAACATGATTGGGAGATGCCTGACTGTCTTGGTGCCGATTGATTTGAGGGGCGACTCCACGCAGCGACTCTGGGCGGCGAGAGGTCTACGAGATTAATCAACGCGCTCTATTCATTCATATTGAGGGGTGGTACTAGCGCAGTGGATAAGACACATGCCTTTGGTGTGAGAGACCCGGGTTCGAATCCACTGTGAGACACCAACGTGTCCCTGAGCAAGACACTTACCCCCTAGTTGCTCCAGAGGTGTGCGACCTCTGACATATGTAGCAATTGTAAGTCGCTTTGGATAAAAGCGTCAGCTAAGTGAATAAATGTAACAAATGTAAATTATTAATTATTAATATTAATTATTAACGTTCACGAACAGGTGGGCATTGACGTGTATCTATTCCGAACTGATTGCCCTCGCAGCTCGGATCTACGGTTCCGGTTTCCTCCGCTGGCCACTGGGAGCGTCCTGACGATTGATTTGAAGCCGGGACTTGTGTGTGTCACTGCAGATTGCCTCTATCTCGCCTTTAGCGCCTTCTGTGTGCATTACGAGCACCGAGTGGGAGGGGTCGTGAGTGACTTGATTGACAGTGTTGTATGAAACTCTGCTAAACGCATGTAATTGTGATGTTTTGCTTGTTTACACTTCTCTTGGCTTAGTGAGATAATGGCTGCTCACCGACGCCTAGGTTTAAATTGTGTGTGTGTTATCCTCCATAATGGAGTGAATTGTTTTTAAGGCTATGACTGATCAAACTAATGTAGTTATATAATTATTTCTTAATGTGTGGGTTTTATTTTGAAGTGATTACACCTGTACATTGTGAAGCTATTTGCCCTTGTTGTGTGTAAATCTCACGTGTGATTTTGTGCTGTTCGATATATGACTTATATAGCCTATATATGATATATATATATATATATATATATATATATATATATATATATATATATATATATATATATATATATATATATATATATATATGATATTATTGGGGTGAATCGGGTAACAGTCTTTTCTCATTTGCTGTCCAGTCAGAACAGTGAAGAAACCGTTAAAGTTACAGGAAGAAATATTTGTTATTGTTTAAGCTCCACCTACTGGACAACATGGCATATGCAATGGTGCTGTTGAGGCGGGACATGGTTACGGACAGCTTTGGTGGTATGGTTAGGTTTAGGGCTGGGTTGAGGTCTAAGTGTAGATATAACTACAGAAATTAGTTGTGTAACTACAGGTAGATAATTTTTTTTCAATATATTGTCAGTACAATGTTAATCCGTTCATGTACACAATAAGTGCACTGATGTTAATTTAACAGTAAGTACATAGTAGTTAAAGACAATGTGGGTAATAAGAGTCAGAGCTGGGAAGATTACTTACAAATTTTAGTCTGTACAAAATTACATGATGAAAATTGTAGTCAGTAATGTAATCTAGAATACTCATATTAGGAAACTTATTCTGGCAATACTTTTGACCAAACTTGTTAACAGATTTGAATAGTATTATTGTAATATAAAACCCAGATACAATATATTGTATTTTTTGTTATCAAGATAATGAAATGCGCTAAACATGACATTATTCTAGGGTTTCCCAAGCTACCCTAACGTTTCCTGTCCTGGATGCTGATTGGTCAATACAGACATCCAGCTGTATTATATACCTCGATGTATACTGACCTCTCATTGGTATTACTTGTATAGTGATGCTGTTAGTGATTTGAAAGAAATGCCACTATCGAATGAGAACAAAACTTGAACTGAGCTGGATAATAACACTATTGTCTTTTGTAGCATTGCTTTAAAACCAAATGACATTTGCTGAAGAAGTTTGACACAGGGTATTGTGAAAATACTATTTCTGCTACTATTACATAACATATATTATTGCTTGATATTTGTAATAAAGACCTACCTTAACTTTAGTAGCAGGATGCAGTCTCAAAGAGGACTGTCAATGGAAAATGAGATGCACAGTGTTTCTAGAGTAAGCTACGAAAAATGCTTAGCCAGGACTACTTTTTGCTGATTGAAAGAAATGCTTCAATTTAAACTGAAAATAAGTGAACTTTACATGCAACGATATAGATCGTCCTACAGTTTTTTCTTTATTGCCTTTTATTGCCTTATGCGTTTCTCATTAGATATTCAGGACAACCTGTGTGGGTGCTGGAAACTGTTCGCAATGCAGCTATAGAGTCATGCATATTTTGCGGTTTGAAATGTTAGGTTTTGATGCTCGCAGAAATTTCTGAGAGAAAGGCGTTTTCATTTTCTACAGCTCTCAGTTTAAAACGCTGTATATGTGACTCCATCAGCACTCCTACTCACAACTGCCAACACATGCAGCCACATTTGATGTTATCTTCATGGCCATGCTCATGTGAACCTTCAGACAGAAGTAAACAAAATCAAATGCTCTCTGGCATTCAAGATGCTGTTTCAAGTGCTTTCTTCACTAGGCTGTTTGTTTTAGTGTTGAATCAGGATGCTTATGTTAAAAAAATGTGTTTTACTCCATTTAGCAGTTTTACAAATTTTATGAGATTCCTTTGTCGCTATACATTCATATGTGGTACAGAACTCATTCAAGTACAATATTTACACACACAATGCATTAATCAGCATATACAATTTACATAATACACAAGCTGCTGTTACTTACATTTTAAGGTCAATAGTGTTAGGATACACACAAACATTTTAGTAGCAAATTAGAAAATAATAACAGGAGAATGATAAAATCAAAAATAAATGTTACATTTCTTTTAGAGAACGTGAGTGGCGTATGTGAATGCAAAACTTGCTGTTACTCTCTCAATTCTCTGGTCTCGAAATGACTCAGGTTACTCCATAAATGTAAGTCCTGGGGATTTTGGCCAGTTTTATCAAATCGTAAGTAATTTTTTTTTTTTTATGTAATAGCACATAAACCTTTCCTCATAAGCCCCACAGTGTGAAGTATCATTCTTGTGAATACCGGAGATGGTGCAAGAATGAGAAATAATACGCTTGTGGTTGCAACATGGGCTCATTGGAAAAAAAGTGTCTCTATATCTTTGCAAAACTACAGAAATGCACCTATGCATACAGTTCACTGCAGTTTCCATCTGAAATGAACACTAGTGTCAGTAAAACACCAACAACTTTTATTCCTTATCACAACAATTATGATCAAAGGATCAGATTATTGATTTTTCATGCCGTTCTGAAAGTAATAATATGGCATGACCTCAAAACACTTTCACCATAGTGCGTGGATTTTAACTGTGATGTATTTGCATCACATAACAAGCTCCATTTGTATGGCATATGGCACATGTAAACTTGCTCAGTAGCGCACCCGGTACAGCATTGCACTTGCAATGTGAAGCGCTCGGGTACGAGTCCTGCGAAACGATTAAAGAGCTCAAGGACTTGTAATCGGTACTTAAATGGTAACTCCACCCTAAAATGAAAATGTTTTCATTAATGTTGCTCCAAACATGTACAAGCTTCGATAGTCCATCTGCCATCAGTGGTTCAACCGTAACGTTATGAAGTACTTTTTGTTTGCGAGAGACAAAGAGGGGACAAACTGTTGAATAAAGTCGTTATTTTTGTTTTCTTCTTGCACAAAAAGTATTGTCGTCGCTTCACAACGTTACGGTTGAACCACTAATGGCAGATGGACTATTCTGATCATGCTTACTTTTCTGGACTTTGACAGTGTAATTCACATGGCAGTCAATGGGCCAGTCACAAGCCTCCCGGTTTTCAACCAAAATCTTTTAAATTGTGTTTTGAAGATGAATAAAGCTTTTACGTGTTTGGAACGAGATGGGGGTAAGCGATTAATGAAAAAATTGTGTCACACTTTATTTTAAGGTCCAATTCTCACTATTAACTAACCATTAACTATGACTTTTGCCTCAATTAACTCATAATTTGCTACTTATTAATAGTTTATAAGGTAGTTGTGAAGTTTAGGGTATTGGGTAGGATTATGGATGCCATGCATTATATGTACTTTATAAGCACTTAATAAACAGCCAATATGTTAATAATAGGCATGCTAATAAGGAACTAGTTATTAGTGAGAATTGGACCCTATACTAAAGTGTTACCCAAAATTGTCATCTTGGGATGGAGTAACCCTTTAAATTAGCACAGTTGCTCCCGCAAATGAGTTTTCCCCTCATGTTTGCTTCTATTAACACTGTTGGTTAGGTGTAGCGGTACAGTATTTTCAGATGCGCAGTGATGGGTAGTAACGGATTACATGTATTCTGGATCCACTCCCATCTGTACTTTCATTGGTATCTGCTAATTTGCCCTGTTTAGTAAATCTGACCCTATATTTTCTAAAATGTAATGTAATGGATTGTGCTACTAACTAATTTCTTTCATGTAATTTGTAATCAGTAAAGCGCCCGGGGAGCAGTTGGGGTATCAGTGCCTTGCTCAAGGGCACCTAAGCCGAGACTCGAACCCACAACCCTAGGGTTAGGAGTCAAACACTCTAACCACTAGGCCACAACTTCCCCAGATTCCCAATCCAGCTCTGCAAACGCGGTAGAGCCTCTTAGCACCAGACATTACATTAACGGACTGCCACAACACATTCAACAACCAACATAATAAAACACTGCCACATTCATGTTCATTTGTTTTAGATCTAAGTGCCACTCGCTGGTACAAAAAAGAAAAGAAAAAAGAAAAGAAAAAAGAAGCACAGCAACATAATATAATTTTGCAGAATAAGAGTGTTTTTTCCAATGAGCCTGGGTTATGTAATACTGTACAAAAATACTCAAGTACCTCAGGTTTCTTTATGGGGGCTTCTGTGGTTAGCACCTCTTTATGATTCAGTGTTGAACTCTGTGGCACGTTTACAGTATCGTTGTGAACTAGTTAACAGTGAGATTATCACTTATGTGGCAGTTTGTGATAGTTTAATTATAAAAAAAATCATAACAGTCTTAAACTGTTTAGGATTTCTAAGCACTCTCAATAAAACTCCCAAATAGTACATTAGGTTTACATGAGGATATATTAAAACAGACTAACTTTAGTGGACAATGCATGATATGGTTTAATGAGGCTGACTATCACTTAATGGCAGGTACTTGCTGTTTGTTTCTCATCCGCCCACTCGGTGGCTGTTTTTGCTGAGGGAAAATGATGGCAGCATATTCCACTCCGTCCTGGTCCTTTGATGTCGTCTCGGCAGGTTCTACTCTGTCATCTCTTTCAGGTCTATTTTGAAAGTCTAACTCTCCATACTCCACACAGCTGACAAACACAGCCCCGGATGTCCCACACTGCCCCTGCTAACAGCCCAAGCCATAAAATACTGTTAGTGTTTTTCAATAGTTTAGGTGAAATAAAGAGGTCATGAACATACCTGTTGAGTTGTGTTGGTGTGAACTGGAGGGTTTTCTGCGTCTGAAGAGTCATAGAGTTACAATTAGCGCATTTTTCTAAACACATTATGGTGTTTTAGTAAATGTGCATATTTACTTTTTTAATTGAATATTCATTCATTTCTAATTTTACATTTCTTTTCACAGACGTTTTGTTTATATTTTCCTCCGTTTTAGCAATGTGTTTTTTGAAATACTTGAAGCAGTGTCCCAAATTGCGTATCGAATTTATCATCTACCATATTTATTTTCCCTTTTAAAAAGTAATAAACTACTCCATAAATCATTTTATTTTATGTTTTACATTAATGAACGATCGTAAAATGTGAACCCTGCTACTGTACTATCATTTAAAAGTTTAGAGTTCATTACATTTTCGATGTTTTTGAAAGAAGTCTCTTCTGCTCAGCAAGGCTGTATTTATTTGATCGAAAAAAATAAGCAATATTGTGAAATATTATTATCATTTTAAATAACTGTTTTCTACGTGAATATATATTTTAAAATGCAATTTATTTCTGTGATGAAAAGCTGAATTTCTAGCATCATTGGCATAAAACCTGATCCTTAAGAAATGTTGAATGTTGAAATGATCCTTCAGAAGTCATTCTAATATGGTTAACATTATCAATGTCAAATGTATTTTTTTGAGTCTTTGGTTTAAATATATATATATATATATATATATATATATATGTATATATATATATACATTTTTGATATCTTTATTGTCACTTATGATCAGCTGAATGTATCCTTGCCTGCTAAAAGTATTAATTTCTTTCTAAAAAATACCTGATCCCAAACTTTTGAATGGAAGTGATTTATAAAAAGTACTGAATTTAGCATAAGATGGCACAATGCTGTTCAATAACACTCAACTGTCTCATGTACAAAATCATACAAACATATTTTTAAAATCACCCAGTCAATCTGTAAAAGAAATCTGATTCAAAACAGTGCATGAATATTACATTACCTGGTTTTCTTGGATAGGTCCTAAAAAGCCAGAACAATATGCCCACAACGAGACATATAAATATAAATATTGTAATCAATGCACTTAAGAAAATGAAGAATGAGTTTTGTTCTGATGACTCCAGTTTAGGTGAATTAGTCCCTATGTTTTCATGCACAGCTTCTGTTTCTTTCGCAGTTTCTGAAAGGAAAATCACCTCGTTTGTCAAAATGGCATGCAACACGGAGCATAAATTAAAGAATATTATAAACGCAGTGACAATTACAATAGCACATGCACATGTATGAGTACGTCACTGAATGAAAAAAGTTTTAAATGGATTCTGTTTAACACTAAGCTTTAAAGAGAAAACTTACCTGCTGATTTATTTACTAATTTGACTTTAATACTGATTTTATTGCTCTCAAAAAAATACTTAATGCCATCTGTAAGCACTACAACATAATATGTCCCTTCATCTTCCAGTGTGAGATTTGTGATGTTTAGTGTGACAGTTTGGTTTTTCACATCACTCAGGGCAAACCTTTCTTTGCAATCGTTGGATTCTATCGAAGTTGCTATCTTTACCCCATTTTTGTACAGACTAGGTTTGGAGGGTATAACAGAGTCTTGAAAAGTGAATTTAACAGTGATGTTTTCTTCCGATGAGCCATTTACTTCATGTGTTGATTCCACTGAAATAAAAACAACACTTGGTCACTTCAACAGAAATCTGACAATAGACTGTTTAATAGCAGATTGAGATTTTTGTTGTAAATGTTCAACAGCTTTTTGTAGCCAAGTTTTTTACTTTTGGGTCAATGATGAACAAACTACGATGAAAGCATTCGCCCGAGTAAAACTGGTACTACAGTGGCCCTCCTCTAGATCATCTCAACAAGTCTGTGTCACGATGTTTCTTTTTAATTTTAAAAAGACTTACTCACTGTTATTTCACTGATGGTATGATACAGCTATGAAACTCTTCAAAGGAAGAAAGAGCTGTTGTTCTGCAGATCTCGCTCATATTTTCCATGAGTCAAAGGAAATTTCTTGGTACTTCAATTGCCCTTTTTTTGTACAACACTACAAATCCTTTCAATCGAATTTTACGTGCAATTACTTTGGCCTAAAATCACTTTAAAAACAAGTGTAAAGGCACAACTATTCATATATTATTCCAAATAAAGACTGATATTTGATGTAAGGTTTACATTGGGCCTTAATGTAAGAAACATTGTGAAAATACCGTACAAATCAACAGACAGTAAGACAAAACCCCAAAATGATCATGACCTCTTTTACTCACCGTTAAGAGTCAAGTAGAGCATGAATGAGAAAAGTACGAGTTTGTTCTTGAAGTCACGCTTCATGCTGCAGAAGGAACGGAGCGAGTGAACGCAGGCAGCCACCGGAGATGCAAACGTCTTCCCGTTTCTGCTGATTTATGCTTCGCACTTACAGCATGTTGAGGATCAAACCTACGTCTTTCAGGGGGAGGTACAGACAGGAACTGAATCTCATTATGCTTTTTTTTTTTTTTTTTACTTTTCTTTTCCTTTTGTTCACTCTCAGATCTCTGGAAACTAAAAAAAAAAAAAATAATAATAATAAGTGGAAAATAATAATACTAATAATAGCAACAAGATCATTGTTACAATAAACAGCATTACAAAAAATAAAAAAGCTGCTCTGTTACATATATGTACAGTGACTGTAGATCTTTGTTTTTTTTGTCAAATCATTTCATCTCTCATCACACAATCCCACCACAAGACCACCGACAGACCACCTTGAGTTTCACAACCCCTTGGAGGAAACTAGACTGTGTAAACTGCCACAAAACACACTGATGGCTCACGACTGCATGACATTACATTTAAAACACCAAAATAAACCTGGCCAAATTTAACATTTATGAAAAATGCCCTTACTCTAAAAACACATTTGAACTTTTCAGTTCAAGTGTACCTTCACTGGGCCTCTATGGTGACCAGTTTAGTGTGACTGAGTTTGATGACTAACTTGTCCTCCAGACTCAATGAATTTTTCCTATTTATGTTTTTTAGGGAGAAATCAGACTTAAGGGAAGGCGAATGTATACGTGTGTTTTTACCCCTGTGAAGATAAGATCTGAATGTGCTTCCTCCAGAAAACGCTGAACGTTCGGAAACAGCGCCTCACGTGTAAACGTGAACGCGCCCGACGCTCATCACGCCCTCACCGCTCCCCGGATGAAGCCGAGTTGTTATGGCAACGACGGTCAAGCGGTAAAGCGAAAGTAACGGCGTCGCGCACCAAACGCTCGTTGAACTGCCTTTAAAAGGGTCGCTAGTCCGGTTATATTCTATCTATCTATCTATCTATCTATCTATCTATCTATCTATCTATCTATCTATCTATCTATCTATCTATCTATCTATCTAATACTTCAGACATGGTGAACTTTGACAAAAGTGTAGACTTTGTTATAAATGTTTGCATTTTTATATGAACACATTTTATGTAAATGCAGTATTTTGAAAGCAGCACCCCAGTTTATTTGTCTTTTAAAAAATCGTCAAAAATTATGAGAAGATATAAGGCTAGAAAATTTGTTTTGAACAGTGAGATAATTTTGGGGATGCACCGGTTGACCGGCCATAAATCATTCGCTATCATGTCATTTGTGTGGAGGTCACGGGCAGCCGTTCAGCGCAGGAAGTGCAGAGCTACACGTCCCAATCCAGAGACACAGAGAGCAGGAAGCGAACAGCCGTTGGTGTACAGTACTGCAGCACAAATAAGAGTCCCTCTCCTGCGCGAGCGAACTGTATCTGTCCCTGCACAAGCGGAGACAGTGATGTTCAGCTCAACCTCTCACGTGTTGGATGAGAAACGAAACCGACTAAACTCTGACAAAACTGTAATGCTTTTTTTCTGTATAGGATGATTATTTTTATTTTACCTTAAAATTACATCGACGTAATTTGATTTAAAAATCACCTGCTGCACACTGCAAAAAAGGTGTTTCATTGATCCAATTAAAACATTTTAGGGTAATGATTCACATCTATATATATTTTTTTTAAACTTGAGACAATAGTTATTTATTTTTCATTTGCTCAAGTTAAAAAAAAAATATACGATTGAAACACTTTGCATCTTTGTTTTATTCGCACCAAAATTACTTGATTTTAACATTTTGAAATAATTTATTTATATAGCATACTTGTATTTGGTCTCACTGGTAAAGACATTTTTTTTTATTTAAAACCAAATTTAGAAACTGAAATACTGAACGCTGATTAAGAAACCTCTTATTGAATGTGTGTTGATTGTGTTATTTGGACTGTAGAACTATGCAGTTATTTCCTTTAATTTCACATGGTTACAGTTACTGTTTTCATGTAAGGCCAGTTCTGTGTAGTTTCAACCCAATTCAAAAACAAAAGCTAAATGCTGATGTCTGTACCATCTGTGTTTGTATTGAATGTAGGCTACTAACTGTGCAGTTACTGCTGTTCATTTCAGACTGTCACTGGTATTGTTTTCAATAGCCAAAGCCAGTTTGGCCTATTAAATACCAAATAAACATCTTGTTTTTATGCATACTTTCCTTCTTTCTTGTTTGTTGCTTAAAGAAAGAAAAAAAAAAACACGGAAATCGGTATCGGAATCGGCCATGAAAAATCTTGATCGTGCATCCTAATATTTTTAATCAGTATGATCTTGTTTAACCGCCCACAGTGTGTATTTAATCTAATCTTTAATTGTAATCTATTACTTGCTTTTTTGTTTCTCTTTTGTAGTATCTATCAAGTATATATCAGTCTGTAAGGATTTATAGTTTTATCTTGTTCTGTTAATGTTGAAACACACACACACACACACACACACACAAACTTTAACGAATAAAATGCCACTGCCGGAGTTCAGCAGTCTTCGTGTCTGGAGCGAAATCATTTCTCATACAGTTGAACATGAAATCTTTGATTTGGATTGATAGCAGCAGACGGGTGTATTTTCAGACGTGGGCTTCGACAGATACAAGCTCATCGTGCAGGTGGCCGTTGGAGAGCAGCACGGGGAGGGAGTCAAGTAAGAGCAATACTTCTAAGGAAAACAAATGAATTGTGAAATCAGGATGCTTTCAAACGAATCTTTAGCAAACCTGAGCAGTGGCGCTGTGTTTTTTGTGCAGTAGACCCATGACCACAGACATTATAACGAGCAGAAGACGCATCCTCAGATGCTTAGCTGTGACCTTTGGGTTGTTTGTCACGTGTCTGAGGTTTCTACTGATCTTTCTAGGTCACCCACATTAAGTAAGATACAGCCTGACTCAATGTGGTCTCATGATGTGAAACCAATATTACAGGGCATCTGAAACCCACAGTTCTTCGTAATTGCAGATCTGACTTGTAAAGATCTTGAGTCCCCCCCCCCCCCCAAAAAAATCTTCAGTGTAACAAAATTTTGTAAGTCATATAAGACACCTTTAGATGCATATTTAATTTTATTTATCACATTGCGTATTAAAATTAATTTAATTTATTGTACTTAATTATTCATTATTATATCAGTCACATCCATGTTTGTTTGTATGACTACCTCACTATATGATTTTTGTCTTTTTTTCCCCCATCTTAACAATGCTGAAAATGTTTAATTTTTAAATAAATATTTATATAAAATACATAATTTGTTTGTCACTATCATTCTGTATGCTTTTATATATAATAGTTTAACTTTTCACACCTATTCATTTGATATGATTGACTGTGATATTGTAAAAAAATAAAATAAAATTGTCATTCAAAAAAAAAAAAAAAAGCACTTGCATGGATATAAATGCCACATTAATGAAAGTATTGCCATTATTTTGGTTAAATGTGTAAGGTGGCCCCCTACTGACTGTCTGTGGGACTTACAAGAGCCAGTTTATCCACTCTCACCCTGGAGTCTAGAGATATGGTGAATTACTTTAAAACCACATTGTGGAATGGATTTCTAAACGACCTTTGACCCTGCAAGGATTATTATGGTGTTTTGTTGTTATGCACATCAGGAAAATCAGCAGTTGCATTTTCAGGAAACCTTTCGGTTGGACTTTTTTCTCTTTCTCAGTGTAACCTAAGAACTGGGATGTCATGGATTTCAGCCACTACTGATGAGATATAATTGTGTGATGAGAGACTGGTGTCCATTTCATTGCCCATATGTCACTGGCCATTTGTTTTGCAGCTGTGTGTGTTGCTGAACAGCAGTCAGTGTGATTTCTGGACTGACAGTGATGGACTCGCTTAGAAAGTCCACAGGTGTGAAAATAACTACATATGCAAACAGATCATACTGTTTTAAACAAATAGGGCTGTCTTATTAATAGTCAAAGCCTGTAAAACAAAACAAAACTAGAAGTAAAATAAAAGTATACTTATACTGTATATATATATATATATATATATATATATATATATATATATATATATATATATATATATATATATATATATTAATGGCATCCAAGGCTTTGATCACCCAATCTGATCAGAGCTCATGCGCTAAGATTAAAGTGACTCTATTATGAATAAAAATGTAGGGGTACAGGATATTGCTTTGTGGCTTTTAGTATCTCTTCAATGAAATTCTCAGGGACAAAACAACTGATATTTCTAGCTTCTCAGACTCCCTTTACCTTACCCAAGGGAACTGTGCCATTATCCATCTTATCTTTATATCCTGACTTCCACCATTTTTGTAAAATTCATAAAGAAGGACTCTGCCAGAACATTTCTGTTATTTATAGATGTGTTTGTGTTATTGTAGATTTCAGCAAATGGTTTGAAAACATTCTGCTGTGCCCTGCAGACCAATCCTTTTTATTTACAAAGCTTGTCAGAAGAAGAGATAGTTGTATATTTCAGTTTAGTTTCACAGTCAGAAATATAATACACTTTTGGACATAAGACATTAAATATAAAACATTTCATCCCAAAATAAAAGCTTTTTTTTCTGGTTTGTTGTCTATGAACATTCAATGGAAATGTATATAATTGCTGAATATAATTCTTTTTATTCACTGATTTGGATCATGTAAGTCGTCTCCATATAACTGGTTGTGATTTCAAACCAAACATTTTCATTCTTAGCAATAATGTGGATTTCTAAATCATGGACAAAAAGAACAGCAATGTACTTTGAGCAAGTAAAAAAGGTCACGTTTGACAGTTTTGACTCACAAAACATATTTAAATAAATAGTTACAAATGTTTTCATGTGAAATTACTTAAGGATCTATGGTTTGCATTGACATTTTCCATATGACATTAGCGCATGGTTCATGTCTGCAGTATATGCCCTAAACATTTAGTGTGAATTAGCCATCTGTCTTATTCCTCTTTCTGTAAGCTTGTATCTAATGTCAAATGTTGTATATTAGGCCATGCAGTTGCACAGCAAATATGTCAAATTAATACTCATACATCTTGCATAATAGATCTAGAAATACAGGTATTCATCTGCAAATTCACAAACGCTGCTCCACTTTATTTATTCACTGAACAAATAACACAAACATCATGGGGAAATTAATGCTATCAGCAGGCTCAATTAAATTTTTATCTTATTTTCATGAGATATTTTATTATCAAATGTCACTATAAAGCTTTTTACAGCAGTTATGCTTGAATCCGATCCTCGACTGACTTGTCGTCCGGAGTCCTGGGTGTCAGTTCGCTTGATTTTCAGATGATCTGTTTCAAATATAAAGACTCTGTTGAGAGTCTTTGAGAGTTGTTTATTAATCTAACCAATTCGTTCAAAACGCTCATTCATTCTGCAACGAAATGTGTTATATTTCTGTCATGACAACTTTTGGAGAGTCTAGTCTGGTAATGTACATGGCAAAGTTAATGTGTTTGGTTTTGGCGCTATAGATCTGCCAAGTTCTGAGTCTTTCTACTGCCAATACATCCAGAGACATGCTGCTGTGAGCATGTAAGAAATACTGCTGCAGCACATTTAATATACATGAAATAACCCCATATACAACACTCATGAAATCACCTAAAAGCAGATCTATACAGGTGGAGCTGGGGAGGTGGAGGGTTTCTGAAGCATGCTGCAACTGCTACAGCAAGCACTAGCCAATAATTTGAATGCCGAGCAGGAAGCTCATATGCTGCTGATGGAACTAAAACCAGTCGGCTACACCGTGTGAATAATGTCAGATTGAGTTAAAACCTTTTGGTCTGCGCCCTCTAGAGTTTCATGACATTACTTTGTATTTATGAATGATTCATTGAATTATTCACTTAACCACTTCATTTAGAATCACATATTCATTCAGCAAAGAACAATGTCTTGAAATAAATTTTGAGCAGATATTGACAGTCAGTGCAAGAGTGGTTTTATATTGAGATCATTTCCAGTGGGTAAAGACAATCTGCATCACTTGGTAAGCATCTAATTGAAAATATGCCAACAAAAAAAGAGTTACAGCGGTAAACATATGGGAGAGTCACAGATTTTTAATTCCTGTTTGATCTCAGAAAATCACCAAACCATGTATTTTACCCAAATGTTTGAATTAATTTCATGCACTGACAATAAAATACAATAAATGATACATTTTCTTAGGAAAAGTTGGTCTTATTTTCCTGGCAGTCATCCATATCATAATCATCTCCTTCTGTAGTTACTGTGCCATTGCAGGGTGGGACTTCACTCAAGGTACTGCGCACAGTAACCCTCGTCATGCTCAAAGAGCGTTTTCTTGGGACAGGATGCCATTTGTGGTGACACATCACCTCTTTAAACATCTCCCTGAAGCGGGTGGACATGAGGTTGTAGAGAATCGGATTAATGGCTGAGCTCAGATAGAAGAAGACCCCAGAGATGACATGGACATATTCATACACCTGGAAAATCTTCATGTGCTCACTGCTCTTCTGGTCCAGGAAACTCCACATGAGTCGATCGGTGTGGAACGGAGCCCAACAGATGCCAAACATGACCACTAGTACAACTGCGGAGAAAATACTCTGTTACATATAATTTAGGTCCATATTTAATCTGTTTAACCCAAAATATTAAATCAAAATACCTGTTTTTTTCCCCTTTGTGAACATTGTCCTATTAAAAATGACATTTCAAAGCAGAAAACCTCTGAAATATCTTTTGCCATGTACTTATGTGTCACTGATACAGGGGATACATAGGGAGAAAACAAATATGAATTGTTAGAGCTGCTGAGTGCTAACAATTTAATGTTAATAACAGTCAAAATACATACGACTAAAAGCAGAGGTGTAAAATACTTGAGTAATTTTACTTGATTACTGTACTTAAGTATTATTTTGGGGGATTTGTACTTTACTCAAATACAATTTAAACGGACTACTTGTACTTGTACTTGATTACATTTCTGAAGAAAAAACAGTACTTTTTACTTCTTACAATTTGATTTCATCTTGAAAATAACATTATATTTTGAATTTATCTTATGCACATTAAATATGGTAAATAGAAGCTCAAATGTGTGCGCCTGATGTGAGAACTAATGATCATTGTTTTCATGCATCAAACACACACATTTCTACTTCAATTATGACTTTCATCAGGTAAATGCCTGGCTTCGAAAGTTCACCATCAAATCTGAGGAAGCATATTAAGGTAGCAAAGTTGCTTTTTCCCGCCCAAAAAAGTTTATTCATTATTTGTTCAGTTTTGATACCATTAGCTGTAATATATTAGCTTAATGCACAAAATTGAGTGCTAAATAAAATTAGTGATGAGAATTTAAATACAATTAATATTTATGTGGGATTTTTTTTATTAAATGTCACAAATCTCCAAAAAAAGTGTTTGAATAAACATTATATGATAAATAAATTGTAATTCATGTTTAGTGATGTTCTTACCAGGTGGTGGATAAGTTGTATTTACAATATGTTATTAAATGAATCATTAAGTAGGAATTAGGACTGTCAGTAAATATTTTTTATCTTAATAATTACATGTTTTTCTCATTATTTAATCTAATTAGTCACAAATAATTATTTATCAATATTTGCTAAGAAAACATTTAAAAGGTTAATTGTCCTTTTAGACAGTAAAGTTGAATAGACAACACAAAAAAAGTGGCCTTTTTAAAACGTTAACGTTTTATGTTTGAATTCTATGACTTTTTTTTTCTAAAACTCTTAGTTTGTGTTTATCTGATAAATGAAAGTCATACAGGATGGCATGAGGGTGGAAATGATGGAGTTTCCTTTTAATCTCTTTTCTTGTATTTAATTTTTGTATTTTTTGGTGTTCCGCTGGGTTTCATTTTAATTGTTGTTGTTGAACTAAATATACATGTTTGACCTGTACCACTGCATTTTTTTCGTTCTCTCCCTTTAACCATTCTTCTGTATTGTCTGTCAGAAAAAAAGTACTTCTACTTTTTGGATACTTGAGTACAATTTAAAGTTGTACTTTTTTTTACTAATACTCATGTATGATTTTGACCTAATACTTGTACTTTTAATTGAGTAAAGTTTTCACTGAGTAAAATATTTTAGTACTTTTTACACCTCTGACTAAAAGCGCTTGAAGAAAGATGGTTAATTTTCACATCATTTACCCAAATAAAATTGTAACTCAAATAAAATGTCATCCTACTGCTCTCCAATATTACATTCCAGCTACGGCAGTTTTCTTTTTTCTTTTCTATAATGACTTAAATCTAGGTCATCTTATGGCTTGGGAAGACTTTTAATATAGTGCACAAAATATATGGGGTCCTTAAGATATTATTTAAATTATGTGTATTTGAATTATTTTGAGTTTGACAGTCTCTATATAGACCTTCTATTGTAAGGAAAACCGCATCTTTTTTAATAATCTCTAGTTATCTTATTGACATTTGTAACAATTGTTTGAATTATTATTATTATTATTATTATTATTTTAATTCAGTTGATTGTAACGCCATGCCAGCAGAGGGAGCCCTTGCCCGAGTACTGACTGTGTTCCGCTCCCTCTGCTTCACCTGTCACTTCCTGTTTGGTATACATTTAAGCGTGGCCGGAGCCACGAGTACTTTGCGAAGTATTGCCAGCCTGTCTGCCTTACCGAGCGTTCTTCCCATTGCCATAGTTTGCCTTATTGTGTATGATCTTTGCCTGGTTTCCCTGTTTTTGCCTTTTGGATTTGCCCACTGTCTTGTGTCTTGATTGGACTACCTATCTGTGTACGTACCTCTGCCTTCTACGTTTATGATTATCTGCCTACTGTTTTGGATTTGTCTGCTGTGGATGTTATTAAAAAAAACTGCACATGGATTCTAACGCTGCCTCCGCGTCATTACATAATACTTCGCCACCGAAGAATCCAGCAGAAGTAACGAATCTACAGGCTGCGTTCGCTTATCAGAGCGAAGTTCTCAAGGAGTACCGTGACCAACTGGCTAAAGCTCAAGTGGTTAAAGATTATCTCACTCAGTATCTACGATCGCTACCACCACCTATGCCCATAAAGGTAAATTTTGCTCTTCCTGACAAATTCAACGGTTCTGCTGAAAAATGTAAAGGTTTCATTCGGCAAGTTGAGATCTTTCTCATGCATCAAGGGAGTAACTTTGACTCTGATGAGAAGAAGTGTGCTTTCCTCATGTCATTGTTAACGGGCAAAGCGATTGAGTGGGCCGCAGCAGTTTGGGAAACTGACCGTCTGTTTCAAACATCCTATCCATATTTCATTAAACAACTCAGAGATGTGTTTGTATACCCGGCAGGGGGTAAGGATGTATCCAGTCGTCTAATGCAACTCACTCAAGGCCGCAATTCGGCCGCTGAACATGCTATCGAGTTCAGAACAATTGCTGCTCAGAGTGGGTGGAACGACATAGCACTCAAGGCCATGTTTCGTCGCAGTTTAAATCTGGAGCTACAGGCAGAGCTCGCGATAACCTCATTCGCACTCACCGCCCTCAACCCAAGTCAACGAACGTCATGCATATCCCCCAAGTTACACAGATGCCCGTCACCATACCATCCCATTATCAGGACCTTCAAGAGGTCTTCAGCAAAACTAAGGCCACTCAACTGCCACCTCATCATCCTTGGGATTGCGCCATAGAGCTATTACCCAACGCCATGCCACCCAAGAGTAAGATCTATCCACTGTCACGTCCGGAAAGTCAAACCATAGACGCATATATTGAGGAAGCTCTCAGCTCTGGATTCATCTGTCCATCCACTTCCCCAGCTGCAGCAGGATTCTTCTTCGTGGAGAAAAAGGATGGAGGACTGTGCCCCTGCATCGATTATAGAGGTTTGAACAATGTTACTATCAAGTTCCGTTATCCACTGCCACTAGTCCCTGCAGCACTTGAACAACTTAGAGAAGCCAAGATTTACACTAAATTAGATTTGAGAAGTGTCTATAACCTCATCAGGATCAAGGCGGTTGTTGAATGGAAGACTGCATTTCTGACAACTAGGGGGCACTATGAGTACCAGGTTATGCCGTATGGGCTGGCCAATGCACCTGCGGTATTCCAGTCATTCATGAATGAGATTTTCAAAGACCTCTTGAACAAATTTGTAGTAGCTTACATTAATGATATCTTGATCTATTCCAAGTCTGAAGAGGAACACAAGGGTCATGTCAGAACAGTACTTACCAGGCTGTTAGAGAATCAACTCTATGTCAAGGCAGAGAAATGTGAATTCCATGTACAACGAACCTCTTTCCTAGGCTACAACATCAGCCATCAAGGTGTGGAAGTGGACCAATCCAAGATCAAGGCAGTCACTGAATGGCCACGACCCAACACTGTGAAGGAGCTTCAACGCTTTCTGGGATTTGCAAATTTCTACCGACGTTTCATTAGGAACTACAGCAAGACCTTTGACGTCACTATTGAAAGGTAAACCATCAAAGTTGAAATGGACTGATCGAGCTATGCAAGCATTCTCTGAGCTTAAGAACAGCTTTTCCACTGCACCCATCTTGAAACACCCTGACCCCAACTTGCCATTTGTACTGGAGGTTGATGCCTCCGACTTTGGGATAGGTGCAGTGCTCTCCCAATGCCACGGACAACCAGGCAAGCTTTTTCCCAGTGCTTCCTTTTCAAGGAAACTCACAGATGCTGAGCGTAATTATGATGTCGGAAACAAAGAGCTACTGGTTATGAAGGCGGCCATTGAGGAATGGAGGCACTGGTTGGAGGGTTCCACTCACCCCTTCCAGGTAACCACTGATCATAAGAACCTTCAATATATCAAAAGTGCCAAGAGATTAAATCCTCGCCAGGCTCGCTGGTCCTTGTTTTTCACCAGGTTCCAATTCGCAGTGACTTACCGCCCTGGCAGTAAAAATAGCAAGGCAGACGCTCTTTCCAGAAGACATGACCATCCATTGACAGATCACCAACCTGAATCTATCCTGCCACCGTCCATCATCATAGCGCCAGTCACGCGGGACATAATGGATGAGATTCAAAAGGAACAATACCTCAAAACAAAACAAACCCACACCTCCAGGTTGTCCCGCTAATAAACACTATGTTCCTTCCAGGATTCGACCACGAGTCTTACAGTGGGTCCATACTTCACTGTGCTCCGGGCATCCAGGTATCTCTCGCACACTACACCTCAAGCAGAATTCTTTCTGGTGGCCTGCTATGGTGAAAGATGTAGCAAATTACGTCAAGTCATGTCCTTTGTGTGCACAGTCAAAACCCCCCAAAGAACTCCCATCAGGTCTGCTACAACCATTACCCATACTGCAGAGACCTTGGTCACACCTATCCATTGACTTTGTCACCGTTCTACCATTGACCGCTTCTCCAAGGCATGTAGACTCATACCTCTGAAAGGTCTTCCCACAGCGATGAATACCGCTCAAGCGATGTTCCACAACGTCTTCAGGATGTACGGTATCCCCGAAGACATTGTCTCAGACAGAGGAACTCAGTTCACGTCCCAGGTATGGAGAGCATTCTGTAAACAATTGGACATTAATGTCAGTTTAACTTCAGGTTACCACCCTCAATCGAATGGGCAAGTGGAGAGATTGAATCAGGAGATTGGCAGATACCTCAGGTCATACTGTGGACGTGAGCAGCATCTGTGGTCAGAGTTCCTTCCATGGGCAGAATACGCACAAAACTCATTGAGGCATTCATCCACTGGCCTTACACCGTTCCAATGTGTGCTAGGATACCAACCCCCCATGTTCCCGTGGTCTGGAGAACCATCACTAGTACCTGCAGTCGACGTCTGGATTCGCCGTAGCAAGAGGGTGTGGGACAGCACTCATGTACGTCTGCAAATAGCCATCTGGAATCGAGAGATCCAAGCTAACCGACGACGTCGTCCACATCCTCCCTACCAACCTGGACAAAGGGTCTGGGTCTCCACACAGGACCTCAAGTTGCAGCTGCCCAGCAAGAAGCTCAGCCCAAGGTACGTAGGCCCATTCAGAATCTTACGACAGATTAATGCGGTCACTTATGAACTTGAGCTGCCCGTTAAATACTGGTATCTCTCCCTCCTTCCATGTTTCCCTCCTAAAACCGTTCCACCTGGATGCTAACCCCAATGTCGGAAACCCGGAGCCACCTCCACCGCTGGACATTGATAGAACCCCGGCTTATGCGGTAAAGGAGTTGTTGGACTCCAGACGGAGAGGGGGTCAGCTTCAATACTTGGTGGACTGGGAGGGATACTGACCAGAGGAGAGATCATGGGTGGCCGCCCACGACATACTAGATCCTTCGTAGAGCGCCAGGAGGTGCGCGTGGGGGGGGGGGGGGGGGCGGTTCTGTAACGCCACGCCAGCAGAGGGAGCCCTCGCCCGAGTACTGACTGTGTTCCGCTCCCTCTTCTTCACCTGTCACTTCCTGTTTGGTAGACATTTAAGCGTGGCCGGAGCCACGAGTACTTTGCGAAGTATTGCCAGCCTGTCTGCCCTACCGAGCGTTCTTCCCATTGCCATATTTGCCTTATTGTGTATGATCTTTGCCTGGTTTTCCTGTTTTTGCCTTTTGGATTTGCCCACTGTCTTGTTGTTTGGATTGGACTGCCTATCTGTGTACGTACCTCTGCCTTTTACGTTTATGATTATCTGCCTACTGTTTTGGATTTGTCTGCTGTGGATGTTATTAAAAAAACTGCACATGGATTCTAACGCCGCCTCCGCGTCATTACATTGATTTATTTATGCAGCTGATTCATTACTCAAAGGATGACATATGCAATAATTAAATAATGATTTAATTATATTTTATGTGCTTCAGTATTTTTACAGTAATTTTTACTGATATCTTGGTGTTAGTTACATTTCAAAATGTATTATTCTTTAAAAAAAAAACAATAGTAACAGGTTGCCTAAAAAGCTTGAATAATAGAAAATCGCATGGTCCCTAAGTTGAGCTGATGACACATCTGTAGCCAGATAACACACATAAAAGATGTCTGTTAAAGATCTCTTTATCTGGAAAGCATCTGCTGTGTACAAACATCTAATAGACATCTATTAGATGTCAGTTTTACATGCATTCTAAAATCCTAAACATCTTAAAGACATTTTCAAATGTCTATTTGACATCTGATAGGAAACGTCTTATAGACGTACATTATTACAGATGAGCAAACACTCTAAAAAATAAGTTTGTGGATTTTAATACATGTCAGATAGATGTCTTCTATATGTGTGCTACCAGGGTCATTAAATAATAATAATAGTGTAATTACGTTGTATGTGCCGTTACTTCTTTAATGCCGAATTTTGTTGACATTTCACTGTTATTTGAATTTAAAAATCCTTTCAGATCTTTAGGACCAGCATATGACCAACCCATAGTGGGCCGTGGGAACTCTTCAATAAGAATTCATTAGAATGCAATCTATTCAGTGCATAAATTCAAAATGACTCAAGTGATGAAGCAGGACACATATGTTAAAAATATGCTTGTAGTGTATTATAATGTAAAGGGATAGTTCACCCAAAAATTAAAATTATCCCACAATTTACTCACACTCAAACCATCCTAGGTGTATATGACTTTCATCTTTCAGAAAAATACATTTGCAGTTATATATATAAAAAAAATTCCTGGCACTTCCAAGCTTTATAATTGCAGTGAATGGGTGTTATTTTTCAATAGTCCAAAAGAAGTCCAATAAACTGCATCCATCCAAAATAAAAAGTGCTCCACAAGAGAGTGGTATCCAGCGGATGACATAGGCTGTAGGTGTAGCATAAGCTCCGGTGAGAATATGCAAGTCTCGCGAAAACCAAGTTTTGTTTACAGCAAAGGAAAACCAGTCTCCTCTTGGCTTATATCAAAATCCTCTGACATTTTTCTTTACAAATCCTCGTTTGCATTTCTAATCTGTGAGCGGTGTTTTGTTTTGCTCTCTCATCTACGCTCGCCTAAAACTATGACATCTGCTGGAAATCCACTCTCTCATGAATGCGTCAACAACAGTTAGCAGAAGTCAGAGATTATGGTTGATAAAGTCTTAAATATGGACAAATGCATCTTCTTTTCAGAAGGCTTTTATTAACCCCTTGGAGTCACGTGGAGCACTTATTATGATGGATGAATGCTGTTTTTTTGGCTTCAAAATCTCAACACCCATTCACTGCCATAATAAAGCTTGGAAGAGCCAGGACATTTTTTATATAACTCTGATTGTATTTGTCTAAAAGAAGAAATTCATACACACCTAGGATGGTTTGAAGGTAAGTCATAGGTCAGTTTTCATTTTTGGCTGAACTATTCCTTTATCACAGCGGTGGCACTGTCATACATGAGAATTCAGTTATTGGCCAGCTGGCCTACTTACACAACATTTTAGTGACCTGCTGGCGACGGGTTTTCTGCTGCTGACTGCGCACATTAGAGGAGCTGTCTTGTCCCACACTGGCATTTGCCTCCAGGACATGCAACATCTTCTCGCGTTTTAGCTGCATCCCGATGAGCAAATACAGCATGCTGATGGTCAACATGGGCAGTAGGAAAAACAGCAGAGTTGTGATTTGGATGATCAGGTTGTACATCCAGCGTGGCTTGACCAGCATGCAGGTGGCAGAAGTGGACAAGGCACCTACTCCTTTCCCTTTGGGAAAAGGGAGGGTGAAAATGCCATGGAGGCTGGTGTTGGGAATGGCACATAATACAGACACGCTCCACACGCTCAAGATCACCCGCTTGGCGTGAGTGCGAGTAACTACGTATTTGACCCTAAGTGGATGGACTACAGCAATGTAGCGCTCCACACTCAGTGCTGTTACATTCAAGATGGAGGCAAAACATACAGTCTCAAAGAGGAAGGTCTTGAAGTAGCAGCCACCTTTGCCAAAAAGGAACGGATAGTTACTCCACATTTCGTAGAGCTCCAAAGGCATTCCCAGAAGAAGCACCAGCAGGTCCGACATCGCCAAACTGAACAGGTAGAAGTTGGTGGGCGTCCTCATGACCTTGTTGCGAGCAATAACAATGCACGTAAGAATGTTCCCCACCGCTCCCACCAAAAAGATGATCAGGTAGGTGATACACACAGGCAGAAACACCGGGGAACGTCTGGGCCCCAGATATTTCTCGAGATACTCGTCTTGATTGAGGCAAAACTCATCCATCTCCAACTCACTAAGGTTCAACACAGTGCTGGTGTTGCACAGCAGGTCTTGGACACATCTTGATACATAGGAATTTGTTGAGGAACAGTTGGGTTTGGCAATCATTCTGGATCTAGTGATGGAAGAAGAAAGAGTGGGAGACAAAGGATCAAATTTGCTTGATGATCATAGACAAACTGGCACTTTTTCAAAGTGTTTCTAGACAGTTTAGAGTGAGAAAGAAGGAGCTTGGGAAAATAAATAAGGGACTGTGGGGGATTTGATATTAAAACTACAATATTCTCATTTTTAATTTAATAAAAAATGGGAAGTTGAATTATATACAGGGCCCATGGGGGAGACGGTAATGGTCACTGTTATTATTGCAAAACTTGACGCCATGAGGTGAATCTGATGAGGTAATTGTATCTTCCATATGGCAATACACACATCATGCAAATAGGCAAATCATTTTTTTAAAGCTAAATTTTCCTCAATTCCTTCCATAACAGATTTTAAGCCCTTTTAATTGGTTCCAAATCATAATACACTGAAAATGCATCTTTTTCCAACTAATATTGCTCAGAATATATATATATTATTATTATTTTTTTTTTTGTATGTATGGACTGGAAAGTTAAGTAATCATAGATAACTGTGATTATGCTAAACCTATAACAAGTTTTTCTTTTAATTGATGAAAAACTATTTTATTCACGATTCAGTACTGCTGTATTTAAGTCTGTTTTGTAACAAATACATTTTCATAGGTTTAATTTTTTTTAGCATGGATAAACAAAGCAAAAAATGCTAACACATAGGTCTCAATTATTAACATTAGTTAATGTATTAATTAACATTGACCAATAATTTTTTACAGCATTTATTAACCTTTGTTAACTGAAGTGAATTGTGGCAAATGCAGACACGTAAGATCCGTATCAAAGACAATATTAGGGTAAGAGTGAGAGTTAGGGTAAGGGTGGTGGGTTGAGCAGTACATTGCTGTAGAAGTATTTCTCTGTAGTGAAAGGATGACAGAATTTGAAGTGGATCGATTTTGTGCATGTAAGGTCACTCGGAAAGCTTTCTTGGCCTAAAAAAGCTCAGCTTATGGAAATAGTAGAACATTATGAAACTGATGAAGTGGAGGGTGATTTTAGGAAGTCTGAGCTAATTAAAAAGCTTTTATTGTATTTTGGTGTACCTGATGTGATCGCTGAAACGGCAAGAGAGGACACGAGAAAAGAACATGAAGCCATTCGGAAGAGTAAGGAGCAGGAGTTGGAAAATGAACATGTGCGATTGGAGCTGGAATGTGATCAAGTAAATTAACTACATAGACTGTGACAAGGGAGCATGAGGTAAGATTTGATATACAGTAATAAGTGCTTCGCACATATGCCTCGATGTCATGCTGATGCAGTTGATGTATTTTTCGAAGGATTCGAGAGAATTGCTACAGAAAAACATTAGCTGCAATATGAGTGGGTGATATTGGTTAGGAGGGAGTATGCTGATAAATGCAAGAAGCGTATGTAGACGTTGATGCTGTTCAGTGCACAGTATGAAACTGTGAAACAGGATGTTTTGTGGGTATATGGTATGAGTTGGTGGCTGAGGCCTATAGGCAGCAGTTTAGAAAAGGTAGGTTAAAGCCAGGCCAGACATATGTTGATTTTGCTAGGCAGCAGGAAATACTCTTTGATAAATGGTTGCGAGCAACTGAAACATATTCCTTTCAAGATTTGAAGCAGTTAATGGTGCTGGAACAGTTTCAAAAGAATTAACCTAAACATAATGTGGTGCATTTGAATGAGCAGGAGGTAACTAAGGTTCTTGCAGCAGTGGAAATGGCATATAATTATGTCTTAATGCACCAGGAGCCATGGATGGAATTTCTTCAGAGAAGAAATTGGGTCCTCCAAGACAGTTTGAGGAAAGGTTTAAGAAGGAATCTAAGAGTGAAAGAGGATTCACAAGGTCCCAGGAGTTAAGTAGATTCCCCAAAGACATTATTTGTCATTACTGGGAAAAGCCTGGGCATATAAAGCCTCATTACCCTGCCTTGCAAAAGAGGAGTGGAAATCGCCCTGGAAAACGCCAGAAGTTCCTGTGACTCTGCATAGAGATACGGGTGCAGGAGTCGATGATACTTAAAGATGTTATTGATTTACCGCCCCATAGGGCAGAGGGCACCTCTGTTTTGATTGAGGGTGTTGGGGCTGAGTATAGATTGGTGCCATTGGACCGGGTGTTTTTGTACAAATTTTAGTTTGGTCACAGGCAATGTCATGATTGGAGTTATGTCTTCCTTACCCATTAAAGGAGTTGGTTTGCTTCTGTGTAATAACTTGGCAGGGGACCAGGTTTTAGAAAAGGAATATCTGGGTGTGTTTTCAGTCTGTGCTGTTACTCATTCCCAGTTTCAGAGAGAGGTTTCAGAGAAGGGGGAAATGAATATAGGGTCATAAGAAATTATAATTAGTATGTAAGGTTTTAATGAAAATGTGTAAAAGGGAAAAGGAGTAAAGAGAAAATGGGTGTTTAAAAAGTGGTAGGTTGTGGTAAACAAACAAACAAACAAAAAAAAGGTGTTATGCATTTAAATAGGGATCAATTGAACAGTGCCCAAATTATGTCACTCCCCTGTGAATAAGAGGGCAGGGTAGGCTGTATGATCAGCGTTTAAAAAAAAAAAGGGGGAAGAAAAAATGCCACGGGGGGTTCACATGAGGGACTATTGCTCTCGTTAACCCTTTATCTTTCTCCCCTTTTTGTTTTGGGATAAGATTTTGTTTTGCAGTCGAACAGTCAAAATAAGTGTACTTCTATAAAGCAAGACAAAAGACTATTAAACACAATGATTTAAAATGTACTTTAAAGCTGACATTTGCAATAATGTTATTTAAATGTGTACTTAAGTGCGTTAAGAAATAGTCATGAACGTGTCTCTCTTTAAGTTTATTTCAGTGGACTTTTATTTCATTAACATTATGTTATCTGCAATTAAATTATTACAAAATATATAAGACTTATACACTATAATACACTACAAGTGCACATTCAGTATAATTAAGCACACATTTTTATCAAGGGTAAATACATATTATAAGAACTACAGTATATTTCACAGCAGATTCACACATTCAATCATAGCAACAGGCTGTATGTGCAAGTACATGCAATATAATAGTATTTATTAATATTCTGTTTCATTTTTTCCCCCAAGCGCTTGCATGTATCAAGAGGAAATGATGTATACGATCTGTTTTTTTAACATAATCAAATGAGATCAACAAGTGTGTCAGATATTTTAAAAGAACATATAAAGAGCCCTTATTTTACACAGTACCATGAGACTGCAAACAGATCGTTCAGTCTGAAACCTACTTTATAAATTTATTCCCTGGAATATTTCATTAAGGAAACCACCCAGATCAATTTCAATTCCAATCAGACTCTAATATCTGACAAGACAGCAATAAAGCAACAATAAAAATTATTTGAATAGAAAACTCTTACCTTATAGTTTGGCACAATGCACAATCCAGTATGTTAAAACATTAGTGACATTAAAAATAAAGCTGAAGGTTCAGAAGGTTCTCATCAGAAGCCCTAGCTGATAGTCATAATGTAAAAATACAATTCTAGTCTGACAATAAGCCCATCACACAAGGTACTATGGGAGTGTTTGCTTGGTTATACAGACAGACAGTGTTAGCTCTGCATTTCTGTCTCCCTCCCTCTCTCTCTTCGCCCCTTTTCTGTATGTAATTGCAATTCTTGTTTAACCCTATACAAGCATGTGCATTGAGCTCTGTCCCTTTGCATCTTTCATCACACTCCAACACAGTGATTTAGCACAAAATAAACTAATTTCATTTGCTCTGACTGATTGAACTGTCAGCAGTTCTATGTTAAATTGAACTGGATTACTGAATAGAATTTAGATAGCTAATTAAATTGAGGGCCTTCGTCACAATGCAGCACACCTCTGGTTTCCATGATGGTAATGACTCTCAAAGATAATGAGCACCTGCCATTGTTTCCTTCATTCTTTTAGCGGAAATCAAATCCTTCTTAATTATTCCAGCCATCTGATTCAGCCAAGCTGATTCAAATCAAATTCAAACCTAGCTTGTGCATAAAGGGGTACGTTCAAACAAATACAGAAATTCTTTCATTATTTACTCACCCTTACGTCATTCCAAACCTTGTTTCTGTTCTGTGGAATATAAAAGATTATTTTTAGGAATGTTGCAACAGTTTTTGTCCATGTTATGAAAGTCACTGATGTCCCTTCCTGAATCAATGACTTAATTTACTTAATGACCAAGAATAATCATTATTATTTCACACATAATTCATTTTTGCATTGCACTGCTTTTCAATTGTTTTTCTTATGTGCTAGGTGCATGTGTTTGTCCGCTGTTTGTTTCATGTTGTTTTATTTTTGTCTTGCTCATGACACAGTATTCTAAAAACATGGTGCTCAAGTTGAAATTTGTTAAACTTTTTAAAAACGGTTCTGGAGACCTTACACATTTTTCTTTCACTGAGCTGGTTCACACAGGGAACAGGGAAAAATACACAAGTGAATGGCCCCTAACTGAGACAATTACAATGTTCTCTGTGCTCTCACTTGGAGATGCAAAGGTGTGACAATCTAATGGTGCTTTTCCACTGCATGATAAGACACAATACGGTTCAGTTTTGGGGATTTTTGCACTAGGTACAGTACCTGGTACCTGGACCTTTTATTAGTACCACCTCGGTTGAAGTTCCAAGTGAACCGTACTGCTACCAAAACATGACGTGTAAACTCTGCTGAACACGTCACTACCTGTGTCACTAAACTTGGAACATAAACACAAAAGAACTGCTAGAATTAAATCAGCAAGCCAGCGAAGGATCGAACGATTTTGTTGTCTGTTGCGGAAGTACAGACTTTCCTTCTGTTGATAGCAGAGGAGTGGATCCAGCGAGAGCTTGATTGCGCGATGCAGAATGTAAACGAGGCAGTAGAGGTGGTGCAATGTGAATAATCTCGCCCACTCTAAAGTGGTTGTAAACTGCAGTGGAAATGCAAACCGTGATCAGCCAAACCGTGCCATACTGAGCCGTGCCAAGTCGTACCACGCAGTGGAAAAGCGGCATACAAGTGCCCCTTATAGCCTCTATTACTCATTTAGAGTATTCAAAGCTAAAACATTGTCTATAATGGAAGAAAACGTAAATCTTCTGAACGACTTTTACGTTTTATGATCTGGACTGCATATATATGAGTTCTCTGCTTTTTCATGGAGGTTTCAACAAGATTTGAGGCAGAGTTGACCTGCCTCCACTCATGTCTCTGAAACGGGTCCATTTAAATGACAGAATGTTGAGTGCTGCCATCACCCTATGGTGACAAAGACATGATATTCATAGTCTGTGACAGACCATTAAAACGTCTCGGTTACGTATGGTAACCCTTGTTCCCTGAAGCAGGTAACGGAGACGTCATGTCAGATGATGGATGAAATTGGGATCTCGCCAGAGAAACCAATCCACTTCGAGTGTAACTAAACGATTTGATTTGATTTTTGTAACCAGCTGGCACTGATCACAGCATGAGTATAAGAGCAAGCAGGTGCATGCATTCATTCATGCTTTCGCTGAGGAGCCAAGCCAGTGACATGGCAGCTCAGCTGAGGTACAGAATCTGTGGCGATGGGACTCTCTGGAGAACTAGGTGTCTAGGACGCCGCAAGCCAACTCTGAACAGGGCCTCTCAGTCTCACTACCCATTTGAAGTGAGAACACAGGAGGAAACTGGTTCAGCATGCAGGCTATAGAACCTAGGAAATGTGTTAGGAGTCACCCAGCCCGCAGCTCTATAAATGTCTGCTAGTGAGGCACCGCGAGCCAGTGCCCAGGTTGATGCGACACCCATAGTGGAGTGAACACGGAGTCTGAGTAGTCATGGCACACCTTGTGCTTTGTTGGCTAAGGTGATGGCATCCACTATCGAGTGGGTCATCCTCTGCTTGGAGAAAGCCTTCCCCTTCTGCTTTCCACCGTAACAGACAAAGAGCTGCCTTGAATCCTAAAGCTCTGAGTTCTATCCACGTACTGTCGCAGTGCGTGTACAGGACAGAGCAAAGCTAGGCCTGGGTCTTCCTCCTTTAGGGGCAGCGCTTGCAGGTTCACCAACTGGTCCCTGAAGGGAGTGGTAGGAACCTTATGCATGTAGCCAGGCTGGGGTCTCAGTGTTGAACTGGAATCAGCTGGCCAAAACTGATGGCACAATTCATCAACTGAAAATGCCTGCAGGTCCCCCACCTTCTTGATCGAGGCCAAGGCTCGAAGGGGGCAGCTAAAAGGGCTCTTAGCAACAATGTCAAATCCCAAAAAGGTATGTAGGGAGGCCTAGGAGGATTACACTTGTGGCCCCACAAAGAAACCTGATGACCAGCTCATGCTCCCCACCTAGCATTTATGAGGTCGTGATGGGACGAGATAGCTGCAACGTACACCTTAAGGTTGGAGGGGACCTACGCTCCAACCCTTGCTGCAAGAAGGAAATCATGGCTCTGATCGAACACTATTCGACGAACAGGTTCCACTCCAGCGCATAGGCCTGTCTCGTGGACGGAGCACACGCTGAAGCGATAGTGAGAGCTACCACCTGGGGTAGGTCACTTAAATCCTCCACGTCCCGTCCAGGGACAACACATGGAGTTTTTCACAGGTCTGGGCACGGGTGCCAAAGTACCCCTTCCCTGAGAAAGCAGATCCTTTCTCAGAGGAATCGGCCAGGGAGGAGCTGTTGCGAGGAGCATGAGTTCCGGGAAGCAGGTCCTGTTGGGCCAATATGAAGTAAATTTGGTAGCACTGGGGGAGGTGTTTGGGGGTATTCAAAATAAAAATAATTTAATCATAAAATTACTATAGTTTTGCATTAATAAGTGCAGTTGCTAAAATATTTCATGTTAATTTCTTGTTTATTTTTCTTTTGTTTATTGTTTATACAAATTTGACAGTAAGGCACTAAGCTTGAAATGAGATGCATTCACAATTACATTTACATTTACATTTAATCATTTAGCAGACGCTTTTATCCAAAGCGACTTACAAATGAGAACAATAGAAGCAGTCAGGTCAACAAGAGAACAACTACAGTATACAAGTGCCATGACAAGTCTCAGTTAGTCTAATATAGAACGCATAGCGTTTTTTTTTTTTATATAAATGAAAAGACAAGAAAAGGAAAAGTGCTAGTGTTAGTTGGTTAAGTGCAGGCGAAAAAGATGAGTCTTTAGATGTTTCTTGAAAATGAGTAAAGACTCAGCTGTACGAATTGAGATTGGGAGGTCATTCCAGCAGCTGGACACAGTCCAGGAAAAGGTCCGTGAGAATGATTTTGAATTAACAACAGTAACAGGTGCAAAATCTACAAAAAAATATGTTATATACAAAAAAAATTATATATTCCAATTTTATTAACCCTTTGAGCGGTACTGTTTCACACATTCGTTTTTTCTCTCCGTGCTCCTCGGAGTATGGTCCCACATATGGGATTTAGAATGTTTGGTGACATCGCTTTATCTGGCGCTGAGCCAGAGAGAGACATGCACTGCTCTTGTCATATCATCACAACTATGCAGTGTTCTCAACCACATAATGCATATTTTAGGTTTCAGACATTTAAATACACATAAGTAATAGTAAAGCAATACATATATAGTTTAAAAAATACACACATATCTATGGAAGCAACAAATAACAATCTATTCAAATTTAATTTGCAGATGTGTTTTACTCATATCAGATACACATAGCGTAAGTAACTATAAAGTTCACTCTATTCTTCGCTCAGTTCACCTGCCACTTATTAGTTGTATTTCAGGAGAGACTGATGGATTCACATGCTGTAAATCCGACTGACAGAACTCTGCACTGCAGCGCGAACAAACATTGCGGCACCCATCTCTCATTACAGATCATGATTAAGATAATTTAGAAAGGTTTTTAAATGACAAAACACACTCATTTACACATATTTATGAATCGGAATATCAGATTGTTCCTGACATGGTATGCACGTTTGTGAATATTTTATATTAAAAAAAGAAAAACGAAATAAAAGCGCTCCATCGTTATTGTAGTTATTGTAGTGTTATTGTAGACACGTTGTGTCACGTGAAAAGCCTGACGCGTCGCCATGGAAACAGTAAGGGGAACGTTCTAAAATAATGGTCATCTTAAAAAAACTCACTCTGGGGGGACCACTAGAATATTTTAAACTCACCACTGAAAAGGTTAAATGTACCATTATTTTTCTAGCACATGGAACTGACCAACTTCATTGATTATGTGTGATGTAGTAGCAAATTAAAATAGATTTTGAGGCTTTTTTTACTTCATACACAAAAAAGTGTAAGATTCTGACAAAATCAAATTTTTTGGCGATTTGATATTTTATAATAGTGATTTTATAATTACAAAATATAGATAAAAACTTTAAATTAATGACTAATAAGCCAGTAAGTGCTCTGCTGCTGTCTACTGGTTATAAGTGTGATTTGATGTATTTTTTTATTTTTATTTTACATGAGTGTTTGTTTACCACAAAGTATATTTTTCTCATCCCATAAAAAAATAACATTAAAGCTGCAGTCGGTAACTTTTGACGCTCTAGCGGTTAATAAACGGAACTGCTTGCGTGTGGCGGAAAGACATTGTAGCCGGAGCTACTTCTCACTGTTTATGTCTATGAAGAATCACAAAGGTACTGGGTTACTCCGCCGCGGTACCCCTGAAGCAATCTAAAATAGTCCGAATATAAACACTTATTATAGGTGTACCCTAGTGATTCAGGACAGGCTAAAACACGGTTTGGAAAATGGATTCATGGTGTACTCACTTATTATATACATTTTGTATACTTTGAACACAAAAAAAGTTACGGACCGCAGCTCTGATTGGTTGTTTCTTTACCGGGAGCCTCTTATTAACTTGTCTCATTCCGAAGGAATTTATTTAATGATAAAGACCTGGATCTACGCCAGACATTGACTGAATATTAACAAAATATACAAGGGTGGGATCAGGACATGTGAGTTATTTAGCCAGTTTGTGTTGGCCAGTTTGGCTCTCATATAATTTTAGGCGTTTGCAAAGAGCACGCTCAAGCAGAAACGCCATGACGGGACTACTTAAAGGGGTCATATGACATTGTATATGACATTTATCCGGCAGCCATATCACCCTGGAGCCCAAGCCCCCCCAAGTCCCTGCTGGCAAGGTGGTACTTTTTCAAAGTTCTTGAACTTTCGGGGGCGGGACTTGGGCGCTAAACATCCTGATTGGTTGAGTTCACGCAGCATTGGTTTAATTCAACCACCATTTATTCGGATCAACATT
Organism: Carassius carassius; assembly: GCF_963082965.1. Taxonomy (NCBI): domain Eukaryota; kingdom Metazoa; phylum Chordata; class Actinopteri; order Cypriniformes; family Cyprinidae; genus Carassius; species Carassius carassius. The sequence goes on from NC_081802.1 coordinate 19,069,830, forward strand.
TTCAAAATATTACTGTTATTGTGTCATGAAATGTAATTTTAAAAGTATTTCAGGCAAGAATGTAGTTGTTTAAATTCAAATCAGTGGTTTATTTATAAAGACAGCGCCTATTTAAAAATGTGTTTTGCCGATCCCGGAGACAGTGAGCTCCACGCGATCAGCGGGAGATCAGTCCTCATGTATCCACCGAGAGCAGCCTCACCTCGGCTAGACCTTCTGATGTGTGCCGCTGGCTCTGATGTCTCTTAATGGTTAAACATAAAATATAATTTCGTTATGGGTAAATCTAACAGGTTATCTTTGGTCTGTATTAAATTTTTCTATATGTTAAAATGAAAATAAAAAAGGCAAATTTATATAATATTTATTTTCATTGTAATGGCTGTATATATACACATATCCCTGAACTAAGTACATTTCTGCAGCTGTTATTATGCTTAAATGAAAACGAAAGGAGGCAGTGATATTTGATATCCTATTTCATTTTATTGTAAATATACAGAGAGTAAAACTGCAGTAGCCAAAGCGAGCTGACTGAAGTCATGAAGTATGCTGCTTATTGCAGATTTACCGGATTTGCGTCATCGTGGACATCACACTCCGAGTCGAATGAGCTAAGTCTGAACTACCGAGGATGCACGTCCAAAATCAGCATACTTTGTATTGAGAAACGCATGCAGACCTACGTCACCAGTCTATTTGCCTAATCTTCCCGGTACTTTACACCGCGGTGGAAACGCAGAAAGCAACAGGTCTGGGGGGAAAAAAGCTCCTGGGAAAAAAAGTTCCTGGTACAAATATTCCGGGTAATTTCGGTGGAAACGCGGTATAGGTTGCTGCTGGAAGAGGTGCTAGTGAGGCCAGCAGGGGGTGCTCACCCTGTGGTCTGTGTGGGTCCTAGCGCCCCAGTGTAGTGATGGGGACACTATACTGTCAACAAGCACCATCCTTCGGATGAGACGTTAAACCGAGGTCCTGACTCTCTGTGGTCATTAAAAATCCCAGGATGTCTTTCGAAAAGAGTAGAGGTGTGACCTCGGCATCCTGGCTAAATTCGCCCATTGGCCTCTGACCATCATGGCCTCCTAACAATCCCCATATCTACTGATCGGCTTCATCACTCTGTCTCCTCTCCACCAGTAAGCTGGTGTGTGGTGGGCGTTCTGGCGCACTATGGCTGCCGTCGCATCATCCAGGTGGATGCTCCACACTGGTGGTGGATGAGGAGATACCCCCTGTCTATGTAAAGCGCTTTGAGTGCCTAGAAAAGCGCTATATAAATGTAATGAATTATTATTATTATTATTATTATTGCTAAAAAATAACATTATTTGGTGTGATGAATTGTGTGTACGTGGTTGAAGGTTAAAAAAACACATTATCTTCCAGTTACTGTACATGATTGTTTCTCCTCAATGCCCCGCCTTTCTGAAACATATAGATTTTTACAAAGCTCATCTTCTGAAAAGTAAAGTGTCCGTTGCTTGGGCAGCTATCCAGTGCATTGTGATTGGCCGAATACCTCAAGCGTGTGACGGAAATGATACGCCTTTTGTCATACTGTGATGCTGTGTGTCCCGGCATGACTAGACAAAACGTCTCAGGTTACGAATGTAACCATGGTTCCCTGAGTAGGGGACGAGACACTGTGTCCTCTAGGGGTCACTATGGGGAACACGTCGTCATGACCTGTGTCTGAAGCATACATTGAAAAAACACCAACGAGTTGGCTGGCGACAGCCTCTTACGTCACTACCGCTGCGACTACAAACAGGCACTGGGAGAACTGGTCATTCACTTCTTTGTCTGAAGCTTACATCCAATGCATGGCAGAGAGCCAGAGAACGCAGTGTCTCGTTTCCTACTCAGGGAACCATGGTTACATTTGTTAGGCTAGAATCATGGTGAACACTAGGGCTGTAGGATTCTTGCGCATTGCTGTCTTTCCTTTTATATAACGCAATGATATCAGATTAAATAAATTTTTTCTTATATGTTTACCTCTTTTATTCATCTGACTCCAAAAATGAAAAGGGTTAGAAGAGATGTTTGATATATATTAAATTTAAGTATATGTTTGACAATCCTGTTTGACTTTCAAATTTATTTTCACTCCTTCATTAGGAATCTATGTCACTCAGGGTGCCCCACGATGGCCGTTCTTTTACGTGTGCCCCACGATCACAAACTCGCCAGTCTCAACAGTAGTCAGAGGTTATGAATAATACTATTTAATAGGTTACCCATACTTACCATATTTTAAATAGTATTTCTGTTTAGTCCCCCTCAGCTACCCAAGTACAACTTAGTTAAAGCTCAAACAATAATCAGCGGTTATTCTAGCACTACCTGTCTAGCCCCCGACAGTTATATAACTATGTATAACTTAATTAGAGCTGAGACAATAACCAGCGGTTATGACCAGTACTTTTACTAGCCCCCCATAGATAATGCAACTGAGTACAACTTAACTAAAGTCAAGCGGTTTAGCCAGAAATCTAAAACCTCACATGATGTGCCCTATGCTCCATCAAGTCTGAGTTTTAGTATGCACTTAACCCTGGATGCAGATTTGCGGAAACATAGCCTTCACTTATTCTACTTGAGAAAATAATTTCAGGATAACCCGAATAAATTCAAACATAACAATTTATTAATCAGGTAATCAAAGTAATAATTCAAAATCCAATTCAAACACTAATCAATCACATAAAAACATTCAATAATATCGAAATGCAAATGTTACCTGATAATTCAGAGCTACGCACAGCAATTATGCGGGATATCTGCTTACAGATTCCCTGAGCTCTTTGTCACCTTCCCTTAAATATCCAGCAGGACCCCAAAGTTGCCAAATGGTATTCATTGCAGGGTTTTTGCATATTACTTTTGAGGATTAGTTACTTTGGTTTCTAAGTAACTAATTACATACAGGGGGTAATTTGTGTGAAAAACCTGGGAGTAGTCTGTTTACAATATTTACGGTTACCTGTTCTATTGCGAATGGGAACCCTTTACCAGACACACAGAGACCTTTTGTAAAACAAGACACATGAATTGTTGCATTGTTATAAACTCTGAATAAGAAAGGTAATTTCAGTCATTTCCTGTTAGGGGAGAGAGGGGGAGAGTGGGCAAAAGGAGTGAAGGTGGAGGGTTATGCATATAGTGAGGGCCATTTGTCTGTCTCTCAGTTGGGTGCGTTGCTTTAGACTTGCGAGACAGAATCTAGGTGTTGATTCTCGTAAAAGTTCCTTGCTTTGATCTTTTATCTGATCCAGTCAAAATGGCATCAATAATCTTACACTACCAAAAATTCCATTGATTAATCGAGTAATCAGATAAAATGTGTTTTTGCTTAATTAAAGTTTAAGATTAATTATGCAAGAGAAAATAAGACTCCTGGGTCTCTTAAAATGAACAACTAAGTTTCCTTTTTTAGAATTTTTATTTTTTATTTTTTAAATGCATAGAATGCAATGCATACATCAAAAATAAACATTTAGTTATTACCCATTGTTTCTCTGTCTGTATTTGTACTGTGAACAATGACAATAAAGTTGACAGATGAATTAAGTGCATTTACGTGCCATTCAGTTGGTGTTTTAAATAAAGCATTTCTGAGATGCAAATTAAACATTAATTTAATTTATCTTTTAATTATTGAAAATTAAGCAAACTGAACTTTTTGGTAAACAAATGGGATTTACTATTAAAAATAAAACATGAAAGAAATGTTGTGTGATTAAACCTTAAAAAAATAATGTTTGCTTTTTTTTTAGTAGTAGGCTATGTACATTTTGCTGAACAATAGTAATACATCGCTGGCAAATACTTGTCTTTAAACTAAACAGGACTTTTATTTTGACGGGTTGACATACCTTTACAGTTCTGTGTATGTGATGTGACACTAGTTTTACTCAAATCAAACAATCAAATGCTCATGAAGTGCAGCAACACCCTGTTTAGATAGGTATCCGAGCATACATAGATGGAGTGGCGCCCAAGATGAACGGGGCTTTTACCAATTTAAGAAAGGGCACGAAGTAACCGCGTGAAGCCCTCACCATATAGGATTTTAGAAAGAATGCAGAATACTAGTGTGCGAACTTACCACAGTGTGGATTTCAGAAAGTGCGCAAAGACTTCACAAGCACACTTACCATAGCATGGATTTTAAAATACTGTTCTAAGGAGGGGCTCTCGTGGCACTCTAATAGAGCAGCTCATAGATGGAATGGTGCATCTCAAAACAGTATGTTTGAGAGTCATCAACTCGATTTGTGGAAATAATGCTGGAGCGCTCTGGGGAAACCACACTGACCACCATGTGGTTTTCAGAAAGTACACAGAGCTTAGCGTGTGTACCTAAGGGTTCCTAAGCATCACAGAGGCTCTGAACCACACAGGAGAGGCAAGCTCAAATTTTACAAACCTCTAACGAGGGGAGCATTACCTGAGGCAGCATATACAAGAAGACTTCTGTAATTGCCACCTCCACTTCCCGCTAGATGCGACAGCACCACTAAGCGGTCAGGAGACCCCTCGGCGTGACCTGGCTGGACATCCATGAAATTCCCTGCAGTGCTGTGCCAGGCCTGATGAGCAAGGAGGCTCCCGCAGAAACCTGTGATCTCAGCCGCCTAATACCGGAACATGAAGCCGGATGGCTGGTGCTGACGAGTGTTTAGTAAACACTGTAACTGAGCACTGCAAAGGAAACTCACAGAGTTTATTAGTAGACACATAACCACCAGCAATTTAATACACATAAGTAAATACAGAAAGGGTTACATACTCACCCACCCTCCTGCGCTAGCCCCACTCAAGGGGCGCCTCCTTTTAGTCCGGATCATCAGTAAGGTGGTTGCTATGAACATAGAACCAGCCAAAAACATTATAGGTCCAGCATAGGAGACTGTTATGCGAGAGGTTTCCACCTTACCTCGATCAGGTGGAAAGCTTTTGGTAACAGGGGAGTTAGGAGGGGGAGGATAAAAGCAGAAGTTAAAAATCCCTAAGATTGGATCCCCAGATCCACCTGTAATTCTCACGAGCTCATTCTCCTCCGTGCCTCTGCAGCGGCGGGTCCTAAACTGCGGGAAATAGATTGCTTCCTTTTTTCTTTGGAAAGAGAGACGAAGGAGAGCAGAGCTTTTTAATTGAAAAAAAAAACGCTCACAATGCACGTAGATTGCCTCCTCAAAGACATTGCGTGCGTGCTCTTCACCCAAACAAATGACACAAAGCTTGTGTGTGTCATCGGGTGTCAAATAACGCCGACATGCATGCACACATTGTCTAAACACTTGCTAGTAGTCGCCATGATATACAGAGAAGGATTGCTCTTACCAGTTCTTTCAGATGCATGCTTCAAACAGAACAGTCAGTGAAGACGAAAAAGAGAATGACGTGTTCTCCCGGTGCCTGTTTATAGTCGCGCCGGTAGTTACGTCAGAGGCTGTCGGCGGCCAACTCGTTGGTGTTTTTTCAATGTATGCTTCAGACACGGGTCACGATGAGGTGTTCCCCATAGTGACCCCTAGAGGAAGCAGTTCGAAGTTCCCTTGAAAGGGAACCAATAAAACCCATTACAAACGAGGCATTAGGTGCATCCAATGGGGAACGTAATTATGGATTACAATGACTTATACTGTCTTTTTATGTGCTGCATTGCATCGCGCCGCGTAAACATAAAACCATGTCTGCATTTGTGATTGGAGAAACGACAAACAAGCGCTACTCTACACTGCTCAAAACTTGTGTTTGAATCCTCATTGGTAAATTATTTAAACATGAAAACATGCTCAGAACAGCCTGCATTGTAGGTAACAGTCCTCCGTTAAACCCCCTGGAGCAATGTGGAGCACGTTTTATGATGAATGGATGCTTTTTTTAGGGCTTCAATATCTTGACCCCTATTCACTGCCATTATAAAACTGGGAAGAGTCAGGACATTAAAAAACAAAACAAAAAAGCTCAGATTTCATTCTTCTGAAAGAAGAAAATCATACACACCTAGAATGGTTTGAGGGTAAGTAAATCATGGGGTAATTTTTTTTTTATTTTGGGGTGGGCTATCCCTTTAACGCAGCCATGGCACTGTCATACTTGAGAATTCAATTATTGGCCAGCTGGCCTACTTACACAACATTTTAGTGACCTGCTGGCTACGGGTTTTTTGTTGCTGACTGAGCACATTAGAGGAGCTGTCTTGTCCCACACTGGCATTTGCCTCCAGGTCACAATAAAATGGAGATAAAATGGCAGAGGTTATATGTAAGTGCAAACTCATAAACTGATTCTTGAACACCACTTATTGGCTATTCCATTCAAACGAGTCAGAAATCTCTCACGGCTAAACACTGGATTTTGTTGTGCACTCTCCACGAGTCTTCTCACTGTAACCAGATGTAAACAAGAGGTTCATTGGTTATAAAGGAACTTTGTGAGATTGGGATGAACTGAAGTAAGTGACACCTTTTTAGTGATTAAAAGGGAACTATTTCTAGGCTAAATATAATCTGTCAAGAATTTGAATAAAAGTTTAGTTATTTGTGCTGCGTATGGCCATACAGTTTTGGGAGTGACATGTAAATGCATACCCCTCATATAAATGGGGTTTATTTTCATTATTCTTTCTGTTTACATTCTCTCATGAATACACAATGTTTGTGAAATGATACTGATAATGAAGCAAAATTAAAGGTCATTGATCAACAAAATGGATGATAGGGAATTAATATGAGGCAGAAATGTTTTGTATGCTGCACTCTGAAAGCTATTTGCTGTTAATTACTATATATTAGAATATGGAAACAGCTCTTTTGGTTTGTTTGCAAAAGCTGTCCTTCAAAGAGCATGTGGTGATATATTTAGCAGTTTAGCATCATTTAAGATTAGGTTTTGTTAATGGGATTTCCAGCAGTGAAGTATTCAGCTTATTTGAATTAGGGCATACTGATACAGTTTTCTGCAAACTAAAATCTTAAAGATATGTTTAAGATAATTTGTATTATTTAACATGCAATTTTAGTGGCATCATTAAATAGAAGCTTATAAGTGTAAACAAAACTATTAGCAAATGATCTGAACATGAGCAGAAATCTTCCAAGACTAAAGACATCAGTGAGTAACAGAGAGACTGAGAAATACTATGTGGACATATTATACATATTTCTGTAATATTAACAAAGTTTCAGCAAAACAGAAGTCTGGTCATTTTTTTTCTTCAGCCTATTACATTTTTAATGATGGCTTTCAAATATAATCATCAATCCCCATTCTCAGCCATTTTATCCTTAGAAATAAAAAAATAAAGGCCCATTTCACAGCTCTTTAACAGCTCTTGGTTGCCTTTTATTATTTGCATTTGTCATTGCTTATCTCTGCTATCTGCAATCATAATAATCTGAATTAATCATAACAAATGAATTAATAATTACTAATGTATGAACTTTACAAAGTAAATCTCTCTTCTTCACAGAAAATAAAACTTTAACTCTGATATAGATGTTTGAAAAAGCTGGTCCACAGATAGTGGGACTATGATTTTATTGTTCACTGGTGAGACACTGAGGTTGTAACAGATGGAAATACATAATTAATAGGCACTGGCTATTGCCAGTCAATGCATAAATGAATCTGTGCTGTTTTTCCTGTCATGACACCTACAGAGATTTTCACAATCCAATGAATTATGAATACAAGAAAAAAGAAGAAGAAAAAAAAAACATGCCAAAATGAATCCATCAACCTAAACTGCAACCAAAACGTGAGTCAGAAGCATGCATATTAGTAAACATACTGTTATTTGTTATTTTACAGTGATTCAGAACATAACCTCTAATTCTTGCAGAAGAAAAATAAATATATAAAACATGCTAAATGCAAATTATTGCTAACTATATTATTGTATATAGTTTATGGCATATACTATTTGCATACAATATAATATAACAGTAAGGCTGTAGGACAGCATTTTGTAAGATCTTAACACCTCTGTGACATTCTGAAATTGTAATGGAAAAGAAAATTAAGAAAACAATTGCAATCACCAGTCCTGAAAAGCATACACCCTAGAATTCATTATTTTTATTGTTTTTTTTTTCTTGTTGAAAGTCTCAAGAGCTAATTTTGTGGGAACAGAATATTTTCCATTCCTTCCAGAAAGGGTTTTGCTAGGAAAAGGGCATTGTGCGCGTACCATTTCTTTGTAACATTTACATCCATTTCAGCATGTTGAAAGCCCTCAGGCAAGTTTCTACTTTTAGATACTCAAGCTGTTAATACTGATTCAATATGAAGAGAGAATTCCATGAAAACCAGAAAAAAAACGTCTAAAATGTTTTTTTTTTCTATTCACCTATGTCTTAATGTTGAAATCTCTTTGAGTTATACAGAATAATGGTTAAAAAACAAAAATTAATATACACAAGCTACAGTGCAGGTGAAATGTATTATTTATTTTTTTTCCTTTTTTTTTTTACCCATGTCGTGAATTTGTTGTATTCCCATTTGTAAAATAGCTGCTAAAATAGCTTTATGGGGCCCAAGGCCGTCGCCTACATTTGCCTAATGGGTAAGTCTACCCCTGTGTGTGTCCCGTATTTCTGTCTACTGGGTCATAATAAGTTGGTACTTTCACTGAACTGGCTAAATAGCTTTGCAAAATAGTCTGAATCAATTTGCATTAGTTTTGACCATTCTTTCAATGAATCATCTTAAGAGGTTTCTTCTACAGTAAAGCAGGCAGTATTGGGATACTTAAGAACACAGAACAAACGGCACTGGATGAAGTAGATATTTATTTACATATTTATCCAATAGGTCTCATGCTTCTCATGTCGAGAAGACTCCCTTTTGCTCTTTTCTCACAAGGACCAGCGCTCCTTGTCAGGTGCAGGTGGTTTGGTCTCTTTTGGGGGTTCTGAGGAGGATTTTACCGATGATATTTTGTCTTGGGTCGCTTCTGATGCCGACGATTTGGCAAACTCCATGGAGGCCTCCGCCCCTCTGCTGTATAGTGAGCCAGGTGATGCCAAATCTGGTCTGACACGGATCACGTATGCCAAGGTCATTGGCCTGCAGCTGCCTTGACAAATGGTTTCTGGTTTCTTTAGCCTGGGCACCACCAGTGAGCTCCTTGTCAAAGAACTGTCACTTTCTTTTCTGAAGTTCACAATGAACTTAATAGGTCAAGGCATGCAAAGGGAATGAGTTGGCACCCCTAACCCAAGTTCTGGATCCTACATCTATGGGCCTCGACATGAGCCTTCATGCTTTCCCAAGAGGATCAAGAACACTATTTCAGAGTCCAGAGCACCACCTACTAGGAGCCTCTATGCTTTTATGTGGTCTATCTTTTCAGACTGATGCACATTCTGGAATGAAGTTCCCTTATCTTGTGACATTGTCTTTCCTACAGGAGCTGCTTGATAAGGACTGCGCTTCATCCTCTCTCAGTGTTATCGGTGCAAACCATGTCCCAGTGGCTGGCCTGTCAGTTGAAAGGAATGAGGAACAACCCCAGGAGGGTGAATCTGCCTCATTGCCATATGATTATGACCTGGGGCTTCTCCAATGTCCTTGGGGCTCTTTGAGGCCCTTCGTTAGAGCAACTACTATCAGCTGAAGTGTGGCCCATTTCACTTAAGACTGCCCTTCTGCTGGCTTTTGCATCAGTCATGTGAATGGGTGACCTGCAGGCATTCTCGGTCAGTACATATTGCCTTGGGTTTGGGACCAACTGGAAGGTCCTCAAGCAAAGGCAAGAGCTGAGGGTCACCCTGGAGCTAGAGCTCATGATGTCAGATAAGGTACGGTATGAGAGCCGGCTACAGAGCTGAGGGTAAGGGTAAGGGTAAGCTGAGCTCACCCTGAATTATCTGTCTGCCCTGAACTGTATTTCTGCAATCTGTCTATCTGCCTTAAACTATCTGCCTGTGGGACAAAGACCACGGAGGTCGTCCCCCTGTCACAGGTGCTCCCAGTGTTGGGAGTGGCCTTGTGGTGTGTGTGGGCAACACACACCGTTCCTGAACCCCCTGAGCATCCTGAACTCCCACCCAGCCTCTCTCTCCCACCACCTCTGTACCAGTCCTCACCATCACCACCACTGTCTCCTGGCAGCCCCTCTGCTCACCCTCAGCTCACCATCTGTGCGGTGGGTCTGCCAGTCTCCATTGGCGCTGTGGCTGGAAGATCCCTTGTCTCCACCTTGTAGCCTCTAAGTCCCAGACTCCATCTCGGCCCTTTGACCCAACTTCTCCACCATGGCTCCTAGCTCCCTCATCTCCACAGTGGCCTGTCAGTCCACCTGCTCTGATGGGCTCCCTCGTCCCTCCAGCACCGCCTTAGTCTGTCATTGACTATCTACCGCCTCAGGACTCCACTCCTTTGGCTACACCTTGTCCCTCGAGCTCTTTCAGGCTCCTCCTCCCCTCCAACTTCACCTTCACCTTGGTCCTCTGGATCCTCCCCATCCCCCTGGCTTTTCGGTTCTCCATCTCCGCTTCGGGCTCCAACACCACCTGCTCCGCCGCTGTCGGTCAACCACCTGGAGCCATCAGCCCTTCCTCCACCATGGCTCCTCCCTCCATCGGCTCTACGGTTGGATGCTATCATAGCTGTGGCCTGGACTTCTGGGAGGGGGTGAGTTGTCTCACCCCTGGACTGTTTGTTGTGTTTTCTTTGCACATGTGCTCTGTGTGATCTAGTTTCTGTCTCACATTAATTATGTCATTTGGTTCAGGTGAGTCTAGTTAATTATCTTCATTTGCCAGCTTCCTTAAGTTGTGTTTTGTTCACTGTTTTCCTTCCAGTAATGTTGATGTTACCCTATGTACCCTCAAAGACTTGAACAAACAGGCCAAATACACACATAGGGAGATAAGAGTGGCAAAGTTAAACTACTCTGAAAAGCTAAAACAACAGCTTTCAAGTAATGACGTTACAACAGTGTGGAATGACCTGAAAGCCATCAGCAGCTACACGTCCCCATCCTCCAGCACTGAGGCCAATCAACACCTGGCTGAAGACCTAAACAAGTTTTACTGCAGGTTTGAAAAGGAAAAGCCTGGTCTGACACCCCACACCCACTCTGATGGTCTCACAGCACAGCCATCAACACCCTCCCCCTCCCTCCCCACTATTGTTTCTCAGGTTGTACTCAATATCTTCAATGAGGATGTGTGCAAAGTCTTCAGGAAGCAGAAAATAAGGAAAGCCAAAGGCCCAGCATGTGCTATCCAGCTATCACCCATCTTCACATTGATCTTCAACAGATCCCTGGAGCAGTGTGAAGTCCCCTCCTGCTTCAAATGCTCCACATTCATCCCTGTACCTGTTGCTTTAACATCTGTGGTCATTAAGTCATTTGAGAGACTGGTGTTGGCCTACTTGAAGGACATTATTGGACCCTTGTTGGACCCCCTGCAGTTTGCTTTCTGAGCAAACAGGTCTGTGGATGATGCAGTCAATATGGTATTGCACTATATCTATATATATATGATGCAGTCACTATACATGACTGCATCATACATCTGAACAAAACAGGGACTTATGCAAGGATCTTGTTTGTGGACTTCAGCTCTGCTTTTAACACCATCATCCCAGACACCCTTCAGAATAAACTCACACAGCTCTCTGTATCCACCTCTATCTGTCAGTGGATCACCAGCTTTTTAACAGACAGGCAGCAGCTAGAGAGGCTGGGAAAAATCACATCCAACACCCGCACCATCAGCACTGGAGTTCCTCAGGGTTGCATTCTCTGCCCACTGCTCTTTTCCCTGTAAACAAATGACTCTACCTCTAAAGATCACTGTCATTCTCCTAAAGTTTGCAGAAGACACCACAGTCATCAGACTCATCCAAGATGGAGATGAGTCTGCTTACAGACAGGAGGTTGAGCAGCTGGCTGTCTGGTGCAGTCACAACAACCTGGAGCTGAACACGCTCAAAACTGTGGAGATGATCGTGGACTTCAGGAGAAACCCCCCTGCTCTCCCCCTACTCACCATCATGAACAGCACTGTGACTGCAGTGGAGTCATTCAGGTTCCTGGGCACAACCATCTCTCAGGACCTGAAGTGGGACATTCACATTGACTCCATTGTGAAAAAGGTCCAGCAGAGGTTGTACTTCCTTCTCCAGCTGAGGATGTTCAACCTGCCACAGGCACAGATAACACAGTTTTATTCTGCTATTATTGAGTCAGTTCTGTGCTCTTCTATAACTGTCTGGTTTGGGTCAGCCAGCAAATCAGATTTAAGAAGACTGCAATGGACTGTTAGGACCACAGAAACGATCATTGGTGTGCACCTGCCCAGTCTTCAGGACTTGTACAACTCCAGAGTGAAGAAACGGGCAGGTAACATCATCAAAGACCCCGCTCACCCCGGACACAACCTGTTTGCACTTCTCCCCTCAGGCAGACACTACAGATCTCTAGGCACTAGAACATCTAGACATAAAATCATTTTTGCCATCTCCAGTTTAAACAGCTAACATTTCAATCATTACTTGTGTTCTGTAATTCTGTGTTGTGTAATTCATTTCCATAAATCATTCTACATCTTTAAGTATTGCCTTTCTCAAGTATTATGTAAATAAATATGCATATCTCTTGCTAAATTTGTCAACTAGTCTAGAGGCACAGAACTTGATTTGTTGGTCAGTACCTGTATATCCAGACCTTGTGTGCACATGAACAGCCTACATGTTTCTCACCACAACCTGAATGAAGAATGACACAGACCAGATTAAACAAGAATTGCTGCTTTTTCTTTGAAAAGGAACTAATTAGTGTCCTAATTAAATAGGATCCAACAAGATTCCAGTGACAAGCATTTGTTTGCCCACACAGATGTGACATATTGATAGGATTAGACAAAATCAATCACAAATAACAGCCAGTATGACAGTGTGGGCGGCCTTTCAAGCTGAAGTGCAGTCTTGCACTTGCAATGAGTTCACAGTTTGAATGTTCTGGTTTCCTCTAAATTATTTTCAAGATATGAGGTAAAATTAATCAAGATATAATTATCCATTGTCGCTTCCATTATGACTATTAGTTACTCACATATACAAACTCAAAAGAAACCATTTTAATTTTATACAAAACTCAAGCAGTAATTGAGCTCTCAGCCACTCTTTGCCTACATAGACATTGTGACTTGTGGCTAGTTAGGGCAAATACTTCAGATTAACATGAAAAGGATAGCTTTTATCTTGTCTGTGTCTGGTTGGACACGGTGTTAGCAGAAAAGATTGAATTAATTACATCTCATTCTCAAATAACTAAATAAAGCAGTTGGAGTCCTGACCTAAAGAATAGCCTGGGACGCTATATGCCAGAAGCTAATAAAAAAGATGTGTTAGCATTAACAAGCGTTTCTCCTATCTTGGGCCTGGAGGTTCAAGGTCAACTTTTTCAGACAAGTTGCATTTTTAAGAAAGATATATCGGATGTAAATAAAGTACTGTGTTTATCTGATATTTAATATGATTTGAATATACCGATTCCAGTGATATTAATTAAATAAGTTTGATTAAAACATGATTTCTCTAATGTTTGCATCCTCAAATGTAAAATTGTCCAGATGATAAAAATCACCAGGGATTGTGGTCCACCAGCTTAAATCTTCCAGTGAGCACAACTGCTGAACAGCATTATGCAATACATCGTCTCTGTGGAGAAATATTTCAAATGAACAAGGAAAATGAATTACAGCTACGAATAAATTAATCATTAATCAACTACATCTAATTAATAATATGTAAACTTACGTAATTTAAGTTATGTAAAGCTTTTGGCACTTTAACTGCATTGCAGGTACACATTTTCACCACCAGATTCCCCATTTCAACCATGCATCATGTACGAATGTGTATTATTTGTTCAGCTGATAATTTGTGTTACACAACACATCTGAATGATGACAGTAAAAGGTGTTTCAACTACTTATCTTTTTTTTTAAGGTCTTGCAAACAGGAAATTTAATAAACCAGGCTTAGTATATACTCTGTTTAGACTATATTGTGAAAAAAAAAAAAAAAAAAAAACTTTGTGAATATCTTTTAGCTTTTTTGTTGTGTATATTCTCTAGTTTGTATATCAGAGTAGTATATGTTTTGTTCAGCAGTGTTTAGTACACACTGTGGGTAAATTAGGTGAATTGTCACACATCTAAAAATGACAAATCATGGACCAAAAAACAGGAACTGTGAAACACTAAGAAGGATAGTGTCCAAACAACACAGAACTACTGCAACAAAGTGACAGTAAACCTCAATATTCGCCGTGAAGAGTCTGTTTCCACACAAACCACAGAGAGCTTCACAAAGCCAACATACATAAAAGAGACCAACAGTCACCAGTGCTATAATGCAAAAAATGATCATGAGACCTAGACAGTTGGAGCACCAAGATTAACTTCTTGGAAGCTGTATTAATTGCCTACATACATGAAGAATATTTTTTTTGTAGTATAATATTTTGAATATCACTCTGTAGACCTATATCTATTTAATTCTAAAAGATAAACTGACAAGTTGCTTGAAAAAAAAAATCATGCAGTATTCATTTTACCATATGAAAACTTGAGCATGTGAACCTCACAGGCTGTATCTGCACAATCACAGGATGCTGAGCCTCATGAGTGCTTCTGAAGACTGTAACATTTCCCTTTGACATACAGAGCTGCTGTTTTGCTTGTGCACACCGCTGGCTATTCTTCCTCTGTATATTCAGAAGTTGTGTGTGCCTGCCACCAACTCATTTCCCTTCATGAACCTGTAAGACCTGCTTTGGCCTAATCATCTATGCATGCTGGAAAAAAAAGTATTTTTGTAAAAAAAAAGCAAACCTAGGCACGTATATCACACACACATATAAAAGTCGTATTAAACATGATTTAAAGAAATAAAATCTAATAAATAAATACAATTAAATTTTTCAAATATAAAGTAAAGAACAATCATGAATAAAAAGATACAAACCAAAATAAAAAATACAATGCTGCAAATAAATAAATGAATAAAATTGATACTACCAAGTAATTTACTATTTCCAAGTTTACTACATTGTACATTTGTGACTATAATTTCTTAGTTATTAGACATAAGTCAAGAATTCTCTTATTCCATCAAACTCTGATACTAATTGGGTTTGTCTCCTCTGTGTTTTTCTGAATAAAGCTCAGACTGGGAGAAAACCCCCGTTCTCGTTGTGGTAAAAAACCACAACCTTGTAACCTTAATACTGTGTCTCAAAGCCACAACAATATGCACAGTCAGTGGATATAAGAACGCTACAGATAATTGTTTAATCAGCATTTCTGTGACTTTCTTTTAGTTTACATTATGATTTATGCATTATTTTTTCTAAAATCTGTGACTTGAACGTACAGGACATCCACGCTACCTAAGCTAAAGATAAGGTGTGCATTCATTGTTTTCTTGGTGCTTGTGTTCTTGATGTTGCAGTGCAGGAACTCACGATTTCTGAAGGGCGACGAGAGCCTCAGATCTGTCGTGCTGCATGCGGGGGTGAACGACATCAGGCTGCGGCAGATGGAGGTTCTAAAGCAGGACTTAATTGTGTCTGGACCGCTTATGACATACAGACGAGGAAATGAAAGGTTCAGAAGATTATTTGCTCTAAATTAATGGCTAATGTTATGGTCTAATGAACAGAAACTACTCTTTGTTAATAATTAGAAACTTTTCTGTGAGTGACCTAGGCTTTATCGTGCTGATGGCCTGCACCCCAGCAGAGCAGGAACAGATCTTCTGTCGGACAACATCTCGAAGATGCTATGCACTGTATGACTAGTAAGTCAATCCTCAAATTACAGTCTTTGTTGTTCTACCAACTTAAAGGATAGTAGCGCATGTGTAGTCCATTTGATAGAGACTGTGTCTGATCCCTGAATAATGAGATCAAATAATAAATCTATTATATAGGGCTGCACGATTAATCGAATGTGATTGTCATGCGTATTTTGTCAGTAAAACTGGTCCTATGATTAGTAGTAAATCTCGGGCACATGTTTTCAGATGGAGTAACATTTACTGCACAGAGCCATAGATAATTACAATCTACACAAAATTGTGTTCATAATCACAGAACATTTTAATCACGCGATTATGAAATCAAAGAAATCGATCTGCCATTATGAAAGCTGTTTGTGTAGTGTAGTCAGTGAACTACGGCTCTGTGTAATAAATGCTGTTCCATCTGAAAGCACATGAAAATACCACATTTCATAACATGTTTTTACTACAAACTCACCTCATAATGTAAGTCAAGTGTTTAAAGTCAACCCTTCTGTGCGATGATTTGGCTTCTTACACAGAATAAGGCACGCAACATATTTCATAGCAGTGATAAAGGCAATTACAATATCATTATTATATACTTTATTATAATAAAATTATAAAAAGAAAAACTCTGATAAACTATGTATTTTTGTAGTCGTGTGTTGAATGAAAAAATGAAAAAAGTTAAATATTCTGTTAATTCAGGAACCTTATAGGCATCTCCTGGGTTTCTTTTTTAAGGCATATTTGGATATTCAGCGCAAGAGCGCCCTCTAGCCATTGGATGGATATTTACTGCTGATCACAGAACTGAATGATATGAATAAAAATTGCAGCCACTGCCTTATCGTGATTTATCGCCTTTGCAATTTAATTTCAATAAATTCGATAAATAGAACAAATCTGATTGTGATTAACTCAGAAAATCGCAAATTAAGTGAACAACAATTATTTCTAAAGCTTGGGCTCTTAAACATTCGATCACTCAACCTAAGGCAGTAATTGTAAACTAAATGATCCCAGATAATAGTTTTGACATACTCTGCCTAACTGAAACCTGTCTTTAACCTAATAATTATAAGTCTAAGTAAGTCCTCCAGGCTACTGTTGTTATGGAGCGACAGGAACGAGAGACATGCATATCCATATGCAAGCTTTTTATTGAAAGAAGTGGTCACAAACACAGGGTGTAGTCCATGGTGATAGCTAACAGTCTGTGTAGTGTGAGAGTCTGAAGAACAGACCTTGAGTGGCTACGACAGACAGGAAGTGACAGGACTCTGACAAACAGCTGTGATGTGACTTGACACTGGACGATTAGTGGTGATGAGATTTGACTCTGGACAAATAACGGTGATGTAATTTGACTCTCGACCAGCTGTGACGTCACTCTGGACGAACAGCTGTGATGTGATGTGACTCTGGACGAACAGCTGAGACATGGCGAGACTCTAGAAGATCAGCTGAGATGCGACGAGGCTCTGGGAGATCAGCTAAAACATGACAAGGCAGGAAGATCAGTTGTGACTTGACTAGTGAAGATCAACTGTGACTTGACTTGATGCAGGATTGGCAGCTGTGACACAGAGGCACTGTTGTGTCCGCCATCTTGTGAGCGTGCTCTAGTGTGGCCGCCATTTCATGAGGGAGTGCGGGGTTACATTCTTCCGCAACACCCACATGGAACGTTGAACCAACAGTCAACAAAGCATAGTCCATAAACTGAGAGATGAGGGGGGACCTTCACGTATTAAACATTATTTGAGCAGCTGATTAATGCCTTCACAAAAGAAGTATATGAGCACACAGTCTGGCAGATCAGAAAATTAATCAAAATTCAGATACTCTTGAATTTAGTCCTCGAGCGATAATGTGCCCTGTTTGAGGACTAATAACAGACTTGCAATGTCCATACCTTGCCAGTGTCCACTTGAAAAGCTGCGAGATCCTTGTGAGGCAGAGTATTATGTTACCGAGCGAAAGGAACGAGAGACGTGCAAATCCATATCCAAGCTTTTTATTGAAAGAAGGGGTCACAAACACAGGCAGGGTCGAAACACCAACGAACAGGTATGGCATGGGCAAAACACAAGAGCAGTCCAGTAAACAGGCGTGGGCAATAATCCAGGCAGGGGTAAACAGAGTCTGAATGGCAAGACTACAGGGGTAATCCGAGACACACAGGCAAGAATCAGAACACAGGAAAACAGGCAAGGCAAGACTAAGACTAAACTGGGAAAGATAGAGCAGGCTCCACAAGGTTATCAACTAAAACATTGATAAACTTTAAAAACATTTTTTATATGCTTTACCCTCAGGGCATCCAAGATATAGGTGAATTTAACCTATATTGAGTATGTTGAAAGTACAAAACTATATATATATATATATACACCAATAACTGTTTTTTTAATCCTCAACCATGTTAATAAAATAATCAAAGCCAAATCTCAGCCCTTCCCAGGTTACTGGGATTATTAAGCGACTCCAGGGCTGGACTGTGTCCATCATTTGAGCGCTGCACAGTTATAATGTTCAGAACTGATGTATAATTTACGTCAACTATTAATTTAATTAAATATTAGGTCCTAAAATGCAGATTGTTAGAGGTTTGAAATGCCTGTTAAAGGTGAGTTAACAATAAGTTCTCAAAATGATATTATGACTCATACTAATTAACAATTATTTTTTTTAATTTTTTTTGTGCTATAACAGATTGTGGTTTTGGCCCGCAGAAATATTTAGTCCATTTACTTTTCTACCTGCATGGCACAACCATAGCTAAAATTACCTGCAGTCCTCAGATCTTGTATGGTGTTGAGAAAATGGCCACAACATTGGATACAGTTTTACTGCAAATATTTTTATTACATTTATAAAGGAAAACTTCAGTCTAAAAACACACCAAGAATGGAAACTATAATGATGATAAGTATATTAACGTCCACACTAATGGACAACAAAGTCTCCCAAAATCATCCTAAGGATAAGTAGATCGTAGAAATATTTGAGTTCAATCAGTGTGAATCATCAAAATTACGTATTGTTGTTTTTTATTATTAGTGTACTAATATTTTAATGTTCTCACAGTGTGTGCTTTAACGACAGATGCATTTTGATTGATTGTTATTTTTGTTATCTGCTTAAAAAATTCTGAAAAATGATTCTATCTATATTGTTGCTTTGTGTCAATACAGTTGACTATTTTTTTAAACTTTATGGTTATAGTCAGAGGTGTTGCCTCAGTGTCTGGTCTGTGTTCCCTAGGTGTCCACTAGTGGTCTCACTTCCCCATAGAATCACCCCACTGCAGGCAATACATTTCCCACAAGCCTTTGTCCATTTCATCACTGTTAATTGCACACCTGTAATTGCACTCAGCTGTCCCCACTTTCATTGTTTACACCTGTCCATATATACCCGGTTTGTTTCTACCAGTTTCATGGAGTCCTTGTTTTATGTCACCCTGCTTTCTCGTGCTCCCTAGTGTTTTTCTTCGTGTTTCTTGTTTTGGACTGCTTTTGTTAATATTGACCTCTTGCCTGTATGGACTACGATTTTTGGATTCTCCTAAATAAACACTGCAATTGGATCTCTCTGTTTGTGTGTACGTTCATGACAGAAGGACTCCATCATGCCCAGATCCAGCAGTATGGGATTTCGTATCCGTTCCCCAGCCAGCATGGAGGAGCGGAGGGGGAGGTTCTTGAAACTAATTACCCTCCGTCAAAAGGGGAGTGAGGTGGGTGGTTTAGCACAGATCTTTTGGACGATGATAATAGAGCTGGGATATAATAATTAGGCACTGAAGGACC
This sequence comes from Carassius carassius, assembly GCF_963082965.1. Taxonomy (NCBI): domain Eukaryota; kingdom Metazoa; phylum Chordata; class Actinopteri; order Cypriniformes; family Cyprinidae; genus Carassius; species Carassius carassius. The sequence goes on from NC_081802.1 coordinate 19,089,470, forward strand.
TATTAAACGCCTGCCTGGATGACCCAGAGCCACTGCCCAAGATGGCCGCCGGCCCAGCGCCACTGCACAAGATGGCAGCCACAGGAGACTTTCCAGAGTTGAGTCAGGTCCCCGTGGACGCTCCAGACCCAAGTCAGGTCCCCGTGGTCCCTCCAGAGTCGAGTCAGGCCCCCGTGGTCCCTCCAGAGTCAGGTCAAGTCACCAGTAACACCCATGAGTCAAGCAGAACCACAGTTAGACCTCATGAGCAAAGTCAAGTCACTCTTGATCTTCATGAGCCAAGTCAAACCACAGTTGACCTTCCTGAACCAAGTCAAATCACCATGGATCTACCAGAGCCTCGTCACGTCTCAGCCGAACTTCCAGAGTCTGGTCACGTCTCAGCCGAATTTCCTGAGCACTCATCCTATCCTGTCATGACGATGGAGGCCATCCAGGAACTCATCGCCTGCCCTGTGATGGCCATGGAGACCATCTTCCATCTCATCGTGGCCACGGAGGCCACCCTTAACCTGTTCATGTTCTCTATTCAGCCTTACCTGACCAGACTTGCTCTCCTGTGCCATCGACCCCACTGTGGTGGTCCTCTGCTCCACCGTGTTGGGCTTCTGTCTCGTCCGCACGGCTGTGGTGGTCCTCTGCGCTGCCCTAGTGGGCTTCTGTCTCATCCGCATGGCTGTGGTGGTCCTCTGCTCCGCCCCTGGGGGGTTTCTGTCTCGTCTGCTTGGCTGTGGTGGTCTGATTCACCCTGGTGGGCTTCTGTCTCATCCGCAGGGCTGTGATGGTCCTCTGCACCACCCTGGTGGGCTTCTGTCTCGTCCGCATGACTGTGGTGGTCCTCTGCTCTGCCCTGGGGGGTTTCTGTCTCGTCTGCTTGGCTGTGGTGGTCCTCTGCACCGCCCTGGTGGGCTTCTGTCTCGTCCGCATGGCTGTGGTGGTCCTCTGCTACGCCCTGGTGGGCTTCTGTCTCATCTGCTCGGCTGTGGTGGTCCTCTGCACTGCCCTGGTGGGCTCCTGTGTACAAAAGTACACAGTCAGTCATATGATAATGTCAAATGGTGTTGCCATATCCTTAAGCTACACAACTTTTGGCATTCATTTTGAAACTTTGGTTGATGTTGTTGGTGAATAATTAAGTTAAATTAGGTTAATAATTTTATTACATTTTAGTTTGTTCCTCAGAAATCTCTTGGATGGCTTCAGAAGACTCTCTCTATAGTGCACATGTAATATGGATCATTTTCATGATTTTTCATGGTGCTTTTGGAGCTTGAAAGTCCCATTAAAAGTGTACGTGGCACCCATAGCTGCTTACCACGTCCCTTTCAACAGTCAGTCAGTGGGTAGACACCCCCTAGTTACACGTTTCTTCCACGGTGCACTGAGGCTGAGACCTCCAGTACGGTCCCGTATTCCCCCATGGGACTTGGTTGTGGTGTTAGAGGCTCTTTGTAAAGCTCCATTTGAGCCAATACAAGATATCTCAGATAGACATCTGACCCTTAAGACTGGCCTGTTACAGGCTATTACTTCTCTAAAGAGAGTTAGAGATCTTCAGGCCCCCTCGGTGGCCCCTACCTACTTAGAGATTGCTCCTGGTATGGCCAAAGCAATCTTGTTCGAGCGCTGGACGCATACGTCCACAGAGCTGCTCAGTGGAGAAAATCTGACCAATTGCTTGTTTGCTACGTTCTTCCTAAAAGGGGTTTTCCTGCCTCTAAGCAGACCCCTAGTCGTTGGATAGTCGAGGCTATCAACGTATCCTATGAGTCCTCTGGTCTTCCCCTTCCTTTGGGAGCCAAGGCTCACTCCACTCGGGGTATGGCTGCCTCTAAGGCCTCTCTAGCAGGTGTGTCCCTCTTGGACATCTGCAAGGCTGTGGGATGATCCTCGCCCTCTACATTTGCCAGATTTTATGACCTTGATATGCGAGCCACTCTGGGCTCTTCTGTTCTCTCATCTTAGCTGTGCTCTTCGGATACACACTAGGCAGGGATTTGGAAGTCTGGCAGCGTGGGCACATCGTTCCCCAAAGCGCTTGACGCAGCTCGAGTTCCTGAAAAGGAACGTCTCAAGGTTACGAATGTAACCCTGGTTCCTTGAGGGAACGAGACGCTGCGTCGCAGAGCCATACTCCCGGCACCCCTGCCGGCGCTTGCTTCCCTCCTCGAAGCTAAAGCCAGCTGCGTGGCAGGTGCCTTTATAGCTTCCTGGTCACTACATCACCCCGCACGTGACGTCACGCCCTTCCATTGGAAAGATTGCACATGATATCGGTCTCAGTCAGTCTGACAGAGTCGGTCTCATCAGGGACGTTCCCCAAAGCACTTGACGCAGCGTCTCATTCCCTCAAGAAACCAGGGTTACATTCGTAACCTTGTGACGTTTCTGTGCCATTCTCTGACATAGGGATGTTCTGTGGAGACCAGAGGTTAAAAGGCCCCCTTAGGAATTTCAGTCTTGCTCTGCTTGGTTGGGGAAGTCAATCCAAGGATATTGTGTATAACTCTTATGGGTTTACATGTGATGTCCGGCGTTGCATCTTAATTACTTGCCCCAAATTTGACAATCTCTTCTCCGAATTGAAATTGTCAATTATTGTTCTAGTGGTGTTAATATTGAAAGCTGTTCTGTGAAAGAGTTGGTTGGTTGGTTATCTTGCTTTGGACTTGTGGCACTAGGAAAGATGTATGAGATCCTGTTGCCTTTCTGAGGAATTTGGCACATGTTTCAACCACAGTCCTGATCAACTCTTTAATTTGTCTGGTTCGGGTCAGATACACTACAAAGAAGTCCTTGCATTTAGTGGATTCTCCATCAAATCTATCAGGGAAAGCGAGTCGTGGGCTGACTGTGGGTGTCGGAACCGGGAGTGTGTTGTTAGGAATAGGTGAATTAGAGCCAGCTCCTGGAAGTAACAGACTGAGGCCTTGCAATTCTCTGACCAGATCCTCGTTTCGTGTGGTGAACCGGTTTAACTGGTGTTGGTGCAGGGAGTGCTGGGACGCCTTAGCAGAGAGTTCCGTAGATAGTCTCTGGAACGCTATGTGGCGAAGTCTTCTGTTGTGACATGTCAGAAGGCGTTAGATTCATTTGCAGCTCTGTTTAGAATGTCTGTCAGACAATACAGGGTTGGATACCGGCAAGGCAGAATAATGGAGAAAGGGCTTAGACAGAACCTTAACCAGGCGAGAATTCAGGGCAGGCAGCAAACAGACCGAGTTTAGAGAAGGCAATCTGAGTCGGGCAGGCAGAGCACAATCAGAGAATCGAGAAATAGTCCAAGGTCAATACATTAGAAAATAAACACAGGTAATAACGCTCCGAAAAGACAGACGGGGCAAATCAAGACTTCGCAGTGACTGAGCATTTGGTGACTGCTTATATATGTTGGTATGTGGGCGTGTAAATAAGGTGCAGGTGTGGAGAGTGATGATGTGAGTGTGAGTGATCAGTCTTAGGTATGAGGGATGATGGGAAATGGAGTCCGAATCAGAGTTTGTCAATATTCAGGGGACGGTTTCCTCTGGTGGTGAGGAGGAAGCGGTATGGGAACCTCCTCTGTAACAGGTCTACTTTCAAAATTCTACTTTTTTACATTTATAATAGTGTTAGTTTACTTCAAAATTAAAATTGTGTGATTATTAACTCGCCCTCTTTTTTGCCAGAAACATATGACTTTCTATCTTCTGTGGAACAAAATGGGAAATTTGTTTTTTAATAATGTATTGGTTGCTCTTTTACATTTAATGAAAGTTAACCCTCTGGAGTCTAAGGGTATTTTTGGGGCCTGGAGAAGTTTTGTCATGCCCTGACATTTGTGCTTTTTTCAGTTTCTTATAAATATCTAAATGGGTAAAGTCTAATCTCACTGTAAAAAGCACAAACTGGGCTGTAATAATATGTGAAATTATTGTATGTACATGATTGTGTTTTTGAGAAAAAAAATGTTATGCGTGGTTAGTGAAAAACTAAAAATGTTAAAACACTTGAATAAGGCAAAAAAACACATAAAGAACCTGATACCTGGAGCTTGTAGCCTAGAATTTTTCTTTCTAAATTATGTGAAAATCATCTTTTTTACTCACTTACAGAAAACAATATGTTGATTTAAATTTTTTAAGACACTTTTTGTTGGTAAAAGTCATATGCGAGTAGGCGTCAACTATCATGAATATCATTGTGATTTACACCTGAGAAGACAAAGGCCTGCATAATGAGCTGCATAATGAGCCTCTCAGTCATCTGTGCCACTGAGAGGGAGGTGTTACAAGAAAGAATGTGAAGACAAAATAAATGTATATAATTTTATGTTTGTAGTTTATTTAGAATATATTTAATTATCCCACAACATAATTTAATATCCACTTGGGGGAGCAGTTAAACAGTTTATTAGGAACAATCAAAGCTGACTTTCAAACTAATTTTTTGCATCATTACTCCAGTCACACAATCCTTCCGAAATCCTTTTTAATCTTATTTTCTACAAAAATATTATTTTTCTATTGTAATTATTATTATCATCATTATTATTATTATTAATGTTGAAAAGAGCTGAGAATATCTTTTCAGGTTTTTTAGGGGGGATAAATTAAAAGAACACCATTTTTTGTTACATTTGTTACAGTTACATTTATATTATTTACATCAAACTTTTGAATGGTATAATAATTCATTATATTTTTTTTATATAGCGCTTTTCTAGGCAATCAAAGCGCTTTACATAGACCGGGGGTATCTCCTCATCCACCACTAGTGTGCAGCATCCACCTGGATGATGCGACGGCAGCCATATTGCGCCAGAACGCCCACCACATACCAGCTTACTGGTGGAGAGGAGACAGAGTGATGAAGCCAATCAGCAGATATGGGGATTTTTAGGAGGCCATGATGATCGGAGGCCAATGGGCCTTTAGCCAGGATGCCGAGGTCACACCTCTACTCTTTTCGAAAGACATCCTGGGATTTTTAATGACCACAGAGAGTCAGGACCTCGGTTTAACGTCTCATCCGAAGGACGGTGCTTTTTGACAGTATAGTGTCCCCATCACTACACTGGGGCGCTAGGACCCACACAGACCACAGGGTGAGCACCCCCTGCTGGCCTCACTAGCACCTCTTCCAGCAGCAACCTAGTTTTCTCAGGAGGTCTCCCATCCAGGTACTGACCAGGCTCAGCCCTTCTTAGCTTCAGTGGGAAACCGGTCTTGGGCTCCAGGGTGATATGGCTGCTGGCTATAGTATTGTATATTGTTGTTGAAACTTCATATTATTCAATATTTAACTTGATTATACATTTAGTCAGGAATTATAGTTTGGAAAAAGTCTTTGGAAAAAGTCAAACTTGTTAAATGTTTACACGTTATGTGAAAACTAGTACAAGTATATAAATAAATGAATAAAAAGAGACTTACTCTTGTTTATGACCTCTGCTGAATAAAGCACTTAATTCTTTTCTGAGGAAATCCATTTCTCAAATCCTCAACCACATCAAATCTTTTTGGGGTGATTTATGTCTTATTCCTCTCATCGCGAAGCAAACAGTAAAATAAAAGCTTGAAGAACAGTCTCCCGAAGGGGCGGTGAGCGTCTCAGCTCTGCTACGCTCATGGGCGGAAATAACTGAAAGCAGTGCTCGTTAGAAGCCGCTGCACCCTGAAACTCTGACAGGGTTGGCAGACCCACCTCCCTAGGGCACTGAGGTGAGATGGGCACCGTGTAATGAGGTGGACACCGCTCTACCCCAGTAGAGGCCACCCTCTGTAGTCATGACCGAAATGCGTCATGACTTCTTGGTCGTGGACCTCCCAGCCTGAAGTACGGCTCCATCGGATTCGGATTAGGCTGAGAAGTCACTGGCCCAGAGCGTTGCTTCAGCCTCTGGTCCCATTCTTTAAGCGGGGAACACGAGCGGCAACGCTCTGTTTGTACGCGGAGGGAGCTGCTCCCGCCCAGCAGACCCTCCAGTACATCTAACTTCACGAGTCAAATAACTGTCATTATATTCCTCAGAATATAATGCAATCAAACAATCAGAAAAGTAAATACGGTCTGGATTGTGATACAATACACATTGAAGTGATATACTGAACTTCTCGAAGTTAGATAACAGTCATTAGATTCCTCAGAATCCAATGCAATCCAACAATCAGACAAGTAAACACTGTCTAGATTGTGATAAAATACACATTGAAGTGATATATTAACTTCTCAAAGTCATTAAATTTCTCAGAATTTAATGTAATCAAACAATCAGACAAGTAAACACGGTCTAGATTGTGATACAATACACATTGAAGTGATATATTAACTTCTAAAAGTCATTAAATTTCTCAGAATTTAATGTAATCAAACAATCAGACAAGTAAACACGGTCTAGATTGTGATAAAGTACACATTGAAGTGATCAGAATCAGAATCAGAAAGAGCTTTATTGCCAAGTATGCTTGCGCATACAAGGAATTTGTTTTAGTGACATAAGCTTCCAGTAAACAGAGACAACAACACACAGACAAAAAAAAAATAAAAAAAAAAAATTAATTTTACAGGAGATTTACAAATTGGCAAATAAATAAGTGTATAAACAATTGTGCTATAAATGATAATGGAATAGGATTGAGTGAGATGCAGGAATGTTCTAGGATGGAGGGGTAACAAATAAATATAAGGATATTGCACATTTTTGCATAAGTTTAAGTGGGAAACATTTAACTGTTCATGAGGTAGATTGCCTGGGGGAAGAAACTATTCTTGTGCCTTGCTGTTCTTGTATTTGCGGCTCTGAGGCGCCGGCCAGATGGCAAAAGTTCAAAGATGGGGTGACTTGGATGTGAGGGATCCAGAGTGATTTTCTGAGTCCTTTTCCTCACTCTGGATGTGTACAGTTCTTGGAGGGTGGGCAGGGGAGCACCAATAATCCTTTCAGCAGTCCGAACAGTTCTCTGTAGTCTTCTGATATCTGATTTTGTAGCTGAACCAAACCAGACAGTAATTGAAGTACACAGGACTGACTCAATGACGGCTGAGTAGAACTGTTTCAGCAGCTCCTGTGGCAGGTTAAACTTCCTCAGCTGGCGAAGGAAGTACAACCTTTGTTGGGCTTTTTTCACAATGGAGCCAATGTGATTGTCCCACTTCAGGTCCTGAGAGATGGTGGTTCCCAGGAATCTGAATGACTCCACTGCAGTCACAGTGCTGTTCATGATGGTGAGTGGGGAAAGTGCAGGGGGGTTTCTCCTAAAGTCCACAGTCATCTCCACTGTTTTGAGCGTGTTCAGCTCCAGGTTGTTAAGACTGCACCAGACAGCCAGCTGCTCAACCTCCTGTCTGTAAGCAGACTCGTCACCGTCCTGGATGAGGCCGATGACTGTAGTGTCGTCTGCAAACTTCAGGAGCTTGACAGAGGGGTCTTTAGAGGTGCAGTCGTTGGTGTACAGGGAGAAGAGCAGAGGGGAGAGAACACATCCCTGAGGGGCACCAGTGTTGGTGGAGTAGCTGTTTGACATGAATTTCCCCAGTCTCACTAACTGTTGCCTATCTGTCAGAAAGCTGGTGATCCACTGACAGATAGAGCTAGGAACAGAGAGCTGGGTCAGTTTGGTATGGAGGGTTGTTGGGATGATGGTGTTGAAAGCCGAACTAAAGTCCACAAACAGGATCCTCACATAAGTCCCTGTTTTGTCCAAATGTTGCAGGATGAAGTGCAATGCCATGTTGATTGCATCATCCACGGACCTGTTTGCTCGGTACGCAAACTGCAGGGGGTCTAGTAAGGGTCCAGTGATGTCCTTCAGATAAGCCAGAACCAGTTTTTCAAACGACTTCATGACGACAGACGTTAGAGCCACAGGTCTGTAGTCGTTAAGTCCTGTTATCTTGGGTTTCTTTGGAATGGGGATTATGGTTGAGCGTTTGAAGCAGGAAGGCACTTCACACAACTCCAGAGATCTGTTAAAGATCTGTGAAAAGATGGGGGCCAGCTGGTCAGCACAGGTTTTCAGACAGGCTGCTGTAACGCCATCTGGGCCTGGTGCTTTTCTTCTTTTGTTTTTCTTGAAGACCTGGCGCACATCATCTTCACAGATTTGAAGAGCAGGAGGTATGGAGAGGGGGATTGCAGGAGGTGTTAATGGTTGTGCAGGGAGATGGTCAGAGTGGGTGTTGGGGGTTTCAAATCTACTATAAAACTCATTCAGGTCGTTAGCAAGTCGTTGATTAGCCTCAGTGCAAGGGGATGGTGTCTTGTAGTTTGTGATGGCTCTCAGTCCTCTCCAAACTGAAGTAGAGTCGTTGGAAGTAAACTGGTCTTCCAACTTTTTAGCGTAGGTCTTTTTAGCCGCTCTAATCTCTTTGTTCAGTGTGTTCCTGGCCTGATTGTACAAGACCCTGTCCCCATTTCTGTAGGCATCCTCTTTGGCCTGACGAAGGTGTCTGAGTTTTACTGTAAACCATGGCTTATCATTGTTGAATGTTAAATAAGTCCTGGTAGGAATGCATATATCCTCACAGAAACTAATATAGGATGTTACGGTCTCTGTGAGTTCGTCCAGATCGGTGGTAGCAGCTTCAAAAACGCTCCAGTCTGTAATGTCAAAACAAGATTGTAAATCCTGCTCTGTTTCGCTGGTCCATCTCTTCACAGTCTTTACTACAGGTTTAGCAGATTTAAGTTTCTGCTTGTAGGTCGGTATAAGATGAACCAGACAGTGATCAGAACGTCCCAAAGCTGCTCGTGGAACAGAGTGATATGCATCCTTTATGGTGTAACAGTGATCCAGTATATTACTGTCTCTGGTGGGACAGGTAACATGCTGTCTGTATTTTGGCAGTTCACGGGAGAGATTGGCTTTATTAAAGTCCCCAAGAATGATTAAAACAGAGTCCGTGTGTTGTTGTTCTGTGTCTGTGATCTGATCAGCGAGTTTCTGTAAAGCCAGACTTACTTGCGCTTGAGGAGGGATGTAAACACTAACCAGAATGAACGAGTGAAACTCCCGCGGCGAATAGAACGGCTTGCAGTTGATAAACTGCGTTTCTAGATCAGGACAGCACATCTTCTTTAATACAGTTACATCTGTACACCACCGTTCATTGATGTAAAAGCATGTCCCGCCGCCGCGCGATTTCCCCGTTGATTCTGCGTCGCGATCCGCTCTAAACAGCTGAAAGCCCGGCAGATGGAGTGCGCTGTCCGGTATGGCGTCATTCAGCCAGGTTTCCGTGAAACACAGAGCAGCAGAGTGAGAGAAATCCTTATTTGTCCGAGAGAGCAGAAGGAGTTCGTCCGTTTTGTTGGGTAGAGAGCGGAGATTTGCGAGATGGATGCTAGGCAACGGCGTTCGAAATCCGCGCTTCCTGAGTCTGACGAGCGCTCCCGCTCGCTTTCCCCGTCTGCGCGTCTTGAAGCGCTTGATCAGCGCCGCTGCTCCTCCGATAACAATGTTCAGTAAAACGTCTGTATAATAGAAATCCGGAAAAATATCATGTGGTGTGTTCTGCCGAATGTTCAGCAGTTCATCCCTGGTGAAACTGATCGTGTTTGTTAAACAAAAAACAGGAAAAACGAACAAAAACAGTACAAACACTGGAGAGCCAAGCACTGAAGCAGCCATGTGCGGCGCCATCTTGGATTTATCTGATGGAATTTAAATAACCAGACACGCGGTCGGGTATGGAAAAATTCACATCAAAACTGAAAATTATGTAATACACGTTGTTGCCTCGACAGCGCGCGAATAGCTTAGTCACACAAACAATATTAATTCTCTCGGAGATTAAATAGCTGCTCATTAACGCTGCCCGTATAATGTTAGGCATAACACTGTTTGTTGTATACTGGTGCTTATGCAACTTTATGTTAGTGCAACTACAAGCTCGCCGATGCCCTCCGTGTCAACTCCTCGGAGAAAGAAAGGCAGAGCGTCAAGCCCGATGCTCGGGCTTCCGAACCCCGGAATCGGGCAGATCTGGTGGGTAAGGTAGGAGATAAGGACGTGCCCATCTCCATTCCTTCCAGCAGATCGATCTGCGAACCCAATGAATGCCGGCATTGCTCCGCCTCGGCGAAAGCGGGACTGGCATCGCGAGGAACGCTGGCGAAGGCTCACTTCTCGAAGAGAGCCCTCCAGGATCGAAGCGCACGTGAAATCATACGCAGCGCACTTTGATCCTCGCCTCTAACGTTTAGCTTTGTTGAGTAGGGAGGAACACACAATCTGAACGTGGTCTGGATTCACCCTTCAGATGCCTAGTCTTAGCTTTGCTCTTTGACATACTATAGCTACTTAAAGGAGCTAATAGTGACAAACGACAATAAATAAGACTGACAAGACAGAATGACATGCACACACAGAGCGCTTGCTGAAGGACAAGAAGCTGAAGCCAGCTGCATGGCAGGTGCCTTTAGAGCTTCCTGGTCACTACGTCACCCCGTCTGTGACGTCACGCCCTTCCACTGGAAAGATTGCACACGATATTCAGAGTCGGTCTCGTCAGGGACGTTGCCCAAAGCGCTTGACACAGCTCGAGTTCCTGAAAAGGAACTGTCTTTTTAATGAACTCAAAAAGACTTAAAAATGAATATCAGTCCATCGCTTCACTCCATATTCATTTATATGTAACCCACACATTTGAATATCATGTTAATAATCGCTTATTGAGTATGTCTTTTAATAACTATGGGATAGCTTAAGGATTCATAATCATGTTTGGTATGTTTGTGCTTGAATCTGCTTGCTTGAAACAGTCCTGACAATCAGTTATTTGTCAAATGTATCATATGCTTGTTATAGGAATCTTGTCCAAAATTATACCCTGCAAGGGCGGGAAAATTCAGACCATGTACTTGATAATATAACATATGATTTATGATACCCCGAGCAAAGACGATATCTGATTGGTCAAGACAACATTTGAGGTGTGGCCAACCGGCCAGTTTAAATACTCAGAACACAATTTTGCTTTTAGCTTGCGTTAAGCTTTTGCTATTAGTCATGTTTGCTTTTAGCTTGTAGCTTTCATTTCATTTTTCATTTTCATTTATTTTCCACAATTTCACACATTGCATTTGTTAGCATGTTGGGAGTAGCATATTACAAAAGTGACAAGTTACAAAATATATTACTTTTTCAGCAGCTAAGGACTACTACTATAGTACACACCACGGTGTAAGAGTAACCTACCCAACAACTGATCAGGAAAAACAATAGTGTTCTATTGTGAAAAAAAAGGACTCCCAAGAAGCAATAGCTTATAAATAGGGGTCCATTCCACCACCAGCACCACCCCACCCACCTGGCAAGGATTATGTGAGCGTTCCAACTTTAGATGCCAGGGCAACCATTCTTTAAATTGTGGTTATCTAGAGTACAGTTACCTTAAGCAGACAAAATTGACAGTCCCGATACCTTTGTACCTCAATTTGAAATGATCCATGTAGCTTTTCTTCCTAGCTTTTAGCTTCTAGCTTTGCTTCTGCTATTAGTCATGTATGCTTTTAGTTTGCTTTTTAGCTTTTAGCTTTGCTTTTAGCTTTAAGCTTTGCTTCTGCTTTTAGTCATGCCTGCTTTTAGCTTTTAGTTTGTAGCTTTGCTTCCTAGCTTTTGCTTTTAGCCATGCTTTTAGTCATCACTGTTCTTTGAGCGCGGCTCCAGCGTGCATCGGCCTGCACGCCTGCTGCTACTTAGCTACGATGGGAAGAAATACCACCTAGTCTCATCAAACTTTACTTCTGTTCTTTTTTGTTTGAGAGTTTCGTGTTCTGAGTTAAGTTTTGTAACGCTGTGTCTCCGAGTCTGACCTCGAGTGCCCGTTCAACTTCAACCAGCCCACAACTCCGCATCTTCAGCCAATGCCCAACCACGGGCTTCCCAAGATGTCACTTCAGCGACTACTGAACTTTCAGCCAAACAGCGACATCGGGAAACCCCCTTTCAACGACAACTTTACACAGGAGATGCAAGTAGTACCTCCAGACATTTGTATATAATATAATTTTAACCTCATTGAGGAACTCAATGCGAGGGTTAATTAAGTGATTAATGGCTGTTCATGTCTATGCAATTGCACGTATAGCTGTAATTTTGGGACTTCACATTTTCATTCTCTTAAACTCATTCTTCCCTAACTTTCTATCTTCCTGCAACTTGTATGAATCTCTGAGTGTGTGTGCTTATTTGTTAGATTAGTATATATGTCTTAGATTTATCTAATAAAGCCTTATTCATATTAAAAAGAGAAGTATCTTGTGTTTTGTGCTTACAAGTTAATGTCTTAAACTGCTAATCTTGTTACTGTGCTAATTTATAGTGTTTTCACTATACTTTGGATATTAATATCAAGCGCAGATTTGATGTTAAACGGCTCATTCAGTGAATCGCAGGGCGTCTCAGTGATCAGCCGTGAAACAGTGATTCTGTTCAAATTCCCTTTAAAATCTTAAATGATTCCCTTTGAGCTAAATTGACCTGTTTCCATTACATCTTATTTCAGTGTTCGCTCTTCGTCAACCAGCAACCATTGCTATACCCCACATATTTCAGCCGCATTGTTTTCGTTTGTTCACTGCTGACCGGGAGAGCATTGGATTGGGCTACCGCTGTATGGGGGATTGACGGTTCACCCTTCTCCACCTTTGAAGCCTTTCTCCAAACTTTCCGTGAGGTTTCCGAACACCCAGCTGAGGATAGAGGCTCAGGTGACCGGAAGACTTGCATTACAACCTCAATATCAAGCATAAACTTTAAACTTGCCTGTTAAAACCCTTGTCAATGAATACCACCACCGCTCTCTTAGACTCAGGAGCAGTGGGTAACTTTATATCACATGAATTCGCTCAGCACCATAAACTGAAAATGACTCCTTGTAACTCTCCCTTGGCAGTGAAGACGCTAGACGGATGGACCCTGGGAGAGGGGAGAATTCTCAGCATCATCGAGGAGGTCAACCTGCATGTTTGAACCCTGCACTCAGAACTCATTCGATTCTACATCATCCTCTGACCCAATCATAGCATCATTCTCGGACTACCATGGTTACGGACACACAATCCACTCATCTCTTGAAGGGAAGGACAGATCACTTAATGGGGCGCCATGTGTCAAGAACATTGCCTGTCAAGAGTAATGTCTTTCTCTCTCTTTAGCTCCCGACACTAATACTTCACATCTGGCCCAATAATACTCAGACCTTACTGACGCATTTAGAAAGAAGAAAGTATCACAACTTCCCACTCTCTTTACACTTCTCGCTCTGTCGATTGCGCCATCGATCTGATGCCTGGCACCATGCCTCCTAAAGGCTGGATAATCCCGTTATCTCAACCTGAATCTGAAGCCATGAAGTATTACATTGGTGAAGAACTCTCCAAGGCATTCTTTCGGCCCTCCACTTCTCCTGCCTCAGCTGGGTTTTTTTTTTGTTAAGAAGGATGGAGGGTTACGGCCATGCATTGATTAACGGGGCCTCAATGATATCACCATTAAGTTCTGTTACCCATTACCCCTAGTACCAGCCACACTAGAACAGCTTAGCCAGGCCAAATACTACACCAAGTTGATTTTACGTAGTGCTTACAACCTGATTCGCATCCGTGAGGGAGGCGAATGGAAGACTGCTTTCTTCACCACTAGTGGGCACTACAAGTACTTGGTTATGCCCTTTGGCCTAGCAAACAGACCATCAGTTTTTCAATCCTTCATGAATGACATATTCCAGGACATGCTTGACAGATGGGTAATTGTATACATAGATGACATTCTGATCTAATCAAGTTCTCTGGAGGAACACGTCCACCATGTGAGGTCAGTGCTAAACCGCCTTATCTAGTATCAACTCTATGCCAAGACTGAGAAATGTGAGTTCCATCAAACCAGCACTTCTTTCCATGGGTACATTATCAGTCTGGAGTGAGTAGCCATGGACAAGAAAAAAGTCAAGGCAGTTTTGGATTGGCCACACCCTCAGACGGTGAAGGAGTTACAAGGTTTCCTGGGGTTTGATTTATTAGGAACTTCAGCTCAGTCGCCTCCCTTCTGACTGCCTTGACTAAACAATACACAAACAGACTGAGTTGGTCCCAGAGTCTCGCCTAGCCTTCAACGAACTAAAGACTCTGTTCACCACTGCCCCGATCTGCCGACATCCAGATCCAGAATGCCCATTTCATTGTTGAGGTCGATGCTTCTAACATCAGGGTAGGCACTATACTGTCTCAACGTCACAGTTCGCCAGCCAATATATTATGCCGCTATGCTAGCCGACACCACTAGTTTCATCCAGGACTGTATCTCACCTGTCACACATTCAAGACACCCAGAAAGCTTCCAGCCGGTCTGCTGAATCCTCTGCCTATGCCACTACGACCTAGGTCTCACATCGGCATTGACTTCATCACCAACCTACCCAATTCCCAAGGTAACACCACCGTACTCAGCAACATCAAGCAGACTGGAGCAGATATTTTTATTCTGGGCATAAAACGCACAAAACTCACTTGTGAAACCAGCCACTGGCATAATCCCATTTAAATGCATTCTGGGTTTTCAACCACAACCTGTCTGGAATCGAGCTCATACTCACCTACTTCATGCTGTCAGACACTCGACATCTACGTCCCTGCCCAGAGTACACCCCCGGCCAATGGGTATGGCTTTCAACCAAAGATCTCCGGCTCCAACTACCATGTAGAAAGCTCAGCCCCAGACATGTAAGTCCCTTCAAAATTTTTAGACAAACAACTCCAGTATCATTCAGTTTAGAACTGCCCTCTAGTTATCACATCGGTCTTACTTTCCATGTTTCACTGCTGAAACCCGCTGGCGGTCCGAGAGGAGAGCTGGAGGCCTACTTCACAAGCAACAACCCTTCAGTAGAAGCAAGCATATCGCTTATACTATACAGTATTCTCTCTACTGTGCAACAATGTCATTCATTTTCACACCCTGTTACCCCTTTCTGTACAGTATTTGTGATAAAGTGCACCTATTTTGCACTCAGTTGTGCCAAAGAATCTGGTGATCACTGGTGACCTCTGCTCTATGTTCTCCTGTTGTTTGCTTGCCTTAGACCTGAAAAGTGAGCAGCTGGCATATAGGAAGCATATATAAAATATCATATACATATGAATGAATAAATGATTGAGAACTGGGCTTTAATTTCACTATTGGTGTTTATTTTGTTATATGGTGTTATATGGTGTCTTATATTAGCCTGTGAGTGCAGTTTATATAAGTGTGTGTGTGTATTCTTAATCTGTTTGACAGACCAATGATGAGTCTGTCAAAGCTTTTTTCAAACTGATCAAAGCTTAACATTTGGATTTACTCTAGAACTTGAAATCCAGGCTCACAGAAACAAGGAGGAATGAATTGCAGTCTGAAAAGTATACTTTTTCAATTAGTTTATATATGAACTTTGCTGAAGATTTTAATATAGTTAGTTAATCATGTATTATGGTTAAGAAAGTGCTACTCATTTGGGACTAGGTGACATTTTTCAAAACTGCAGAATGCATGTTTTACCACTAGACTGCGCCATTAACACACAGAAAGCATACAATTATTCCATGAGACCATTTCACACACATTATGAAGGATCATACTCTTTTATTTATCAGTGTTAGGATGCTGTGATATAGATTTGCTTAGGGGTGTTTTTTTTAACATGTATCAGTAAATAGATATTGTGTGTAGTATTCCCTATGATAATTTTTCTATTTTATCTACATAGATCATTTGGGCCTGGTTTCACAAACAGGGCTTAGACTAAACCAGGATTAGGCCATAGTTCAATTAGGACATTTAAGTAATTTTTATGAACATGCATTATATATATAAAAACAAAACAAAACAAGAGTGCTGGAATATTTAAACATCAATCAGTGCAAGTTTCTTTCAGTTGAAACAGTTCAGACTTACATTTTAGTCTGGGACTAGGCTTAAGCCTTGTCTGTGTAACCGGGGGTCAGTCAGTTATAAAATGTATGTATAATTCCAAGTATAATTTATATAAACAGGTTGCAATGATGGGATGTCAAATTCTTACTTCTCCATTTCTGAGCAATACCACATGCCAGGGAGTGATGTTGTTCCAAATTTTCACTGCACAGCAAAATCAAAACCAAATCAATACGTGCATTGTAGAAAAAATATGCCAGTAACTTTGTATGCTTTTAGTCTGCCAGTCAAACTAGTTACAAACGAAGCCAGAGAATTAACCGAAATCTCCAAACAACACACCACAGCAGCAGTGCTTCATACTGCAATAAATCTTGAACGTTCTGGAGTAATGCTGCTTTTAAACCATACAATTATCCAATCGCCACATTTAACAGAGATGCAGCCGACAAAGGCCAAAATTCAGAGCCAAGTCAATGCTTTTTCATGTGAGTGGGAATCTTGTATGCGAAGGTAACATGGTATAAATGTGTTTGATGGACAAAAAAACTTTCATGAATAATGACTCAATAAATCGAAAGTCAATCAATTATGAATGATTTATTAATATTATGTGTATAATATGCAATCATGTAATCAATAAGAAAGTAACTGTAGTCTGATTATGATTATTTTTTTATAATTTTATATATAATACGATTTTAATATAATCTAATTACAATTACTTTATTTTTGGAATCTGATTACATAATCCAGATTATATATAATAAATTACTACCCAGCTCTGGCTGCATGTTATTCCAATGAAATGTTTGTAATCTTTGATCAATAATCCAATCAAATCACAATCCAAAGCAAATAAAATCCAGTCCTGACCTACATATGACTTTCTAGTTGAATATCATGTTTAATTTGGATATACATCACATTGGGTTGTGAATGCAATGTCATGTTTCATATATAGTAAAAACCACCTGATTTGATATGTAACTAGTGGCATTCATATGTGTGTTTGTGTTCACATGCTGTAGCAGGACAAAATAAGAAGCTATTGGCTAAATATATGGTTGTATATTGTAAATAAGTGTGGGAAATAATGTGAAAGACACAAAGACACTGGTGAAAAGGATCCACTTATCCTCCATTGACTAGGACACAGCGAGTCTTATATCTTATATCACGCGTGAGAGATCACTTCAGGCGCTTTCCGTGCTTGCGCAGACTAAGCCAGAGCACGCGCACACGTCACACAACAAGAAGCACGAGCGCCCTCAGATCAGTTGGACGTGGTTGTGTATAAGAGGTAAAAACTACATAAATACTGTTCGTTTTTTCACACAAACCGCTCGTTTCGTGTCTTAGACCATCAATGTGTACCTACGATGGGGAATTGTTTAATTTGGACTCCTCTGTGCATGCTCTTTGAGGTGGTGACCATAGACATCCATTATATGAGTCACAGACAAGAACGGTTTGACCTAAAAATATCAAAATTTAAACTACTGCGGAAACAAAGACACCTACATCTTGGATGCCCTTGAGGTAAGCTTAAACATACCAAAATTTAATTAGTTAAAAACATGATGAGGACAGATATTGGATGCTTGGACTATTGTCTGTTCCTTGTGCAGAACGGGACGGGAATGACCAATTATTAAACAGACAAAGTGCAGGGACCTAATAGTGCTGATCCACAGGGTTCGCTCGTTTTGGCGAGAGAAAACTTGGAACTTTACTGTGAGTGTTATTAGAAAAAATAATGTGTAAAATTCACTATAAAGAAATCAAAAAGCAAATCAAAAGATTAGTAAAAGGCTAATTGAATGAATGAACACACTTTACATGTTATCATTCACTTCAGTTTTATTACTTAGTGTATCAGAATAATATTTGGTTAAAACTTTTCTTTAAAAAACACACACAATTTAAATTAAAGGACTGAAAGCACTACTCAATTTAAATAAATGTAAATTTTACTATAAATATGACTCTTAATAATATATATTAATAATATATAGTGATATACTGTACTATCGCAGGTTTATGTGTTAAATCATGGTTAGCTGAACATATAATTAAAATTCACACTGTTGTCATTCAAATAATAAATGATCAATTATAAAATATATATATATATATATATATATATATATATATATATATATATATAATAAAAATATACATATATTTTAGCACTGAAAAATAAATAAACATTTCATTTTAAAATACAAAGACAAAAATTAAGAGATATGTGAAATGTTTTGTTCAAAAAGTATGACAAATCTTATTTCTTTATTTAGCAGTTATGAACACAGTAAAAAAAAATCGAATATTTTAACATCAAAGGAAATACATGTTTCAGTTTTAAATATTAGGACAAAAAAAAAATAAAGTGATATGTGATGTTTTGCTTGAAAAGTGTATTTATTTATTTATGAATATTTTTTTTTTTACATTTATTTCACACTGACTAGCCAACAGGAAATCATTGGGAGAAGCAGAAACCACACTCACATCACCACTATGAAGATTTGCAGCCATATCACGTCTCCAACAAAGCTCAACTTTAATGTTTTTATCAAGGTTTGACTATTATCTGTATAGTATGTGGGAAACTTGTGCTAAGTAACATAGAAATAGAAAATAATAATCAGAGGTGTCAAGTAATGAAGTACAAATACTTTGTTACCTTACTTAAGTAGAAATTTGGGGTATCTATACTTTACTTGAGTAATTATTTTTCAGCCGATTATTACTTTTAAACCTTACATTTTCACGCAAGTATCTGTACTTTCTACTCCTTACATTTTAAAAATAGCTTCGTTACTGCCATTTCATTTTGCCTTGTTTTCATTCCGGCTTGTCATCATTCAAAAAAAAAAAACCTATCCAGATAAATCGCGCCATCCGGATGGAGTAAATTTGACTGTGGTTGGATGAGAAGTATAAACATATACCATTCGGACACCCTATTGGTTTGTACGCGGTCCATCGCACCTGCACATGACACAAATCACACTCCAGCAAGGATATAGCCAGTGTTGGGTTCGTTTATCAAAAAACATATTTCTTAAAGGTAGGGTTGGGTATGGAACCAGTATTCGATCGGCTCAGAGTCAGTCCCCTTAAATATCATATGAAACCGGCGTCAGACCGGTCTCCTCCCCGTCTTTCAGCGCGCTCTTCAATCCGCAGACCGCGAGCGGAGCAGCGCAAGCGCACTTAAACACAAACAGAGGACACAAGGTATGTGTTTATTGTTAGAATATCCGTATCTGTTTCGTTCTTTGTCATAAAAGTGGGCGGGTGTCGCTGTTGGACAGTGTTTTCTCTACTTCCTGTTGGCCTTCTGTAGCAAATTGTAGCTCCGTGTAGCTGTTTTTATTTTATTTTTTTCTCTAGAATCTTTATCTTACTATCACTCTCTGTTTTTTAAAGTGGTAAAATATAACTTAATTCACACCATATTTCTGATATTATCGATCAATCTTATCAGATTAACTTTGATCGTTCACTTTTATTTTATTTCCGTGAGTGCAGTACACCTGCAAAGCGTTAGCACTCGTTAGCTTGTCATTAGCGTCTTCATTCGAACCTATCGCTGTTTTCTTTTCTCCTCTCCCTCGCTCCAGTTCCCTTTCAAGGGAACTTCGAACTGCGTCCTCTGAGGGGACACTATGGGGAACACCTCGTCGTGACCCGTGTCTGAAGCATACTTTGAAAAACGCCAACGCGTTGGCCGGCGACAGCCTCTGACGTCACTACCAGCGCGACTATAAATACGCGCCCGTAGGACCCGTCACTATCTTCTTCGTCTTCAGTTGACTGTTTTGTTTGAAGCGTGCATCTGAGAAACGAAAAACCAAGACGGTAAGAGCGATCTATTACTGTTTTCATCATGGCTTCCACTAGCAAGGCGTTTAGACAGTGTGTGCATCCGTGTCAGCGTTATCTGACACCCGATGACACATACACTCTTTGCGTCTCTTGTTTGGGCGAAGAGCACGCGCGCGATGTCCTTGAGGGGGCGGTCTGCGTGCACTGCGAGCGTTTCTCTCTGAGAAAGCTCCACTCTCGTTTGTCTCTCTTTTCGAGGAAAGAGGGACAGCCATCTGGATCCCGCGGCTCAGGTCCCGCCGTTGCCGAGGCACGGAGGAGAATGAGCTCGTGGGGATCAAAAATGGATCTCGCTGAGGAGTGTAGAGAGGGACCTTCCTTTTCACACTCTCCGGCGGCGAACGAGATCGAACTTCGGAAGGCAGATGTGGTATCATTAACCCATTCTGACACTGAAGTTAGTGCTCTGCTGGGTTCTACCCAGGAAGAGCAAGAGATGTCTGAGAGTGGTGAAGAAGCTGAGGCTGAGCCTTCTCGATCCTCCTGTCCCGTGTATGAGGAGCTGTTAGAGGTTATGGATCGCGCCACGGCAAAATCAGATTTGCCATGGAAGCGTGCCAGCAAGGTGGCGCCACGAGGTCGCCTCGCTGAGCGGTACTTGTCTGACCATAGCCCTCCAGCCCAGGTGAGCCTTCCATTCTTGCCTGACTTACATGCAGAAGTCGAAAAGGAATGGAAGAGGCCGTTTTCCTCTCGCATCCTCCGGTTTCAGCATACGAGCTATGCTAATATCGAGGGCTTGCATGAGAACGGCTATGAGAGGATGCCCCCTGTAGAAGAGACGCTGGCTTGCTATCTCTCTGTGGGGCAAACGTCCTCTCTTAAATCTCCCGCTTTGCCATCTAAGCCCCTCCAAGATACATCCCAATTAAATGGCAGGTCATACGCGGCAGCTGGTCAGGCTGTGGCTTCACTGCACACGATGGCGGTGCTCCAGGCCTACCAGGCTGACCTGCTGAAAGACCTGGATACAGGTGAGGGCCTTTCACCTGACCAGGTAGCCGAGCTGCGCCGCACCACAGACCTCTCTCTCCGAGCTACCAAGCAGGCCGCCTCCGCCATGGGCAGGTCTATGGCGGCCATGGTAGTGACGGAGAGACATCTGTGGGTGAACCTGGCTGACATCGGGAAGGAAGAAAGGGGGTTTCTTCTCGATGCTCCGGTCTCGCCTTCTGAGCTTTTTGGTACCTCCGTCGAGATGGTGGTCGGGAAGTTCAGGGAGGCAAGGGCGCGCTCAGCGGCCTTTAAATCCTTCATTCCACGAAGGTCCAGGTCCGAGCCCGAGCAACTCAGGGGTCCTGGCCCATCTCGATCTGAGGGTCGTAGAGGGGCGCAGAAGGCTAGTGTTGCGGCTCGCGCTCCTCCCCCGCCTAAGGGCAGGGGCAAGAGGAACCGCGGGTCACGGAGCGGTAAGCAGGGTCTGAGGGAC
Organism: Carassius carassius; assembly: GCF_963082965.1. NCBI lineage: Eukaryota > Metazoa > Chordata > Actinopteri > Cypriniformes > Cyprinidae > Carassius > Carassius carassius. The sequence goes on from NC_081802.1 coordinate 19,110,689, forward strand.
GTGATTCGGACGAGGCAGCGTCCTCGCCCGGGTCAGAGCGGTAGGATGACCTAGTAGCTCCGGATGTTTTTAACCTCTGTTTTTAACCTCTGTTTTTTGTCCTCCCCTGCCTAATTCCCCTGTAGCCACCAGCTTTCCACCTGATCGAGGTTAGGTGGACGGTCTCTCACATAACAGTCTCCTTCTGGACCTATGATGTTTTGGTTGGTTCTATGTTCATAGCAACCGCCTTACTGACGGTCCGGACCAGAAGGGGGCGCCCCGCAGCGGGACTCCAGTACAGGAGGGTGGGTGAGTAGGTAACCCTTGCTCTACCTGTTTATGGACGTTATGTTGCTGGTGGTTATGTGTCTACTAACAATCTCTGTGAGTTTCCTTTACAGTAGCTAGGTGGCCAAAGAATTGGCACAGCACTGCAGGGAATTCCATAGATGTCCGGCCAGGTCACCCTGAGGGGCCGCCTGGCCCATCCGGGGAGGTGGTGGTTACGGCAAGAAGCTCTGTATTTACTGCCTCAGGTGATGCTCCCCTCGCCTAGAAAAGAGGGTTGGAGCTCACCGCTCCCGTGCGATCCAGCGCCTCTGCGATGCTTGGGAACCTCTCTGTACACACGCTTGCCTGTGTACTTTCTCAAAGCCACATAGTGGTCAGTGTGCACGTTAACGCTTTGTGCACTGTCTGAAATCCACGTAAAGTGGTAAGTGTGCACGCAAGACTCTGCGCACTTTCTGAAATCCACATAAAGTGGTAAGTGTGCACGCAAGACTCCGCGCACTTTCTAAAATCCTGTATGGTAAGGGTTTCGCGCTCCCATTCGTTCCCTTTCTTGGGATGATTCGCCCCCGGTGTTCCTTGGGCTTCATCCAACCAGTGTGTATTTGTTATGCACCTCAAGCATCGCTTCCCTCAACATGATGGGCTGGGTGGTCTCCCACATATTGTGGTTATCAGGTGGTAGGCTTCATCAGGCCTCCCTGATGGTGAGCTCCCATATACGGTGGTCGCCAGGTAGTAGGCCTCACCAGGCCTCCCTGGAGATTTGGCTCCCACATACTGTGCGTCTCCACTAAATAGCATATTGTGGTTTTCAGATAGTAGGCTTCACCAGGTCTCTCTGAAGGTGAGCTCCCACGTTCGGTGGTCGCCAGGTAGTAGGCCTCACCAGGCCTCCCTGGAGATTTAGCTCCCACATACTATGCGTTTCCACGGAATAGCATGTTGTGGCTTTTTCAGATAGTAGGCTTCACCAGGTCTCTCTGAAGACGAGCTCCCACATACTGTGGTTGCCAGGTAGTAGGCCTCACCAGGCCTCCCTGGAGATTTAGCTCCCACATACTATGCGTTTCCACGGAATAGCATATTGTGGCTTTTTCAGATAGTAGGCTTCACCAGGTCTCTCTGAAGACGAGCTCCCACATACTGTGGTTGCCAGGTAGTAGGCCTCACCAGGCCTCCCTGGAGATTAGGCTCCCACATACTATGCGTTTCTACGGAATAGCACATTGTGGTTTTCAGATAGTAGGCTTCATCAGGTCTCTCTGAAGACGAGCTCCCACATACTGTGGTTGCCAGGTAGTAGGCCTCACCAGGCCTCCCTGGAGATTTAGCTCCCACATATTGAGCGTTCCACTAAATAGCACATTGTGGTTTTCAGATAGTAGGCTTCATCAGGTCTCTCTGAAGACGAGCTCCCACATACTGTGGTTGCCAGGTAGTAGGCCTCACCAGGCCTCCCTGGAGATTTAGCTCCCACATACTGTGCGTTTCCTAAAAAACGAGCTCCCGCGATTTGTGGTTGTCAGGTAGTAGGCCTAACCAGGCCTCCCTGGAGTTGAGTTCCATATTGCTTTCAGTTTCCACTGAGGTGGTTATCTGGTAACAGATAGTAGGCCTCTCTAGGCCTCTCTGTAGGTGAACTCCCACATATTGTGGTTATCAGGTAGCAGGCTTCACAGGCCTCTCTGAATGTGAGCTCCCACATACTGTGGTTGTCAGGTAACCTTTCAGTACACACGCTTGCCTGTGTACTTTCTCAAATCCACATGGTGGTCAGTGTGCACGTTAACGCTTTGTGCACTGTCTGAAACCCACGTAAAGTGGTAAGTGTGCACGCAAGACTCTGCGCACTTTCTGAAATCCACGTAAAGTGGTAAGTGTGCACGCAAGACTCTGCGCACTTTCTAAAATCCTGTATGGTAAGGGTTACGCGCTCCGCTTCATTCCCTTTCTTCGGATGATTCGCCCCGGTGTTCCTTGGGCTTCATCCAACCAGTGTGTATTTGTTATACACCTCAAGCATCGCTTCCCTTATCATGAGGGGCTGGGTGGACTACCCACATATTGTGGTTGTCAGGTGGTAGGCTTCATCAGGCCTCCCTGATGGTGAGCTCCCACATACTGTGGTTGCCAGGTAGTAGGCCTCACCAGGCCTCCCTGGAGATTTAGCTCCCACATACTGTGCGTTTCCTAAAAAGCGAGCTCCCGCGATTTGTGGTTGTCAGGTAGTAGGCCTCACCAGGCCTCCCTGGAGTCGAGTTCCATATTGCTTTCAGTTTCCACTGAGGTGGTTATCTGGTAACAGATAGTAGGCCTCTCTAGGCCTCTCTGTAGGTGAACTCCCACATTTTGTGGTTATCAGGTAGCAGGCTTCACAGGCCTCTCTGAATGTGAGCTCCCACATACTGTGGTTGTCAGGTAACCTTTCAGTACACACGCTTGCCTGTGTACTTTCTCAAATCCACATGGTGGTCAGTGTGCACGTTAACGCTTTGCGCACTGTCTGAAATCCACGTAAAGTGGTAAGTGTGCACGCAAGACTCTGCGCACTTTCTGAAATCCACGTAAAGTGGTAAGTGTGCACGCAAGACTCTGCGCACTTTCTAAAATCCTGTATGGTAAGGGTTACGCGCTCCGCTTCGTTCCCTTTCTCGGGATGATTCGCCCCGGTGTTCCTTGGGCTTCATCCAACCGGTGTGTACTTATTGTACACCCCAAGCCCCCTCAACTTGGGGGGGCTGTGTGGGCAATTCTCGGGTAGTTCAGCAGCGCTCCCCTTTTCTGAAAGGGTCACCTATGAGCATGCTGCTCGGAGCTCGGAGTCTTCCTCTCTTGGGAGACTGATTCCCGGTTCTTCAGAGCGCTCCAGTACCACATACTGTTTGAGACGCTCTGTGAGAGCAGGCATCCTGCTGAGGCAGGGGCTGAGGCCTCCAATTGCTCTGCTCCCGGGCCATTCTTCTACGAGCTGCTCTGACAGAGTCCCACGAGAACCCCTCCTTAGAACAGTATTTTAAATCCATGTTATGGTAAGTGTGCACGGGAGTCTTTGCGCACTTTCTAAAATCCACATTGTGGTAAGTTCGCACGCTAGTCTCTGCGTTCTTTCTAAAATCCCTAGATGGTAAGGGCTTCGCGCTGCTGCTTCGTGCCCTTTCTTGAGTTGGTTTAAGCCCCATTCATCTTGGGCACCACTCCACCTAGGTATCCTCGGATACCTATCTAGAACAGGGCGCCGCTACTAGAGTGCTGTGGGGACAGCCCTTTCGGCAGGTTTTTGCGAAAGCTAGCAGTAGCCCCTGTGTGACAGGCAAAGACTTGGTAGAGGAAAGTGCCAGGCTCTTAGCCGTATCCCTTTAAAGGAATCTCTGTGATTCCAAGCCTTTAGCTCTACCCCGGGCCAGGGCCCTACAGGATAAGTTGGGTATGTAGCTTAGGCCTTTGGCCGTAAGGGATAATGTCATAAGGCAGCCGTCAGACCGTCCCAGGGGCGACTCCCGGTGAAGAGAAAAGCGGTAGAGTTGGTACTTAGTGTTTGCCATGATTCTGGTCTGCACTCCCCTCAGCATGGCGGCGTGGGTATACTGTTCCCCATAGTGTCCCCTCAGAGGACGCAGTTCGAAGTTCCCTTGAAAGGGAACGTCTCAGGTTACGAATGTAACCATGGTTCCCTGAGAGGGAACGAGACACTGCATCCTCTAGCTCCCTGCCATGCTTCGGACGCAAGCTTCACGAAGAAGATAGTGACGGGTCCTACGGGCGCGTATTTATAGTCGCGCTGGTAGTGACGTCAGAGGCTGTCGCCGGCCAACGCGTTGGCGTTTTTCAAAGTATGCTTCAGACACGGGTCACGACGAGGTGTTCCCCATAGTGTCCCCTCAGAGGACGCAGTGTCTCGTTCCCTCTCAGGGAACCATGGTTACATTCGTAACCTGAGACGTTTTTCACAAGTTCATCAAACAACCGCAGTAAGAATTTTCATCAAGCACGGTGAGTAATGGCTTCTCATATCATTGTTTCTTGCACCTCTTGCCACATGTACAGTTTATCTATCTCTGTCGCTGATGAGGGATTCACATGTGATAAATGCAGGGAAATAGTTAGGCTGACAGAGAAGATTTCAGAATTAGAGACACGCATCCAAACTTTAATTGAGGATAGTAAAAATGTTAGGGCTCTAGATACGGCTTTGGATGCGTCTAGCTCAGGGATTCCTGTACATTGTTCGGTTCCGGAAACAGAGCCCCAGCAGCAGGGCAACTGGGTGACGGTGAGGCAGCGTAGTCGTGGGTCAAAACACCGCTCTTCTGTTCCGATCAAAACATTAAACAGGTTCTCCCCACTCAGTGATGCACCCACTGAGAAACCTGATGAAAGTGCTCTAGTTATTGGTGATTCTATTGTACGGGACGTGAATATAGAGACACCAGCCACCATAGTCAAATGTTTACCGGGAGCCAGAGCGCCTGACATCTTGGCAAATTTAAAAGTGCTGGCTAATGCTAAACGTAAATACAGTAAGATTGTTATTCATGCCGGCGCTAATGATGTTCGACTTCGCCAGTCGGAGATCACTAAAAATAACATTAAAGAGGTGTGTGAACTTGCAAGCACGATGTCAGAAACTGTAATATGCTCTGGTCCCCTCCCTGCTTACCGTGGTGATGAGATGCATAGCAGATTGTCATCACTCAATGGCTGGATGTCTAAGTGGTGCCCACAGAATAACATAGGTTTCATAGACAATTGGACGAGCTTTTGGGGCAGACCTGACCTGTTTAAAAGAGATGGTCTTCATCCCTCCTGGGGTGGCGCCACTCTTCTCTCTAGAAATATGGCAAATAGTCTTAGTGTTTATACTTGACTAACTGGGGCCCAGGTCAGGAAGCAGACAGACTGGCTAAACCGATCGTCTGCTAGCTGCCTCTCGTCACAGAGGTCAGTTAATTCTCAGCACATAGAGACTTTTTCACCTAGATATCACACTATAGAGACTGTGTCTGTTCCCCGAACTAGAAAAAACAAAAAACGTCCAAAATTGTTAAGATTAACAATTTAATTGAGGTTCAACAAATAAAAAACAGAAGCAATATGGATAAACAAATGATAAAGCTTGGCTTATTGAATATCAGATCCCTTTCTACGAAAACACTTTTTGTAAATAATATGATCACTGATCATAATATAGATGTACTCTGTTTGACAGAAACCTGGCTAAAACCTGATGATTACATTATTTTAAATGAGTCCACCCCCCAAGATTACTGTTATAAACATGAGCCACGTCTAAAAGGCAAAGGTGGAGGTGTTGCTTCAATTTATAACAACGTTTTCAGGATTTCTCAGAGGACAGGCTACAAGTATAACTCGTTTGAAGTAATGGTACTTCATATAACATTATCCAAAGAAACAAATGTTAATGATAAATCCCCTGTTATGTTTGTACTGGCTACTGTATACAGGCCACCAGGGCACCATACAGACTTTATTAAAGAGTTTGGTGATTTTACATCTGAGTTAGTTCTGGCTGCAGATAAAGTTTTAATAGTTGGTGATTTTAATATCCATGTTGATAATGAAAACGATGCATTGGGATCAGCATTTATAGACATTCTGAACTCTATTGGTGTTAGACAACACGTTTTAGGACCTACTCATTGTCGAAATCATACTCTAGATTTAATACTGTCACATGGAATTGATGTTGATGGTGTTGAAATTATTCAGCCAAGTGATGATATCTCAGATCATTATTTAGTTCTTTGCAAAATTCATATAGCCAAAATTGTAAATTCTACTTCTTGTTACAAGTATGGAAGAACCATCACTTCTAACACAAAAGACTGCTTTTTAAGTTATCTTCCTGATGTATCCAAATTCCTTAGCATATCGACCACATGCTATGGTGGGGCCTAAAACCTGACTGAAATTCTTCGTACAGATCATTTTTATGCAGGAAGGTGCTCAATTGAGCAGACACAACTTTTTCTAAAATTTTAGACATAAATGGAAGATTTGAAATAGGTCTATAATTTGCCAGTACACTAGGATCTAGTTTTGGTTTCTTAATAAGAGGCTTGATAACCACCAGCTTGAATGGTTTTGGGACGTGACCTAAAGATAACGACGAGTTGATGATATTGAGAAGCGGTTCTTCGGCTACAGGTAACAGCTCTTTCAGTAATTTAGTGGGTACAGGATCTAATAAACATGTTGTTGGTTTAGATACAGAGATAAGTTTATTTAGCTCTTCCTGTCCTATATTTGTAAAGCACTGCAGTTTATCTTTGGGTGCGATGGATGAAACTGAAGTGTTGGACGCTGTAGAATCTACATTCGCTATTGTATTTCTAATGTTATCTATTTTATCAGTGAAGAAATTCATAAAGTCATTACTATTTAACGTTGGTAGAATATTTGAATCAGGTGGCGTCTGGTAATTTGTTAACTTAGCCACTGTGTTAAATAAAAACCTTGGATTGTTTTGGTTATTTTCAATGAGTTTGTGTATATGCTCTGCCCTAGCAGTTTTTAGAGCCTGTCTATAGCTGGACATACTGTTTTTCCATGCATTTCTAAAAACTTCCAAGTTAGTTTTTTCTCCATTTGCGTTCAAGACTACGAGTTACTTTCTTGAGAGAGTGAGTATTACTGTTATACCAGGGCACAGTACGTTTTTCTCTAACCTTTTTCAATTTGATGGGGGCAACAGCTTCTAATGTATTAGAGAAAATAGTGCCCATGTTGTCAGTAATTTCGTCTAATTCATGTGTATTTTTGGGTACAAATAGCAGTTGAGATAGATCAGGCAGGTTATTTGTGAATCTGTCTTTGGTGGCTGGAACAATAGTTCTGCCCAGACGGTAACGCTGAGACATATAGTTAATATCAGTTATACGCAGCATGCACGATACAAGGAAATGGTCTGTAACATCATCACTTTGAGGTACGATATCTATATCAGTAAGATTGATTCCATGTGATATAATTAAATCTAGTGTATGATTAAAACGATGAGTGGGCCCGGTGACATTTTGCTTGACTCCAAAGGAGTTTATTAGGTCAGTAAACACAAGTCCTAATGTATCATTTTTATTATCAACGTGAATATTAAAATCTCCCTTGATTAGCACCTTATCAACTGTAACTAGAAGGTCTGAGAGGAAATCTGCAAATTCTTTGTAAGTCAAACTTCAGAGGCATCGTTTAGGTGGCGGTACGGTTTTAAAAGTATCGAAAAGGCACTGGACCCTACTTAATAGTTATTATTTCTCACTGGCACATTTACCAAATGGGTGCTTTCTCTTCGTCCTCCACAAATTAAGCTACTGTAGGTAATTCGGTAGCGAGACGTTTTAAAAAAAATATCATTTGCGATTGACGACGCAAATGACAATGTTGTGATAAGTAGGCTATACCAACTTTGTAACTCATTACCCCCCGAACACTGGATATAGCAGACGTATGTACCGAATACAGGAAGCTATCAATCAAGAAGGTTTCAAGAGTAATTGTTACTAAGCCTGCCCTGGGTACACCAATGTTGTCCATTGCCCTCACAGATTGCTGCAGCTAAGCTTGGATGTACATTTACATTCCATTAAAGGTTATTGATGACATGCCTCTGAAGTTTGACTTTTGCACCATTACAATAGTTCTAGGCAACTAGTCATCATATCTCTACTCCTTTAATGTATTTGCATTGTACTAAAGTGCGTTCATTTTCAATGGGCATATATGCGGCTGAAACAGGTAGCCTAGTGCATCCCAAATTTTTCAACATGAACATTTTAATATAACATTATAGTCATTATGGCCTATGGCCTTTAGAAAATGTTTTTTTGAGGAGGTGGGGTAGTTCAAAATAGGCCCCTGTGGTGCGGCCTAAGCTTTTGTTCTTAATGGCATTTTTTTTCCTTACATTACTTTTACTTTTATACTTTAAATAGTTTTTTAAACCAGTACTTTTACACTTTTACTTGAGTAAAAAGCTTGAGTTGATACTTCAACTTCTACAAAAGTCTTTTTAAACCCTAGTATCTATACTTCTACTTGAGCAATGAATGCCAATACTTTTGACACCACTGATAATAATACAGGAACTCGACGATTCTGCTTGCGTGTTTTGTGTGGAAAAGCACTGAGAGCTGAACTGAGCTGTATCCGGCAGGATTGGACACATTGTTTCCAGGTGTTTCAGTGCGAGCTGTGAAATGCATTAGAGCTAAGACAGGGGAAATGACGTTTATTGGGGTGTATGAAGTGGACTATGACCAGAAAGCATCACGCTTCACAACACAGCGCCTACCATCCTCTGTTTTATATCATGTCAATCATGCAAATCATCCGAAAAATAAATCACATTCCACATGAATCATCTTTCTGAACTGTCAGTCCTGCTGATTCTTTTATATTCTTTATATCAAGTGTGAACAGTATAATACTCAATATGAATCTAGTTAAAACTGATCGCATTTGATTTGGGCCTAATAATAGCTTTCATAAAGGTTTCATTAAGATTTTCAGGGTGCAAAATTCATATTTGCTTTCACATTATAAACGATAAAGTCAGTTCAAATCATGCGTTTTAAATAAGGAAGGATCTCAATATCATCACTGAGCACATTATTCGTGTGAAGTAGTAAAACTAATAAGGGTAAAGGGAGAAAGAAGGTTTGTTGAACCAAAATGTCCTTTTGGTGATATAATTATGTTTTATTTATTTATTTTTTAATTACTAAACTGTTATTATATTTTACACATTAAAATAACATATCCTTTAACTACTTTTTAGTGCCAAATATATATTTTAAAATGTTAGATTAATGGAGCAATACACACACACACACACATATATATATATATATATATATATATATATATATATATATATATATATATATATATGACACAATCTAATAAGTAGAAAATTCAATTTATTGTTAGCTTCCGGTTTTTGCTGTAATCCTTCTAGCCACAACCAAATTTTGTAGCCGCTCTTCCAAACGAACAGTACATCATCCCAAAAGAGACGTTTGTGAAAGAAATCCAAGCCATTTGCCTTATTATAAGTCTGTGTACCATCCATGTAAAAACGTACATGCAGTTGCTTTAAGTCTACTTAAAGAGAGTACATTTTCATGACTATCCTTATAAACCCACTTAAGTGCATGTTTAAAAAGTTTGTAGTGTAACTTTACCTATAGGTATACTGTTTTTAAAAGAGTGCTATAAATATATTTCTTTTTCACAAGGGAGGATATATGCCTCATTACTAGGATATTTATTAATAGGCCTACTTACACATTTTCATCAGTCACATGTATGGAAATGATTAAACTAAAACAGGGTGTTTAGTCATCGTGTCAGTTATTTGAAATCTGTTTGAGTGAGATGTGGCTGGTGTGAAGCCGGTTCAGACAATAGCTCATTTCTGTGAGCCCTTCACACTCCCTGAGCGTCCAGAGCTGCTGACAGACTGATAGGCATCAATTGTTCTAGCGCTGAATTGGAGGAAGAATCACAATCCTCATGTTTTCTTTTTTCCTCCACTGTACATCCGTTCCTCCATTTTGCCTGATTTTATTCTTCCTCATTTTTTATTACAGTCTGCACAGGTTCATTTCTTCGAGACTAATTTCTTTAGTAAAACAGCTGAACATTTCCTCCAATTGGTTTTCTACCAAAAAGTTACACATTGTCCAAACAGTACAGCTAAACCAGTGACAGGAATTTTTAAGATGGTGATCTTTATGAATTTTTTTTTTTTTGCATAATTTATTTCTTTGTATTTTTAATGCTTTTTATGCATAGAAGTTTTCTTTGTCCGAAAACCCAAAATTTAAATCCATCATTAAAAATTTATTATTTTAAAAACTAATATATATATATATGATCTCTTAAACAAAGTTAGTGTCATTTTAACATGAAAAGCATGCGATAAAATACACTTTAAGTGTAAAAAATTAGAGAAAATATCAGAAAAATGAATAATATTTTCCACTGTACGTCTTTTCCAATGAAGCTGTAAAGTTCTGAAAAAAAAGTTGAACAATATTTAATTGTGTGTATTTTGAGATACATAAATTGCTAGCTGTGAAATAAAGCTTAGAAAGACAAACAAGTGTCATTTTATTCCAAATATGCTCCAAATGTCCACCTCTTTCATTTCCAAAACTGAATGCTGTATCATAAAACACACAATATGATTTCTAATGTGGTAGAAATGTTGTTCAAAATGACACAAGTCTCCGAAACTGAACTCCCAATTTTTGAAGGTGTAAATAAAGCAAATATTATTGGAGTATGTTTTACAAGAAAATACTATTTCACTCTCTCTACTTCAAAATGTTATTTTAATTTGATGTGCTAGTTGCCTTTTCTGTAGTTTCTGTAATTATTTGTGAAATGTACTTTAATTTCTAAGTGAAAATCATTTCAGATACTATACTAATTGTTTTTAGTGTATGATAGGTATATATACACTGTTAGATATTGTCAGCAGATACATTCAACTATTGAGAGTGAAAAGTAGAAGACAGAAACAGAAGAAACTGCAATAATAGGTTATATTTAACGAGTTTACCTTTCTTTTATTTCAGACTCAGTCCACTAAGCGGCAGTGTCATAACATGATTCACATGTTAAAGGAGAACAGCCCCTCAGGATACCTTAGAGAGGACCTGTCATTTTTCACCAACACATACCACAGGCATAGCAACAATTTGTAATAACATTCATGTCTGACTGAAAGGAAGTGAACCTTATGAAGTGTCTGACAGTAAAACCTGATCCATCTCAGTTCAAGACGTTTAGAGGGTGAATCTCACGAAATTGGGTCCAGGTCACATTTCACCCCGCAATCAGAAAAAATAATGGTGTATATAATTATGACTAAGATTAAATGTGCTAAAAGTATTTCTGCAGCTAAGAATTTTTTTTTCTTTTTTTTACTGTGGCAATTAGTATTAATAAAAATTTGGCAAATTTGCTTCTTGTGTACTTTGAATTAGCATCATGTATAAAATGTGCTATATAAATAAAAGCTGAGCGTGATTTCACCAACTAATGTAAACATAAAAACGTAAGTTTTATCTGTTAATTTTAAGGTGAAATATGACATGGACATGTTGTTTACAGGTTTCACAAGATTTTCTCTAAAAAGCAGGAGACAGAATTCATCCAAGAATTCCTACTGATTTTATTTACTAATATAATAATGTATATATATATATATATATATATATATATATATATATATATATATATATTTTTTTTTTTTTTTTTTTTACTTTACTTTTTAATTACAAAAATACAGAGCCATGCAAATGACATGCAAAAAAAAAAAAATTTAACAATTTTACAGTTACAGTACATTACAGATTTACCTAAAATAACGGAACAAATTAATAAGTAGGAATAAATTCTGGGCACAATATATTGTTTACTACAGACTCCGCACTAAAATGCTTGCTTGCAGTTCAATTATCCATTAGAAATTGTGTGAATAGGGTTATGATGGTAAGAAACACTGATGTAGATGACTTAAAGGAGAGCCCATGTATAATATTTGTGTGCGTGTGCATTAGGGTGAGGGGAGAACTTCCAGATGTGGTGTGGGCAAATTGCCTGTTGGGACCAAAACACAGGAACTTCCTCTGACAGCAGAGATTAATCAAAACCTAGGGAATCTTTTCTTGAAACGCACAGAAGGACAGTGAGAAAGCAGAATGTATGGTAAAGCTCACACTTTAACCATTGAAACACACATGAACTGCTTTTGTTGCTCATGTGATCTGTCACGATCTTTCTAAGGCTGACATGTGAATGATGAAATTGACCTCATTTAATTCTCCCAAATAATTTCTTTAAATTCCACTTGTTTTTTTTTTTTTTTTTACTTTATCTCCTGCTTCTTACTGATAACCCTACAAGTACGGCCATGGGAACATTTAAAGTTACAAGGCCAGTTGCTTTTCTATAGATGCCAGAGCTTGCTTTTTAGAATTTAAACATGACTGACGTGTGGGTTACGTGGGTCAAACTCCTACTATATCTAATTTAACAATGTAAGAAGTTCCCAAACAGACAACATTTTTTTCTGCTGTTTTAGTTTTTGAAACATTGGCATATGTATTCATATATTTAAATTAAAAGTGTTTTGAAATCTTTACAGTATTGGAGGCATATATATATATATATATATATATATATATATATATATATATTAAACTCTAGCTTTCCAAATTCAAACATTAAGATATTCACTATGTGCAATGGTCTCTTTTCTATCTTGATATTATTATTATTATTATTATTATTATTATTTTGTCTGTATTAAAACATTTGATTTCATGCTAAATAATCCATCTTTAAAATGTAGTAATATAATAATGCCTTCAGAAAGGTAACAGTGTTATCAGTAATAGGGAATTGACAGTTTTTCAGTTAAAATAAATTATGTATCTCAAACTATAATAACCAGTGTAATTTAACTCAAATTTAACTCAACCCTTTTACTGTCCACCCTGTTACCTTTCTGAAATCATAATATTATTAAAAATACATGATAATGCATACTATTAAAACTGACTAATTTAGTTTGAAATTTCAAATTTTTAATTGGTTGTGACAGATGCCTTCAGAAAGGTAACAGTGTGGACAATAAAAGGGTTGATGGATTTACGGTTAAATTGAATTATGGCAAAAATGTGTAATTTAACTGTAAAACTATCAGCCCTGTTACTTTCCACCCTGTTGCCTTTCTGATGTCATAATTTAATTAAATTTAAAATGTCACAATTTCAATATGTTGCGATAGATGCCTTCAGAAAGGTAACACTGTGGACAGTAACAGGGTTGATGGTTTTATAGTGTTGTCAAAAAATGTTTTAGTTTGAGATTACATAATTCAGTTTAACTGTAAAACTATCAACGCTGTTCCATCCTGTTATTTTTTTTTAATTGCAAAATTTGTTGTGATATACATTTTCACAAAGGTAACAGGGTTGACCATATAACATTTTACAAGCGTTGTGGTCATGGTCATGAAACAGCGAAGGTGATTCAAAGACAAACAATTTAACAATGGTATTTCTGAATACATCCACTCTTCAGTTATTTGTTTTTTCCTTCTTATTTATTAATTAATTAATTTTTTATTTTTTATAGATCTTGATGAAAGTGTTGACATTTTAGGTTAGTCCAACTGACAAAAATTGACATCAGCTATTCAATCATTGACATTTTTAGACATGTACATGAGAGACAGAAATGGTACATGGTTTGTAGAATGACCCATAAGGCACTTAATGTGATATTACTCTTCCAGGGTTAGTCTTCTACATATTCAGTACCAACTTCAACATCAAATTTCTCCAAAGTTTGCACTCAAATACATCATGTAGATATTTGTCATTGGGAACACTGATTGGGAAATTGTATTGAGAAATTGACAGCAGCTTTTTGAATGAAAAAAAAGGGGAAAAAGTTATAAAAGGTATTTGTACTTACAGTCAGGGAGACACATGTGGGTCCATGCATGTAATAAGCTAACAGCCATGAGTAATTGGTTTCATTCCGTGCTGCAATTAGGGGCCCCGCAACACAACTGCTGCCAAAGAGCAGTTTGCATTGTTTACTGGTGTTGCTCTGCAATTACAAACATCTGCATTCAAATAGAACAAAACACTTCCGTCTAATCAGTTACGAAAGAGATTGGAATCACATGGAAATGTACAATATTATTGTACAGTGCAAATCGCTTAATGTCAACATTTAAAATATAGGATTTAATTGATTAAACAGCAGTGTGCTTGCAATGTGTTGATTTTTCCTTTGTAGAGTCTAAATTCTTAATTAATATTCAGACTCTTAGGGTTATTTACTTGGCAACAAGGACATTCAATATAGACCTGCTAATAATTGATGTAAAATTTTAATTTAAATAAAAGCTTAATAGGTTGTTTTAATTACGAAGAGAACCAATCCTCCCTTTTGAAATCATATTCATGACCTAGATCATTACAGTGTGTTCATCATATAGCAACTCATATTAAAATTAAAAGCTATTGATGCAAAAAAATAAATCAAATATGCGTTTAATTGGTTAATCAGGTGAATTTGCATTTGACCCCAAAAGTAAAAAAAATTCATTTGCATAAATGCAACAATAATTTGCATATTAAACCAGATTATTTTATATGCTCTATAGGAACTTCTTAACGTGATAAACAACAATGAATTACAAGAGAAACTTGGTACTGGTCTTTAGAAATTAGGTGTTCAGTGTCGGTACAGCAACCATGGCGACGGGACGTGGCGTCTCCGTTCCCTCCTTCAGGGAACGAGGGTTACCATACGTAACCAAGACGTTCCCTTTCAGTCGGTCACTCTCGACGCCACGTCGGTGACCGACGAATATGGGATCCCTATCAAAGCGCCATGGGAGCTGCCCCTTCCAGTGCCCTGTGCGAGCCGCTTGCGCCCCTATTAGGTGTAGGCCGGGGCTCAGAACAAGTAGCTCCACTCACTGCTGTCAAAGCACTACCTCACTGGGTGAGATTGGATAACACTGGGAAAACGTACCCGGTCCGCTTGGAGCCGGGACGCTGCGGAAGCCCCATCCTTCCCGAAGGAGGTCTCGGAGGCAAATACACATATAGCATCCGTTTAGGAGTATACAGATAAATTTGAGGTGATTAAAACCCTCTTGGGAAGGCAGAAGTCTGCCGGGGAAACACGGGCTCTAAGGCTATACCGTGGACTATACACATATGAGTTCCGCTTAGGTCTCAATATGGAACCCACCCTTCCATGGTTCTCACGGATTCATCATGAAGTTCTGGCGCTGGACGTTCCGCCGCGTCCAGCTGCTTAGGGTGATGGAGGATCTCAACAGGGTCTACAGTACGGACACTCTGGAGCGGTTTAAGCAAGCTGACACTAACCGGGGCCTCTCAGTGCCACTACCTGTTTGAGGTGAGAACACAGGAGGATACCGGCTCTACACGAAGGCTATAGAACCTAGCGAACGTGTTAAGGGTCACCCAGCCCGCAGCTCTACAAATATCTGTCAGCGAGGCGCCACGAGCCAGTGCCCAGGAGGATGCAACACTTCTAGTTGAGTGAGCTCGCAACCTGAACGGGCAGGGCACACCCTGAGCCGGATAAGCCAGGGTTATGCCATCCACAATCCAGTGGGCCATCCTCTGCTTAGAGACGGCACTCCCCTTCTGCCGGCCTCCGAAACAGACAAAGAGCTGGTCTGAGGTCCTGAAGCTTTGTGTCCGGTCTACGTAGCACCTTAATGCTCGGACGGGACAAAGCAAAGCCAGGCCTGGGTCTGCCTCCTCCAGGGGCAGCGCTTGCAGGTTCACCACTTGGTCATTGAAGGGTGTAGTGGGAACCTTGGGCACGTAGCCAGGCCGGGGCCTCAGGATGACCTGGGAGTCAGCCGGCCCGAACTCTAGGCATGAATTGTCAACCAAAAATGCATGCAGGTCCCCTACCCTCTTGATGGAGGCCAGTGCAAGCAGGAGCAGAGTTTTCAATGAAAGAAACTTTAGCTCAACTGAATGCAAAGGCTTGAATGGGCCCTGATTCAAGCACTAGAGACAGGTCCCAAGAGGGTATACAGGGGGGCCGGGAAGGATTTAACCTCCTGGCCCCTCTAAGGAACATGACGATGAGGTCATGCTTACCCAGAGACTTCCCATTCACGGGGTCATGGTAGGCAGCAATAGCGGCAACCTGGACTTTGAGGGTGGAGAGAGACAGCCTTTGCTCCAACCCTTGCTGCAGAAAGGATAGCATGACCGCAATTGGGCATCTTAGGGGGTCTTCTCGGCGAGAAGAACACCACTCAACGAACAGGTTCCACTTCAAGGCATAAGCGTGTCTCGTAGACGGTGCTCTCGCCGAAGTGATGGTGTTCACTACCTCTTGGGGTAGGTCACCTACAACCTCCCCGTCCCGTCCAGGGACCAGACATGGAGTTTCCAAAGGTCTGGACGCGGGTGCCGGATGGTGCCCCCTCTCTGAGTCAGTAAATCCCTCCTCAGAGGAACCGGCCAAGGAGGGGCTGTCGAGAGGAGCACTAGTTCAGGGAACCAGGTCCGAGTAGGCCAATATGGCGCTACTAGCAAGACTTGCTCCTCCTCCCGGACTTTGCACAATGTCTGTGCGAGAAGGCTCACTGGGGGAAATGCATACTTGCGTAGGTCCCGTGGCCAGCTGTGTGCCAGTGCGTCCGTTCCGAGAGTTCCCTCGGTCAGGGAGTAGAACAACTGGCAGTGAGAGGCTCCGAACCATCTCCAAATCAGCTGGACCGTCAGGGGATGGAGTCGCCATTCTCCCGGGAGCATTGCTCGAGACAGCTCGTCGGCTGTACGATTGAGCAGGCCTGGAATGTGAATGGCACGAAGTGACCTCAGAACCTTCTGACTACAAAGGAGGAGGTGGCGAGCGAGTTGCGACATGCAACGGGAGTGCAGACCACCTTGTTGGTTGATGTATGCAATGGTCGCAGTGTTGTCCGTTCGGACCAGCACATGCTTGCCTCGTAAGAGACCTTTGAGATGGTTCAAGGCAACTCTAGGCAATTGATGTGCCAGTGCAGCTGCGGGCCCGTCCAAACCCCTGAGACTGCATGCCCGTTGTACGTGGCCCCCCAGCCGGTGGTGGAGGCATCCATGTTAACCACAGCATGCCTGGAGATCTGCTCTAGGGGCACCCCTGCCGGGAGAAATGCAAGATCTGACCACGGGCTGAGGGTTTGGCTACAGGCCGGTGTAACTTGGACCCGGTGAGTGCCACGCTTCCACGCCCACCTCGGGACTCGGCCATAAAGCCAGTGCTGGAGCGGTCTCATATGTAACAGGCCGAGCGGTGTAAGTGCCGCCGCAGCCGCCATATGCCCCAGGAGCCTCAGTGGGACCGCTGTCCTGCCCTTGAACGTATTCAAGCAGGCTATCACTGACCGCGCACGTTCCTCTGTGAGGCGTGCTGTCTGTTCGACCGGATCCAACTCCATACCAAGAAAAGGGATCCTCTGCCTCGGCAGCGCAGCTGAATCTTCGTCCGACAGCTCTCCCTCCGATGCTGAGATCGACATCCGGTCGGGGGGAGGCCCACTGGATACCACTGGTACACTCGTTGTAGAGGGCCCAGTGCGCTCCGTGGGTTGCTCCACTGGATCAGAGGTGCAAGAGGACTGGTGGTCCCCATAGGGTTGGTTCCCTGCGGGGTTTGCCACCACTGTGACCCTCAAACCGCCCGAGCCACTACCGGAAGTGGACCTTGTCTGTCCGCCAGAACAAGCCCCAGATCGCGGCAAAGGCAGCGGGACTCCGCCCCCCTGAAGGTAGCGGAGCCTGGATCGCAGCTCCGAGATGGTCATCTTCCTGCAATGGGAACATGACTCATCCACGAAAGCCACCTCAGCATGCTTGACACCCAGACACGTGAGGCAGCGATCGTGACCATCACCCAGTGCCAGGTAACGACCGCACCCAGAAACGCACGGGTAAAACGGCATCCTTAAAAGGACGACCCGTCGTCTTTAAAAAGACGCACCCGTGAAGCTCTTTTTAAAAAAAGTAGATTGGTCTATCGAAGCGATGTCCCATATTCGTCGGTCACCGACGTGGCGTCGAGAGTGACCGACTGAAAGGGAACCCAGTTGCACATGTGATGTCCAAGTATTATGACCAAGAAGAGCTGAAACTGGACTATTTTACTCCCAGCGGACACATCCTGGGCTCCACGGCAAAGAGGCCTTGACTTTTTCAATGGCCATTGATGCTTTGTGGCACTATGAAGGATCTAAATATTGAATGAATTAGGTAGTTTTATGCAGCTTGAACTTATTAGTGTTCGTATGTAATGTTACATTTGCATTTTTTGA
Source organism: Carassius carassius (assembly GCF_963082965.1). Classification (NCBI taxonomy): domain Eukaryota; kingdom Metazoa; phylum Chordata; class Actinopteri; order Cypriniformes; family Cyprinidae; genus Carassius; species Carassius carassius. The sequence goes on from NC_081802.1 coordinate 19,128,870, forward strand.
GCTTTTAATATATGTGAAAACGCACTGTAGATATTTTGATAGCATCTAAAGCTTAAGTATTTGTGTATGCTCAGCTTTAGAAACAACAATGGTTCCTAAAGTTTCTTAAAATGTTCTTTACACAAACAGAAAAAAAAAATTAAGAACCGTTTAAAAGTTTGAACAGGTTCGAAAGAATCGATTGATTGATTTATTGATTGATTTCAGAGTACAAAGGTTCTTTATTGGCACCTATGGTTGCCTGGAACCTTTCCATTGCACCAACAGTTCTTTGCTGAAAATGTTCTTCATGTGAAGAAAAATGGTCCTTTTACTAACTTTTCACTAAAAGGTTCTTGAAATCTTCTATGCATCACTACATAAACCTCCTTTTGCAACCTTTATTTTTATGAGTGTAAATGTTCGTTATTGGCATCTTTGGTTTTATGGAACATTCCATTGCACAAAAGGTCCTTTATAGTGAAAAAAAAAGTTATTAGATTATTAAAAATATATATATTTTAAAGGATTATTAAAATGTTCTTTAAATTTAGAAGAAAAAAAAAATAAAATAAAAACTGTTCAGTAAAAGGCTTTGGGGAACCACAATGACTGTTACTGCTAACCCCGCTTTTGAACTCTTTATTTTTAAAGTCTGCCTGAACCAGTGCTGTGACATTTCTTCAGTATACTGATGCATTTCCAACTGAAACAGAATACTGAATAGAGGGCGGGGTTTAATCTTAGTGCTCCATATCTTGCTTACAGCGAACTAAAAACTAAGGGCCCTATCATACACCCAGCGCAATGCGATGCAAGGCGCAGCACAAGTGTGTTTGCTAGTTTAAGTTCGGTGCCATTCGCATTTTCCCGTCCAGCGCCACGTCCTTTAATTAGCAAATGGATTTGCACTCATTTTTGTGCCCATGGGCGCGCTGGTCTAAAAAGGAGGTGTGTTCCATTTCTCATTAAGAGAATAGGGACAACCCGTTTAGACCATACGCCCGGGCTCGCCAACCGTTTTTCCGTCGTTAAAATAGCAAAAGTGGATTTGGACACGCCCTGTGTGCACCTGCGCCGTGCGCTATACACTTTGCGTTTAATATGAAAATCGTAAAAATAGGGCCCTAAATATAGTTCAAACTAATTTCTTTTTTCGTTCTACATTTGAGGGCAAAAAGAAGTTTAAAAACGTTTAAGTACGGTATACTGTTTTTCTAAAATTCTGACACCCCTGCACTGCTGGAGACAGGCTTGTAAAAATGTGTCATGCTGCCCGCGTATACCCCCTAAACACAATTTCATAATAAAAAGGTTAATAAACATGCATGACAAGAAGTCAAATTGGTGTACACATGTCCTTTATGTGGCTTCAAGCTACTTTTTTCATATACAAATATTTTTGGTCATTTAAGAGGGCATTGAGTTCTTTGAGCTGCTGAGGCTCTTATTTCTAAACATCCCTGCCTCAAAGTACCAGCACATCAGAGTGTGAGTGGAATGGCTGGAAGACAAGTTTAAAGTTCAAGATGGGCAACTATTGCACAAAACTCAGCAGATCTGGTTGTGAAGAAGTGGCTGTAAACTCAGAGAAGAGAAGCCTAAGTAACCCAGAGGCTGCCGCACTGTCAAGGCAGCAGAAGCACTGAGAAACATCTTTAGTGCCTATGATCTTCTGGTAAATGTTATGTTAATTATATTTATAGTATAAGTTGATTGTTTAATTTGCTCAAGTTTTACTTCATGAACAGTCACTGCTATATGTTCATTGTTTAAAAATGTATTTGAATTCTTTCTTTTAAAATTTCTTTCCCTCTGTCATCTGTCCTTTATTCTTGATCCACTAACACAGTTCTGTCTTTTTTCAGGAAACCTATTAGCAACTTTATTAGCTATTTTTCAAGATCTGAAATGTAGGTTTTATACATATAATTTACATTGTAATATTATTTATCTGTTTATGCTCATAAAGTTCTCTTTCTCATGAAGGTGGATGAGCCAGACATAGCAGTTTCAGCCATAGCTCATGTCAGCATGGTGAATGGAGACTAGAGTCCCACTGTTCAGTTTGACCCTGCTGGGATTGTTATTGTGCTGGAAGGTGAAATTGTTGTTTTACATTAAGGAACCTACAAATTCCCCACCCTGTTAAGGTCAATAAAAATGACTCAGGATAAAATCAATTTTTGCAACATTTTACAATTTTGACAAAACAATCAATAATATCATATTTATTTATGTATTTAATAATGCATTAGGAATATTCATGCATACCCGTAAGCGATTACATGACAATAATGTTTTTAAAAATGTTTTTAATTTCTGAATAAATCATTTTGCATTTTTTTTGGCGTAAAATAAAAAATCTCAGGTTGATGCAACTGTTGTCTTGATATCATAAAATAAATAAAATTTGCTGATTGAAATGCATGTGGCATAAAATTGTAGAAAAGACATAAAATGCTCACCATAAAATTATATTATTACAAAAAAATTATATTATTAGAAAAAATATATGTATCTCCCATACCAAAGTCAAATTTGGTGCAACAAACATACAGAAACATAAACATACAGGAAGCTAATAATGTTTCATAAAGATGGACCTTCTTGACCCTTCAAACTTTTCATGACATGACAAGGTTACGTCATGTAAAATTACTACAGTACATGACATTTATAGAATCGTTAAATCTATACTTTTCCAGAAAATGTGGTCAAATATTTTCAAAACTAGACAGCTTTGTGGATTAAGAAATGGATGGATGGTGCTTCATTGTGTCATTTACCCACTGCCACGGTTCATGAATGCACTGTTTCCTGCTCGTCTCATGTTACGTCATGTTGATTGATTCATGTGGGTGTTACCGCTGATCATCTTGATCAGCGGCAGGTGCAACTCATTCCACCAGCCTACTTAATGCCCTGTCTTTCGTCTCTTGTTTGTCAGATCGTTGTTTGAGGTCCTCCGTGATTCTTGTCTGTGTCCCATCTGCTCAGCTACTCCTTGTGTCTTGTTCCTGTTCGGTCGTTGTGGATTACCATTCATCTCCCGGATCCCTCATCATCACCCACCTGCGCACTCAATCACCTTCTCACCAGTCTGTGCTGCCATCGAGGTCCCTGCGTCACCCACCATCAACCCAGCCTGACCATACTTCTCAAATAAAGGATTGTTTACTTGCAACTTGCTTCCTGTCCTTTATACGATCGTGACAGAGCGATCTGACACCCATGGAAGCAGTGAGTAACCCATCAGAGAGGCGGAGAAGGAGAGGCTGAGGTCCCTGGGCCTGTGCCTCTACTGTGGTGGGACCGGTCATCACGCCTACATCTGTCCAGGTAAAAGGCCAAGCCTGGTAGTAAGTATGAGGCTACTATCGGGTGGGATCTCCGCCGAGAAGAGCTCATCATCATCTACGCTCCTCCCTGTAAGACTAAGATGGTCAGCACGATTTCACGACTGTCAAGCACTTCTGGACTCCGGGGCTGAAGGTAATTTCATGGACCATGCACTCGCACGCAAACTTCAAATTCCCCTCAGACCCCTCACTCACCAGATCACGGTTCACGCCCTCAATGGACAAAGACTGGCGGTCATCTCACTCATCACTGAAAACATTACCCTCATCACATCAGGCAACCACTCAGAAATCATCTCCTTCTACATACTAGACTCTCCCCTTGCACCCATAGTTCTTGGTCACCCCTGGCTCCTCCGTCACAACCCCAAAGTGGACTGGCAACTGTATTCCATCCTGGCCTGGAGTAACAAATGTCATGAGTCTTGTCTAGTGTCTGCTTGTCCGTCTGTTTCTATGTCTATGTTTCAGGAGGAAGCAGTGGATTTGTCTAACGTGCCCGCGGAGTACCTCCACCTGAAGGAAGTGTTCAGTAAGTCTCGTGCTGCTTCTCTCCCTCTGCATCGTCCCTATGACTGTGCCATAGATTTACTGTCAGGTAAGTCTCCGCCTAAAGGCAAATTATATTCACTTTCTGTCCCAGAAAGGGAGGCTATGGAGAAATATATTTCTGATTCTCTAGCTTCGGGGTTCATCCACCCTTCCTCTTCTCCAGGGGGGGGCGGGGTTCTTTTTTGTGGGGAAGAAAGAAGGGTCGCTGCGACCTTGTATTGATTACCGGGGACTGAACCACATCACGATAAAGGATACATACCCTTTGCCGTTGATGACTTTAGCCTTCGAGAGGTTGCAGGAAGCGTCGATCTTCACGAAATTGGACTTACGTAATGCTTATCATTTGCTTCCAGGCATTCGTCAACGACGTGCTGCGAGATATGATCGATCAATTCATATATGTCTTCCTGGACGACATATTGATTTTTTTCCTCTTCTCTCCAGGAACACATGCAGCACGTTTGACGAGTGCTTCAGAGGCTGCTAGAGAATGGGCTATTTGTCAAGGCGGAGAAATGTGCTTTTCATGCACAGTCTGTTCTGTTTCTTGGATATATCGTGTCGACTGAGGGAATATGCATGGATCCCGAGAAAGTTAAGGCTGTGGTAGAGTGGCCAAGTCCAGATTCCCGTAAGGCCCCACAGAGGTTTCTGGGGTTCGCCAACTTCTACCGGCGTTTTATTCGCAACTTCAGTCAACTACCCGCACCTCTGACCGCCTTGACCTCCCCCAAAACTAAGTTCAGGTGGTCAGACACAGCCGAGGGTTCCTTTTATAGTATGGACCGACCACAAGAATTTAGAATACATTAGTACTGCCAAAAGGTTGAACTCCAGGCAGGCTCGGTAGGCACTTTTTTTTGGACGTTTTGATTTTACTCTCTCGTACCGCCCGGGTTCCAAGAACATCAAACCCGATTCTTTGTCGCGCATTTTTGACCGTTCCGAACGCCCGTCTACTCCCGAGGGTATTTTACCTTAGACATTAGTGGTCTCCACACTCACATGGGAGGTCGAATCGAAGGTCAAGACGGCGTTAGAAGGGGTAACGCCTCCGCCCTGGTGCCCACCGAATCAATTATTTGTTCCGGAGGGATTACGGTCCAACGTCATTCAGTGGGGGCATTGTTCTAATGTGGCTTGTCTTCCAGGAGTTAACCGTACTAAATTTTTGGTCAAGCAACGATTCTGGTGGCCACTTATGGCTCGCGACATTCAGAGTTTTGTTTTGGCTTGCTCTGTTTGTGCCACTGGTAAGACTTCCAATCGACCCCCTGATGGGTTACTTCAACTGCTGCCGGTCCCTTCGAGACCCTGGTCCCATATCGCACTAGATTTTATTACCGCCCTCCCCCCTTCCCAGGGCAACACGGTAGTTTTGACCATGGTGGACCGGTTCTCAAATGCTGCCCACTTTATTCCCATGCCCAAATTACCCTCAGCCAAGGAGACAGCGTTGACCGTCGTAGATCACGTCTTTCATTTACATGGCCTCCCGACAGATGTGGTTTCCGACAGGGGGACCCCAATTTGTGTCCAAATTTTGGCGTGAATTCTGTAGATTACTGGGAGCGACTGTAAGTCTGTCCTCAGGGTTTCATCCCCAGAGCAATGGTCAAACCGAGAGAGCCAACCAAGATTTGGAAAGGGTGTTGCGATGATTGGTCTCCAAGAATCCTTCCTCCTGGAGCCAACAACTGTCCATGGTGGAGTACGCCCACAATACATTACCTATATCAGCTACGGGCCTATCTCCGTTTGAGTGTAGTGTAGGATACCAGCCACCCATTTTTCCCAGTCTGGAATCTGAAGTCGCGGGCCCCTCCATTCACGCCTTTGTCCAGAGGTGTCACCGCACTTGGACTAGAGCCCGCGAGACTCCACTCCAAGTGGGCGCGCGCACCAAGGCTAAAGCCGACCGCCACCAGTCTAGGCCTCCCGTATACGTCGTGGGTCAAAAAGTGTGGCTTCTACCAACAACATTCCTCTCCGTTTCGTCTCTAATAAGCTTGCTCCCAAATTTATTGGCCCGTTCACTGTCACCAAGATCATTAGTCCGGTGAAAGTCCGCCATAAACTTCCTCCAGCTTACAGGAAAATTCAGCCCGCCTTGTATCTAAAATAAAGCCTGCATTTCATTCTCCGATTAATCCGCATGCCCATCCCCCCCGCCGCGACTCGTAGATGGGGAACCTACATATTCAGTCAATCATATTCTGGACTCATGACGGAGGGGACGGATTACGGTCTGGAGGAGAGAAGTTGGGTGCCTGCTAGAGACATCCTGGATCACTCTCTTATCGATGATTACAATCGACAGGTAAGGGAGTCTGGGGACGCCAGGAGGCGTCTTTAGGAGGAGGGGTACTGTCACGGTTCATGAATGCACTGTTTCCTGCTCATCTCATGTTACGTCCTGTTGATTGTTTCACGTGGGTGTAAGCTCATTCCACCAGCCTACTTAATGCCCTGTCTTTCGTCTCTTGTTTGTCAGATCGTTGTTTGAGGTCCTCCGTGATTCTTGTCTGTGTCCCATCTGCTCAGCTACTCCTTGTGTCTTGTTCCTGTTCGGTCGTTGTGGATTACCATTCATCTCCCGGATCCCTCATCATCACCCACCTGCGCACTCAATCACCTTCTCACCAGTCTGTGCTGCCATCAAGGTCCCTGCGTCACCCACCATCAACCCAGCCTGACCATACTTCTCAAATAAAGGATTGTTTACTTGCAACTTGCTTCCTGTCCTTCATGCGATCGTGACACCCACAAACAGAATTTTAGTTGAAGACTCAACGCTATCCCTAAAAATAAACCTAACCTTACAATCTGGTTGGATGAATGCTGTTCCAGGACCATGATATTGATCCAGAAACACATTTTGTTTAAAAAAAATAAATAAAGGCAATAAAGGCTAAAAAAAAGTCCAGTAAATCTACATCCAGAGTGATCTACAAAGGAAGAGGCTGACAGAGATTAACAGACCATTTGCAGATGCTCCTCCAGGAACTGATCATGACTCAAGTGACAGCACATGATTACCTGCTGTATCAGCAGTACAACTATGCCGTTAGCCACTGTTAACCAGCCATTTTTTATGCTAACCAAAAGAGGATTTGCGTCAGTGCCGAATGGTTTGTCCACTTTGTTGTGGTCATCGTTGACCACATGGTGTTTCTAGTAGGATTACGTTGACAGTTTTTATAAATGGACTGTTAATCCAAAACCTCCACATCATCTCAGAAACCCTTGGCTGAAATCAATTAGTTCTTTGAAAGAACTAGTACTTACTTTAGAGTCATTTTAGGAGCCAAACTGAATTTGCACTAAACAGGACAGACAAACAAATAATTCCACTCATTGGTTAAAGCAGAAACTTGTTTTGGAATTTAAGTTTGCATGATAAATCTTTTTGCTTTCATCAAAACATCTCATTCTTTGTGTGTACTGTAGAGATGAATCTGTTCTTAGTCATTGATGCCAACAAGCCAAACAGAATGGTTAGTAAGCCTGGGGAAATTGTTTAAAATTGCCATTCATTCATCCTCAGCAAAGTGTGACAGTAATTTGCACAGTCTTCAGGGTCAATTTTGCGGCGCCTCTCAGTTTCGGAACAAAATGAAGCTATTGACTCATCATGAGGTTTTGTTGACTGTCACCTAATTGATGCCAGATACACAACATACTGCAGTTCTTTTTTAAGGCCAAATACCCACATCATTATTTAAAAATGCACACTTAACATCTACACTCTGGATGTGCTATCCTTGATGTGTAGTTTCTTAGTAACATACAATTTGTATGCTCAAGGCAAGGTAGGGCTGATCAGTGAAGACAAAGGTCTTGAGATAACGTGCACTTTTAAAATAAAGGTTCCAAAGAATGTTTTCACAGTGATGCCATAGAAGAACCAAAATAATCTTCTTTAAAGAACCATTTGTTCTTAGTGTGAAGAACATTTTAATAATCTAAACATTTTTTTTCCACTTTAAAGAACCTTCTGTGGAATGGAAATATCCTATGGATGTTAAAGGCTCTTTATGGAAACATCAATGAAAATAAGGAACCTTTATTTTTAAGAGATGGGAAGTCCAACTCGTATGCATGAATCAGTTCTTTTGAAAACATTCAAACAGTTTATTCACAAATTGGACATCGCTATTTACCACTGTGCCACTGAGCAAAGCTCTTCACCCCTGCTTGCTCCAGGGAGGTTTTCCTGCAATTAGTGGACTATAAGTTGATTTAGGTGAAAGTAGTCTGCTAAATGACAAATCAACAATGGAAGCACCTCCGCTTTATTGTTGAGTAAACATTGTGATCTTTGCCATGAAGAAAAACAAGAATAACTTATGTAAGATTGATGCAAAAAGGTTAAAAGCCAATGGAAACAAAACAAGGCAAAACCATAAACAGTTAATTAAAACCTTGAAACTAATCTCAATATTTACTGATCATACAATCATGCTAATATGTGGGATAAATTAATTTGACATTTAGTAGTAGTAAATTGGCATTAGTTATTCATTCATTAGTTATTTATTGTTAATATTTTGCTACCAATGTATAAAAGATGCATTTTACTGTAATACTTTCATGACCAAACATAAAGTGTTTGGGTAAAGGAATAATTTTGTGACAGAATGCCAAAAATTATTGATTGAATTTCCCCCCCAAACCATGTCCCTATGGGATCCATATTTTATGACCTTGAGCACGATGTTTGTAATAAAATTAAATGCAAAATCATCAACACTATTACCATCAACCCTGTTACTGTAACATGAATAAGGAAGAGCATGATCCAACTGCAGATAAACTGCAGATAAAAATGCTTCATGAAATCAACACGACACAGTGCTAAGTCATAAAATGACTTACCTCAAGCCAAAAACCCTTCCTCTTCCACACAGAACAACTACAACTGCCAAAGTGTGATTTGAAGGCAAACTTTGATGTTGGCTTGACAAAGCCTTGATTAAAAGTTTAATATACCTAAAGAGCTTTCAGAATATTTTTTAGCACATTTCTAGTGTGTTTCTAACAAGTTTTAACATGTTACTAGCATGTTTTCACTTGTTGCTGTTATTTTAGCACACTTTTAGCATGATTTTACAGACCAGCTTAAATATATTTGAAAAAGATTTTAGAATGTCTGACACATTTTAGGATGTTGCTAATGCTAGCATTGTTAACATGTTATTAGCATGTTTTATCATTTTTCTAATGTTTAACATACTGCTAGTATGATTTTACATGTTGCTGTCATGTTCTAAAACATCTACAATTTTTTTTCTTTTTCAAACCAACATAATTAACTTTTAAGAAATGTACTTAAAAAAACCACATCATAAAACTGGATAAATAATTGTTTCTAGACGCTAATATGTTCAGAAAGATCCGCGAGGATTATTTTGACCTCCCTAAACCCATGAACACAGGACATATAGCAGACACCTTTATCAGCTTCTCAGAGCGACTTCTTTAGCCAAAGTTCTTCACATGTCACATGTTTCCCATTCACTGCACTTTAATTCCATTGTGAAATATTTCCGTAATCCTTTGATTCGAACCAGATACTATGAAGCTGTTCTTCAGAGAAGGTCTGTACCAGTGTTCACCGCCCATCCAGGACTGATCTGCTCTAGCAGAGATTCAGGGCCTTCATTTTGACCAATTAATCTTCCAAAAGCTTTCTTAAAAATTATTTTACACTTCATTATTATAAATTGTCCTCAAAAGCATGAAATGCAAGACAGAAATTAAAGCAGGAACGGGTAGGGGCACGGTTATTTGCAGCGCTAGCTCGGCTTACATATTTAGTCCTTTTATAAAAAGCACTTGAATGGGTAAATACAGATCTGGTTTCATGGGATGCTACAGTGAACCTTGACCAGCGAGCCATTCCACAGAGAAGCAGCAGAAATCAATTAAACGTGTTTGACCTGTTTGAGAGCGCTTTCATGAAACCCTGCAGACACCGGCCTCGGCATCAACAGTATTCATTTCATCCTCACAGTAAAAAATAATATTTTTTTAATAAACTATGCCCACAATTATGGATGTTCTGAATCAATGCAGTTTATAAAATGCAAAACAAGGAGATCTCATTTCTCTTCCCTCAATTAAATTTGTGACTCATTTTAGGGAATACAAAAAAGTAACATTACTCCATTAATTCGTTATAGCTATTATGATTATTATTATTATTATTATTATTTGCTTCTTTGCTTAAACGCACAAGTGACTTTTATGTACAGATTTAGTGGATTCAACCTTACCCTGTAAAATATGAAAATCCATTATACTGACATATTTCTATTGTCTAAAAAAACAGTATAAAAGACATTTAATATATATATATATATATATATATATATATATATATATATATATATATATATATATATATATATATATATATATATATATTTACTATTTATATTGTGCACAGATAATAAAAATAACTGAAATTGTAATTTGATTTATATTGACATTTTTGCTATTGTTATTTTACATTAAAGTTGGCTGTTGTGTATAGAGTTTATAGCTTTAATATTTTCACAGACCCATGCCTTTCAATTGAAAATTATGAAAATTAATCTATAAAAATATTATTACATTTTTACTATTTTTACTATTTAAATATTTATATTGTGCAAAAAGACTAAATATATAAATACATATAGAATAGTTAGAGCACCCTCACTAATTTAAGAAGCACCCTCAGTGATTTGATTCTGGAGCTGGGCCTGTGTGAAATAATGAATATATTACATATAGAATATATAATATAAATATATCTAAAATCCCATTAGTGATTTTGTTTTGGACCTGGCATTCTTCTATGTTTTATTTGCATGTATTTCCACAGTTAGTAGAGAAATTGAATGAGTGCGAGTGGGAAAAGTGTCTTTAGTGGAAGAAACGGCTATGCATGTACAGAAAGTACACTTTGTCCTGTAATATGCTAATGGATCAGCGCTGATTTAAATGCATTCCAGCATATGGTAATACAATCCAAACGTGAGCCTGGAAAAACAGCAGAAATGTGTGAAAATATGCTGGTATGCCTCTGCATTTAAATGAAGTTTCCTTTGAGATCCCAATCTTCCTTATGCCAGAATGAATTTATTTTGCATCAGAGTTTTGACAGATTGCGCTTCAGATTTGTTTGTCTTATTAAGCAGCAGTTGCATCTGTCCGTGTTTTTAAAGTGCTGACAATCACTTCAACTGCTTAAGAAACAACGACAAACCAACACTATTTTTGCTTGACATAATTAATTGTTAATATTCCTTCCCCAATGAATCATGCATTATTAAACAGTATTGGTTATTCAACAGGCAAGCAACACTATTACCTTTGCTTATAGTTTGGGTAATGAATTTTTAAAAACCCCTACAAGAATCTAATTTCACCAATTTTTATTTATTTTTGCACAACCCCCCTGATTAAAAATAAATTTATCTCAGTATTTATTAATGAGATAATGTATGTTTAATTGTAATGTAGTGCTTTGGTGAGTTTTCTCTGGATCAGACTGATATTTTTCTCTTGCATGGACACTCTGGTCTGTTTTGAATGAATTATGCCGTCATTTGAAGGGTTTTGTGTATATTGAATCTAACTGAATGACTCAGCAAAAGCCTCAAGCTCCTTTTACACATTAGTGCTTGTGTTTCAGGTCTGCTTACCAGATCAAATGGTGTGGAATGAATATTCTTTATAAAGGCCATATTAAAGCTAAATACACTCCCCGATTGCTTCACCCTGATTTAATAAAAGGCAATTAAGGGGGAAATGATTTCCTTAAGCAATGGACTCTTGTTAGAAAATGTTTTGGTCTATTTGGGCAAAATGGCTAGAGTGTTGTTGTTTTTTTAGCTATGGCTGTGGGACAGTAAAATGCAATGTTGTCATACATTTAGAAACAGGTAGGATAAAATAAAGTGGCAAATAATGGGGAAAGGCCACATATTTTTTAAACCCAAACACAAGGTATGTTTTTGATAAATAAATTAATATTTTAATAATGTTTCTAATCAATTGTAAACATTTTATTAAATTATTATTGTATTTACTTTATTAAAATAATAATACTAATAATAATATAAACATTTATTATTAATATTTTTTAGAGTACATTGTATTCAGTATTATATTATATTATATATCAAATAAATTAATTTCATTAAAGAAAAGAAAAATAATAATAACAATAATAATAATGAAAAAATGTGTTTATATGTTGATTCTGTCATTTTAAAAACAGATATATTTTAAGCTCAATGAAAATATTATCAATATTTATCATAGAGTAATTCTTTGAAACAAACAAATAAATGTTTTTAGTAATAATCATAATGTATTTTACTATATAAATGTAGTTGATAATATTAATAATTAATAATATTACTATCTAAATGTCTTGCTATAATAATAATAATAATAATAATAATAATAATAATGTTATTATATAATAAAACTCATAGAAAAATACAAGCAATATATTTTATTAAGTAACAGACATACTAATGCAGTATTATTAAATTAATACAATTTATTATTATTATATTCAAATTATTATTATTTTTTTTAGTTAATATAACAACAACAACAATAATAATACTTGATTATCAGTCAAATAAGGAAAAACATTTTGATTTATTTTGTCATGTTGGTTTTCGAACATGTTAAACTCCATGACAATACAAGCAATATTTATCCAGAAAGAAATGGACTAATATTTGAAATGCTTGTTTTCTGAAAGTGGTTTCACATGATGAAGAACTAATGCTGCTTATTTTATTTTTCCAATAAAGTCTCTGATAGTGGTTTCAAATAGTGGTATCCTACTGTCAAGAGTCAGTCCAAAATACCATTCAGTAGATCTGGAAACCATTTATATTCATTTATATCAAGTTAGCTAGCATTCAGTCTCTGACAGAAGAGCTCAGTTCAGACCCTGTTGTATCAACATATACTGTATCATATATCATCAGTGTCTGAGGTCACTGTTTGAATCTGATCCTACTAATACTGAATTAGGACTACACAATAAGACGATAAGCTATTCATTATTAAATGTTGATTTGTGGCTGTTTCCCAGTTTCCATACTTGTGCACAGTGAATCTTGTTTAGTGAGTTAGAGTTAGTTTGTTAGCTTTAACTAAAGACTTTTGAGGATCCATGGCAGTTTGCTAAGCATTTAAGTTCTTAAAATAATGCTGCTGAGCACGAAATGGTCTCTAGAAATCTTTCACCTTCACATACAATTCCAAGTCATGTTTATTCCCTTTTAATAAGACTGGATTACTCTTGCGAAAATTCACCTCCACTTGTAAATGTGACTGCAGCATAAATTCATGCTCTTTAACTTAAAATTTTTATTTTATTTTATAAGTTTATTGTTTTTTCACAACACTCTTTATTAGTGTTAAGGAACTACATGCTAAGCTAAAAGCTAATTGAAATTGAAAGTATGATACAACCACAAAAACTACAATTTGTGAGATAATTATGATATAAACTGGCAGTATTGAATTGTAATTAAAAAAAATCACAAATTGTGAGATATAAACTCACAATATTGAAAATAAAATCATATTTGTGGGAAATAAACTTGAGAAAAAAAAAGGAAAAAAAAAAAGAATTGTGAGATATAAACACAATTATGAGAAAAAAGTCTGAATTGTGAGATATAAACACGCAATTGCGAAATATTATTCAGAATTGAGAGAAACAGACAGAATTGTGCTACCTGGTCTCATGGCATAAACGTACCTGGGGAACATTACATTATATAACTTTTTTAGCGAGACACGAAATACGTACCGATAAGTACATATCATTGCAGTTTCAAAAAAGAAATGAACACTAGAGGCAGTAAAACTCTGACACCTTTTCACACAAATTTACAGAGTTTCGATTAATAGTGTAATTTTTGCACAATTACTTGAAGAATATCATGTTATGACTGATGCTTTTGAACTTTCGCAATGCACATATCCAGCTTCATATCTATGAGTTTTCATAGACCGTAGGTTTGTTCGGTAGCTCACAGATTACAGAGACATACTTGAGAGTTGAGACAAAACAGTTAAAATCGTCATATTTATGGCACAGTTGGATCAACAAATGTGTTTTTATATCAGTTTTGCATTTGTTAACACTATCAGGTAGGTTTAGGGTTTGGGTTTGGTGCAGGGCATATTTTCATCACGATAGAGCATTAACTTTTAGCAACAGTCCACAGATATTTGAATTCTTAACTGTTGCAATACGTACCTGAAGCAACATGATAATAACACCAGAATTTATACCGATATCAACATAATAAAACGTACCAGGGTTCACGAATTGAACCTGTGTTTTAGCACCACTCAGTGGACATTTCTCTTTGAAACTGCGGCAAAGTTTACAGTAAGGTATGTCAAAATGGTTAAATAGAGTTACATATTTTTATGAGACCAGGTTGGAATTGTGAGATACAAACTCAGAATTTTGAGAAAAGATAAAAAAGCCAGATTTGTGAGATAAAAAGTTGGAATTATTATTTTTTTTAATATTTTTATTGGCACATATAAGCTTCCACAGTTTTAAAAACAACAGCAACACATATTCACTATTTTCACTATTGCCCTCAAAACAATTATTGTTAGTTATTATTACTGAGTTAGCTTAAGAAAAGTTAAAGGTAAGGTAGTTGTTAAGTTTAGGTACTGAGTGAAATTAGGGAATCTGAAATAAGGTCATGCAGAAAAAGATATTAATGTGCTAACTAACAGCCTATGTGCTAGTAATATCAATTAGTTAATAGCAAATAATGTTCCCTAATCTTAAATGTTTCCAAAAAAACTATTGTCATGCTTAATAAAGATGAAGTCAAGTTAACAGCGTCACTACTTTTATTCATTAGCTTCTCTCCAACATCTCCTTTCATCACCTTATAATGAAAATATATAGTATATATTTAAAAAGTACGGAGCACCGCACATGACATGCAGGAAAAAATATTAGGCTAAATTGTGTGCACGATTTACTAATTCGTTCCCTCAATGTACTAAAACGTGCAAACAATTACTATTGCATTTCCTCGATTTACTATTTCGTTCACTCGATTTATAAATTGTGAGTACGAGTTACCAATTCATTCCCTCGATTTGCTAAATAGTGCGCATGATTTAGCAAATCGAGGGAACGCAATAGGCAATCGAGAGAACGCAATAGTAATTGTGTGCACGTTTTAGTACATTGAGGGAACGAATTAATCAACTGTGCGTACAATTTATTTATTTTTCATTGCATGTCATGTGCGGGGCTCCGTAAAAAAGCTGTCTCTGCTCAGCGTCTTTAGTTCTAACCTTATCTACATCTCTGTCTCTCTCTCCTCAGCTCATTATCAGCCGTCTGTCTGTTTGATGTGGTTAGCTGTGGGATCTGCATTTGAAGTCTGTGTGGCCTGTCTATCATGAACATGCTAATCCAGCGGAAAACCAACCTCCAGACACCTGTTCCACGCAACATCTGTCCCTGCCACAGCTGTCTTCCCGCGCCCTTCACACAGAGATCCGCAAACTTGGAAGGACTCCACGTGAAGTGTTTGGTTTAGCAGTGACACCGTGTAGCGATTTAGGAGGGGCAGGTGTCTCCTCATTCAGAAATACAGCTGAATGGATTTACACAGCCAAATTAATCTTGAGTCATTCATTGATGTATTGCTACTGTACCTCCAATTAATGTTTATAGAAAGACTGCCATAATATTAAATACAAATACCACCTTTCCATGAATTTAGACTACTAGTCTAACAAAGTAAGCATTGTTATTAGTATTGCTTAGAATTGAGGTTAAGGGTTTTTAAGAACCTGTAAATGCCTTTGTTGTGTAACTTAGTTTGTGTTACAGACATGTATGATGTAAATGGTACCACCTTTTGAAAAAAAAAAGTGTGCTATTAGTTATTATATTCTGTAGTAGACATAAATTAATCAGCAGATGAAATATTCTCGAATCATCCAGACCACTAGAGGGCACTTTACACTACAGAGATCAAGTAGAAGGAAGCCCTCACACTTTTCTTCTTAGTTTATGCTTACAAATAGTTTTGTTAATTAGCTACATTGCTAGTGGCTTACCATTTTAAACCCCTTTTTTGTTCTCAATATTCTATTTGTGGATCTTCTGAGCTGTTATTGTTGAGTTATCTGTTACTATTGCTGTCTTTGAAAAGTTTTTGTTTTGAACTAAAGTAAAGTCATTTATTTTGTGTATCAAGTGGTGCATTTATTGGTGCACAATTTTTGCCTCAGTATTACACAGAGACACATGTAATTAGAGAAAGTGCACAATATGCTCAATTTAGTCATTCTAACCTGCCTTCCAGTAAAAAGAGCCATTTTTTTAGCCATTAAAGAATTTTCTTGGTTACACTTAATTTCGATAGTCCACTAACTATAGTAAGTTTGCAACTGCATGCCAATTAAGTATTAGGGGGTGTTTACCTGACCCCAGTTTCAATAACTCTTTCTAGTGCAAAATTATTCTTATTCTTATTTTTTTTTTGTGTATTTTTGTTTTTGCGAAAACGGTGAGGTCATGCGCATATGTATTATATGTTCAGTCTATAGGAACATTAACGTCTATGCACAAACTTTTCAAAAATGCAAATGAAAAACTTTTCCATTTTTAGCATATCTTTGTCATATAAACTTACCTTTAATAGAGTATTTGTGGACTGTTACCTTAGGGTTAGCAGAATAAGATGACATTTACTTTCAAAGTTACTTACAGTCTGTAGACTGTCTGTTGAAGGACCATTAAAATAAAGTTTTAGCAGATATTAAGGAGACAGACTATTAACACTCTAATCACTGTTAGCTGACATGTAGTTGTATAGTTACCTGTAGTCAGCAGAATGTCTGAAATGGAATATCAAAATAAAGTGTTACCCCATGCCCCATTTACTTTGACATGTACATTTCTTCATATTTCATCTGCTAGTATTTGTAATTACATTGACAAATCCACTTAGTTAAACTTAAAAAGATTGAGCCATCTCATTCATCCAAAAATGTTAGATATTTCAGTCATTCCAGTTTTATACCAACTTTATGATTCAAATTTTGACACCACTCTGACTGGCCTATTTTGAAATTGAATGGCTCAAGGTCTTGAAAGGACTGCTGTTAACAGTTAAAATACATCAGTACCTCTCAATCAAGCCCAACGAAAGGGCAAGAGTGATTTATCTGCAGCCATTTCGCTTGTCAAAGATGTTTAACTTCCTCTAGTGAAATTGCTCTTACATACTGAGTAAATAGCCATTACAAGCATGTTTATTTGGAAGGACCAGGCTGCATGGCTGAGACCCAGACCTGAGTGGACACCGTGCCAAAAAGATGAGGCCAGAGAGGAAGAGAAAAAGTGCAAAAGAGGAAGACCCAATTTATTTTTGGTAATTGGCTCCACTTGAGCAAACAGCCTCTCTTACCCAGTGGCCTCTCAGATTCAGCTTGATGCCAGTGATAAAAGCAATAAACAATTTCCCTTGTTCACCAAGGCAGGCCAGGATTCACCAAATTAACAAGGGCGCTATTTGAAGAGAGCTTCCTGTTGCGGCTTCCTTTCTGAGGTTCTCTGTATGTGTTACACACATGTGGTCAACTTAATATCCATGACCTATTGAGAACTGCTTGAACTGTTTCATGAAACCGGTCTGGAATGACTAGTTCACAGATCAGACTGAATCTATTGGTCTAAGTCTCCTTGAAATGAAAACTGTGGACATGTCTGACTCATAACGAGCCTAGCATCAATGGTTAAGCTGATACTAGAAGATTCAAATTTGTGGTTCAAAATAATTATTTTAAGGAAATAACTCAGACTTAAGATCATTTTGCAATGCTGTATTTTGTTTGTTAGATCAGTAAGGTAATGTTGCAATATGTTTTACAACATTTAAGTACTACCAAAATAGGCCACGTTACAACATTTGTGAAATGCTATTTGTCATCTTCTATTTAACTTAAAATCAAAGTAAACTCTCAAACAGACCTAATTTAATGACAAATCTGTGGCAGAACATCATAACCACCAAACATTACAGTCTTTTCAATGGTGCCCAAATCTTAAACTGACTATTACTTGATCTCTATCCTGTTTTTCTCTCAAATTATGTACTTTGATAGCACTCAAGTCAAAAAATGACATCTGTCATATAAGGCATATATGATTTAAACCTTTTCATTTGTAGATGTGTTCGCTGTGGTTTAGCATGGTAGAGGATTGTTGGTATGTGATCCTTATGAAAGCACACATTTACATAATGGGGATATACAGACCTCGGACATGGTTGTCATCACCTTATACATGTTGTGAGGTGCGAGTATATGTCTCGCCTTCCCAGCAGGACTGTCCTGTTCAGGAAAAAGGAAGCCTTATGAAATAATACATTGGCTGGACTCCTGAGGCCAACAGTGATAACAGACTCATCACCATGTGCTTTGACAGATTGCGTTATTCCAGCCATGAGGACAATGGCCAGCCAATGTCCATAAACTATTCTGAGAGGAGCAGAGTGCACAATAAATTCCCCCGAGGAGTGTTTCAGGGCAGACCGTGACCCTGGCAGAGGTTGTAGTGAGTGATGAAGCATCATTGAATACTGGGGCTATATCTTCTGGACATAGATGACTAGTCATCCAGATGTACCTCCTTAGATGGCACTTATTTTATGATGACATTTATAGACACCACATATACCCAGTTTCCACTGTGGCTCCTGGTTATCATGTTAGGATCAGTACTTTAGCCTGATGTTCAGTGGGGAAATCTGCAAACCTCTTTCAAAAGGTCACGGATCTTATCTTCTGTTGTGTGCAATCCTGTGACTGGCAATGAAGCAGAAACAAGAAATAGAGGTCACCTCAGTGAGATGCTTTTAATATTTAAAGCCAAAGATAAAACAACCACCCATTTTCCAAACTGCTTGCCCTTTGTAGGGTCATAGGGATGCTGGAGACTATCCCAGAATTGTGGGCTTTAGGCAGGGAAACATCCTTGATGAATTGCCAGCCCATCAAAGGCTAAAACACACTTACACATTTATAGGCTGCATCTGAAATGGCATAGATCCCTGTTAAATAGTAGGTGAAAAGCAGTATGTAACATTATGTAAACATAGTATGTTAGAATTCACAGTAGTAGGCGAAAAGTACTTGGATGAGCTACTATTTCTATTTTTACTCATGAGGCCATGGGAGAGGATTTGCGAAAATCAGTAAAGTGACACAAGGTAGGTCAATGACATCATGATGAATATAGTGTGTCTGGATTACATTTATACATTTATCAGGGGTGTCCAATCCTGCTCTTTTAGGCTGTCCTATTGAGTTTAGCTCCAACCCTAATCAAACACACCTGAACCAGGTCTAAATCAGGGTTGTCAAACTGCGTTCTGGAGGGACGGAGGGCTGCAGAGTTTAGGTTCAACCCTAATTAAACACACCTGATCCAACTAATCAAGTCCTTCAGGCTTATTTGTAAACTACATGGCACTGTATGTGTGCTGGTCCAGGGTTGGAACAAAAGTCTGCAGGGCTCCCGCCCTCCAGAAACTGAGTTTAACACCCCTGCTCTAAGGGTTACTAGAAAACTACAAGCAGGTGAGTTTTTATCAAGGTTGGAGCAAAACCCTAAAGGAGTGTGGCTCTTCAGGACCGACGTTGGCCACCCCTGATACAGAACATATTTTTTTATAGGTCAAAAAGTAATAACTTACTCAAAAGGTGTATCAACTCAGAGATAACATGATTTTGGACACAGCCATGCTCTGGTTCATACCTACAGGAAACTAGTGACTCTAATTTACCTGGAAATCTATGTCAACATTAGGAGAACACGAAACTTAATGCAAAAATTATTCCTGGATTCGAAACAGGGGGCTTCTTGCCGTGAGATGACACTGCTACCCTCTGAGCCACTGTGCCATCTGACGACAAACTATTATGTTTAATTGTAGGCCAGAAATATTAAATCAATAAATGGCTCACAAATCAATCACTGACTCAGTGTTTATGTCATTTTGTGCCTGACTCAGAAGTTAGCTGTGGGGTCTTGACTTAACACAGCCAGAACTAGCCAGCTGGTGATGTAGATAAGGCGAAGATGGGAATATTAATACCATAATATCTTGATACATGTTCAGAAATTTGATTCAGTTCCGTCATATGACCTGTGGAATTAGTGTTAGAGCTAAAGCAACTGCAAGTGCATTAACTTCAAGGACAAACCTTGGCGGAGTGGTGATAGGTCCCCAGTAACCCTTCAGTTAATGAATCAGTACTTCCGGTTTCAACCACTGACCTTCAAATGGGTAAAGAGCCACATGACAACAAAGATGCCATGGTTTTTCTCTCGCTCTCTCTCTCTCTCTCTCTCTGTAGAAGTTAATCTACTGGGTATTCTGTTTAAGTTAAGAGTTTCGTGTGACTGGGGAGAAAATGTTGGGAGTTTAGTTTTGTGGTTTCGTGTTTAGCTTCAATGGCTCTTGTTTTTGCTTTGCTGTTCCCCAGGTGCCAAACAGTCAGTCAACTGAGGCTGAAATTAAAAGAAGATGGAGAAGAAAATAGTTAGAAAACAGTCCCAAGCGTAACCAAAAATCTAGGTCAGATTTACTGTTATGCTTGGTAGGACTTTCACGTGCAGTATATTTGCAACAGATTATTTATTTACTTTTTTCTTCAGCTTCTTCCTTTTCTTCTTCATTCATAGGTACACAGTGACGATTAAGAGTGTAAATTAAAAAAATGCATGTCACTTTCTTCTTATGGTTTTAATACACTATTAGATCACAACAAAAAAAAGTGACAGCCAATTTGATCCAGAAAAAAAAAAAAAAACTTGCCTTAAATGTCAATAACAAACAATATGGGAAAAGTTTTATCCTCCCTTTCAGAACTTGATAAGTCTATTCATTGTCCTATCATAACAATGTACAATGAAATGCTTAGTTGGATTTAGCATTCATTTTTCTTTCTGCCATTTCAGATCAGACCTGAAACCCATTTCTGAGTCATGACAGACCAGTTGAGAACCACTAGAGGTTATATTCTAGTCAGTCAATCAAATGTCTCTGAACATGTGTCTTTTGCGGTGTGTATTTTACAGTCTGTTTAGTTTCACAGATCTCCCCAGTCGTTTGTTAGAGTTAATAGGTCCTCTGTGTAGTGTGCTTCCACTCCACAAAAATACAGCACCTTTCATCGGATTTGAACAAGGTTTACTATAAAAGAACCTCTGTGTTTGTCTTGGACATTAAACAAGCTGTCACCTTTTTCAAAGTGCTCAGAGAAGGCAAGGAACATTTTGAGTATTTCTACAGGGAACTTCAAGTACGACAGGTTACTGTAGAAGCCTGTCTTCCTATGGCTAAAAAACTGTGACTATATTTTACCAGTTTTCCAGATTTTTCAGATTTTGCTGTTATATATAAATACTAAATTGCAAGAAATCATATAAATGTAAATGATAACAATATAAATAGGCTTACCATGGTTTAAAAGGGAAGATGCTTCCATTATCTATTGTTGTTAAAGTCAACATTTGGCTATGTATCTAAATATATTTTGCCATTGGTAATCTGTTGATTCGTAGAAACTAGTCATATTAGACAATGCTAAAATGGACAGGTTGCGTGATGAAGGATAAACATTGTTTGTTCCAACCACAATGTGTTTTGTGTAGTAAATCATTGGCCGCCTGAGAACATGAAACCATTCAAATTCAAGAAACATTTAGAAACCAAATATTCAAATTATAAACACACACACACACACACACACACACACACACACACACACACACACACACACACACACACACACACACACACACACACACAAAGAAAGTCATGTTAATAATTGTATGTATTATTGAGACTCAAATGTGCTTAAATGTATTGAATGTGCATTTTTAGTATACTTTGAATCTTTAAAGGCTATTTGAAGTTAATACAATATTAATTAAATTAAAGGCCACTTAAATGTACTTAAAGAGAGACTAACATACTTAAGTATATTTTTAATAAGTGCGCTAAAGCACATGTAAAAGTACTTGGTTATAGTTATAAATGTAATGTGTTAATCTATATATTACATTTACATTTTTATATACGGTTTTAAATGTTCTAAGCTGCACCTTCATTACAAATGTGTAATTACAAATATGCTAAATATACAAGTTTAAATAGATTTGATATTAAAGCATATTTTAGCTTACAATAAATTATTGTCAGTACATATGGCAGTACACTTTAACCATATTTACAATTATTAAATGACATGTAAAGAAAGAAAGTTCAGCTACTTGAAATTAATATAAATTTACACTATAAAACATGTTTATGTATCCTGTCACCATTTACTTACATGTTGTTCCAATGCTGTATAAGATTCACTCTTCTGTGGAACGCAACAGAAGATAATTTGTAAAATATATGTGGTGTTTTTTTGTCCATACAGTAAAAGTCAATGTGCTCCAATGTGTTAGTGATTTGGACCCCATTGTCTTTCACTGAATAAAAAAAAAAAAAAAAAATCTTTCTTCGTGTTCTTCAGAAGACAGAGTCTTTGGAATGTTTTTCTTTTGTATAATTGCATTGGGTTGCCACTTGATGTCCAACGAAACATCAAGTTTGATCCTGAGTTGCGAACCACTGATTTAAAGTATTTAGGCCAATGAACAATGGCCTAACAAAATATTTACCGTACCTTAACAAAGTGTCTGAGGAATTTCTGCATCTGTCAGCTAATTTTAAAGTGTTGAAACAGCGGATGATGGTCTAAGATGCCACTATGTGCTAAATTGGTCTTGTAAAACGGTGCAACCAAAGTCATAAACTATCCATGTATTTTTGGTTATGATGGATACCATTTGTCCCAGAGGCTTGTTAAGATGTCTTATTGGGTGATATCACCACATTCCAGCACTGGGATCCTAGAGAAAGTGTTTATATGGGACAGAGTCCAGACTGCTGTCAGCTTCAGAGACTTCTGTCCGTGGCTCCATCCACCCTGGTGAGCTGTTTTCTTTGGCGAGTGAGTGAACAGCAGTGATGTCACCGGTGCATCCTGGATGTCTGTCAAGAGCTGGCTTAGTATCTTCCCACCACCAAACACAATGACCACAACTCCACAGAAACCTGATCTTGTAGACTAATATTTGGAGTGTCTCAGCTCTTTGTTGTGTCCTTTCATGCAAAGGGAGGATGATCTACACAGTAGCTCAGACATAAAAATTTGAGTCATAGGCACCCCTGGCGCTCTGGGAATGGGCCATCATGACACATCGACAGCTGGGGTTATACTTGTTGAGCCTAAATTTTATCTTCAATCATAAAATGTTTTGGACAGATGCAGCTGTAACAATAATGAGCTTTAGGATTGAGTATGCAGCGTCTACACTGTGCCGCCAACTGCTACTGTTAGCGATTCACTTTGGAAGATTACAACCCTGGATCATTTAAGTGCATTTTAAGTATACTTTTGAATAAAATCTAATTTAATTGACAAATCCAACTGTGAAGCTGACAGGTGCTGGTTTTTTGAATAGTCTGGGTTTTAGTGTCTTGTTCTGGACAATGGCTGTTTGGTTGATTGGAAAATGGAGAAAGGACTGTTTAGGTCTGACCGACATGCATATAGTACCATATTCATGTATTTACATATTTTTGTAGCATGTTTACATTGCAAAGGCATTCAAATATACATCTGAAATATGCGTCAATGTAGTCTCATATATTTTAATGTTGTGTAATGCATTTTAATATGGGAGTGACAATGAAACATTTGCCAGATTTAATCAATCAATCAATCAATCAATCAATCAGTCAATCAATCAATCAATCAATCAGTCAATCAATCAATCAATCAATCAATCAATCAATGTCTCTCCATCCAAAAAGCTTTCCATCCATCCATCTATCCACAATCCACCAGTCAATCCTCCATCTATCCATCTATCCAACCATCCATCCATCCATCTATCTCTCTATACACCCATCCATCTATCTTTCCATCTATCCGTCCAACAATCCATGCACCAATCAATCAGTCAGTCCACCCATCTATACATCCGTCCATTCATCCATCCATACATCCATCCATTCATCCATTCCTCCATTAATATTTAGCAGAATTCTAATGTTTAAGTTTTTGTTGGTTAACTTAATATTTATATATTTACATGAATATATAACTTATTTATATATTCAAAAACAAACAAATAACATTGTATTATTTTTCAGTTAAAATATTAAAACTTCAGAATTAAAATTGAAATACAAAATATATTTATTCTATATTTGTTTACTATACTGTACAATTTTTTTTATTAACATAATCATTTTTAAGTAGTACATTTTTTTTTTTAAGATGGAAGAATATCAAGTTACCAACATAATTCCTGTGTTACAAAGAAAGGATTTTTAGAAATCTTGGCCAACCTTAAAAGTATGAACATGAAATTATGAGCATGTACAGAACTCAATACTTAGTTGAGGCTCCTTTTGCCTGAATTACTGCAGCAATGTGACGTGGCATGGAGTTGATCAGTCTGTGGGACTGTTCAGGTGTTGTGAGAGCCAAGGTTGCTCTGATAGTGACCTTCAGCTCTTCTGCATTGTTGGCAGTGGTGTCAAAAGTATTGGCATTCATTGCTCAAGTAGAAATATAGATACTAGGGTTTAAAAAGACTTTTGTAGAAGTAAAGAGTCAACTCAAGCTTTTTACTCAAGTAAAAGTGTAAAAGTACTGGTTTAAAAAACTACTTAAAATATAAAAGTAAAAGTAATCTAAGGGAAAGAACAAAAGGTCGCACCACAGGGGCCTATTGTGAACTACCCCACCTCCTCAAAAAAAAATTCTAAAGGCCATAGGCCATAATGACTATAATGTTATATTAAAATGTTCATGTTGAAAATTTTGGGATGTACTAGGCTACCTGTTTCAGCCGCATATATGCCCATTGAAAATGAACACACTTTAGTACAATGCAAATACATTAAAGGAGTAGAGATATGATGACTAGTTGCCTATAAGTATTGTTATAATGCAAAAGTCAAACTTCAGAGGCATGTCATCAATAACCTTTAATGGAATGTAAATGTACATCCAAGCTTAGCTGCAGCAATCTGTGAGGGCAATGGACAAGAAAATCGGTGCAGGCTTATTAACAATTACTCTTGTACGGTTGTCTATTTACAATAAACATTATAGTGCTGTCAAAATGAATGATTAATCCAAGTGATTAATCAAAAACTAAAAAATGAAAAATAACTCATAATCCTGATACCTTCTTGATTGATAGCTTCCTGTATTCGCTACATATGTCTGCTATGTTCAGTTTTCAAGGGGTGACGAGTTACAAAGTTGGTATAGCCTACTTATCACAACATTGTCATTTGCGTTGTCAATCGCAAACGATAATTTATTAAAACGTCTCGCTACCGAATTACCTACAGTAGCTTAATTTGTGGAGGACGAAGAGAAAGCACCCATTTGATAAATGAGCCAGTAGTGAGAAATAATAACTTTTAATTAGGGTCCAGTGCCTTTTCGATACTTTTAAAATGGTACCGGTGCCTAAACCGATACTTTAAAAAAAAGAACCACAAAAAAAAAACTATGGATAATATTAAAGAACATTACAAATATTTAAAATAAATCCATAGCGTTCACCTTGGATGCTCTCATGTCCTAAATTATGCTTCCCTTAATCTAAGGCTAATAAATGTATTTCACAATCTGGGTCATTATTTAATACAAAACCACACATAATGTTTCTACTGGATCTCTGTCACTCACTCTGATATTTAGTTAAGATGAGTGCTGTCTGTAATCAGTTCTTTGGATTACTGTATGGTCATTCTTCATAAAGTAGCAACAATGTCATTTGTAAAGTACAGTACTGTGCAAAAGTCTTAGGCATATTAGTCTTTTCACCCCAAAAAAGGGTTTTTAGCAAGCTATTTATATCTTTTGCTGTAGGGTGTCAGTAGGAAATATCAGTTTGCCATTAATTTTAATAATAATCTAGTGCGATTTTTGAATCTTGAATCTTGATTTTGAGTCTGACAACGGCAAAATGAATGTCTGGAAATGTAAATTGATATTTTATACTGACACACTACAGCAAAATATATAAATAACTGGCCGAACACCATTCTTTTAAGTGAAAATACTAACGTGCCTAAGACTTTTGCACAGTAGTGTATGTACGTATGATTAAATTAAGTATATTTAAATAAGTGCAATTAAAGTATGTGTTCGTTCATATGTGTTAAGGGCTAGATTTTCTCTGGAGGAAAAAGCTGTGGTGTGATGAGCGGTGACAAGCGACAACTTTACAGTAGATGAGAAACCGATTGCTCCCTCGTGACCTTTTGTAAACTGTATTTATGACAAAGAACTGCACAGATACGGATATTCTATCGATAAACACATACCTTGTGTCCTCTGTTTGTGTTTAAGTGCGCTGCTCCGCCGCGGTCTGCGGATTGAAGAGCGCGCTTATAGACGGGAGGTGACCGGTCTGACGCCGGTTTCATATGAAATTTAAGGGGACTGACTCTGAGGCGATCGAATACTGGTTCCATACCCAACCCTACCTTTAAGAAATATATTTTTTAATAAACGGACCCAACACTGGCTATGTCCTTGCTGGAGTGTGATTTGTGTCATGTGCAGGTGCGATGGATCGCGTACAAACCAATAGGGTGTCGGAATGGTATATGTTTATATGTTTATATATGGCGCGATTTATCTGGATAGGTTTTTTTTTTTTTATAATGACAAGCCGGAATGAAAACAAGCCGAAATGAAATGGCAGTAACGAAGCTATTTTTAAAATGTAAGGAGTAGAAGTAAAAAGTCGGCTGAAAAATAATTTCTCAAGTAAAGTATAGATACCCCAAATTTCTACTTAAGTAATGTAACAAAGTATTTGTACTTCGTTACTTGACACCTCTGATTGTTGGGTCTGGCATATTGCATCTTCCTCTTCAAAATACCCCATGGATTTTCTATGGGTTTAAGGTCAGGCGAGTTTGAACCATTTAACCAGGTACTGGTAGCTTTGGCACTGTGTGCAGGTGGAATACTCTAAAACTTCCTGGTATACGGCTGCATTGACCTTGGACCTCAGAAAACACAGTGGACCAACACCAGCAGATGACATGGCACCCCAAACCATCACTGACTGTGAAAACTTTATACTGGACCTCATGCAACGTGGATTGTGTGCCTCTCCTCTCTTCCTCCAGACTTTGGGACCCTGATTTCCAAAGGAAATGCAAAATTTACTTTCATCAGAGAACATAATTTTGGACCACTCAGCACCAGTCCAATCCTTTTTGTCTTTAGACGCTTCTGATGCTGTCTGTTGTTCAAGAGTGGCTTGACACAAGGAAAGCGACAGCTGAAACCCATGTCTGGCATACGTCTGTGTGTAGTGGTTCTTGAAGCACTGACTCCAGCTATAGTCCACTTTTTTTGAATGGGTTTTGTTTCACAGTCCTCTCCAGGGTGCGGTTATCCCTATTGCTCTACACTTTTTTTTCTACCACATCTTTCCCTTCCCTTTGCCTCTCTATTA
The DNA here is from genome assembly GCF_963082965.1 of Carassius carassius. Classification (NCBI taxonomy): domain Eukaryota; kingdom Metazoa; phylum Chordata; class Actinopteri; order Cypriniformes; family Cyprinidae; genus Carassius; species Carassius carassius. Next base: position 19,156,419 of record NC_081802.1, read on the forward strand.
ATGTGCTTGGATACAGAGCTCTGTGAACAGCCAGCCTCTTTTGCAATGACCTTTTGTGTCTTGCCCTTCTTTTGCAAGGTGTCAATGGTCGTCTTTTGGACAACTGTCAAGTCAGCAGTCTTCACCGTGATTGTGTAACCTACAGAAATAGTCTGAGAGACCATTTAAAGGCCATTTCAGGTGTTTTGATTTAATTAGCTGATTAGAGAGTGGCACCAGGTATCTTCAATATTAAACCTTTTCACAATATTCAAATTTTCAGATATACTGAATTTGGGATTTCCTTAGTTTTCAGTTGTAATCATCAAAATTAAAATAAATAAACATTTGAAATATATCAGTCTGTGTGTAATAAATGAATATAATATACAAGTTTCACTTTTTGAATGAAATTAGTGAAATAAATCAACTTTTTGATGATATTCTAATTATATGACTAGCACCTGTAAGTTGTAAGTAACTGAATATGTTCCTTTAATATAGTGTGCTTGCAAAGTACATACTTAAATATATAGATACCTGTGCATGCATGTTTTTACATGTGTATGGCAGACGGATGACATTATATTAGCACATTCAATAAAATACTTACTGTGCTAACCATCAAAGAGAAGACAGGATGCTGTAACGGGTGCAGGATGGGTCGGTGGTTATGAAGATCCCACAAACCCTCTGGCCAGACACCACATGAGCATTAAGAAAAAGCTAAAATTCATGTCTTACAACGTTAAGGGCAGAGGAACATGAACACTGTATTTATCAAGCATTGTGAAGGCCATTTTAAAGAAGAAAAGCTGCAATCAGAAATCAAGTGATGTCAGATGCAAAGTTCAAGTTTTGTTTTATTAATAGTTTTTAATAAAAGACACTAAGACAATTCAAAGGCAAGACCTGCATGACCAAAGAGGCTTTGGAATGTGGCCTTTTTAATATTTCCCTGTAAAATGATAATGATATGCTCATAGCATCTGTTTCCAGTTGCCTGTCTACATTGAAGCTACAAGCACCAGTTGGTATTATTATTTCCCCAGAATTATGTTGTGTCTTGGCAAGGTAAGATGGGCTTATATCTTTTATCTTTTACTATCTAACCCACTCAACAGAGGTCACATGCTGTTGACTCCACTATGCCTGCCGCCCATGAAGTCATAATGAAGTTATTTTCAATAAAATGCAAGTTACTTTCTTTCTAAGTCCCCCACAATTAATCAAATGTCAAATACATGGTAGTAAATTGTTCTTTATGTCCTTGTAAAATGGATTGTAGGCTGCTGCAAAGGAAAGACAAGGACAACATTGGCCTTAGATCTAGAAGATTTTTTTCTTAATGATTTTATCCAGTATATATATATATATATATATATATATATATATAGTGTCTGCTTGCATATTTTATTTATGTTCGGTAGCCTAATTCTCTTCAATGCCCCTACTCTATTTGCCCCGATTTGATAGTTGCTGGGAAATTTATCTAAAGTTATATTTATATTATTTTGTCAATTACATATTCCATCACATTATTTTGGGTTTTTGTGGTTTTTGGGCGGGCTTTTGTGAGCTTTTGGGGTGGAAATTGTCCATCCAATCTGGCAACACTGAGCACAGAATGGTTTAGCACAGTAAGGGTTCTCCATGCAGTGAGATGATGGCGTTGTAGCCTTAAAGTGAAGGAGTGTGTTTATGCACAAACCAAAGATGTTGCTATGATACAAATATTATTTCATGGACTTGTCTTCTGTTTTGGAAACTCTTATCACTGCAGACCCTTTAATCTGTCAGAAAACTATAATTCAATCATTCTAGTCACGGTTGAAGATATTTCGCCACAAGCAATGGCAATTGAAGCAGCGTGTCCACTAACGGCTCACTGATCTGTTTTCAGCAAGCGATGTACATAGCCCAGTACTGGGAATGGGACGAAAGACAAATTTAATTTTTGCTACAACAAGAATATGTTGGTCCAATCAGTCCAGCTAATATAGTGAGGGACGCAAATTATAAATGAAAGATATGAAACCATTTAGACCGTTAAAACTATTAGCAATGCAGTATTGGTAATTTTTCTATTGAAGACTAAATTCGGTCTCCTGAAATCACAGATATTTGGTGATATTCATAATTTTCAATTAATTGACCAAATGCATGGAGCGATATTTAGAACTTTCGGTTAAAGATAAGCCAGCTCATAATCTTCCGGTGAAGCTCATTTTATATGTGCTATACATAGGTAGAGACTCTCACAGAAACCTCTCCTGCCTCATTCTTATCAGAAACTGAGAAACTAAATAATTGCAACCCCTTCAATTATGATAGCAGAATTACCATACAGTTTAATGTTATTAAAGAACATATCATTTTAAATGCATAGTCTGGTAATCCCAGGAAAGTACCCAGACACATAACTGTACATTTAAATGCTGACAAATAAACACTATCATAACTGAAACTAATGTCTTAAACAGCATCATAACGGTATTCTCAATAATCAGTATCCTCATAGTCATGAACACATTTTTTAAATCGTATACAAATTTAAAGTCTTTATTATTTTTAATTCTGTGCTGTAAAATTCACTTTATTAAATGTTCACTTTTCATTCATGTAGACGACACAAATAAATGTTTCAAAAACATGTCTCTTGGTGAAAAATAAAGTATCGCAAGTGCAGGAAGTCACAAAGTCACTTGTCATTGAATATATATATATATATATATATATATATATATATATATATATATATATATACAACCCGAATTCCAGAAAAGTTGGGACGTTTTTTAAATTTTAATAAAATGAAAACTAAAGGAATTTCAAATCACATGAGCCAATATTTTATTCACAATAGAACATAGATAACGTAGCAAATGTTTAAACTGAGAAATTTTACACTTTTATCCACTTAAGTAGCTCATTTAAAATTTAATGCCTGCTACAGGTCTCAAAAAAGTTGGCACGGGGCAACAAATTGCTAAAAAAGCAAGCAGTTTTGAAAAGATTCAGCTGGGAGAACATCTAGTGATTAATTAAGTTAATTGATATCAGGTCTGTAACATGATTAGCTATAAAAGCTTTGTCTTAGAGAAGCAGAGTCTCTCAGAAGTAAAGATGGGCAGAGGCTCTCCAATCTGTGAAAGACTGCGTAAAAAAATTGTGGAAAACTTTAAAAACAATGTTCCTCAACGTCAAATTGCAAAGGCTTTGCAAATCTCATCATCTACAGTGCATAACATCATCAAAAGATTCAGAGAAACTGGAGAAATCTCTGTGCGTAAGGGACAAGGCCGGAGACCTTTATTGGATGCCCGTGGTCTTCGGGCTCTCAGACGACACTGCATCACTCATCGGCATGATTGTGTCAATGACATTACTAAATGGGCCCAGGAATACTTTCAGAAACCACTGTCGGTAAACACAATCCGCCGTGCCATCAGCAGATGCCAACTAAAGCTCTATCATGCAAAAAGGAAGCCATATGTGAACATAGTCCAGAAGCGCCGTCGTGTCCTGTGGGCCAAGGCTCATTTAAAATGGACTATTTCAAAGTGGAATAGTGTTTTATGGTCAGACGAGTCCAAATTTGACATTCTTGTTGGAAATCAAAAGCCAGCATCTCTGATGGTATGGGGGTGCATAAGTGCATACTGTATGGGCAGCTTGCATGTTTTGGAAGGCTCTGTGAATGCTGAAAGGTATATAAAGGTTTTAGAGCAACATATGCTTCCCTCCAAACAACGTCTATTTCAGGGAAGACCTTGTTTATTTCAGCAGGACAATGCAAAACCACATACTGCAGCTATAACAACAGCATGGCTTCGTCGTAGAAGAGTCCGGGTGCTAACCTGGCCTGCCTGCAGTCCAGATCTTTCACCTATAGAGAACATTTGGCGCATCATTAAACGAAAAATACGTCAAAGACGACCACGAACTCTTCAGCAGCTGGAAATCTATATAAGGCAAGAATGGAACCAAATTCCAACAGCAAAACTCCAGCAACTCATAGCCTCAATGCCCAGACGTCTTCAAACTGTTTTGAAAAGAAAAGGAGATGCTACACCATGGTAAACATGCCCCGTCCCAACTATTTTGAGACCTGTAGCAGAAATCAAAATTGAAATGAGCTCATTTTGTGCATAAAATTGTAAACTTTCTCAGTTTAAACATTTGCTATGTTATCTATGTTCTATTGTGAATAAAATATTGGCTCATGTGATTTGAAAGTCTTTTAGTTTTCATTTTATTAAAATTTAAAAAACGTCCCAACTTTTCCGGAATTCGGGTTGTATATATATACAGTACAGACCAAAAGTTTGGACACTACTATTTTTAATGTTTTTGAAAGAAGTTTCTTCTTCTCATCAAGGCTGCACTTATTTGATCAAAAATACAGAAAAAAAATAATATTGTGATATTACAATTTAAAATAATTCTTTTTAAATTTATTATACTTTAAATTATCATTTATTTCAGTGATGCAAAGTTGAATTTTTAGGATCATTATCACATGAGCCTGTTCACATCAACAATGATACCTACAATGGTAACTATAACAATAAAATTATTATTCACACAAACATACAATAATGTTCTGTTTATTATAAGTGCACTCTGAGCTTTATACGTTGGATTCTGATTGGCTGAAAAAGAAAATGATCTGAAAGTGATTCCCATGAAATCGTTTTGCGATTCGTGTGGACATCCTATTCTTATAGAATTAGAATGATTATTAAAATGTTATACTTGTTACAATTATAGTCTTTGGTGTAATTGGCTCTTCAAATTCAAATGGACAGTGTGTTTTTATATGTTAGATACTGTATGTTCATTTTAGGATTCCTCCATCTGTAAATGCTTCTGTGCACAGGCGATATGATCAGACCGGGTGAAAATCACCTTTACCTGTCTGAATCAATCTCAGGTGCTAAAACCAGAAAAATTATAGCCTGCATCTGAGATGTGCTTTTAATGTGAGCCAGCCGAGGTAGGAAACACATCAGCTGGCAGGGATGTGGGCAGAAAAGTGTTGGGTCTGCAGTGCAGAAATTGTACAAACATTATGCAAACATTTATCCAGCTCAGTATGCCTATAAGGCCAATGTGTCCTCAGAGGATGGCATGCACCTTTTCCGTCTCTTTATACTCCACACCTTTAACAATTTTCAGTTCCTGGAGCATTTTGTAAATGTTAGTTTTTGGATCTCAGACCATTTCCAGAACAGAGCTTAGATGGTCTTTCTTTTTTCTTCTTTTTTTTTCTTTTTTCTTGCCAATCAGGAAATAGAATAATTGTTTTATGTTGTGCTTGATAGTCTAGACAATGTTCCACTAACATTCCTTTAACTTTTATGAAATGTGAAATCATTCTGGAAGGTTTTTGTATTGAATTTTTTGGTAACACTTTATTATAGAGACTAGTTGCTTATTAGCATGCCTATAATTAACATATTGGCTATTTATTAATATAAAGAATTTATTCTGCATGACCATATTCTACATCCTTAATCCATACCTTTATCTAAACTTAACAGATACCTTACTAACTATTAATTAATAGCAAATTAGGAGTTTATTGAGGAAAAAGTGAGACTTGGGGCCCTATTTTAACGATCTGAAACGCAAGTGTCAAAGCGCGAAGCGCAAGTAACTTTGTGGGCGGGTCTCGGCGCTGTTGCTATTTTCCTGGCGGGATAAATGGCTCTTGCGCCCGGCACAAATCTAAAATGGGTTGGTCTGAAGTAGCTTCATTATTCATAGGTGTGGTTTGGGCGTAACGTGAAATAAACCAATCAGAGCGTCATCCAACATTCCCTTTAAAAGCAGGTGCGCAAGTTCCATTATGGAGTCGATTTTTTTTTCCTGGTTCTTGACGGACAAACCATTTTGTCAGATGTTCTTATATACATATATGTCTTGCAACTATTGGGCAAACAGGTCTGATCCTTAATTACTACAATTAGCCTGAATAATTTGTAAGCTAGATTTATGCCTATTTTTTCACATCTTCGTGGCACACCACAATGATTTCCGTCATCTCATGTGTTAATCTTTTTTTATTGTAACAATTTATGATTTGCAAAAATAACTGTTGCATCTGTGTAGATTACATGAGCAAAGTGTATGCGCGTTGTGCACGCTATACATTATGGTGAAGCATGCTCCCTTAAAATAGCATAATGAACAATGCACAAAGCGCCACTGACTTTAGACTAGGTTTTTTCTGGTCAGTGGCACAATTGTTTAATGGAACTGCAAAATAGCACCAGGGATTGTTTGCGCCGGAACACGCCTCCTTTTTTGCGCTGAACCGCCCAGGGAGCGCAAGTTCATTCACTAGTTTAGCGACGTGCTTCTGTGGAGGGAAAAGCGCGCTTTGCGCGGGTGCAAAATAGGAATGACACATGCGTCGGTGTACAAAGTCAATTGCGCTGGGTGCAAGATAGGGCCCTTGGACCTTAAAATAAAGTAGGGCCTTTTTTTTAGCACTTATTTAAAATTGGAAAAACATTTCTGCAAAATGATATTAAGTGGCTTCTTGCAAGTTTTGTGACACTTTCAAAGTAAAATGTCCAGTAAACATCAAAATGTTTTAGTTTATTAATCATACATATAGTAAAATTGTTCTATGGTCATAACATAGTATTAGCAGTATAACGGCATGCAAATATGTTTTTATTAACTGATAATCTGTCACTATAATCATAATTTGTGTTAAAAGGAATTAAAGTAGTTGATTTACTGCCACTGGTGTTAATTTTAGCTGGGATCTGCAGTGAACTGTATATTCTGCATTTAATGTCAATAAAAACAATTTACTGACAATTCATTTGTATCACATCATTCTCTAACCAAACTTAACATTTATGAATACATGCCATTTGAAAACATTTTTTCTTGTACATTACAAAATTTTATGCTCTCTACAGGTTGTGATATCCGATATCCTGAGAATAAAAGTAAAGGTATTATTGTCCTTTTCAATCGTCTAGTTTTACAGCATTAATGGTTTTCAGAACCAGCTCATAGGCCGATGTTGGACGCAGATTGATGGCCTCCGCTCAAGCGGTGGTGCAAAACCAAACATGATCTCAAACCATCCAATTCCAAGTTCAACCAAGACAAAAAGTCTTCCATAACTGACCAAACATTCATAAATACTTTACATTTGCTAAATTTATCTTTGCAAGCTGTTGCTCTAAGCCACGTTAGGTCATGTGTTTCATATTCAGATGTTTTTGGCTTTAGTAACCTAATTGTGCTCTCACCTTTCACTGGGCGTTTGAAACCCATTGGCTTGCTAAATGATGTGCTACCACTTGTCTGAAAACTGAAAGAATGATGCCCATAGCTAGAAATCAATTATCAATTATTCAATTATTCAAATCAATTATTTTACTATAATTCAGTACAGTCGTGAGTTAATCACATTCAATCGATTAATGAACTACTACTTTCATCTAAAGCCAAGTTGTGTCTCTTTTAAAAGAATCTTAGTACTTGATTTGAAAGCACCATATGTTAAACACATTGTAATTTCATGTTGTTTTGTAGTCGATAAGTATGAGAACATAAATTGTGCTATTTGTCTGAATGGCGTTGACTAAGCTGATGTTTGGATCCAAATCATTCCGTGCTGAGATGCTGTGGCTTTCTTAAACCACTATAATGTGGATTGAGTCCGTAGGAGACCATATAATTTGACAGTTTCCTATTGTTACCAGCCTGTTGCTAGTCTAGGTCATGTTTATGTAGGGTACATCTGGTTTACCCAAAAAGACGGTCAAGTCTCTAGTGTTATAAGCAAGAAACCGCACTGTCCATGAAACTAAGAATGTTTAAGGAACATTCATACACTTTTAAAGAGGATTTTTGAATCACGGATAATAAGAAACTGGAATTACTGTCAAAAACAATATGTTAGACCAGAAATAATCCATCAAATGTTCAAAATGTTCTAATATAGTGGTCTGAACAAATAATTTCAGACTGAACAATGGCATTCAAGGTCACACACACGGTCATCATTGCAAGACTGCAATTACTTTTGGGATAGTTGATTTCCATTGCAGCATGGATAAATTATAGGATTATAAACTGTTTGATGGCTTCATTTATGCTATGACTTTCCTCTGCAAGATATTTTCCTTCTTCAGAGGCAAAAATTTAATTTACTTCGTAATTCACAAAATAAATATTTCTTAATATGTTTCAATAAAAAGAATTAAAAATAACATAATTAATGCTCATCCATCAATTCAGGAAAAAAATTGCTCTGGAGGCCTCTCTGGTCAAGGAAGGACGCCCTAGTACCCGTTCCAGGACCTATGGTGAATCAGGCAGACTAGGGAGCCATGGTGAAGCAGACAGTTCAGGAGGCCATAGCGGAGCAGATGGACAGCCCAAACCCCCCCCCCCCCCCTCAAAAAAAATCCTTGGGAAAAATGTCAGTTTCAGAGGCCTCCTCGGGCTGAACGTGGGAACTGTGGCCCTCCCTGGGCTTGACTTGGGAACTGGAGCCCTTTCTGTGCTAGACTCTTTTACTGGAATTCTCTCTGGGCTAAAATTGGGGACTGGAGCCCTCTCTGGGCTGAACTCGGGGACAGGAGCCCTCCATGGGCTCAACTCAGGAACAGGAGCCCTCCGTGGGCTAAACTCAGGGACTGGAGCTGAGACTGAAGCAAGCTCTGGGGCTGGAGCTGACACTGGAATGGTTTTAGGTGCTTGAGTCAACAGCCTTTTCCTCTTCAAATTCCTCATTGAAATAGGGGTAAAAGGTGTGGTCAGTGGGTTTGAGACTGGAGCGGCTGGCGGCGGGGTTCTAGATCCGAATCCGGATCCGGATTGGAGACTCTCCAGACACCGGAAGACCGCCCCCTTCCAATCGAGGTTGGTGGTGTCTGGGAGTTTCATTGGCTGATGGTTGTTGATCCCAAGCTGAAACATTGTGCATCGTGTAGGTGAGTGGTTCATGGCTCGCATGAGCCATGCTGATGAACATAACTCATTCCTCCATGTTTGTGGGGGAAAACAACCAGGAAAACAAAAGGACTTTACAATTTTTTTTCAAACTGGTAGAGGAGGTGCAGCTTACTTTTCTGTCTTGGTCTGGTATTCTGTCACGTAGTGTTACTGTGAGGGAGCGCGGAGTAAGGAACGAGGAGACATGGAGTAGCTTCAAGCAAACAGTCTTTGATAAACATTCATGAGATTTACACGAGCAGGCAGGAACACACGTAGCACAAATGCAGAAAACATTTAATACCAGACAAAGAAACTCAGAACAGAACTCACTATAAATACACAGGACTTATTAACAAATTAACTTTAAGAATTGATTTGTATATCTTAAGTCACTTCATTACATTGTTAAATTGAATTTCCAGAAATGTGTCTAAGCACAAGGCATTACACTCCATATCCTTTACAGTCATTAATTCTCTCTAGTTTCTGATATTTCACAATTTTTTGGGGGAAGTCGTGGCCTAGTGGTTAAAGAGTTTGTGACTCCTAACCCTAAGGTTGTCGGTTTGAGTCTCGGGCCGGCAACACCAGTGCCCTTGAGCAAGACACCGAATCCCCAACTGCTCCCTGGGCGCCGCAGCATGAATGGATGCCCAATGATCTGGGTGTGTGTTCACGGTGTGTGTGTTCACTGCTCTGTGTGTGTGCACTTCGGATGGGTTAAATGCAGAGCACGAATTCTGAGTATGGGTCACCATACTTGGCTGTATGTCATGTCACTTTCACCTATGAATACCGGACAATATCTTCATGAATATCTTTTAAGGCAGCCAGACAGAAAAAAATTATAAGTAAAAAAAGGCCCGAGTTTCAGCTGCATGTCTACAGGGTGATGAAAGTCCAATGTCTCTTCTTAGCCTTTATTAAGTCAGTCACTACACACGCACACCATGAATCCTGCCACTTACACACCCTGGAGATTACAGGACTATCGTAGCGGAAGGGAAAATGGCTGTGAGGCTGGAGGCTAAACAGAATGTAATAGATCAATAGCGCTGCACCGTTGCTCAGTGTTTTATTTGGAGATGATTTCCTTCCCTGAGCTCTTCTACTAATTTCTTCCTGGTCATTAATTATTGTAAGCCCTTCCATCCGCTCCACTATGAGCGGGTCATATGGATACAGCTAATGGATATCTGAATGCCTGAATCCAGTAATGGACTCAAGTGATCTATAGAGGCCAGACAGACCCTTGTGAATAAGAAGTTCAGCATACTTTTAAGAAGAGTAGGAAATCATATACTTGAAAACATTTTACCTATTGTGAACAGAATGTTTTTGGAAAGTAAAGTGCATGTTAATTGCAATTAAATGAAAATGTATTATAAATGCATATCAAATGCAGTTAGTTGAAGTTAAAAGTGCTTTTTTGATGACTTTAGGAGTAATCGTTTGACCCTTGCGACATTATTAAAACATTCTGACAAATATTGTGTTTTTAGCTTACAGTACAATAGCACAATACGCTTTGCTTAGGTTAACACATTTGAACATATTTAAATCCATTCAACAGACTTTTCTGATGTGGGCCTAAAATTTCTAACCAGGTTTCCCATGAATGTTCCTTGAATTGCCTCTCTAACGACACCATTGTTAGCAAAGACTAGCAAAGACAATGATCACATGACTATGTGCCCTTAAGAGTGTGTGCTATCTTTAACTTTGGCGTATTGTCCAATTTTCTGCATCATGATTTAGTTTTGTGATGGTCACAATGAGAAAATATCTATTTCTGAATATTTTCTGAGTCCGAACAGCTGATAAAAACATCACACTCATCCACAATTAATCCACATAACTCCACTCCATTCCATAAGTTAATGTCTTGTGCATCGAAAAGTTGCATGTTTGTAAGAAGAAAGAAGAAATCCATCATTAAGGCGTTTTTACTTTCAAACTGTTGTTTCTGGCCAATTTTCCATAATATTGCTTTCTCTAGTGAACAAAATGTATCCCCGGTTGTCTCTCACATCAGAATCCACTCACATATTTGTTGAGAGCTGTTTTGGACAGTTTTGGCTTGCAAATGTTGTTTGATCTGTGCAGATTTCTCTCCTGATTCAGACAATTCAACTTTTTCACTGGAGAAAGCAATATTATGGACAGAGGAATTGATTATTATAAACTCACAGTTTTTCACTTCACAAGATGTTACCTGATGGAATGGAGTGGTCTGGATCACTTGTGGATTATTGTGATGTTTTTATCAGATGTTTGGACTCTCATTCTGACGGCACCCATTCGCTGCAGATGATCCATTGATGAGACACTGATGTAATGTTACATTTCTCCAAATCTGATAAAGAAACAAACTCATCTACATCTTGAATGCCCTAAGGGTGAGGACATTTTCAGCTATTTTTTATATTTGGTGACTATTCTTTTACGTAATGTGTATTTCAGTCTGATTACCAGTCAAATCAAACATGTTGTCCTTCAAGTGCTTTTTGTACCAGCAAGTTAATAACAGATGAGCCCATATTAATTGATGTCTCTCTACAGTAATAAGTTTTGACTCTGACTGTGGTTTCGTTCTGCTTTTAGAAAATGGGATAAATTATTCTCTGGCATGTCTACTTGCTAACAGATATTCTGTGGTGTGAAATTTCCCCACAGCTGGAGGTTCAGTGTCTGCAGTCTGTATTTGGAGTCAAACCTGAGGAACAGATTATTCACAACAATCCTCCCAAATTAATAAGGCAAAGTCAAAAAGAAAGTCAAATAAATTGAATATGACAATGTTTTCTAAATGCTTCTATAGTGCATCCAACCTCACTTACATACTTTGTATGGTGAAAATCATAGACATCACAGAAATGTGAACGCAAGCAGAGGATTGCAGGGCAATGCAAATTTATACATGTAAGAATAATTTCAGAAAGTCTGGGGAAAGTATTTATTATTATAGTACTGAAGATTTGCATTGATCTCTGTGTTTCCAGAGTATCATGAGACAAAGTCACATTTGGGATATTTAATTTAATTTAATTTTAGTTTAGTTTTGTTTGGTTTAGTTTAGTCAGACAGAAGAACAGGAATACATAAGCTTGAAAGTTAACACTTCAGGCCAAGAGGAACGGGTCTGTTGGGCCTAAGCTGGAACCCTGGAGTGAATCGAGAAAAAAAAAAAAAAAAAGAAAATGAATGGAAAAATAAGCCCAAATGCAGTACAAGATCTGCCCAGCAAATAAGGTTAGTGAACTTTCTTCTGATTTCACATACTGTTTATCAGTTGGGAAATGAAATATCACCCCAGGTAGAAAAACACTGCCTTTAAAGAAAACAAGAGGAAGACATGAGAGCTTACTTAGATTTTGAATGCAACAATAACAAAGGCCTAGTTCACAAACTCCTCTCTGTTTGCCTAATTTATTGGTGTCATCATAGGACGTTGAAAGGTTGAATCTACAGCAACGTGAAACCCAAGAGGAAGCAATGTTTCCTGCGAGAAAAAAATCTCACTTACCTCCAGTGAAAAATGAGCTGAAAAAATGAGCTGATTCAAATCGATGAATAACTCTACGAAAGGAATAATATTTTCATATAAAACACATTATTCAGGAAATGGTTTACAGACAGCCTTTGGCTAATCCTGCTGCGCCGTAGATCTGGAACACTCTATATGTCAGACTAAATCTTAACGGGAAAAAGAAACATCGCCCACAAAAAACATGCAAGAACTGTTGGTTGCCAAACAAACTCAAGTGTGGAGATATGACCTTCCACACCACGAACGGGACGTCCTGTGTGCTCTCGTGGCCTCCAGTGGGAATGTTAGGAAAACTGGCTTTCAGCAGCTCTGACTGATGTCCAAAGGTTTTTCAAAGACCTGGAATAACTTGTACTTACAGATGAAGTGCATATTTTTTCAGTGTTAAAGAATGTTTTCTTTTCTCAGCTTAATATGGAGAAACAACTATATACATGTTTAACCCTTGTCTGTCTCTGTCTGTGTGTCTGTCTGTCGACCTGGACAGATGGACAGACACTATTTAACTGAACAGAGATGACATAACTGAATCCAATGATGAACTGCCTTTAACTATCATCTTTGCATTATTGACACACTGTTTTCCTAATGAATGTTGTTCAGTTGCTTTGACGCAATGTATTTTGTTTAAAGCGCTATATAAATAAAGGTGACATTGACATTGACATTGACATTGACATTGACCTGACCTGACCTGACGAAAAGAGATGGTCTTCCTGGGGTGGTGCTGCTCTTCTCTCTAGAAATATGGCACATAGTCATAGTGTTTATACTTGACTAACTGGGGCCCAGGTCAGGAAGCAGACAGACTGGCTAAACCGACCGTCTGCTAGCTGCCTCCCGTCACAGAGGTCAGTTAATTCTCAGCACATAGAGACTCTTTCACCTAGATATCACAGGGGCGCAGATGGGATTTTTTAACTGGGGGGGACCTTGCTGTCCAGCAGTCAAATTTTTTCAGTCCAGAAAAATCACCAGCTCAGTCATAGATGACAGTACAATTGCAATATCATTGAATATCATAGAAAAGGTCTTTATTTTTTGTAACTTAATTCAAAAAAGCGAACTTTCTTATATTCTAGATTCAGTGCACACAAACTTAAATATTTCATTTTTTTTTTTAATTCTGATGGTTACGACTTACAGCTAAGGAAAATAAAAAATTCAGTATCTCAAAAATTTGAATATTCTATTTGAGCTTGAATAGTTTGATTAATTTTGAGTATAAATAGAGGGTACCTCCTGGGCTAGTTTAGAACATGCAACCACGATTATGGGATTGACTGACTTCACAGTTGTCCAGAAGACGATCATCAACACCCTCCACAAGGAGGTTAAGCCACAGAAAGTCATTGCTGAAAGGGCTGGCTGTTCACAGAGTGCTGTATCAAAATATATTCATAGACAGTTTACTAAAAGGAAAAGGTGTGGTAGGAAAAGGTGCACAAGCAACCATCAAGAGTCACCACACTCAGACGTCTTCAGGAAAAGGGTTACAGCCTTCACATTCCTAGAACCAAGCCACACCTGAACCAGAAAAAAACAACAGAAGCATTTCACCTGGGGTAAAGAGAAAAAGAACTGGACTGTTGCTCAGTGGACCACAGTCCTCTTTTCAGATGAAATAAAATTTAGCATTTCATTTGGAAATCAATGTCTGGAGTCTGGAGGAAGACTGGAGAAGCACAGAATCAAAAGTCCAGTGTGAAGTTTCTGAAGTCAGGGGTGATTTGGGGAGTTGTGATGTCTGCTGGTGTTGCTCCATTGTGTTTTATCAAGTTCAAAGTCAATGCAGCCATCTACCAGGAGATTTTTGGGAGCACTTTCATCTTCCATCTGCTGACAAGCTTTATGGAGATGTTGATTTCCTCTTCCAGCAGGAATTTAGCCCCTGCCTACAGTGCCAAAAACACTTCCCAGTGGTTTGCTGACCATGATATAACTGTGCTTGATTGGCCAGCCAACTCACCTGACCTGAACCTCACGGACGATCTATGGGGTATTGTGAAGAGGAAGATAAGTAACATCTGACAAACAATACAGAGGAGCTGAAGGCCGCTAGCAAAGCAACCTGGACTTCAATAACACCTCAGCAGTGCCACAGGCTGATCACCTTCATGCTACGCCACACTGAAGCCCCAACCAAGTATTGAGTGCATAACTAAACCTACTTTGGATTAAAATTTTTCTTTAAAAGTTTCCTACTTTTAATTTTTCTAAGCTGTAAGTCACCATCAGAATTAAAACAAAACTCTTGAAATATTTCAGTCTGTGTGCATTGAATCTAGAATATAAGAAAGTTTGCTTTTTGAATTATTTTCCATGACATTCAATTCAATTCATTAAATTTTTTGAGATGCACCTGTATATAATCATTATGGTTACCGCTACAGGCACAATTGAGGCAGCTACCAGCTCCTCGTAGGACCCCGGGGTCAGGAGTCAACAATACACACACAGAGAATGTAAACGTCAGTGGCAGCACCATCGTCGTGTGTTTGACAACAGAACAGCGTGTAGTGAGAAGGTGGGTACAAAGTAATGGTTAGATTATTATTGTGCTTCAGCCTGCGTCTGGCCTGAACCGATTCTTTAGCACCAAAACAAACACACCCATATACCCCAACAGGACCTGCTACGGTGGCCGAGAGAGCTAAACATGCTGCAAATGACAAGAATACCTGCAATTTATGAAAACATCTTCATCAGTTTGACAACACGTGCTGCAAATACTCACAATACAAACAAATAAAGAAATGTGCAGCAAAAACATAGATGACATCAGAAATATTTAAGGAAACCGTAGAAACCGGCAGATCCTTTTCCTATTTTAGCACCCAAACTCTGGAATAACCTACCTAAATTGTTCGGGAGGCAGACACACTCTTGCAGTTTAAATCTAGATTAAAGACCCATCCCACACACAGACACACTAACACATTTCTAATATTCATATCCGTTAAAGGATTTTTGGGCTGCATTAATTAGCTAATCCGGAACCGGGAACACTTCCCTTTATACCCGCTCTATCTATCTATCTGTCTGTCTGTCTGTCTGTCTGTCTGTCTGTCTGTCTGTCTGTCTGTCTGTCTGTCTGTCTGTCCGTCCGTCCGTCCGTTCTTCCGCCCTTCTGTTTAATTGTACTACATACCGAAATCCATCCATACTACATTTTATTTTATTTATTTATAATTATATATTTGGTTTGTCATAAATGTTTTTAAATATAAATGCATTATTATTATTTTTTTTTTTTTACTGTAAGTTCATTGTTAATTATATCAATGTTGATATATCGTATCCTTCCTATTTGTCCAAGTGTTTTAACAGTAATGTTAAACCTTTTGTACAGTACATTTTATGTTTATTTGTTTGCCTTAATAGCTCTTCTTATGAGCGAATGAACTAATCATCATTGCAAATGCTTTTATCCAACCAAAAAGCATGATATAATATAAAACCATTGATTATATGTACTAAAATCTATTCTAAGTTTGTTGCAAAGTATTCAGATAGAGGGACTAAGTGCATCAATCGCAATGCAAATTGCTAAATATTCCACATACTTCTGCAAAACCATATGATTTCATCTGCATATATTGTCTTTTGTGGACTTTTCTGACGGAGATGCTTTTGTTTAATCAACTAATGACAAAATATACTGGGAAGTTTTATTCAGACATCTAGAAAAAGACTTCAGAACATAATATTAGCTTTCTATGTATCTAGATTTAGATATTTAAAGTAATGTTGTCAAACTGTAATAGCATGGTACTAAATGATTGTAATATGAATCTATTTTGGTATTTGCAAGGTACTTGTAAGAGTATTACATTATTATCACGCTAATCTGTCCACTAGAAGTTGACCAATATGAGTTTATCAATGGCTTATACAGATATCTAGAAAACATGAGTGCCCCATAGCCAATATAATACAGATGCATGTATTTGAATTTTAACCAACACAAAGGGGAACTATAAAGCTGGCCCAACTAGCAATGCAGATACTATTATAACCGCCAAATTTTTAGATTAGCAGCAAAATTGGTCAATATGCTTGACATAAGCACAGTTGAACACACACACATCTGCTGAGTGAGAGCGGGTCTGTCCAGTGCCGTTATAGGGTGTGCTTTGGCTTCCTGTTAATAAGATTCAATACTGCTAGTCTACGAAGAAATCTTACTTTCACTCGCACTCGAGTCACACAGTCCTCAAACTACAGTTAATGTAATTAAAGCCTGAACTAACCTTAGCTCCAATGAAAATAAAATGTAGAGAACAATTACATCCGGTACATGTTAGCTTAAGGCTTACACTATCAGACTTTCCAATCGAAAATACAAATTAAAATTCTCTCATCATTTACACACCCTCATGTCATTCAAAACCTATTAAAATTTCTTACATGGAACACAAAAGGAGAATTTTAGCAGCGGTCAAAGAGCCTGTCAAGCTCTAAAAATGACATAAGAAGTACCATGAAAGTAATACGAACTCATGTGTCAAGTATCCTGAAGCCATATAGTTTGTGCAAATAATAGACTGTAATTTAAAGCAATAATTCACTCGCAAAATATTTAACTCATTTACAAACTTCATGTCTTTCTTTTATGTGTCTTTATGTCTGGATGTTGAACTTTTTCCACAAAACAAAAGAAAACAAACAAACAGACAAACAACAAACAGGTTCAGAACAACAGAAAAAAACACAGGTTTTGACAAAAATGCAAAAACCACAGGTTTAAAAAAAAGAAAAAAAAAAAGAAATGGAGAACAAAACAGAACCATCAGGCTATAACAACAGAACAAACAAACAGAGAGAGAGAAGGAGGGAGAGAAAACACAGGTTTAAAATAAAAAATTGAAATAAAAAACAGGGGTTTAAAACCAAACAACAACATAAACACTGGCTATTGCAACAGAACAAAAACAAACAATCTAAACAAAACAATCAAACAAACAGGCATACAAGCAAAAACACAAGTTTAGAAAAGAAATGAAATAACACAGGTTTAGAGAAACAAAATCTTTCCAATTATTATTATTATTATTTTTTTTTTTTCATATTTAGAGGAGCAAAATAAAAGCAGTATTATTCCTTATATAATATCAAAATATTAACAACATATAAATAAAAAAGAGACATATTAATATAAATGAACGGTACTTTAGAAAATAATATTTCTAATTCCCTCTCTATTTGAGAATTTTATGCAGCCAGTGTGTCTATCAGGCCCGCTGCAGATCAGTCTGTTTCTGGATCCTTCTCATTAGGAGCCAGCAGGGATACAGTCTGTGTAAGAGGCCAGCAGGGACAGAGACATACAACAAATGCAGATGATTTATCACTCTGTAGGCCATATAATGGCAGGTCAGTTTATCATCATATTCATTAATTGAGGATACATTTTTGTGTTGTCATTTGTGTCTTTGCTAATTGTTGCTTTAGAAATGATGAGTAAAAGGAGGGGTTTGAAATCATCATGTACAGTAGTTTATGTCATTAATAAATCCATTTCCTTTCTTTCCTCTGTGGAGAGGATATTTTTTCATATGTCAGTTAATGTCATCTTTCCATCTATCTGTCTATCTGACCGCCTGTTATCTTTACATCTGTCCATCTATCCGTCCATTATCTTTCTGTCTATCATCTATCCGTCCATCTTTCATCTTTCTCTCTATCCATCTGTCAATTTTCCATCTATCCATATATCTGTCCATCTGTCATCTATCCATCTGACTGTCTGTTATCTTTCTGTCTGTCTATCTATCCGTCCGTCTGCCATCTATCCATTGGACCATCTGTTACCTTTCCATCTGTCCATCTATCCATCTATCCATCCGTCTATCATTTATCCATCTGACCATCTGTTATCTTTCCATGTCCATCTATCCATCAATCTGTCATCTATCCATCTGACTTTCTGTTATCTTTCTGTCTGTCTTTCTATCCATTTACCTCTAATCTTTCCATCAATACATCTATCCATTCATCTGTCTATCCATTTTTTGGGATCCTTCCATCTATCCATCCGTCTGTCATCTACCATCCAACCATCTATTATCTTTCCATCTGTCCATCTATCCGTCCATCATCTTTCTCTCTATCCATCTGTCAATTTTCCATCTATCCATATATCTGTCCATCTGTCATCTATCCATCTGACTGTCTGTTATCTTTCTGTCTGTCTATCTATCCGTCCGTCTGCCATCTATCCATTGGACCATCTGTTATCTTTCCATCTGTCCATCTATCCATCCGTCTATCATCTATCCATCTGACCGTCTGTTATCTTTCCATCTGTCCATATATCCATCAGTCTGTCATCTATCCATCTGACTTTCTGTTATCTTTCTCTGTCTTTCTATCCATTTACCTCTAATCTTTCCATCAATACATCTATCCATTTTTTGCCATCGTTCCATCTTCATTCAACAGTTCATCAACAAACAGAACCAACAAAGAATTAGGGACAAACTACAATTTTCCACCATGTCTCTTCAGAGCAATTTTATTGATTTATTTTTGGAGTTAGCTCTGTTATATTTGCTGTCACCGTCACCTGGGATTAACTAATCTTGAGTAGTTTTATCTTTAATTAGTATGACTGGTACCTCAGCGCTCACTCATCTGTGAACCATCGTTTAGATAGAAGAATGCGATTGGTAGATGAAAAACATTTATCAAGCGGTTGGCCTGGATCCAGAACAAAGTTAAATAACAAACAACTAGCACTGAGAACCACACTGAAGTCTGGCAAACACAGCTGTAACTTGAATACTCTTACATGCCGTTATCATTCAGCTCCTCGGCCTGGCGATTGGAGGTGCTGCAATTGTAGACATCACTGCTGTCGTTTCTCAGAACCAGGCCGAGGCTAATCAAAGGAAGGTGCAGTATAAATATAAAAAATGTCCTTAGCTTAGCGATTAGATGGGAGACAAGTGGCCACACGCTAATGCAAGCCAGAGCGCTCTGTCAAATGAGATTATTGAGTATAAAAACACACCACAATGGCTCTAACTCTTGTTTTCAATTTCTCTTCTTCTTTTCGGCCTCTCTGGTGTGTCACTTTATTTAGATCATACAGCCTGTCTTGATTAAGGTGAGAGAAGTTTGTTACAATTAATGCATCATTTTAATTTCATAATAACATTTCATAATAGTTTTATTTAATATTTATTATTTATAAAAAACAAATTATTAATTTTTTTTATTTTGTAATTTCTATAATTATTCAGAATTGTTATACTTGTTGATGTTATTTTTATTATTTTAGACTAATAATAAGAATACAAATAATAATAATGATGATAATAAATAGTTAACTGTTAGTTCCCTTTCAGACGGTCACTCTCAACGTCACGCCGGATGAACAACGAGGTTGGGATTTCGCTTACCAATCTACTTCGAGTGTAAACTAAACGAGCTCATGCACATTGGCGTGTGATTATTGCATCCAACTGCCGCTGATCACAGCTTGGGTACAAGTAGGCAGGCGGTGCAGCGCATATTCAGCTCGTTCACATTGTTCTGCTCCTGACTACTCTACTGAGAGAAGAAGACTGAACGAGTGCTGCGTGCTCTTTGATAGCTCTTCGTGTTGGGCAGTATGGCGCTTCAGCGTCGAGTGGGTTGCACACATCAGGCTGCAATACTCCCTATTTGTGTTGCAGGCGGCAATCTCCCCCATGCGCTTTTCTTTAAAAGAGTTTTTTTCCCTAAAAGAGCATTTATGGTTGCATCTTTTTAAAGATGTCGTTGCGTGGCAAACTCAACGTTACGTCTTTGTAAAAACGATGTGGGTTTTGCTATAGACAACACATCACCTCCAGAGGAGTCAGTAGCATCCTGGGGTCACTTCGTGCCATTCACCTTCCTGGTTTGCACAACCGGGCAGCCGACGAGCTGTCACGCGCTGCGCTCCCGCGGGAAAATAAAGACTCCATCCCCAGACAGCCAGCTGATTTGGAGACGGAGCTGCTCAGGTAGAGATGTTTGCCTCTCCAGAAACCTCTCACTGCCAGTTGTTCTCCTCCCTGACCGAGAGAACACTTGGCATGGATGCACAGGCACCGGTTGGGCCTTTGGAAACATGCGTTTTCCCCAGTGAGCCTTCTGTACAGACACTGTGCAAGATCGTGGAGGATGAGGAGCAGGTCCTGCTCATGGCGCCTTACTGGCCCACTCTAACTTGGTTCTTGGAACTGATGCTCCTTGTGACAGCCCCTCCTTCGCAGATTCCCCTTAGGAATGATCTACTGACTCTAAAAACAGGGGACCCTGTGGTACCCATGTCCAGACCTCTGGAAACTTCATGTCTGGTCCCTGGATGGGACGCAGAGGTTCTAGGTGACCTACCCCAAGGTAGTTGACACCATCACTTCGGCGAGAGAACTGTCTACGAGCAATGCTAACGCTTTGAATTGGAACCTGTTTGCAGAGTGGAGTTCTTTTCAATGAGAAGACCCCCAGAAATGTCCTATCAGAGTCGTGCTTTCTGCAGCAGGGGTTGGAGCGAAGGGGGGTCTCCCACCACCCTTAAAGTCTAGGTGGCTGTGATTTGCTGCTAACCACGACCCCATGGAAGGGAAGTCGGTGGGAATGCATTACCTGATCATCAGGTTCCCTAGAGGGACAAGAAGGCTAAATCCTACACGGCCCCCCTCTATACCCTAGCTCTTGGATCCTGTCGCTAGTGCTTCAGGGAACGGGGGTTACATACATAACCAAGATGTTACTTTATTATAAAATAATTACTTTTTTTTTAAATATAATTTCTTTACAAAAAAAATGTACTTTACTTACTACAATTGACAATTTTTTTTTGTTTCAAATGTACTATTTAGAAAATAAAATAAAAATATTGCTTAATATATATATTGCTTAAGAATAATTTTTTTTTAACAATTGCAATTATTGATAATGATATATATATATATATTGTTACTGTGGTTTCAACTATAAAAATGTTAAAATATGAAAATACTAAAATGCTGCCATACATTTTATTGAAAAAAAGTTAGTTACCTTAGCATGAAATAAATAACATTCTTCAACATTTATTTACAAAAAAATAAATAAAAACATCCCAGAATGTATGAAGCATCATGTAATATTTGATAGATAGATAGATAGATAGATAGATAGATAGATAGATAGATAGATAGATGATAGATAGATAGATAGATAGATAGATAGATAGATAGATAGATAAACCAGATCACTATCCTCAATCCTCTTGTGCTTTGTTTGGACTTTGATCCCTTTAAATGGCGTTTCATTGTAGCATTGGGTTTTGATTTACAGTAGAGATATTTTTGAACTTCACTTCCTTTGTTGTAAGGTCTGAGAGTCGTCAAAATGACAGCTGCGTCCACTACTTCACAAAAACGAATAAAAGCCTGGAGTGATGGACACAGATCTGACGTGATTTTCAGTGATTTATAGACATGGGCTCAAAGAAAAGATGTCCTGGAATTATAGTAAACAAAATAATAACATGAAAACGCTTTGCTGAGGATCTGCTTGTCAGCGATGAAGAAATCAATAATATTGCTTGCAGCCCATCTCTGCCTCTTTCTTGTTCTGCCCCACATTTTCATCATCAAAGCGTTTCTTCGGTCCCATAGCAGGCTTTTCTCACAGTCTGCTAACCATACTGTCCTCTAACACCCCGGCATGCTGTTCGTTTGTGCTAACGTTTTAATTAGCTGTCAACAGGGAAGCACACATGAGTATATAGAATGAGCATGTCAACAACAGTATTATATTGTATACAAAAATAATATTATACAGCAAAGCATTTATCAATTAAGGGTTAAACTGGGGAAGGTACGCACTTGAAACTGTGTTTCCCTATAAAGGGAAGAAACTTAAAGGCATAATTCAACCAAAAATGGAAATTCTGTCATCATTTAACTCCCTATTATATCGTTCCCAGCCTGTCAGACTTTCTTCTGCATAACACAAATTAAGATATTTTGAAGGCAATTTGGTTTCGGGTCCCAATGATTTCTTTCCCAAAAAGGTCAGGGTGGTGCTACTGTCCTGATATCAAAATGAAGGAAAAAAGAATATAAAATAATTTTGCATAATATTTTATTGCCATTTCTAAGAAAACAAAAGTGTTGCCGCCAAGAAGTTGTCTGCCAAATTAAAGTCATGTGGTGCAACCAACAAACCAAAACAGGAAATAACATAGTAAAGAGGATTTCTGCCGACCATAATGACTTTTTCATAATGACATGCAAAGTTAGTTCAGGTTTTAAAATGTCATGCGGTATGAATCCTCAAAACGTAATGTTATTTATAAATAAATCATTCATATTCACAAAAATAACATTTACTTTCGAAAAATATATGGAGAAAATTATAATTATCTGTCTTTATAATTAAGAAGTGTACAGTCTGTACACTCACATATATAAGGTGTAAGTACAAGTTATTGCTTTTCACTCGATGGTTACACAACATGGCATTTGTTATTAAACTGAAACATAAACAAGGTCCTTCAAAAACCTTATTGAAACAACATGAAAGAAAACATTTGCGGATCCGACAAGTGTTTCAAAACAGTTTTTAAAAGAAAATTTCTAACTATTTCAAACTATTACAAATAATTTTCAGTGATTTGAATCAACAAATAAATAAATAAATACATTTTAACTACATTTACAATAAAAACTGAATATATATATATATATGTGTTCAGTGTATAACGTCGGCAACTACAATTTATAGTAAAAATTTGTCACTAGATGGAAGATTTCCTAGATTAAACACATGGCAAGAAATGCACTTTTTTATATTCATGTTGGTTTTAAATGGTTTAGATTTCATATATATATATAATTTTATATCACAAATATCAAGGGGGAATAACCATCAAGTAAAAAGTAATAACATATTGTCCTTACTGAATACATGTACACATATTAATTTATTTACCAGTAAATAAATGTATTTTCTTTTTTATTATCATTATTATTATGCTGAATGATTCATTCATACGGATAATTAGGTTTTGGAGAGTCTCACCACATGATACTTTACAGCTTGAATAACCTTGTCTTGTCCAGTGTTGTTATTGTTAACTAACACTAAATCTATTCAACTACTTTCTAAAAATAGTGCTGCAATAATAATGTGTAATAACAGAGCTGAAATAAAATAAAATGTAAATATTACATGTACACTAAGGTAACAAAAACTATTGACACTGTTGAAAATAGTTTTTCATTAAATTGAAATAGAGCTGAAATAAAATCACTTATAAATATTCTATAAAAACAACAACAACAACAACAACAAAATTGGACAAAAAATAGAAATGCTGCCTTAGCAACTAAGTGAAAATAAATGAAAGTATTTTATTTAAAGTAAAAACTAAACACTGTACTCTTTTCTGTACAGTTTTTTTTGGTGTCATGAATCTTATGTTCTCCAGGTAGTTCTTCCTTTCACCACAGCAGGGCAGTATTCATACACCTAACCTGGGAAAAACCCAGGGAGAAGACCTCATTACCTGAAGCATTCCTAAAGACCATCTCACACCTCTTACACATGCTCTACATGGCAATATTCTGTCAATTATATTAGTCCCTATATAATGCACCATTGTCCCGGCTGAGATACAGCACATAAAAGACATCTGTCACTTTTGAAATGTCCTCTAGAAGATCACACACACTCACTATCAAACTTGAAGTTAACATCGCCATTACCATCCAGTGATTCTCTGCTAAATCGCACGGGTCAGTCCAGTCTTATAAAAGAAACTGAATGTTCCACTGAGACAAATCTGCACAGTGATGGACAGAAGCAGCATCAGAAGGGCACACACACCGAGCTTCCCGAGGGCCGGCAGGTGGAAGTTCAGCGGGAAAGGCCATGGATGGAATACATGATGAGCTCCAGACCTGCAAGGTTTCCTCACTTCTTCTTACCTGGCGGTATAAGATAGGCCTGTCGGTTGCTGCACGGATGTGCTTGGCTGGCCTGGAACAATTGGAATTGCAGATGGGTTGGAGGAAAGTAAGAACAGATTCAGTGTTTGACAGAAATTGTCAAGACAAAGTCTACATACAGAAACTAGAACGGATCTCAAAAATAAATGTCAGCAACTATTATTCATTATAGATGACCACTACTAATGTGTAAGATTTCCTAGTTTAAAACAGGTCATCAGATACTCTTTATATTCATGCTGGCTTCACATGGTTTTGAAAAACTTTTACACTACTTTCAAGGTAAAATGTAGTTAACATCATTATTTCAAAGAAAGTTAATAAAAAAATAAAATGAATGAATGAACGAATAAATAAATACGTTTTTTACAATACTTAAACAACAACAACAAAACATTAAGTTAAGTAATTGCATAATAATTATTCATAAATATAATTTTACAACCTGAACTAAACTTTTGTTCTTCCAGTGTTAAATGAAGGAGCACAATATATTTTTATTTTTAAATAAAACAGAGATAAAAAAAAAAAAAATTAACACAGAGTTAATAAACCAGTTGAGAGAATGCTCTTTGTTATTTTATTATTTATTTTTATTTTTTTTTATTAATATCACATGTCATTTTAGGAAATGTACATGACGAAATGTATATATATATATATATATAATTTATTTTATTTATTTATTTCTCTGTCAAAGTGTGTGCATATTTGTGTGGGGGGTGAAAGAAGCTTTTAAGGGAATGTTGCAATAGTCTCTCTCTCTCTAGATGTGGAGTGGAGCTAAATGTGATTTCACAATGATTTCCATGTGTTTATATTGGAACACAGCCTATGTCTAATACGGAGGTGTAGGTTTTGTAAGACTCAATATATTCTCAATACACCCCCCCCCCATAATGTATCAAGAGAAGAAGTTTATTGAAAACTCTAAATCAATTTAGCCTCCACAAAACAAGTGGCAAGTCCAGTTAATTGCGGTCTAAAGAACTGTATCCCAGCAGTGAATAATGTTCATTTACAGAAGGGGTTTCTGGGTCAGCGAACTGAATGCGGCCTCCATAATAGAAAAGTTGCCTGGAACTTACATTAGTTTCTAAAACAGACAGATCCATAAGTGAGCAAACTGAAGTCCAGCCGTTTCCCAGCTGGACATTTTTGGGGGGTCTATATATTTTGATAACATGAACTGCTAAATTAACACTAATAAATGAAACAGACACACAACGTCATCATGTGTTTATAGATCTAACATTAGCAGATCCATAAGGACCAAACGCACACCAGTGCAGCCAAAACAATTAATAAACTCACCTAAAGCTGTGGATTTTGTAAAATATACTAACCTACTAACTACTAAATGTCTAAAGTAGTCTTGACATGAGGTATATTATGTCTGACGCATCCACAAATGTATTTACAGTAGAAGATTGTTTCCGCCATGGGACAAAAAGCAAAAAAAAAACAAAAAAAAATACATGGCGCAAAGAAGAAAACATAATTGCGAGATGCAAAAGAAAATAGAAGTTGCTTTTGGGAAATGCACCCCTAATGTCGTAATACACAACCATTTTTAGGCAGAAGTTCACATTAGCACAGCATACTTAAGAACTGCCATATAAGTGTCTTTTTAAATACACTTAAGTGGCCTTTTGCTTGTACTAATGCATAAAACACTATAATATGATTGCAGATATTGAAGAAACCTGCTCAATTCACATACCTATACACATAATATATGTTTGAGCAGCCGGACTACGGTTAAAGCTAATTGTAGTGCACTGCTAAACCACGAATGCTTTTGAAGTGGCCCCAGCAGGCCGCTGGTGTCGAGTAGCTACAGACGGCGTCTCTGAAGTGTGCGCCGTCTGCGGCGTTTTGTGCTTCAGTGAATGTGTCCAGCATAAACAGCCCTTGAATCCATTTCTTAAACTCCATCTTTGTAGAATCGCTATTTATTTGCCCGTGTCTCCATTCTAGGTTGTGTTTCATGTTTCTGCCTTTGTGTTTGTAATTACGTCTTCATCAGCATTGGTTCGCATCAACTCGTAAAACCAATTTAGCTCTTGGCGCCCTAAAGCAGCTCTGGCATGACGCAGCAATTGCGGTGTTTTAAACTTGTTTTCCCTCTCTTTCTTTTACCAGTAAATGTTGACTTTCACTTCAGGTTCTTTTAAACATATCTCTGTGCTTCACTGGCACAGATTACACTGAGGTAGACGGACTATTTGCAATCCAAAAGCATGGGGAATGTTGTTAATAAAAGCTAGAAAGCCTCAATGTCTTCTTCATATGCTTGAAAAGCATTTTATCGTGGTCCAAAACAACACATAGTTCTCTGTTTAAATTGATTTGGAGGGATAGTTTGCCCCAAAATGAAACTTCTGCCATCATTTGCTGGGCCATTCCAGAGATTCGGTAATATTTCAGTCCCCCAGACTTTTAAAAGTGGTGGTTAACTAAAATAAGGGGTTAAAAGCTTTTTACAATACTAGGGTATGCCCATTATAATATAAGGTAAAGTGAGAAGAAAAAAAATGGTTATTTCATCAAATTACAGTAAATGTGCTTGGCAAACACTGACTGAATCCATCAAATGTTTGGTAACCAACATCCTTTAAAAATGTGCGTGTGTGTGTTCAACTGAAGCAAATAACTCATAGAGCTCTGGACTGACATGAAGGTGAGTAAATGATGACAGGATTGTTATTTTGGGGTGAACTGTCCCTTTAAGCATGCAGACGCTTCATGATTGCGCTGAATTCAGTGGAGAGTAATGGAAAGACCTTCATTCTCGTAACTGAATCCCACTAGAGCCTGCTGACCCAGGTCTCTTGTTTGTTTCTTAAGGGTTTCAGATCCGTAGTATCGGTGTGACTTGATGCAGCTGAACACACAAAGTCTTCCCATTAAAGATGTCCCGGATTGCTGTCTGATTGCGCGGTTTCATGGTTGTGTGAGCCGTGTCTCTAGGTCACGCTCAAGGCAGATGTGCAAATGGGTGATTGTTAGGAGAAGGCAGTAATCGAGCTTGAAAACCAAGAACAGAACGCTGGAATGTATTGAGTATTTAGTGAATAACTTAGTGTACAGTATACTAATAATTGCGTAACGGTATGTGTGTAGGAAAGATTCTCACACAAACTTTCCACTGAATTCACAACAGGTGTGGATGGACGTTTATTTGTTCTCAGCTCATTTTTAACATTGATGAATCTGAATTATTCTTGATAAAGTAGCCTGCAGTTAGTGTAATTTGCATAATACACGCCCACACATCTCCATATATGGGCTTTCCACACGACTTCTGCTCTACTGCGAATCCATCCTCAAAACCAAATGAAATATCTTTCAAATACACATTATAATTATTTATTTTATCCATTTTACTATTATTATTATTATTGTGGGGTCCACTAAATGTTTTAATATTTAGTTTAATAGTATGTATATTGTGTGATTGAATTATAAATATATGTTGAATAAGTATGGAAGTTTATTTCCACTAAAGAATAATAAAAAAAGTAATAATTAAAAAAAAAAATGTAATTGTGATTTTTTTTCACAACTGAATTTTCTGACTTTTTTTCAGAATTGCAAGTTTACATACTTTTTTTCTTGCAGTTATGAGTTTATATCTCATAAGTGATACTTTTTGTTTTCTTTACAAAATTGCGATTTTAAATGTAACAGTTGCAAGTTATGAACTCACATTTCTGAGTTTACATCTTGTAAGCAATAACTCATAACTGCGAGATATAAACTGGAAATTCCAAGAGAAAAAGTCCTAATTGCGAGACAAAAAAAAAAAAAGTCAGTTATCTTAATGTTTTTATTCTAGGAATAAACTTCCATTAATAAGTATGCCTGCCAAGAAAGGAAGAAAGATAGATTGATAGAAAATGTAATTTTCTGTTAAAATCTGCCAGTCTGATTAATACACGTCTCCTTGGTGACCAATTATACTAACATTTCAATTGAAAAAGTTTAATTCTTAAAGTATTCAAATGACCATACAGCACCCATACAGTATCATATATTATTAATTAACATCATTTTATAATAATGTGACCAGAGTAGATGAGTACTGAAATGTGCATTTAAATTACATAAAATAATCAATTAAAAATGTACAATATAAAAATTTTAATAAAAATAAATAAATAGTAAATTAAATCTATAACTCAGCATAAATGTCAACCATTTCCCTAAAGCTAATGTAAATTATAATTCTACCTTTTAATATTTGAGAAGAGTCCAAGGAGCAGGACAAAATGCCCCCGTGTGATAGACATGAGGCCCTGGAAACAGTGCATTAGTGTGGCTAATGGGCCCTCTGATTGCTAATCAGAACCAGCTAGAGAAAATTGTAGGTTGGGAGACACGGACAGCAGCAGGAGCGTCAGATTAATCAATCATTACATCACTGGCATAATCTGCCTAAAGGAAATGTGTACAAGAAAAACAGAAAGAGACACATAAGCTCTTAAAACCAACATTTTGGTCTCCAATCACAAGTCCATGATATATGCTTTGGAAAATAACATCTAGGTTTCTCAGTGTGCTAACAGCTCTCTCATAGCCTGCAATCATTAGAATTAGGACAATTAGAGTTCAGGATTAGAGTGAGTTTTTTGCCTTCCAAGGCAGTTTCATTTCATTAAAGAAAAGCGTCTAGAAGAAAAGTCTCGCCGTGGTTTGGACTGGGGCTCATTCATACAGTTCTCATTCAAACTACTTTTTTTTTGGTCTGGTTTTCAGTATGCAAATTATATTAAAGAGTATAAAAAAAATTAAAAAAAAAAAAAAAAAATATATATATATATATATATATATATATAACTGTATTTATTCTTGATATATATTGTTTCTACTGTACTTTGGGAGAACTGTGCTTATCAATACATTAATGTAAAAATGTGCAAAAATCTTAAAACAATCTTTCTTTCTTTTAGAATTAGTATAACCCAAATATGTTATGTGTCGTGAGGTTTAACAATGCGTTACGCCGTTATCTTATGCCAAG
Source organism: Carassius carassius (assembly GCF_963082965.1). Lineage (NCBI taxonomy): Eukaryota > Metazoa > Chordata > Actinopteri > Cypriniformes > Cyprinidae > Carassius > Carassius carassius. Next base: position 19,185,925 of record NC_081802.1, read on the forward strand.
TTTATTCCATTCAAAAACACAATAAATGCAAACACATACAAACATCGATCAAACATGAAACTGAAGGCCACAGAACCTGAGAATGAACTTTTGAATGTAACAAGCTGTTATTTAAAAAAAAAAAAAAAACAGACATTCAAATTCCAGACTGAATCTCTTGCTTATGTTGCTCATCGGGGATTTTGCCTGCATCTGCAATTCGGTTAGGTGAATGCATTTCGTGTAGAAAGACTACATTTTCTTGGAAGACCTTCACACAGAGGAACTAATGTTTGTGATGATAGGCATGGCAATCAACATGTGTTTGGCTACAGTTCATGTGGATCTTCATTCCGTTCCACTAGAAGAAGAAAGAGACATTAACATCTCAGTCTAATCCTCCGAAACACTCTGACCAATGTCTGCCATCTAATAGTTTTGCAGACAAGGAATGTGGTAAAACTAGTGTCATATTATGATGAATGGATATCTTAGTAGGCATCTGTGAAAATTGTTTTAAATGTATCTCATCTGCTGCTGCGCCCCCCTGTCCTTTCAGAAAGATCTTGTCTGCTAAATAAATTGTCTAACTGTGCTTGTGGGCAAGAAAGAAGCCTACATTAATACCTGACTGAGACATCAGAATGCTTGTCTTTGCTGTGTTTTGAGAAAGTGGATACTTCCCAAGCTGCATGAGCTGCTTGCAGAAACGGAACTGACGTTCACCAGTGACTCAAACACAATGGAACAATCTGCCAATCTCCGGCATAGACATTTACAGACTCCATGAGCTTTCAGTGAACGTCTGTGAGCTTTGAGGTCATCTGTATGCTAATGTACTTCTTTAAAAGCTTTTGGCAAATGGGTCAATGACCAACAAGAGCTTTCGGTAAAGAAAGGGGGAAAAAATAAATGTAATTAACAAATATATATGTGATATTTGCATTCATTTTGGTTTTATGAAGTTGTGTACCATTTTAAGAGAAATTAAATTTTGAAAATTAAATTTTAATTCTCATATGGTCTTGTGTTTTTTGTAAAACATTCTTATCACTAAGTAGTTCTTAACCTATTCCTTAACCTTTCTCTTAATGTTATGGCACGATTCCTGACACATTCGTACGCTAAAGGCGGGCGTACACGGTGCGAATTCGGATGGTCGGAAGATCGTATGTCCACGCACACGGCACGAGTGAGTTTATCTGAAAATCGTACGGACGAATTCCTGCGAAACCTGCGAATTCCAGAAGCAATCGCACGAAGTTAATAGACGCGTTCGACTTGAAGCACCGCTGCACGCACAGAAGGTATGACATTAAAGTACCGCGAGAGCGCTAAGAGAGCACACATATCCAATGCATTCGAATCGCTCTCGCGGTACTTTGATGCCATACAGGTGATGTCATTCTGTGCAGCGCTGCTTCAAGTTGAACGCACCTAATATAACTGCTCTCCCTCTCCCATAACTGCATATACAATATTGATACAAGCCGTGACTGTTTCCTACACGTACGTGTTATTTTTCAGCAATAGGAAACCGGGACGTTTGGTCACCCTGTGTGTGTGTGTGTGTGTTCTTGTAGGTTTATAAATATCTGAAATAGGTATTACAATATAAACATGGTTTGTGAGGACAATTCCTGTGCCCTCGTAAACCAAATGGCTTTAAAAAATACTATACGGTGTTTAATAGAAATTTTAAACATGCATTTTCCGTAATGGATAGAGGTAGTGTGGGGATATACAGTATAGAATACCGTTACGTCTATGGAGAGTCCCTGTAAACTACATAATGCGTGTGTGAGAGAGAGAGCGCGCGCGCGAGAGAGAGAACTAAAAACCATGGTACACGTTGCTAGAAACATCATACAGCGCTCGTTGTTCCTGTCAGACTTCAGCGAGTTTATCCTCCTGGTCAATAGTCCACATTCGCCATGGCGCTGCCCTGTTCGTGTTTCTTCTTCTGTGGTTTTCCTAGTTCGTGATTGGTCAACTTCAGATAAATCAACAAATCGGCTCATTCAACTGCACACATGTCACGAATTCAAACCGATAGCTCACGAACTTTTTAGACATGTTTAAAAATGATCGGGAGGTCGGGAAGTGCTCGTAAGCCACTCTGCTCAGCTCGTAATTCATCGCAAATGATACGACCATACGAGCATACGCGATTTCCACATGATTGAAAAAAACCGCATGCGAACTCGTACGACAGCAAAAATCGCACCGTGTATGCCCGCCTTTAGTATATCTTCTGTAAGTCACACTTTCGTAAAGTTGGTCTGGACCATTCGTAAGCTCTCTCGCACAGTACAAGTCAAACTATGGTATGACAACAATGATTTTATGTTATGGACATTTTAAGACTAATAATAAAATATGTTCGCAATGGATTCAGGTCTATTTATGAAGTTGACTTTATGTGGTATCAGAACTAATATGGTGGTAATTAGCCTAGGCTTTTTCGTAATGTCATAAAGGCATTTAAATTGGCAATCACTTTTGATAATTAAAATCTGGCAAACAATTTGGCACTAAATGGCTAAGATCTATAAATGGGTAAGCATGGTGCTGTCCATTAAGCGACCAACTATGGCAGCTATCCAATGTAAAAAATTTTATTCTGCAAAACTTAAGCCCTTTTGACATTTTTCCTGACGTGTCTATATTTAAAAAAATTTAGCCTCCCAAGACAACTCATTGTGGAGCTGCTGGACCTTCTCAGACCTGGAATTTTGCTTTAAGCCCTGAAGTCCAGCTGCTTGCAGCGCTAAGGTTTTTTGTTACAGGGAGCTTCATCGAGGTCGTGGGAGAGTGCTACGGCCTAAGCAAGACCTCGGTGTGGAGGTGCGTCCACACTGTCACCAACGCCCTTCTGCGCCATGCCGGGGATTACATCCGGCTGCCGTAAACGTGCAGGTTTTAGTGGACCATAGTGGTGTGATCTCCGACCTGGTGGCAAGGTCCAGCAAATCTTCAAGTTCCTCTGACAAGATGCTTGGTGCCCTTTTTTACGTTGCTTCCCCATCATATTCTGTATCTCTCTCTCTCTCTCTGTTCATTGTAGATAGGTTGCTTTTTATTGAAAATATTAACCAATGGCAATCAATACCGCATTAAACAGAGTAACTGCAGCTGCTTGCCAATCAATTCTGATTGTAAAGTACCTTACCATTAATATAAAAGTGTATTATATAATTTTTAGAAGTCGTTAAACCCATCTCAATAAGCGGCACAAGTGGCACAATGGGACAAGGAGGGTGGATGATTAGCAAGGGATACCCGGTTCGTCTAACCGTCACAACATATTGTGTGAACATATTACTGACAATTTGATAATTTAATTTATAGTCTATATTCTACTGATAACTTAAACCATGTTAAAATACATGTTACTGGAATAATTTGAGGAATGTTTCATTTGCATAGAACGTGTTGTCTGTCTTAATGCCTTTGCGTGAAGTGGAAAATCGATTCCTGAGCAATCAATGCCAACTAATTCAGCACCCTCACTTGGGACAACGCTCTTGTAACATCGGACGTAAGAGGCAGTGTGTTAAGAAGCTTCCCAAGGGACACTTCGGGGAAAACACTTAGGAACATAAACAACTTTGGTAAGATATATATTTTGAGTCTTCTTAAGCGCGTTAAGAGTGAGTGTTATCGGGGAACCGGGCCCAGATTACTTTGATCTGACTTTTCCAAGTTTTATAACATTTATTTATAACATTTATTTAATTACAATATGCTTTTATGTTGTATTACCCTGACATTTTTTAACTTTATGCTCTAAATAATATCCTTTTATACTTCATTTTTATTATCATTATTTTTTTAATTCTGAAACTATTAAAATCAATATTTATCACAAAAGATGTGCATTCAAACATTATTGACATTTGAAATTTGTAGACCAAATTTCAGCATTTTACTTTACATAAAAATCATAACTTCGACAATAATTATGAAATCAACCGCCTCTGTCTTAGGCTTAGTTGCGATACATATATTGTCTTTATTTTGTTCTGTATTCCAAGGACAAGGTAGACATAATCAATATTCTTCTATCACAATCATCATGTTTTTTGCAAGAAAGAACCATAGCATTATATATAATTACTACTTCATTTTATCTTGATTCTGTATCCATCTATTTTCAACATAACTGGCCCTATGTTCAAACTCTGTGGAGGTGTTAATTAGTTCCTACTCAGTGAGACGAAGTTGGGGGTCTGTCACAGCTTTCCATTGCTAATTTTCTATTCAGTCAGTGGTTTTTGTTCTTTATATAATGACTCTGTACTTCCATACACTCAGTTTGATGTCGTCTACTGATTTGAACTAAGTAGAGCAACAAAAATGTTAGTTGTTTTGTCTTCTGCACTCTACTCACTATGCATGGATTGCTATTCTACACACACTGGCATTCACGGGCACTCTGACAGAAGCGGGTGGTGAAACCACATTTCATGTGGCCGGTCCTGTTGTACAAGCCTTTAAATGCTTCTCCTGAGCAGACGTTGTGGTTTTTCCTGGCAGAAACTTTTGAAAGGTTATGATTTGTTATTTTAATGTTAAATGTAATCTGATTACAGATTTGTAATCTGATAGTTACATCACCAATTAATACTTAATGTGTTTTCCTTATGATGCGGAAATTGTCCGTTTATCTTCTTTAACTCATTTTATTGACTTGACAAAGTCAACGTGCTATTATTGCTCATACTCAGGGTTAGGTTTTTTGCTAAACCTCTAATCTAAGACAAAAATTTCTAACTTCAGTTCCCTCAGACTATCATTCTGTCTATTGGTCTGTCTAGATACCATCTAGCAATACTTTAATAACCACCTAGCACACACACAGAACTTCCTAGCAACAGGCCAAAAACTGTAACAACCATCTTCCAATGCCTGGAAAGATGTAGCAATCAGCTTGAAACTGCCTAGCAACCATCTTGCAACACATAGAACACCATAGCAACTGACAGGAAACCACAGAAAAGCTTAGCAGCAAGTACTACCAAAAATGTCCAAGAAACCACCTAGTAAGTGCCAAGCAACTACTCATAACAGCCCTAGAAAGTACATATAACACCCCAACAAGCCTGCAGCTACCTGCAACCAGCCAAAACACTAGCAGCCAACTTGCAACTGTGTTCCATTCAGAAAAAAGTGGCAACCATTTTGCAACACCTAGAACATTCTGGCAACTCACTAGAAACCACCTAAAAAAAAAAAAAAAACCTAGCAACCAGGTTGAAACTGCCAACCGATCATCTTGGAATACTTTGAAGACCTTAGCAACAACAACAGAAAACCATAGTGACCACCTAGCAACTGCTCATAACACCCTCCTAATAATGCACTAAAAGGCAAACATATCACCAATGGGTTTGCAACTACCTAGCAACCAGCCAGAACACCCTCACAGTTGCCTAGTTAACACCCAGAAAACAATAACACCCAGCTCGCAACTTCCTGCCAACCCTCCAGAAAACCTAGTTACTATTTTGCAAGATCTTAGCAACTTACTAGAAACCACCTAGAAAACTCTAGTAACTTCTCAGAAAACGACCATCTAGTAAGTACCCAGAATGTCCTAGCAACCACATAGTAAATGCAAATCAACTACACATAACAAACTGGTATCAAATCAGAACACCTTAGCAACCACTACTGAATGCCTTAGAAAGTACCTATAACATCCTTAATGGCTTGCAGCTACCTAGCAACCTGCCAGAACACCCTCATACTTGACAAATAGCCACCCAGAAAACACTAGCAACCATTTTGCAACACCTAGAACACCCTAGCAACTGTAATTCAGAAAACCATAGCAATCACAATGCCTTACAACTACTTAGCAACACGGCTGTATAACATTTAATATTCCTGCTTCCTTGATTAAATATGCAATTTATGGAATTAATTCTGGGTTAGTTGCACATTCAATTCTTGCTGAATAGGCTTATTATCGCCAACTGTGACTCCCTGTTGTGATTATTGATCCATTTGAGTTGATATTTTTCATTCACAAATGTATTTGAAGATGGCTGCATACTGTGCCTGGCTCTTAATGAGCTTCTTTGCTGTTTTGAGGCTCATTAACACTCTGTTGGCATCAGGGAGACTTGCAGGATATTGATCTAATTGTCCAAGAGTGTTGTTCTGGCCTCCAACTTTCCTTTCTAGATCTTTTTAATGAGAACTCAAGTGGTGCCAATTTCATTGACTCTATCATGCTCCATATTAATAATTAGATTGTCGCTAATTGCCAATTTTCTGTTTCACTGCTTTGTTATCAACAAAGGCAGTGTTGTGGCATGTCACTGCGAATTTAGCTGTTTGCGTTTGAAATGAAATGCTGGCGTAAAAGGCGTAACTTAATAAAACAGACTGTTGGGGGGGGATCAGTACATGATAGAGGCTGGACTCAAACCTGCATTACTTATGATAATCCAAGGAGAATCCACATTCTGTGTACACAGTACTGGTCTTATATTTTATGGCTGGCTGACCACGTCAGGAAGTGGGAAGAGGAAATCATGCTTTGATTGCTTAACCAACTTGGCTCTGGACTACAGACAACAACTTTTTTTGGAGTAAAGTTGAGACCAAATCACTGAAGTAGATCTGTAGAGATGATACATTTTAGTTTGAGAATTGTAACATCTTGTGTACTTGCAGGAAAGAGTGACTATCTAGCTGGCAGACTTGAGGAAGAAAATAAACAATATTGCAGTCCTGCAGTTGCACACATACAGTGTATTGCTAAATAGAAGCATTTAAGATTTAAAGAGAATTTTGTGATTGTATCTGTTGATAATACACAATAACATTTAGGATGGCACTACTAGCATCTCACTTCAAAGATATATTTTTATAAAAATATCAAAGAGATATTTGACTCAAATGCCAAGTGAATTGAAGGATTGTTTGGTTATTGTCACCAGTGTTTGTTAAGGAAAATTTGTGTTCAGCATTCAAAGTTTTTATTTTTCTTCTCTTTTTCTCTTTTTAGTTAACAATTTCACATTCACTGTAATACTAGCCAGCAAACAATCAATAGACCTAGCTAGCTATTATTCTTCCTCATTGTAATAAATGTATTCATAATTATTAAATTTTTTTTCCCAGGGAAATATGTGTACTATAGTCTATTTGATATTTTACTGCTGGCTTATGCTTGCACACTTCAGTGCACAAACACACAATTTTTTAGTAAGTAAGTGAAGGCCTGTTCACACCAAGGATGATCACTATAGTGATAACTATATAGATAGTTTTTAGAATAATTCTACATTTTACACAGTAATCGACACCACTACTACAACGATAATGACACAGATGAACAATATCACATCATATTTTTCAGCTGACAATAAAAAAACATTCAGAGTCAATCAAATAACAGTTGAATTTTAAGAACATTTAAATTGGCAGATGACATAATTGCAGCATGTGCTTATAATAAATAGAATATTATAATATCTTATTATGGATGCTAATGTAGTTATCATTATAGTTTTCTTTAAAATAATCGTTCATGCAGTGAAAGGGCCTTAATAATGAGAAATTAGGCTTATTGACCATGCAGTATATGTGCGATTCTTTATCATCTGGGCTTTGTATTTATAAAAGCTATTGGAAGCCTTTCATTAGCATGCTTTAGGACAAGCTCTATGCTAACTCTTTGACTTAAAATATTTATACATATACAGTATGTGCTGCTTGCAAACAGTTATTTACTGCTATTTTAATGGCTGTTGATGTACAAACATGCTTTTCATAACCAGATGGCAGGTGTTGTTACAGCATCTGGATCATGCTAACCTGCTCACTAGCCAAACAAATGGACCTTCTTTGCACGCAAAATATTGCTAATGTGACTAAACTTTAAGTGTTTTGATTTTAAAATGATTCCATATAGCAATGTTTTTGAAGGTTTGGCGTGTTGATTCACTATGTTGACAACCCAGGCTTTCAAGTAGTCATTAGCAAGTGTTTCCTGATCCCTGATGGCTTTGTGAAATGCCTAATTACAGTAACAAGCCCTTGTGGTGATCAAGGAATCTCAAATGTTATCTCTACAGCTCCTTTATGTGTAGGACTTCCTTCTTGCTGTAGTTATGTGTACAGTCATGCCAGCAAGAATTAATCGGCATCTCTACCCCCTGTTTCTTCTGGGCCGTATCCATCTGTATTTCCACAAGCCTTCTTTATTTATCAATCTCTTCATGTTAAGCTCCCTGGGGACTGGAGACATCTGCTGCGTACACTTTGAAGATGCCCCTCTTGGCTCAATTATTAACAGGGCTGCGGTCTCATTTGCATTTGGTGGCATGGAAAGAGCATCGCTAAACAGGTGGTGGAAAGAATGCTTGCAAGCTGAGCTGTTTGATAAATAAAATATATTATGACAATGGCGTTTACAGAAATGGAAGATCTGACTGGAGATAAGTTGTTGTTCTCTGTATCCACACCTGTAGAGAGCAGAAGTCAGATGTTTGCTAACACATTCACACGTACTGATGAATGAAAAAGATACACCCCTGAAAGCCACCAACGCTCGATGGGATCTGAACTTGCTCCATGGTAACACGCATGTGTGAGTCTGGTCAGTGGCTCAGGAGTCAGCGGGTGTCTTGAGACAATGTGGCTCCTGCTCAGGAGGTGGAGGTCGAGGTCATCTATCAGGTTTTTGATCTTATTTCAACTCCATTACTTTGGAGGGACTCCCTACACTCTTCAAAATAGCAGTTCAACTTCAGCTTACCCTGTGTTAGCTTGTTTCCAAATATGTCACATTGTAATTTTAAATCTAGTAATTGTGATGTTATGTTTTTACTTTGAAGTGGAATGCTAGTTCTGAGTGCCTTTAAGCAGGGGCTAAATTAGGATTTGCTATGTGTGTGTGTGGGGGGGGGGGGTGTCTCTGTGCTATCGAGCTTATATATATATATATATGTGTGTGTGTGTGTGTGTGTGAGAGTGTTTTTTTTTTTTTGCAAATATGATTTATTCTGAAGCTGTACTAATTTACATTAAAATTCCAATAAACACACAGTAAAATAACATTTGAAAGACATGACGTGAAAGATGTGTGAAGGCACAAACTATGAAGGCAATCTGGTTTTAGACAGACTTCCAAAGTACCATAACATCATGGCTAATGATCTAGAACAAATTCAAGTGAGCATTAGAGATAACCAAGTAAACATTCTGTGATTACAGCTTTTTCATTTAGGTAGATATTGAGTCTGCTCTATTAAATTATTATTTTTTTGTTTCCCACAAGCATCTATGCAGTCTCCAAAATCTGACCAGAAGACGGCATCATAGTAGACAACTAACATTACATTCAGATATGCCAGTTGGCAGTTTTGCCTGCTTGTACTTCTCCCAAATGCTCTAGTCTAGCAAAGCATGCTGGGAACTAGAACCCCAACCCCACTCAGATTCAACAACGCTACGTTACACATTTTAAATTAGTGGAATACTAAATTAAACTACATAGAGTCACTACAGTCATAGAACTACAGTCATAGAATGTTCTTGAGTGACCTGTTCAGTCTCCAGACTTAATTCTCATTGCAAATATCTCATTGAATTTGAAGAAAGCAGTGCCAATGTGAAAACCAAAGATTATCAGTGATCTGAAAGCTTTTTCAGGCGAGGAATGGGCCAAGACTGTAGTAGAGAGGTGACAGAAGCTTCTAAACACTTACAGACAGCATTTAATGGTGATTTTAAAGAATAACATATTCTGCACAAAGGGGATTGAATAATTTTGAACATGAATGTTTAGAGCCTTGAATTATATTATTATTAATCAATGTTCCATTCTCAGAATCACTCAAAAGTGTATTAACAGACTTTCTGTAATACTTTACTGATGCCTTTGTTGAACTGATTTCATAAAATCTTGTTCTCTGCAGCAAAATGTCTTGCAGGTCAAGGGGGTTGAATAATTTTGATTGCAACTGTATATATAATTTTTTTTAAAAATTTCCTTGGTTAAATTCATTGCACATAGTAAATTAAAGTTTTCAAGTTTTCTCTGTATGCTTTTATAGTTTCCCCCCCCTATAGGTTCTTTTGCACCAGTATATGACATTTCCTTTAACTAGAAAATATAATGTCCTTTATGGGACATAAACACACTTGGATGGCAATTTGTAATTATTTTACATTTTGCCAAATCGGTCTATTCATGCAAACTTTTTCTTGTGTTTGCATACGATCCATAGGGTTTAGGTTTGTGAACCTTCGTGCTTATTATTATTTATTTATTTTTTTAAATCTTACATTTATATAAATCTAATTGTACAACTAGTGAAATATGTATGTATTTATTTATTTATTATTATTAATTAATTTATTATTATTATTGTTTTTTTTTTTTTTTTTCATGAGATTGGCCCATAAAATAGTTCTCCAGGAGCATTGAATTTAAAAATCTCTAATCTGGAACCATTACCTGAGCAAAGATTTGAAACTTTGCTACACCTTATAGATACATAATTGAATTAACAAACAATCAGCCAAGAAGTCTTTCCTCCGCTGATACCTGGTGTTAAAGGAATCAAGGACAGATGTTTTGGGGGGGAAGGATCTCAGGGAAGTGCTGACTCTTAAAGGTCACACACGGCCAGCAAATTTACTCCTCATTGTGCACAGCTGTGGCTATGATCTACCTAGTTTGACCTTTGAACCATGACCTTGTTGTAGCCCTCTCTGAGAATGTGGGGGCTATTGGTTACTATAGGTCTTTTTCTCAAGTTTTGCTCCCAGGCCATCCAAATCATTGATGATATATGGTACTATCTATCTATCTATCTATCTATCCATCCATCCATCCATCCATCCATCCATCTTGAAAAAGTAGAGATTTTTCCAATGAATATTACAGGTTGCCCAATAACAACAAAAAAAAAAGATTAGAAACAAATGAAACATGAGTTTTTAGTAAAAAATGAACCTCTGGTTTAACCTACTTTAAATATTATCAGCCTCTTGTACTGGAATATTAATCCACTGTAGCGCTTAATGTGAAATACTACTCACATTTAATAAGACGTGAAGGAAAGTACAGTATGTAAAACAGGAAACTCTATCCCACATGATAAATTTCTCTGTGTGAATGCCAGAAACAGAACGAGGAAGTCTGTGGTATTAATATGTTGAAAGGTTGTTAAAAGTGAGCTTTATACTGGAGCCTGGAGTAAAATGCATTGCAAATTGGAATGAGAAGTAATGTGAACAAGACTGTTTGACCTGATCTGCATCCATCCAGTCTTGATCAAGTACAGAGGCCTGGCAGTTGACTCTGATACGTTTCCCCAGAGGATATGTGAGAGATTCAGAAGAATAGTGGTATGAAGATCTGTCTGATCAGTAAAAACATAATACTTTCAACCAGCATCTATTTTTTTAATTAGATGTAAATACACTGAGGGTTTTTGCTGGAGCAGATTATTAATGTAATCATGTAAAATTATTTGATGTACTGGTTTCCTTGTCTCAAATGAAATCAAATTGGATCTTCAACCATCTCTTACAGGCAACAGTTCATTTGAATCTCATGCAATTACTGTTACCCACCCTGTTAAAATCCACTTTGTAGTCATTTATCGTCTCCCAGGTCAACTGGGAAACGTCTTGGAGGAGTTGGTTGTGTTACTATCAAACTTTCCTGAGGTTGGTACTCCTCTGGTACTGGCTGCTGACTTCAACACTCTGCTTGCCTCATTTGATCTCATATAAGCTCTACTACAGCTATTTGCAAATCAGGTAACCAAATGGACCTCATCTACACACACTAACCTTGCACTTACTCCTGAAGCGGCACACACTCCACCGCAGGTCACCTTTCAACAAAACATACGCTTGCGCTCTCCCATTCGCCTATCCTCTATGGTTTCATCCTCACTTCCTTCACTCTCTCAGATTTCCGCACTGGACACACACAGTACTACTGACACTCTTTGCTCCACTTTAACCTTTTGCCCAATGTTTTCCAGACCAGCACACACCACCCCATCTGCCCCCTGGCTGTCCAATGTTCTCTGTGAACATTGCTCTAAACTGCAAAGAGAAAATGGCACAAATCAAGAAACTGTACCAACCTCAGTGTGTATTAGTCACTCCTCTCTTCCTTCTCTGCAAATGTCTTCACTGCTAAAACAAGATTCTACCACAACAAAATTAACAACTGTTCTGAGTCTCGCACACTTTTCAAAACGTTCTCTTCTCTGTCCTCCCTCCCCCTCCTCCTTCATCAACTCTTACAGCTGATGACTTTGCAGTTTTCTTCATAAATAAGACAAGAACCATCAGTGACCAATTCTCCACACAGCAGACAGATGATAACTTCATAACGACGAATACACACTCTCTCTCCTCCATTTCTCCACTCTTGGAGATGAACCTTTCCAAACTTATCGTTTCAAATAATCCTAATACTTGTCCACTTGATCCTATCCCCACTCACCTCCTTCAGGCCAATTCTTATTTAGACATACCTTCACTTACTCACATTATCAACACCTCTCTTCACTCTGGTATATTTCCCACAGAATTCTAGCAGGCTCGGGTAAGCCCACTGCTTAAGAAACCATCTCTAAATCCATCCCTTTTTGAAAACTACAGACTGGTATCCCTTCTTCCATTCATTATAAAAACACTTGAGCGAGTTGTGTTCAACCAGCTCTCTATGTTTCTTGTACAGAACAACATCCTGGACAGCAACCAATCTAGATTCAAAAGCGGCCACTCAACTGAGACTGTCCTGCTCTCGGTTACTGAAGCCCTGTGACTGGCAAGAGCAGCTTCCTAATCTTCAGTACTCATCGTACTGGACCTGTGTGCTGCTTTTGACACTGTAAATCACCCTCAAAAAGATGGACATCCCTGGAACCGGACTCCTGTGTTCCAAGTCCTACCTCTCATGTAGGTCTTTCAGGGTGTCTTGGAGGGGTGAGGTTTCTAAGTCAAAACTGCTTGCTAATGGGGTTCCTCAAGGCTTTGTGGTTGGACCACTTCTCTTCTCCATCTACATGACATTATCACGATCTGTCATTCAGAAGCATGGCTTTTCTTATCACTGCTATGCTGATGACACGCAACTCTACTTTTCATTCCAGATGATCCAACGGTAGCTGCTCGCATAGCAGCCTGTCTGAGTGACATTTCTAGCTGGATGAATGACCATCACCTTTAGCTCAACCTTACTAAGACAGAACAGCTTCTGGTTCCAGCCAACCCATTGCTTCATCACAACTACTCTATACAGCTGGATGACAAGCATAACTCCTTCTAGGACAGCCAGAAAACTAGGAGTTTTGATCGATCATGAGCTAAGCTTACAGACCATATTGCTACAATGACCCGGTCCTGCAGATTTTGCCTTATACAAAATTAGGAATATTAGACCCTTCCTGTCAGAGCAAGCCACACAACTCCAGAATGCAGTAGCGAGGGTTGTCTTCAATGAGCCAAAAAAAGCTCACGTTACTCCTCTCCTCACCAGGTTACACTGACTACCAGTAGCCGCTCTCATCAAATTCAAGGTACTGATGCTTGCCTACAAGATGACCATTGGTGCGGCACCAATATACCTAAACTCACTAGTTCAAACTTATGCGCCCTCCAGAAGCTTGCATTCGGCAAGTGAACGGCACCTTGTGGTGCCATCCCAAGGAGGTTCAAAATCTCCCAATCTCAATTCAAACAGCTGAGTCTTTAGTAATTTACAAAAATAAAAATAAATAAATAAATAAAATAAAAAAAACATCTAAAGACACTTTTTCTTTTTCGCCAGAACTTGACAAACTAAAACTGGAACTTACCTTTTATTTTCTACTCTATTCTATTCTTTAAAAAAAATGTGTATAGCTAGACAAAATTAGACTTGTCATGGCACTTGTATACATTTTTTTTTCTCTCGTTGGTCTGATTGCTTCTATTTTTCTCATTTGTAAGTCACTTTGGATAAAAGCATCTGCTAATTGATTAAATGTAAATGTAAAATACACTGAAAATATGCATAAAATGTCTCTTAAAATGCAGTATCAGATCATTTGAAACTTAATGACGAGGCAGGGTCAGTTCAAGTTTTAAAATGTAAAATCTCTAAACATATTAATAGATATGAGTTAATGATTTATGTTATTTGAAAAAAGAAAACAAAAAACACTTATTTCCTGGAAAAGGAAGTAAACACAGAATAATAAAATTCTAAAATTCTAAAATTAATAAAAATAAAAAAAGGCACACACACATGTGGTGCGACCAGCAAAATCAAGATGCAGTTTATAAAATATATATATATATATATATATATATATATGCAGCTCGCTAGTAATTAATTAATAATGCACTTTCTCTATGAATATTTTTTATTTCTAAGTGAAAATTATGATCTTTTTTTGGGGGGGCATAAGGTAAAATGTCAAAAAAAAAAAAAAATGATAAAAGACTGATAAAAGAGTACACTTTTCAGAAAGAAAACTATACAATTTTGCCATAACATTTTATAATTGTGTTTTGGAAAAATCAAATGAACAAAATCCTTTTTTTTTTTTAATAAATCATGTTGTGCCACCAAGATAAGACCATCTAACCCTATAATTGTAATTTATTACATGTAAAATGTCACGTGGAGTGACTCAAAAGAAAAAACAAATCCGTCTTACCTTAAAAAAATTGAAAATAATGATTAAAATGTGTTCACTCAGGTGTATTTAAAGTTTAAGTAAAATACTTTGTACACACATTTGCCAAGTCTTTTATAGAGATATGGTGACTGAATTTCATAGAGGACCAATAGTTCAACAGATCTGTTCAAATCCAGATTTCTGTGCTTAGCATTTAACGTTCTTTCTGCTCACAGTGTAATTTATCATAGCGTGATCACAATTGCTTCAAGTTGATAGCAAAAGCTACAAAGCCATATGTGACAGTTGTTTTATTATTATTTTTATTTTTTTTTATTTTTATTATTATTTATTTTATTTGACTGAAATATGTGAAGCTTTGCATGATTTCCAGGCAGGATGTTAGAAACATTCACCCAAAAGGTCTGTTTTACCATGGAGGGAAATGTTTAATGGCCTTGTAACCTCATATTTCTTCACCAGGGCTCACTGAAAGAGTAAAACATAATGAAACCGCACATCAGAGGCTTCAGCTGTGACAACTACCTATTCTTGGAAATGCCCAGTGTCATTCGGGGTCATCCCGACAGATTCCTAAAGTAACCGGGTCCATCCTGTCAGAATTGTGTCTCTTGAGCCATTAAATCTGCGTTTGCTCCTTCAAGTTACCTCCAAGAAACAGACAATAGATGAAATTATGCTTTCTGGCAGGATTTGTCTTTGCTATCTTTGTTTATATTGGCTGATAAGACTGTGGAGATTTTCTCATAATGAACACAGCAGTGATTAATGTGTACAGGGTTTGTTTTGGTTCCAGAAGCTGAGGAAGCAACTTTTCTGACAAATTTTCTTTTTTGATCACACTCTATAGCCAGCACAGCTTTATACCTGAGCCAAATGTTATTTTAAAGCAAAATATGTACTTAATTAGCATTATATATATATATATATATATATATATATATATATATATATATATATATAATGCATTTATTATTATTTATTATTATTTAACTAACACCAGAACTTATGTTTGTGTGCTTGTTACTCAGACTAACTAACACATTGATTAAAAGGTGATCAAAAGAATCGGCTTCTGCCTGAATCGTCCAACCCTGATTGCGCACACTTCGCACAAGCAAACCCAGCCGGTAAACAGGGATGTTATGAGAATAATGTGACCTGCAGAGCGGCGAGGGTCGGGGTCAGGCCGGGTCAGAGGCAGGAGCCGGACGAAGGGCTTTGAGTCTCAAGGGCCGTCCCTCGGGTGCCCTGCGTGTGTCAATGAGGTCCTGTACGCCTACTTCCTCATTGATAGATTGCCCTTCTAATGGGCACTTCATGTGAGTAATTGTTTTAAGAGAACTGCTGATGTGCTGATTGAGGCACTGCCAAATGCAGAAGGGCTTTCAACACTTCCACAGCAACATTGGGAAAAAAACGATTGCCATTGAAAGACCTGGCAGAACGAATGAACCAAGACAATGTTACAATATTGACGCCAGCAGCGTCAGTGGATGGTACGGTGGCACAAACGGGTGTTCGGGTTTCGTTCACACAGCTGTTGAGGCCAGGCCTGGAATTCCTGCAGTAGCGTCAGAGCAGCTGAACTCTTGCCCTCTGAGATCCCAATCAGCGCTGGCCGCCGCGCAGACTATAACGGGCTTCACCGATTACGCCGAATAACCAAGTCTGAGGAAGAGTTTCGTCTTCTTTCACAAAATCCAGCTTAATGAGGAGTGCCAGGTAAATCACTGAGCACTTCTCATACCGGGAAACCCTGATAAGCTGTTTATGAAGTTAAATGTAGCCTTTCATAGTCTTCAAGATGTTTCAGTCGTGTTAGTTTGAGCTATGAACTCTCAAAATAATGGGGCGGCAATTACACCTACAACTCCCTAAAGATATCAAAACATTCCTTGGCTCCAAAAGCACATTTCCAGCTCCACTGGCTCCTTCTAACAGACCGTAAATGGATAAATAACAACAACACAATGTCCGGAGCTCTAAAAAGGGACACTGCTCACTGAGGCTGATCCTGTGAACAAAAGAAACCCTGCAGGTTAATTTGGTCTGTGAAGCCCAGGAAAGGACTGCCGGGAAATATTTTGAAAGCGAATTAACTTCACCACAGACTAATGCTTGACTTCATTTCACTTGATTTTGGGCTGTTCTTCAACACCCTTGGCAAGGTGAACGGCTTTATTCTGATTTTCTTTGGTTTTGTGGGATTGATTCAAGTCAAGGAGACTCGCCGTAAAAAAAAGAAGGCACATAGAGCAACAGAAGTGTATAATGAATGAAACCGTTTTTTGACAACACTGAGATTGAGTTACATCAGATGACTTTCACTGCAGCCGGCGCTGGGCTCGGTCTCGCATCAGTGGGGCTTTCTTTCTTTTCTTTTTTTTTTTCCTTTCTTTCTTTCTGTTTTGGTCACTCCACCCTTTGAAACTAGAAAAACTTTTGAACATAACCGTAATCTGATCATCTGTCAGTATTTTTGCCAAATTGTGGCACTTAACAATGCCAAATAATGAAGAAAAAAATCAAAAATTAATTATAGCAGATGCTTTTGACCAAAGCCACTTAAAGGAGGAAAACCACATGCAAATTAAAATAAATGTTTTCTAAAAAAAGAGAAAAGAAAAAAAGCAGTTTTCCCCACTTACAAAATGTTGAAGCTATGAGTTCAATTCCGTTTTCTCCCATAAAAGCTCATAGTATTTATTAACTTGACATTGTTTATTATCTTGACATTGTTAGAAAATCATGCCGTAAAACCATGACATATAATTTCATTTATTTTTAATAAAAAAAAAACAAAATGAATAAAAAAAATAAAAACTTTCAAATGACCTTTAAACAATATACTGCTTAAATGAACTATACAAATTAAGCTTCAAATTAATGTAATAAATTCATAATTTTTATATATTTTTTATAATCATGTGACATAATTATTTTTGTTTGTATTATTATCTTTTAATGATCTAAATTAAATAATTAAATATTTTCTATAATTATACATATATATACATATATATATATATACATACAATTAATTATATTTGACATTTTTAATTACTATTAGATTATCAAAAAAGGTGTAAAATTAATATTTATAATTAAAACTAATAATTATTTACCGGTCCAACTAAAGATACTAAATATACAATTATATGTAATAATGATTTAAAATTATATTGTGTTTTAATTTTCTAATTATTTTCAGAATTCTAAATTGTATAATTATTATTACAATTTTTTAGAGTTTTAAATAATTATTAGATTGTTTAAAATGTGCAAAATGAATGTAATCAAAATGAAGAAGGTAAAAATAATAATAATAATAATAATAATAATAATAATAATAATGAAAACTAGATAATCTTTTAGTTTTTACTGTTTTCCTGAGTAATGAAAAGTAAAAAAAAATTCGGTTTGAATCTGTGAATTTTTTTTAATTTAATTTTTAATTTATTTTTTTATTTTTATTAGTAGCTGAAGCTTTCAAACCTTAAAATGGACCAGACATATATAATCAAGTGATCAAAACTGTACATTGTATTTCAAGTCTTCTGATATGACAGCTGTGTCAGGAACAAACCGAAATTCTTAAAATTTGTAAAGCTCAATACCCCATAACATTGTGCCTTGTTATGAAGAGGGAGCGTTTTAGAGAATATTTGAGTCAGATCTGCGGGTCACTGGAGCAGCTGCTGTATTATCAGTCCACAACTGCTCAAGTCCTGAACGGGGCTGAAGTTCAGCCTCACGCAGGTGGGTGATTCAGGGTGAGATGCTGCCAAATCAGAAAGTGAACAGGTGCTGTCTGTGGGCGATGCAGATCAAAGCCTAACCCCACAACTGCTTGTGTAGACTCCAGTGTTGATTTTAATGGAAACTCCTGGCCATATGAACGCTCTGTGCAAAAGCCTGTACAAACAGAGCAGTGCTTTGCACAGAAATTAAGACTGTTTTACATTCCTAATCTGTTAATTCCTTAACATGACTGTTGCAGATCATGCAAAACATTAAACAGACAAAATGTGGATTTGGAAGTCAATAGATTTATCTCCATATATTTCGGTTTGCTTAGTGCCAGTCTGTTACTGGCCTGCAGTGATCCATTCTGCAGTCATGTGTATCGATCTGTGAGAAGTAGATTCAGGTCACTTGACACAAAAAGGCTTTTATTTTCTTTATTTGTCTTTAACAAACTATAATTTTTTTGTTGTTGTTATAATTATGTTAATTTATACACATTTAATTAAATGTTATTTGTAAATAATGCAAATGTAATTTCATTAAAATTAGGATTATTGTTATTCTTTTTTATATGTTTAATAAATGCTGTTTGACAAGGAAATTGCCTGTAGATTTGTTGTGGTCATATCGTCTGTTGATTAGTTTCTCGTCATATGTCTGTGACACAAAAATATTTTAATGTAAATTAATCTCACATCATATTTAAAAAAAAATAGTAATAAAAAATTACATTTTGATATATATATATATATATATATATATATATATATATATATATAATTTCTTAACTTTTTTTTAAATGATTTAATACCAGTCTCATAAAAAAAAAAGAAAAAAAAAAGAAGTTAAAGTAAAGTAAAAAAATTTTTTCTTGCAGCTGTTCTGGACTCCTGCCATACGTCCACTGATCCTTACTTTTGTTCTCTTCACATTTGTGACCTGTAATCGCATTGGAAAAAGTGGTTTTATAATTTCTTGTTCTGATGTTAAACCGATGATCTCCCATCTCATGCTCTGCTAATGAACTTTTATTTTGGCTAGCTAATGTGTAAACTTTGATAGAGGGGGAAATGAGCAGCTGCATGAGAAATGAGGCCATAGTTGTGATCTCAGGCGCTGTACTTCATTACTTCTACAGTAATAACCTCATGTTTTCCATTAATCATTTAGAATCGCTTAGAAAGTATCGAGAACAGCCATTTGTCGGCACCTCGATTTCCTGGCATTAGCGTTTCAGCTCTTTCTTTTAACTTTTCCCCAAAACATTTAACATGTTCCCAGACTGAGAGATTATTCATTAATTAGTCTGCTACATGTAATAGAGCTGACGTAAATTTTTAGACCAAACTTGGGAGGCTAATTTGCTATTGGTTCCCCCTGGATTTTCGAATGGCAGTTTTACATTTTTTTGTAAACATTAGTCAAAGTGTACAAAACAAATGTCATGCAGTTATACTTCGAATATGAATTTGTGTGCATTAAAAACATAAATTGCTATCAAATTGCTACAGAAGGCCTACAGTATACAAAAAAAGATTAGTGTATATGCAAACTGTTAGCAATGTAATGGAATAGTTCCCTTTCAGTCGGTCACTCTTGACGTCACGTCGGTGACCAATCAAATTGGCATATCGCTTCGATAGACCAATCTACTTCGAGTGTAAACTGAACGAACCAATGCACATTGGCATGCAATTATTGCATCCAGCTGCTGCTGATCACAGCGTGAGTATAAGGCAGCATGGTGCAATGCATACCAGCTTTTCGCTTCGGAGCCGAGCGTTATTATCGTTCTGCTCAACTGTGTCTGCTGTGGAAATGTGCTGTCTGCTCAACTGTGTCTGCTGCTCTCTGGAAATCTCGACGAGAGCGGTTTTCTCTATCTCTGGGTCTCAGGAGGGCATGGAGAGTTGCGGACGGCCAAGCACCGGACCTCACTCATCCTCCTCATTCGCCAGATGGCAGCAGGGGGCAGTATGAGAGCGTCAACAAAGGCCCTACTCAAGCACTCTCTGCAAACCTGTGGAACCAGGTGAGCCTTGCACCCCACACTCACACCCCTCTCTGGCTAGCTCACAAGCTGCCCGAGTTGGATCCCTGTGTTCCACCTCGCTGCCCCACTGCTAGTACGCCTGTGGTCCCACTGGTCCTACTTGTACAGTTTCTAAGTGCCTGGTCAGTGCTACCCAGCCCGTTCTCACTGGCTTTTATGGACCATCAGCCTCGGCTATGCGATTCCCCCCAAGTTCAGTGGTATCCGCTTCACTACAGTGAAAGTGTCTGATGCTCCTGTTCTGCGGGTAGATTTCGCAGTTCTACTGGCTAAGGAGGCGATAGTGCCAGTCCCTCCAAGGTGTTGACGTAGAAATGCATCTTTGGGTGCATCCGCCCCCGAGATTGGTTTGCAGCGATCGACCTGAAGGATGCGTACTTTCATGTATCGATCATTCAACACCACAGACCTTTTCTGCGGTTAGCGTTCGAAGGATAGGCATATCAGTACAAGGTCCTGCTCTTCGGGCTGTCCCTGTCTCCCTGTGTCTTCACGAATGTCATGGAGGTGGCTCTTGTTCCCCTCAGAGGATGGGGACAGGGTGTTTGCATTCTCAACTATCTAGATGATTGGCTGACACTAGAACAATCTCGGAATCAGTTGTGCAAGCACAGGGACCTGGTGCTCCGGCATCTCAGCCTGTTGGGCCTTCAGGTAAACTGGGAAAAGAGAAAACTCTCGCCGATGCAGAGGATCTCTTTTCTCATTATGGAGTTGGATTCGGTCAAACAGACAGCACGCCTCTCAGAGGAACATCGGGTCCAAGTTACACCGGCCTGTCGCCAAACCCTCACCCTGTGGTCAGATCTTACATTCTTCCAGGCAGGGGTGCCCCTAGAACAGATCTCCAGGCATGCTGTGGTTTACACGGATGCCTCCACCACCGGCTGGGGGGCCACGTACAACAAGCATGCAGTTTCAGGGGTTTGGACGGACCCGCAGCTGCATTGGCACATCAATTGCCTAGAGTTGTTAGCAGTGTGCCTTGCCTTGTACCATCTCTAAGGTCACTTACGAGGCAAGCACGGTGACCATGGCATAGATCAACCGACAAGGTGGTCTGCACTCCAGTCGCATGTCGCAACTCTCCCGCCACCTCTTCCTTTGGAGTCAGAAAGGTTCTGAGGTCACTTCATGCTGTTCACATTCCAAGAGCACCATCTAAGAGACACGTTCTTCTCACCGTGAATACCCCCTAAGATGCCCGAATGCGGTCATGCTTTCCTTTCTTCAGCAAGGGCTTAATACGTTCACTAGGTTCTATAGCCTTCGTGTAGAGCCGGTATCCTCCTATGTTCTCACTTCTCACTGGGTAGTGGCACTGAGAGGCCCCGGTTAGTATCGGCTAGCTAAAATTGCTCCAGAGTGTCCATACTGTAGACCCTGTTGAGATGCTCCATCACCCTAGGCAGCTGGACATGGCCGAACAACCGGCGCCAGGCCTTCATGATGAATCCACGAGAACCTTGGAAGGCTGGGTTCCATTTTGAAACCCGAGCAGTACTCGTATGTGTATAGTCCACGGTATAGCCTTAGTGCCCATGTTTCCCCGGCAGACTTCTGCCTTCCCAAGAGAGTTTTAATTACCTCACATTTCTCCATATACATCTAAATGGATGCTATATGTTTATCTGCTCCTGAAATCTCCTTCGGGAAGGATGGGGCTTTCACAGCATCCCTGTTCCAAATGGAACGGGTACGTTTTCCAATCTCACCCAGTGAGGTAGTGCTTTGACAGTGGTGAGTGGTACGTTTTCCAATCTCACCCAGTGAGGTAGTGCTTTGACAAGGTGAGTGGAACTACTTCCACCGTAGTCTACTTCCGACTACAAGGGCGCAGGCGGCTCGCACAGGACAATGGAAGGGGCAGCACCCATGGCGCTTTGGTAGGGATCCCAATTTCATTGGGTCACCAGCTCGGCTCCTCAGCAAAAACCTGGTATGCATTGCGCCTGCGGCCTTATTATACTCACGCTGTGATCAGCAGCAGCTGGATGCAATAATTGCATGCCAATGTGCATTGGCTTGTTTAGTTTACACTCAAAGTAGATTGGTCTCTCGAAGCGATATCCCAATTTCGTTGGTCACCAAAAGACGTAGTACAACAAAAGGACAACAAAAGTCGTAAGACTCATTAAGTACTCAAACACACATACTTACAGTATGGTAGCTGTAGTCCTTTTGTAGGAATTTGTTAGCAACTTGTTAACAAGTTCTTTATACATAAACTACACAGTCAAATCTAAATTGTGAATTTTGAAACTGTTACGTGCTGAAAACACAACTTGCTGTCCAGGGTTGTGTTTCCCAAAAGCATTGTTAGCCAACTATGATCACAAGTTCAGTCGTTACCAACATAGTTCAACAACTCTTTGTTTCCCGAAACAACATTTCAAATTAACATTTGCAATCAACGTCGCAAAAAACGCATGTGCACAAATACTTAAGAGAACCCCGGAGTATGACGTAAGAGGGAACCTGCTATGAATCAAATATCACATAAAGTTTATTCATTACATTTCATCATTCATTACATTTTATTTTAAAATTTAAATGAGACATTTCTGAGGGAACACATGGGAAAATAGCCTTCTGACTACAAGGGCACTGAACTCTAAACAAAGCACCAATTTCTGGACTCAAAAACATACATTATGTTGATGAGAGAGTTGGGTTGTTTTAAGTGTAAATAATAACTTAGTGGACCTTTTGCAGTTTTTTTTTTCAATAAAAATATTTTGACATAACCTTGTAAAAAAAAAAAAAAGTTTGCTCAATTGTTTTGAATGTAAACTTGTAGTGTAATTTTAAATGGATATGTTCTACTTGCAGAACTACAAGCATAATATTGAAACTAAAAGCCAATTAAGCACACTTAAAGATAACCACTTTCATCTGTCTTAACACACTTATATTGTATATTTTTAAAAAGTGCATTTTTTTTAAGAATTCACCTTAAAGAATGAAAAAAATCTACTTTATAGAAGTACACTTATTTTGATGTGTTGACAAACATACAAGTAATTAATTATAATTTTAACTGTAATGTGTTAAATGTACCCAATTTCAAGTTCATTATTAAACATATATCTAAATACATAACATACAGTACAAGTTTCAATATAAATGACATTAAAATATATTTTGATTTACCATAAATGTTTGTCAGTTCATTCAGCAGTACTTTCATCATATTTCATAAGATGTCAAAAGTATGGAATTACATATAAATATGTACTTAAGTCCTACATATGTATAGGTCAAAAAAGTGCTTGAAAAATCAGCTAATTTCATCTAATATAAATTTTACCTATAATATATTTTAATTTAATTTATAAATAACATGCAATTATTGTTTGAAAGCACTGCATTCAGTTCACAATTACTGTAAGTAAATTATTTTAGCGTATATGTTTTCCATAATAAAAGTATACTAAAGTGTGCTTCTTTTTCACAAGGGTATTGATAAGATTAACTCTATTTGTTTTGTTTTCCATATGTTGTCAGTCCTTTATGGGTAAAAAAACAAAACAAAAAAAAGCCCAATGAGAGATTTGCTCTAAAGGATTTCCACAATCAATGAGTTTTTGATGAGCGTCTAGAGACAATTCATCTAAAAAGGGGAGTGGATGGCGTGGCTGAAGGATTGATGAATGTCTGACCCTTGTGTAAACAGCCTAAGGAGCACATATGCATGGACGCGGCCCCCCGGGGCCCCCAAACATTGCAGAGGGGGTATATCTGTGAGCTGGTGCTGACGGCCGTGAGGTAGGATGATAAATGAAGATGTATGAGTGCAGATAGACCATCAGATTATCGGTAAGTCTATCTGATGCAATGCTGTAATCAATCCCGTTTCCCACTCCCCGTCCCGTCGACTCCTGAGTTTCGCGACACGCCAGTCAAACAGCTCGAGTGCATGAAACACAGCCCAGCGATGGCTGGGCATGCTTTCATTTCAAACCTGATTTCCCTTTCCCTTCATGTCTGAGCTGAACTCACCACAGGCGAGGAACCCAAGCCAACGACTTTAAAGAAGACTCATTGGACATCTTTTGATAATTATGTTGTTTTGCTGCTTTTTCTTTTCGTCTTCACGCGGATGTGATGTGCTCGAGCCACATATAAGCCATTCCCTCTCAACTCTTGCCAGCACATCTTGTTGAGATGAGCTAATTGCTAATTGGACACCAGAAAGTAATGGCCGCTGGTCAATGTGGGAGACACATGTTGAGCACGACTGGAGCCAGAGCTCAAGGGAAGCCAAGTCACCTTTGTGAAAACATCCAGAGTGACTTGAGACTCGTGAAAACAGCTATATCCGGGGGTAAACATCCAGATAAACGGGATAATAATTGAAGCCTTTTGCAAAGCAGAGACCGTACGCTTTCATAGGCCTCACTTTAATGTTAGGCAAAGGCCAAAGACTTAAACGATGACAACATCTGCAGGCTTTGAGAAATGGTTTCATCATGTTCGCTTGATTTCACAATAAATCATCATGTTGCCAGACCTCCTAAATCTGGTGGGTCCGTTTATGATTGATGGGTGTAAGCGGTCACAATTATGATGTGTGTTCCAATTAGTCATATGTACAACTGAATGGTTCTCTAGTAAGATTGATATGGCTACCTGTTTGAATTGATGGTCACTGGTGAAAAACACTGCATAAATCAGCCTTAGTTGGTTAGCTGGGTTCCCTTGTTTGGCTCAACTGTATTCATGATATTAGAGGGGCTTTGTGACATTGCCAGCTTTATTTATATAGGTGCTGTATATAGAAGTATGTTCATACTTTTCAGTTGGCCAAGATTTCTAAAAGTCCTTTCTTTGTAATGGTCTTAAGTAATCTAATTTTCTGAGATACTGAATTTGGGATTTTCCTTAGTTGTCAGTTATAATCATCAAAAGTAAAAGTGCTGAAATATATCAGTCTGTGTGTAATGAATTAATATAATCTACAAGTTTCACTTTTTGAATGGAATTGATACCAACATGAATTAGTGAAATAAATCAACTTTTTGATGATATTCTAATTATATGACCAGCACCAGTATATATTTATTTTCTGTGTTTAGATCCTAGTCCCCAGTATGTTTCCCATCAGATTTTATAACTGGCTTATCCAGCACAACTTGGCCAACCAAGTTGATAAAAATAAATAAATAAATAATACAATGGCTTTAATATACTATAATAATACATTTTGTATATACAATGGTTTTAATATACATATTTTGTGATTGGCTTGTTTTTTGTAAAAAATAATAATAATAAAAATAATAAAAATAATTCAATAATGAATAATACTATATATATATATATATATATATATATATATATTTTTTTTTTTTTATCAAGTTATATTTATTTACAAATTTATACATTTTGTGGAAACACATTACATTACATTTTAAAACCAACAGCTAACAGTGCATTGTCATAAAAAAGTTGAATTATCTAATATTTTTTTGACTTTCTAATTTCAGGCTGTAAAAAAGAAATAAAAAAAAATAGGTTTTTCAGAGGTTGCACCACATGACATTTTAGAATTTAATAATTCATTATTTTTGTTAATGTATTCATGTACATGCATGTATTAATTTATGTAAGTATTTATTTTTAACTAACGATTAAGATACATCCAGTGGGTATAGGCAAGGTCTAAGTAAAGCATGTTATTCTTTTTTTGAAGGTGAAACCACTTGACATTTTTAGCGTCACTAACTTTAATCTATTATAAGAAAAGTTTTCAAAAAAACATGACACCAACATGAAAAAAACAACAACAAACAAACAGAAACATTTATAATAATTTACGAGTTTTGTTTTAAAATGTGTAGATTTTAGGATTCTTGCTTTATTTAGTTGTGCTGGTTTAACTTTGTCGTTTCAGTGGTATAACTGGGTTTGAGTACTATACAAAATGCCAAAACCTACCTTGAATGTCACTTTTTAGTAAACAGCACATGTTCTTTGTCCACAGGGGTTGTTTAAGTTTCAAAATAGTTGCAAAGGTAAGAATGAAATGATAAATGAATTGATGGCTTCATACAGTGTTGGAGCTTTACCAATTACTAGGCAGTTTCAGGACACTTGGCAGGTTGTATTCAACCTCTCAAATATGTTGCTGAACAGATGCAAAATGAGCTCTCAGTTCCTGCTGTGCAGTGGCATCCAACATCTGGCCGTTCTGACAGATAAAGAGGAATAAGGTGTTAGTGCAAGATCAGCACTAATGGAAGTACAGCAAATGCCTTACCTGAGACCCCCGACAGCTCTTTTCTGGAAGAACTGCTTTCTCAGATCTGGTCAAAGCTCAGATGGTGGAATGTTTACTCTACCCAGACTTAAAAAATTTATTGGTTATAAGGAGTAAAGAAAACTAAAAAGCCATTTTCTTTCTCCCACAGCAGAGTCGCTGAAGTGTTTGCGCAGTTCACAGTGAAACTTTGAACATCTACACAGAACATGGCAACTTTGTAGCATGATGGGGAAAAAAAGAAGCTTTGGACACCAAATGGGTAAAATAAAATTAGCCCACGTTTTGCAGCTAATTACTTACACATGGGAGACTGCTTGAAAAAGTAGGTTGTGGGAGAGGAACTTGAAAAGGTGATGACATTTCCAACATCTTGCAGCATTTTGTGGTGTGGGAAACTTACTGCAAACAATTCTGTCCGGGACGTGAATGTTGCGGCAAACTCTTCCAACAGAAATTCCACACAATTGCAAAAGAATAAAGGCAGGATGGGCTCTAGGCTAATAAGTGTTTTGTGATTGATTGCTCGGATCCTAATATTTAGAGGGGATAGAGGCTTACGACAATTAGATTCTACAGTAATTCTGTGACAACGGTCCAGCCCTTCCTGCTATCCTTCTGAAATCCACTTAAGATTTATTTAGATATGCTCTATGTTTTTGGGTGTTCCTTTAAGGCCGGGCATACACTTTGTGATTTCTGTGTGATTTCAGCAAGATACCAGCTCACATTATGAGTAGATATCTTGTGATGTAAAACCAAAGCTCACGATTTATGTGCCTGGTTATAACCGGGAAGTGCAGACAATGAAACTGTGTATGGATAAATGCCAGAGATATCTTAAAAAAAGCAGCTATTGGTTATATATCAAGAGGATTTGGCTTTTCCAATTCAATTATTTTAATTATTATTATTATTATGGAACTTTTATTATTATGCAATAATTTCATAGCACATCACCTGACACACTGATAATTTGATTAAATCAATCAACAAATTTGTAACTGAAGACTCCAGTGGATCACTGAATCAGGGACTTGACTCATGAACAGTTGCAATATGATCGGTACAGTTTCCAAATTAAAAGTTCAATGCATTCAATGTGAACCGATTCAATGGGCACATCAGAAAACATCGTCCAAAATAATAATTTGCATATGAAGACATAAGACATTGCTATCATGTCATGGAGGGTTTGAATTTTTTAATGAAATGAAGTCACATATAAACGCGAAATATTATGTATGGAAGTAAAGTCAAAGCAAAATGAAAATATTAAAAGTACTGATAATTAAAAACATTGGGATGAAAATATTTTGCCCCTGATTATAAACACACTGGCGATGTCACGTAAAATTGAGACTGATATTTGTTTCACAATGGTTATCTCTTTTGGACACAGAACATTCCTGAACATAAGAAGACATTTAGGAAGCACAGAGATATATAATTAAATGTAATTAATAATAGAAAGCATCTGAACATCATAATTTGTCAGCGAATATACGCCCTCCAAATTCAAAATGTCACTGATAATATTGTCCAGTAGGCTTTGGGTGTACAATTATTTGTAACATATTCCCTGCGTAACAAGTAATATTTTAGCTGTTTAAAAATGTTTGCAGATTCTTTTTCTTCAGACACTTTTGGCCTAGGACCTTCAGGAAAAATCAAAACATGACTTTCGAAAGTGCTCCATAATTTGGCTCATAGCTTATTAGAGTATTTGAATACCTCGCTGGAGGTCCTTCACTGGAAATCAATAGGTTTTGATATGGTTTTTTAGATTATTTGCTGTTCAGTACAGCCCATCCAGTACAATTTGTCTATGATTTTGTAATAGTGTTCTTGGAACTGAATCTATCCCTGTTCCCCTGTCTTTACAGAAGGAACTTGTTTCCATCATATTCGCTGAAGTCAAAGCTGTCTAAAACTATTTCAAGGCTATTTGAATTCATATGGACTTGCATTCCCAACAATTTCCCCTTGGCAGTGCTTTTCTTCCTTGACCAGTTCTTTAAGAGAAAGGGTTGACCTGACCTGATAAATGATTATTAAGGAAAATAAACTTTTGTCGGAGACAAATAAAATAAATATTTATTTATTTATTTGTTAATACAGGGACAGATATATATATATATATATATATATGTATTTATATATTTAAGCTTAGAACAAGGGAGAGCTAAATGCCAACTGAGTAAGAAAATTAAACTCACAATAATCTGAAAATTTATATTTATTTATATCAATTTAAATGTAATTTACTGTAAAACTAGATTTTTTTCAATGGCAAACAAGACAAAATACTTAAGAGTATATATATATTTTTTAACTGTTGTTACACAGTATGATACTTTTCAAGTCAATATTGGAGAGCGAAGGTCCAAAAACAAAACAACTCAAAAAAAATTCTCCAAAAGTAAATGCTTGGGAACATAAGTCCCTTAGATTTTCTCACGGGAGATTTAAGTGTTGAAAAATCATCAAGAAGATAATTGAGTGGTAAGCATATCTGAATCATTAGCAGAGGGCTCTTGGGTCTTAAATTAAGACCGGTTTTGACACTTCAGATTGACTTGTGCTCAAGTGTAAGACAAATTCCAGGCTAAGGCTCAGGCAGCTTGCAGGGATATCACTTGTGTTATGGAAACACAGCTCTCTGGCAAAGTGAAAGACTTAGGCACGGGTGGCAGCACAACGTCTCCATTTAGACCACTAAAAAACAGCTGCATCCAAATGTTCCCTCTCAGTAACCCAGAGGGGTCCCAAGCCTCTAAAGCCTTCAGAGGGCCCCTCTGACCTCCCTCGTCCACCGCTCTAGACTAGAAATGGATTCCAGCACCGGTAATGCTGAGCAGGAACAAATGGGCTGTAGACCACCCCTACAACCTCAGCGCTCCTCAAGCTCCATCGCTTACACAAATAAACCGCCAAAGATTTAATGACGTTGGGCTTTGGGATCTTTTTTTTCGGCCCCGCATGTTCATTGAAAGATCAAAAGCTTCTTAAGCACCGAATGATTCTGAGAGAGCAGTGATATATTCATTTTGCAGCTTCCCAGCATTACCGGCAGCTGTATATTGTCTTTTCCACGTTTAACCTTGAAGGCCGAAACGCTCATGAATTAACTCTCACCATCTTGAAGACAAATGGTTAAGTTTTACTTTCCATTTTTATGTTGACAAATGACTCTAATGTTGCGTTACTCCCATCTGTGAGGCTGTGGAAATTTTATTTCAGCACATTGCTTGTGCAGACGTCAACAAGACACTACGCTTTGTGTACACATATAAGTCATGCAACACGTAAAGTTAGCATTGCTAAATTGTAGCTGTCCATCAATGCTAGTTTGAGATATTTTCACGACTGAAGAAGACATGCATTGAAAAGTATTTCCCATCTCATGAGTGTCTACAAATAGGGCAAAATGAAACGTTAGCATTGCTGTATTCCCGGAAGTTGTATATAGTCTTTTCCTTGTTAAACTCTGAAGGTTGAAACGTGCATGAGAGTTTCTCAACCTCTGAAAAAAAAAAGAAAAGAAATGGTTTACATTTTTAAGTTGACAAATGTTGCTAATACTAATGTTTTATAATCACCACTGCTGTGAAAATTTTTATCTCAGGACATTGGTAGAGTGCTAGTGCACATGTCAACAAGACACTCGGGTTTATTTACACATTTAAGATATCACGTTAGTCGTGTAACACGTAAAGTTAGTATTGCTAAATTGTTGCTAGTTTGCTAAATCCATCAGTGCTAATTTGAGACGATTTCATGGCTAAAGAAGACATGCATGAAAAATTAAGTTTGCTGGAAGCTGTATATTGCCTTTTCTGTGTTTAACTCTGAAGCACAAAATGTTCATTTATTTCTCTCGATTACATCCGACTGGAGCACACAGCATCGAATGGGTAAGCCTTGCCGACCGAAGAATGGAAAAGGTAAGGTCATGTGTCCAGGCAGTTCTCGCTGACGCCCAACGGGAGCTCAATACTCAAGGCTTGGGATGGGTAAGCCTCGCTGACTGCAAGACAGAAAGGTAAATTTGTGTGGCCGGAAAGCTCTAGCCAGCATCTAATGGAAGTTCAATTCTCACGTCATCGGACGGGTAAGCCTCACCGACCGTAGAATGGAAAAAGTAAGGTTTTGTAGATGGGAGATTCTCGCTGGCATCCGACTGGAGCTCAATACTCATGGCACAGATGGGTAAGCTTCGCCGGAAAAGGACAAGGTGATTGACCAGGACGGCTCTTGCAGCACTCGACGGGAGTTCAATATTCACTGTACGGTTGGGAAAGCTCTTCGTAATGAATCGTAATGATCGTAATGAAAGACTCAGACAAATTTTTATGTCCACATTCAAGGATTTGTTATTGGTGTAGCAATTATGTTGTAAAGAATTGTCCAAATATTAAAGATTAAGTGTACATTTCAATTAAATGTTGTTTAGCCAAATGAGGATTAGATTGCACAGTGACATGTAGATACAATTGTTGGGATGTTGGTGCCCTTTGAAGGCTTTTGATATAATGCACATGTACATTTATATTGTTTAAAATACATTGTTAAAATATAAACTTTGTTTTTTTTTTTTTTGAAAGAACAGTATCGTTAATTGCTTTTCATACTTCATTTACTATATAAATGAATAACTTTGATAAATCCATTTTGTTAACCCTTCGCGAGTACGGAGCGTCGAAATTAATCAGCATTTGTCACGGGCTTAAATACGGTCAACTCCCAATTGGAGGAATTGTAGGCACAGCCGAAAGATAAGAGGATGCCAGGGAAAAATTGGAAGTGACGGCAGTAGAGATGATGTTAAGCCTCTGCGTCGTGGAGCAGATGGCGTGTGGCTGGTCGAGCAGAGAACAGCGGCCGCGATGAAGCCTGGAACTTGGGTGGCGGTGTCTGGCGGAGAAGGAGCAATCCTGGGGCTGGCAGATTGGCTGGAGAACCGAAAAATCCCCAGTATATTCTTCGTCATCTAAATGGGAGACGTTGAGTCTGACATATAATGGCAAAAGGTACAAACCGAATGCTGACAAACCGTCAATGGATGGAGGTAAGTCAGCTGTATTTATACCATATTGTTGATTAACGCGCTCCTCCCAAACCTTGTTAATAAAACATCATGTTGTGTAACCCCCTCTGTGAGGCTGAGGAAACTTTATTTCAGCACATCACTGGTTTTGTCCCTTCAGAGTTAAAGAGAGAAAAGAAAATATACAGCTTCCATGAATGTGACTATGTTGAGACTAGCGTTGATGGATAGCTACAAATGATCAATGCTAACTTTCTGTTGCAAGACTATCGTGATGACTTACATGTGTATATGTGTCTTGTTGACATCCACACTGGCTCTGCCTTACAGAGAGGGTAAAATTGCTTTTTGTTTTGGTTTTACTTTCAAGGGTGATACACATAAATTAACTTTTGTTATCTTGAAGACAAATGGTCAAGTTTTACTTTCCATTTTTATGTTGACAAATGGCGCTAAAGCTAACAAAGACACTCCAGTTTTTTTATGCATTTATGTTATAATGTTTGTGGTGCAACACATTAAGTTAGCATTGCTAAATCGTAGCTATCTGTAAATGCTAGTTTGAGACATTTTCAGGGCTGAAGAAGACATGCATTACTAATTATTTCCAATAAATACAAATTATGACTGTCTATGAGTCATGCAAGTTGTAAAGTTTGCATTGCCGCATTCCCGGAAGCTGTACAGTATATTGTCTTTTCCACATTTAACTCTGAAGGTCATAAGGCACATAAATGAAGTCTTGCCATCTTGAAGACCAATGGTCAAGTTTTACTTTCCTTTCATTTCCTTTTGCATTCCCATAAGCTATATATTATATTTTCCAGTTTAACTCTGAAGGGCAAGATGCACATGAATTAACTCTTGACATATTAACATAAAAAAATGACCATGTGTCTTCAACAAATGATGCTAATGTTGTGTAACCCCGTCTGTGAAGCTGAGGATACTTTATTTCAGCACATCACTGGTGTGCTAGTGTGTGAACGTCTACAAGACACTCAGGTTTGTTTACACATTTAAGTCATGTTAGTCGTGCAACACGCAAAGTTAGCATAAATCATAGCTATCAGTCAACGCTAGTTTGAGATGTTTTCTCGGCTGAAAAAGATGTGTATTGAAAAGTATTTCCCCTCCCGTGAGTGTCAACGAGTTTCAAACATGTTTTCAACTCAAAGAAATTAGGGATCATGTTCAGGATAACATTTTCTCTGGACTTTGTCAAATTCCTTCCTTCCTTCCTTCCTTTTTGTTTCCTCTCTTTTACCCAGTTCCAGTTATGCTAGTTTTTCTTTCAAGGAACATTTTTACAGTTTTTAACAAAATCTGACTTTAAATAGTACACTGACAACAAACATTAAAATGTGATCATTAAGCCATTTCACAGATTTGCTGGAAAATATGTCCCTATCATTTCTGACTTTTGACAGCATGTTAAAGACTTTAGCAGTGTGAATATATGTAACTGTGAGAACAGTTAGGTTTTCTCAGTGGATAGTGACTGAGCTCAAACTGCATTTGCCAAGATAATGTGTTTTTCAAACACATTAAACATCACTTAGGCCATTTCCTGCAAAAATCCATCTGGGTTTGAAAATCCTATTGAGCAACTTATCTTAAGTTCAGGCGTACTTGTGATTTTGCATAATTTAATGCACCAAACTGCAAATCAGTTTAAAAACTGCTTGTTTATGTCATTTGCAATTAGGCTAAATTCAGTCTGGGAAGTCTGGTGACGAATGAGACATTTAAATAGATGCTTTAAAGGGATTAATTGTCCGTGGCTACATGAATGTTGGACAACCATGGTGTAAAGCTGGCCATGGCTCTGTTCCAAACCCAGTGAGC
Source organism: Carassius carassius (assembly GCF_963082965.1). Taxonomy (NCBI): domain Eukaryota; kingdom Metazoa; phylum Chordata; class Actinopteri; order Cypriniformes; family Cyprinidae; genus Carassius; species Carassius carassius. The sequence goes on from NC_081802.1 coordinate 19,219,545, forward strand.
TGTTTTTACTGTGTATTGTCTAGATTTTGCCCCTTTCACACTGTCAGTGATTACCCGGAATATGTGTGTGCGTTCACACACAACCCGTAAATGTCCCGTAATGACACATGACATCAGGATGTGACGTGTAATGTACGAGTCGAAAACGCTAGACATGTTAAATTTCACTTAAGCTGGTGAACAATCTCAGCTTCAGAGCAGAAATTTCAGGAACTAACTGATCTTTGCTTCATTACAGTTTGCACATATTTTTTTTTGTTGTTGTTCCGAACACTGATCTGCCTTCAAAACACCTGGTAAAAGAGTTGCACGATAACGTGCCTCATAACTATGACACCCCTGACCCGGGACCAAGCGCAGAATCAATCCCGGGACATGTTTACGTTCTCATAGAAGGCGACCCGGCAATGTTATGCCAATTTTCTGGGTCCAACGTACAGTGTGAAAGGGGCTATAGAAATCTACATTCTAAGCCTGTAACCATCATAGAACTTAAGTAATTGATTTGAATTTCTACATGTGCAACATAAGCATAATCACTATACTGAATTATTATTATTATTTTTTGATGATGATGATTAAGAAGGCAAAGAAGATTTATTTATTATTATTACTTATTTATTTTTTGTCATGTTTCCAAAGTAAAAATGTCTAAATATCCTTGACACGAGATGCATTCACTCATCTTATATTACTGGCAAATAATTTTTCTTCTGTTAAAAGCATTAAACAATATATATATATATATATATATATATATATATATATATATATATATATGCATATGCATGTGTGTGTGTATTAAGTGTAAATATTACGCAGAAACAGTGAAAAAAAATTGTAGATTGTAAATGAGGACATAACTTTCAACAAACCAAATATGTTTTCTTGTTTTAAAGTCAGCAAAAAATGTAAATTCACCTTGTCTATTATCTAATTGCATGCTATTGAGACTGAGAATCGTATTGAGACTTTAAGCCTACATTTAATCTTAAAGGGTTAGTTCAAAAATAAAAATTAGCCCATACATTACTTACCCTAACATCATCCTAGGTGTTTATGACTTTATTCTTTCAGATGAATCAATTCGGAGTTATATTAAAAATTGTCTTTGATCTTTCAAGCTCTATCACTGCAGTCAGTGGGTGTTGCAGTGCTTCAGTCTAAAAGAAGTTAAATAAAAAGCACTCATCCTTAATAAAAAGTGTCTCACACAGCTCCGGGGGTGAACAAAGTCCTCCTGTAGCAAATCAATGTGGTTTTGTAAAAAGAAAAAATAAATCCATATTTAAAACTTAATAACCCATTTAATCTAGCTTGCGCTCACTGTTGTACATGGAAGCAGCTCTGGGTGAATGACGTATGAGTTCGACTTTGCACATGCGCCACTCAGAAGTGATGAACGAAACCGAGGATTTGTAATGAAGAATATCTGAGGATTTCGATATAAGCCAAGACGAGAAAGTAAGAAACTCCTGCTAAAGTAAGGAAACTGTGCTTCGTTTGCTCTTGTTAACAAACATTGGTTTTCACAAGACTCACTGGCACATGCGCAACACTGACCTCTACGTCATTCTCCCAGAACTGCTTCCATGTGCAACTGTTGGTGCAAGCTACATTAAAGTGATTATTACGTTTTGAATATGGATATTTTTCTTATAAAACATATCGATTCGCTACAGAAGGCCTTTGTTCACCCCCTCAGAGCCATGTGAGACATTTAATTTTATTTTTTATGGATGGGCGTTTTTTTTATTGAACTTATTTTGGACTGAAATAATGCAACACCAGCTAACTGCCAAATGTAAAATCAAAGAAAGTACTGGTAGCTGTTAGTACTGTTACTGTTTTTTTTTTTTTTTTTTTTACAATTAAACAAATGATGTAAAAAAATATCCTGGGATCAATTCAAATAAAAGTCAATTCCCAACTTTTGTTGCTTAATGTTGATTAGCAACAATTTTTTTTTTTTTTTTTTTTGCCTGTCCTTGTAAATGGGTGGGTTACAATCAGGGATGCATTTCCCAAAAGCATAGTTGCTAACCTATTAGCAACTTAGTTGGTTGGCAATGGAAAATTGTATTGCAACCAACAAAGTTGCTAACTTTGTTAGCAACTATGGTTTTGGGAAAAGCTCCCCAGATAAGTGAATGGGACCAATTTGTAAATATCGCTCAAAATGACTTAAAAATACTCATCGTTTCGATAGTAAAATCCCAAGTTGTAGAGAAATACAGTATGTATTAATTGTACACAAAGTGTAAAATAAAATAAAATAAAAATCTCACTGAGTATTTTGTCTTGTTTTCCAGTAAACTTATCTAAACATTCTTATATCAAGATGCATTTACCTGACAAGCTTAATACTTATATTTTCAGAGAACAAGACCTAATATCTTATCAAAATTAATTATGCCAATAGTACCATTACAAATGTATAAATATTTCTTGTTTTAGAAATTAATACTTGAATGTAGGTGTTTTTACAAAAATATACGTTTTTTTTATTATGTCCTGTAAATTCCTTATCATTGCTTTATATATTATTATTATTTTTTATTATTATTTTTATTTATTTATTTGTTATTTACTTATTTTAAAAAAAAGGTGTTCAGTTAAGCTTAACTAGTATTGTACCTGGAATGGTCTTTTAATTGTGGTGTTTTCATTGCAGGTCTTTAATTCAGTAATTCAGTTAAGTTTAATTCAGCAACAACCGTATCAAGAATGTGATGAATAAATAGTAAAAGACAAATATGAGGAATTTACCACATGACTGTTTGGTCAGAACTGACATGAATCTGCAGAGCTCTGCCTAGAGACCAGGTCCTGCTTGCAGTATCAAGTATGTCTAAGAATAGCTGGCTTGTCTGATCGCTGTACTGCACAGGACAAGCAGTGTGTGTGGCCCATGTTTGCCTCTCTGCCACATGTTCACACGTACTCAAACACATTTCACTTCCCTATCACTACAAAGTCACAGATATCGCGCCACGTCTAGATAGGGTTTCCTTCGTGGTTGGCCTGGTCAGCGGAAGCCAAGCACATTTTCTACAACACAATCACACACATATATATAATGCCCTATTAACTAACCAAAACACCATAAAAATAACTTAGTGAATCAACAAACACTCAGAACACACAAGCAACTATTAAGCAACATCCTAGTGACCACCAAGAACACCATAATAGTCACTTAGTGATACCCTAGCAACACCATGAAACATCACATCATCTGATTAGCAACACATTCAGAACACCCAAACAATTACCTAGCAACCACCGGGAATATTATTGCAACCTTCCAGGGCCACACTAAAAATCTCTCAGAATAACCATAGCACCCTCTTAGCATTACCCTAGCAACTACTTGAAACACTACAACGACACCATATCAACTGATTAACAACACATTAACAAACACTCAGAACACCCAAGCAACCACTGAGCTTATTTTATTTACCCTAGCAACAACTTAAAAACAACATCGACTTTTAAGTGAATCACTGACACTCTAGAAAACAGAAATCAACATGCTAGCAACCACCCAAAATACAATCACTTATTACCACTTAGTGATACACTAGCAAATGAGAACACCTTAGCCACCATACAGACAATATAGCAACCATCTACCACCACCCTAACCACCCACACCATAGCAACCTATACGTGATACCCTTGAGACACTTGAAATCAGAACATGCAATCACCCAAACCTCCATAACTACTGCTTAGCAATACGCTAGCAACCACCTGAAACACCACATCAACTGCCTAGCAACAGCTTAGTCATGATGTGCCTAACAAACACTCAGAACGATTTTGCACCTAGAACAACTTTGGTAACAACTATAGGAACCATATAGTGACACCCTAGCAAACCATCAGAACACAGAAGATGAGTTATAATGGATGACGCAAGTGTCTCGTAGTGCCGCTAAATGTATATTAAAAAACAAAAAAAAATTTTGCCTTTGCATTGGGAGTATGCCTACTTGGTTTTCCAATAGAGTGTGCACTTTTGTGTGTATGTGTGTGTAGTTCAGTGCGAGCGTGAGTGTTGTATAGTCTTCTAAAGATATAGAATACCAACAATCTTCCAAGTTTTCCTTTGAACGTTACAGTTGCCAGGGGTAAAGATCTGGCATTTATTCAAAAATGAGTGTCTCCTGAATACTTGAGGCATCGTAACAGTGTTTGTCTTCTGAAACATGACATCAAAGTTAACACTCAAGGAAAAATAAATCTGAATATTGCCTTAAGATATAGGTTTAATGTAAAATAAATAAATAAATAACCTAGCTTGGAGTATATAAATGAGCCACAAGCACTAATCAAGAGACCAGTCACATTAGCTTTGTGACTCACACATTCACAATATGAAGAATTTAGACAATGTTCATTTTTTGTTTGGACATCTTCGCCTCACATAATTTAAAAATATCTGTTTTGCCCGACCAATCAAAATCCAGTGTTTTGATGATTTTTGAACCCCATTGACTTTCACTGTATGATCAAAAACACTTTAAACATTCTCCAAAATATCACACATTCTAATCTTGCATTATCATGAACTTAGAATATATAAACTGGGCAGGCATTGGTTTCATCCTGCCTGATGTTTATCTGAACTTTGCATCTTCTGTGTTGTTGGAATGTACTGAGATGTGTTGATGGTGTACAGTGCCATCTGTCAAGACAAATTAGCTGCTGCTCTTCACTGGCAACCTGAGACGTGTCAAACAAGGAGAGAAACACTTTGACATGCAGTGAACCAACACTACCTCAGCGAAATCCACCACTTTTACTTTATTTCCAAATGTCTGACAAGGCAAACTGGAATATCTCAGCCACAGGCCGGTGCAGAAACACAGAGCAACAGGTGATGGCTTCTCATCTTACAGACTTTCAGCCTCTGTTGTCAAGTCAAGGCTTCACAAATATCGTCAATGACACTGTCAGAATTTAGTTTTCTATGAACTGTCCCCCCTTGGGATTTATTATTACTGGGGCATTTTTCACTTTTTACCTTACCTACAAAGTCTTCTCTCTCTCTCTCTCTCTCTCTCTCTCTCGTATTTCTATGATACATTTTAAGTAATTTTAAAAACTATTTTTAAAAGTATATATGTTCTTTTTTCTGGAGAAATATAGAGGCCTTCCTTAAAATCTGAAAACAACTTCTACCAAAAAAAAAAAAAAAAAATTTAAAGATTAAAGTTTAAAATGAATTATATGTTAAGTATGTGTTAGTTTTCCCCATTTTTCAACACACTTTTTTTTTCTAGTTAATTTCAATGATTTTGTGATGTGTAAATGGGCAAATTTGACATCTAATCTTCTTAATTTTTTATCATAAAGTAAAGGGTTTATGATATTAATGACCCAAAACATAATAAAATGCATGCATAATAAATACAAGCTTTATTTAAAAAAAGGTTAAAATAGGAGTAGCACTGCTTGACAACTTATGTCAACTACTTACAAATTATAGTAAGACCCACAGATAATCTGCACACTTTAAAAAGTAAATGAAATTTTAATAATTGTTTTGCTTATTAACAAAATCATATGTAGGAATATTATATATTTGTCTGTTAAGCAGAATCCTTTAAATCGAAAAGGTTTTACAACCACAAGAAATATAATATCCATCAAGGACACCTGTGCCTAACTGTGGATCATATAATTATTTGAGAATTTTTTTTGAAGTTGTAAATAAAACAAAGATTATTCAAGTATGTTTACAACAAAATGCTATTTAAGGCATTCTACTTCAAAATGTCATGCTTAATTTAATAATTCACTTGCTGTTTCTTTATGATTAATTGTGAAATTTACTGGTAATTTTTGAGTCAGGACTGTTTCTACACAAACTTTTTTTCAGTGCAGCCATTCTGAAAATTCATTATAAACCATTTTACAAGGATGAATGATGTTTTTACACTGCAGCTGAGAAGCCAAAAACACAGGAAATTCAAAACACCTTGAGTCAAGCCGAAATGCATCATTTCTTCAAAGACTGGGCGAGTTTTTTTTCCTAAACTCATGGTTTCAGATTTCAATCACTGACATTACAGAGATTGTGAAAAACAAAACATGATCTTCCCTTTCATACTGCCTGTGGCGGGCAAAGGTTAAGCCCATTTCAAACAAGCTGGTCTGAGTTTACGCATACACACGCACACGGATCCTGAATGATAAATCTCATGACTCCTCTCCACTTGCCCTCAGACAATCCCTACACTTGCCCTTAAAACACAAAAAAATCTGCTTTGTGGAGAAGAGTGCTAAGTTTACTCTGTTGGTGGTCACCACAGTAATGAAGTCAAGAGAGGCTGTGTAATCCATAAAACCCACCGCCAGCCGAGCACAGCTTTTACATGATCCCCAGTTTAAGCAAGTAACATGGATTTCATTTCACGGCCAAAGCCCATCTTCTGAAAATCCGTAGAGTAATAATTTGTTAATAGCCACACTGGTGTTTAGTAAATAAGTCCACTTATGCAGAGTCAGATCATTTACAATTTTCCATTTGGTGTGTCATACACATTTTCTCTTCTTGAGTTACTCTAGGTTTGGGGTGTATGAGAACTAGAGTGAATGCAAGGAAAAACAGGAACATTAGTTTTCCGCTTGTGAAATTTAAAGCCAAGTTTGGGACCAGAGTGAACCAGAATGCATTAAACACTTTGAAATTGTGTAGGAAAAACATAAGACTTTTCCCTGCTGCAGCTTACTTAGACCAAACATCCTGTTATGGCTATATCACCTTGCATAATTCAGTTAACCTAAAGCAGATTTTTCTTGCAATAATTTTAAGTGCTTGTTTGACTGGATCCCTGGCATCCTTTAAGGGTCTTAAAGACCCTATGAAATCAAAACGAGAGTTTTGAGGATTTTAGTCCATGTGTGTCATGTTTGAGGAAAAAACAGCATTTAAATCATTCCTAAATGATTCTCTTAGGAAAAAGCAAATGAATCAACAAAAGACAAGACACTTGTTAAAATATTTTTAAAAAGTCGCAATTGTGACTTATAAAGTCACAAATATAAGAAGTAGTAGCAATTGTATACAAAGTTTGTATAATTGAATATAAATGTAAAGTCTGAATGTAAGATATGAGGTCACAGTTGTGAGATAAGAAGTTGCAAATTTCAAATGAATTGTGAAAAAGAAGGTCGGAATTATGAGATAAAAAATCGTAGTTGTGTAGTAAACAAAAAGTTGGAATTATGGGATACGATGTCAGAATTGTGAGACATGAAGAAAAGCTGCAATTGTGAGCTATAAAGTGGAAATTCCAATACATAAAATTGCAATTGTAATACGTAAATTTGAAATTGTGAGATGTGAAGTTACAATTGTGAAATAAAGTCTCAATTGAGAGATACAGTATAAAGCCGGAATTAACGAGATACAGTCGTGAAGTGAAGTCAGAGATGTGAAGCTTCAGTTGTCAGATACAGTCAAAATAATGAGAATCATAATTGTGTGATATAGTCACAATTATGAAAAACAGTCACAATTGTGAGATGTAAAGTAGCAATTCAAATATTTGAGGTTGAAATTATGAAAAGTAGTAGTAACTGTGAGATCGAAATGTTCAGATGTGAGGTTGCAATTGTGAAATTTAAAGTTGCAATTATGAAAGTGATGTGACATTCAGCCAAGTGTGGTGACCCATACTCAGAATTCGTGCTCTGCATTTAACCCATCCAAAGTGCTGCAGCCATTTATGCTGCGGCGCCCGGGGAGCAGTTGGGGGTTCGGTGCCTTGCTCAAGGGCACCTAAGTCATGTTATTGATTGCCTGAGATTCGAACCCACAACCCTAGGGTTAGGAGTCAAACTCTCTAACCACTAGGCCACGACTTCCTTATAAGATACAAAGTTGCAATTGTGAGATATCAATTAACAATGGCAAGAAATTAGAACCAAAGCCTAAGTTGTGAGAAATTAAGTTCCAACTCTGAATTATATGTTGATCAGTGACCTTTTTTCCCTTAGTATTTATTTATTTATTTATTTATTGCTCAATGGAAACAGGAGTTTCTGGAAACTGAATGAAGTAGGTGACTAAACTCAAATTGTGTTGCATGTACAACTTTTACAGTGCATGTAAGACAGTATTCACTTATGGCTGTCTCTGTGTATAAAACTATAAAAGTAAAAAACATTTTTCTAATTACCTGCATTGCCTGCAAATGTAACAATGATTCACATACTCCCACCGACTGCCTATGTGTGGCTGAGATGAGAGATGGTTTAAATTATAGTTGCATTAAAAATCGGTTTGACAGGAGTTGTTGGGTCAGGGTTGGCACAAGGGTTGACCACTGCTGTCATTCCCGAAAAGGATTCCCACCCAGTCCATAGACACTTTTAAGCTGTCTTTAATTCTAAACAGATTTTGTCTAAACTGCAAAAGCTCTCATCCAAAAATGACAACATTTTACCTAATGAGGCCCTAATGAGTGAGATTTATCTGTAATGAAAAACTGGGAAGCTTACATGTTACCATATTTTAAAAAAGTGTGCTAAAAATGTCTGTAAGTACATACAGTACAGACCAAAAGTTTGGACACACCTTCTCATTCAAAGAGTTTTCTTTATTTTCATGACTATGAAAATTGTAGATTCACACTGAAGGCATCAAGGGCTATTTGACCAAGAAGGAGAGTGATGGGGTGCTGCGCCAGATGACCTGGCCTCCACAGTCACCGGACCTGAACCCAATCGAGATGGTTTAGGGTTGAGCTGGACCGCAGACAGAAGGCAAAAGGGCCAACAAGTGCTAAGCATCTCTCGGGGAACTCCTTCAAGACTGTTGGAAGACCATTTCAGGTGACTACCTCTTGAAGCTCATCAAGAGAATGCCAAGAGTGTGCAAAGCAGTAATCAAAGCAAAAGGTGGCTACTTTGAAGAACCTAGAATATGACATATTTTCAGTTGTTTCACACTTTTTTGTTATGTATATAATTCCATATATAATTCCACATGTGTTAATTCATAGTTTTTGATGCCTTCAGTGTGAATCTACAATTTTCATATTCATGAAAATAAAGAAAACTCTTTGAGTGAGAAGGTGTGTCCAAACTTTTGGTCTGTACTGTAAGTGATGTTCCCTTTCAAGGGAACTTCGGACTCCGTCCTCTAGGGATCGCTATGGGAAAAACCTCGTCGTGACCCATGTCTGAAGCATACATTGAAAAAACACCAACTTGTTGGCCGGCTACAGCCTCTGACGTCACTACCGGCGTGACTATAAAGAGGCACCGGGAGAACTCGTCATTCTCTTCTTCATCTTCACTGACTGTACTGTTTGAAGCGTGCATCTGAAAGAACCGGTAAGAGTGATCTTTCTCTGTATATCATGGCGACTACTAGCAAGTAAGTTTAGACAATGTGTGCTTCCGTGTCAACATTATTTGACACCCGATGATACACGCGATCTTTGCGTCATTTGTTTGGGTGAAGAGCACGCACGCAATGTCTTTGAGGAGGCAATCTGCATGCATTGTGAGTGTTTTTTCAATGAAAAAAATCTCCACTCTCATCCGTCTCTCTTTCGGAGGAGAAAAAATGAAAAAAATGCTTACAACGGTTCAGGACCTGCCGCTGCTGAGGCACGAAGGAGAATGAGCTCATGAGAATACAGGTGGATCTGTCTGAATGGTCTAAAGAGGGACTTTCCCTTTAATGCTCTTTTGATACTGAGGTTAGTGCTTTGCTGGGTTTTTACCCAGGAAAAGCAGGAGATATTTGAGGATGGTGAAGAAGAAGACATCTGTGGATGAACCTGGCAGACATTGGGAAGAAAGAAAAGGCTTTCTTCTCGATGCTCAGGTTTCGCCTTCTGAGCTTTTCGGTATTTCCGTTGAGATGGTGATTGGGAGGTTCAGGGAGAGAAAGGCGAACTCTGCTGCTTTCAGATACTTCGTTCCACGAAGGTCCAGGTCTGAGCCCGAACAACATAGGGGTCGTGGCCTGTTTTGATCTGAGGATCAAAGAAGGTTAAAAGGCTAGTGTCATGACTCGCGCTCCTCCCCCACCTGCGGGCTGGGGTAAGAAGAATCATGGGTCATGAGGAGGTAAGCAGAACCTAAGGGATGTGATCCAGACGAGGCAGCATGCTCGTCCGAATCAGAGTGATACCGAGGTATCTACAAGGTTAGGTGGGAACCTCTCACATAACAGTCTCCTATGCTGGACCTATAATGTTTTTGGCTGGTTCTATGTTCATAGCAACCACCTTACTGATGGTCTGGACTAAAAGTAGGCACCCCTTGAGCGGTGCTCCAGCGCAGGAGGGTGGGTGAGTATGTAACCCTTTCTGTATATACTTATGTGTATTCAATTGCTGGTGGTTATGTGTCTACTAATAAACTCTGTGAGTTTCCTTTGCAGTGCTCAGTTACAGTGTTTACTAAACACTTGTCAGCACCAGCTATCTGGCCTCATGTTCCAGTATTAGGCGGCTGAGATCACAGGTTTCTGCGGGAGCCTCCTTGATCATTAGGCCTGGCACAGCACTGCAGGGAATTTCATGGATGTCTGGCCAGGTCATCCTGAGGGGTCTCCTGGCCGCTTAGTTGTGCTGTCGCATCCAGCGGGAAGTGGAGGTGGCAGTTACAGAAGTCTTCTTGTATATGGTGCCTCAGGTGATGCTCCCCTCGCCCGAGGTTTGTAAAATTTGAGCTTGCCTCTCCCATGCGACTCAGCGCCTCTGCAATGCTTAGGAACCTTTAAGTACACACGCTAGGCTACAGTATGTGTACTGTCTGAAAACCACATGGTGGTCAGTGTGCACGTGAACACTTTGCACACTTTTTAAAATCTACGTGAGTGGTAAGTGTGCACGCAAGACTCGCACTTTCTGAACTCCTGTACGGTAAGTGTTACGCGCTCTGCCTCTTTCCCTTTCTTGAGATGATTAGACCTTGGTTCCTTGTGCTCCATTTAGCCATTGTGTATTTGTTTATACACTTCAAGCATCGCTTCTCTCAACATGAGGGGCTATTTGGGCGATTCTCTTGGTAGTTTGGAAGCTCTACCCTTTTACAAGAAAGGTCGCCTACGAGCACGCTACTTTTAGCTCAGAGTTTTCCTCTCACACTGAGTTCTCTGTTTTTTCCCAGAGCTCTGCAGTATTTCTTCCACAGATCGAGATGATGACTCTAAAACATACTGTTTTCCATTCCATCTATGAGCTGCTCTGTCAGTGCATCGAGAGCCCCTCCTTAGAACAGTATTTGAAAGTACATTCTATGGTAAGTGTGCACGTGAAGTCTTTGCACACTTTCTGAAATCCACACTGTGGTAAGTTTGCACGCTAGTATTCTGCATTCTTTCTTAAATCCTATATGGTGAGGGCTACCAACTTGAGTTGGTAAAAGCCCTGTTCAACTTGGGTGCTACTCCACCTATGTATACTCGAATACCTATCCAAACAGGGTGTTGCTACTAGAGATCTGTTGAGACAGCTCTTTCAGCAAGCTTATGCGAAAGCTAGCGCTAGCCCCTGTGTGACAGGCAAGACTTAGTATAAAATGCTAGGTTCTTAGCCATATCCCTTTAAAGGAATCTTTCCTGATTCCATGCCTTCAGCTCTAACCCGGACCGAGGCCCTAACAATTAAGTTGGGCATGTAGCTTAGGCCTTTGGCCGTAAGGGGTACTGTCACAGACAGCCGTCTAAACGTCCTAGGGGCAACTCTCATGGAAATGGTAGAGTTGGTACTTAGTGTTCACCATGATTCTGGCCTGCACTCCCCTCAGCATAGCGGTGTGGGTATACTGTTCCCCATAGCAACCCCTAGAGGACTCAATTCAAAGTTCCCTTGAAAGGGAACGTCTCAGGTTACAAATGTAGTAGGGAACGAGACACTGTGTCATCTAGCTCCCTGCCATGCTTCGGACGCAAGCTTCAGATGAAGAAGTGAATGACGTGTTCTCCTGGTGCCTGTTTATAGTTGTGCCGGTAGTGATGTTAGAGGCTGTAGCTGGCCAACAAGTTGGTGTTTTTTCAAAAGTATGCTTCAGACCCATTCACGATGAGGGGTTCCCCAAAGCGACCCCTAGAGGATGCAGTGTCTCGTTACCTACTCAGGGAACCATGGTTATGTTCATAACCTGAGACATTTTATTTAACTAATATTATATTATCTGCAAGTGTATATATATATATATATATATATATATATATATATATATATATATATATATATAATACACACACACACACACACACACACACAGGTCACCTGATTAGGTGCATCTTGCTAGTACCGGGTTGGACCCCTTTTGCCTTCAGAACTGCCTTAATTCTTTGTGGCATAGATTCAACAAGGTGCTGGAAACATTCCTCAGAGATTTTGATCTATATTAACATGATAGCATCACACAGTTGCTGCAGATTGTCAGCTGCACATCCAAGATGTGAATCTCCAATTCCATCACATCCCAAATCTGCACTATTGGATTGAGATCTGGTGACTGTAGAGGCCATTTGAGTAAAGTGAACTCATTGTCATGTTCAAGAAACCAGTCTGAGATTATTTGAACTTTGTAACATGGTGCTTTATCCTGCTGGATGTAGCCATCAGAAGATGGGTACACTGTATTCATAAAGGGATGGACATGGTCAGCAACAATACTCAGGTAGGCTGTGGTGTTTAACAATGCTCAATTGGCTCAAGGGGCCAAAAGTGTGCCAAGAAAATATCCCCCACTTCATTACACCACCACCACCAGCCTTAACCATTGAGACAAAGCAGGATGGATCCATGCTTTCATGTTCTTTATGCCAAATTCTGTCCCTACCATCTGAATGTAGAAGCAGAAATCGAGACTCATCAGACCAGGCAATGGTTTTTTTTTTTACATTTTCTTTTGTCCAGTTTTGGTGAGCGTGTGTGAATAGTAGCCTCTGTTTCCTGTTCTTAGCTGACAGGAGCAACACCCATTGTGGTCTTCTGCTGCTGTAGCCCATTTGTTTCAGGGTACGAAATGTTGTGAGTTCAGATATGGTATTCTGCATACCTTGGTTCCCTATCTGTCGTTCCCTACGAGTTATGTCGAACGACATATGGGGTCTCACTTGGGAGGCCATTCATCTCTGAGTTTTAAGATAAAACACCAATGAAAATTGGCTAGTGGATTTTGCATGCTGAGCCACTCTCCGTGCCTACAGGTATGAATAGGCGACAGGTGCATACACTCATTCAGATTTTTGCTTCAGAGCTGATTAGTTGATATTTTTGCTACAAAGCCATTTCATCTCGTGTTGGAACTGTTCATGGTCGGTGTGACGGCGCAGTTCAGCGGTGTCCCTGCAGTGGTGATTCCCCTGGGCACTTCGGCTAAAAGAGCAGCTTCTTTCCTAAAAGAGCAAATCATGGACGATTTGTGTCTTTTACAAGATGCCGTTTCGTCTGTGTCCTTCTGGAATATGGTCGTTTCCTGTCCTCAGTTGACGGTCACGAGCATTGTCTTCAGTGTCTGGCCATTCAACACGCTGAGGCAGCGCTCGTGGATGACTCATGCGCCTGTTGTGGGCGTATGAGCAGGCATCGCTGCGATCACATCTCTCACACCTCAGGGGGAGTGCAGCAGACCCCTCTGTCGCCACCCGTCCCGGTTTCGCTGGCTCAGGCAGGGGACCACCGGCTGGTGCTCTGGGAGATCTGAGGGGGACTGTGAGAGCTTCTCTGCTGGGCCACACCCCATGGACCTCTCGCTCCTCCCACAGCGCATGTCCCCCTGCAGCTGCCGATTGATTCTGCTTAGCCATCTCATGGCGGTCCCAACATGTCTTTCGGTGCACAGCCCGAGGATCAGATGTTGATTGCAGCATCGGGGGATGGGCTATCGGCCTCTGAGAATGAGGATTCGGCGGGGCTGCCCCCCTCAGGTGTTGTAGCTGCTGCCGAATTGGACTTAGAGCTGTCGGCCATGCTTGCCCAGGCAGCCGTGAGCATTGGGCTAGAGGTGACTAGAGAGCGGTTGTGGTGCACTGCATACTTTCATGTCTTGATTCTCCCTCGCCACAGATCGTTTCTGAGGTTTGCATTTGAGGGTTGGGCATGGCAGTACCGTATTTTCCGCCCTATAAGGTGCTCTTAAAAGCCTTTAATTTTCTCAAAAAATGACATTGCGCCTTATAATCCGGAGCACCTTATATAAGGATCAAGGCGCTCTGTCAAAATGTTGACATTCCCTTTAGCACAGCTCCATCTAGTGGATGCATAACACAAACCCAGTCAAACGTTTGACTGCAGTATCTTCTATTCTATGCGCCTTATAATCCGGTGCTCCCTATATATGAAAACAGTTCTAAAATAGGCCATTCATTGAAGGTGCGCCTTATAATCCGGTGCGCCTTATAGTGTGGAAAATACGGTAAAAGGTCTTTCCCTTTGGGCTCTCCCTGTCCCCCATGTCTTCATGTAGGTCGCGGAGGGCACCCTTGCCCCACTTTAGGAAGTGAGCATCAGGTTTGATGACTGGCTCATTATGGCCCGGTCCCGAGAGGAGTTGTGTGATCACAGGGACCTGGTGCTTCGGCACCTGAGTCAGTTGGGGCTTCAGGTCAACAGAGAGAAGAGCAAGCTTTCCCCTGCGCCAAGAATCTCTTATCTTGGTATGGAGTGAGACTTGGTGAGTATGATGGTGCGTTTCACCAGCGAGCGTGCCTAGTCGGTGCTGAACTGAACTGAAGTTCCTTCAGAGGCAGGACAGTGGTACCATTGAACCAATTTGAGAGGCTCCATGGGCATATGGGATCCGCAGCCGCAGTGACGCCGCTTGGATTGCTTCATATGAGGCCACTTCAGCACTGGTAACACTCCAGAGTCCTGAGATGGGCATGGCGCTGCGGTACACATCGTGTTACCATTACACCTGTGTGTTGCCACCGTTTTTAGCAGCTGGTCAGACCTTTCCTTTCTACGGCCCGGGGTGCCCTTAGAACAAGTGTCCTGGCATGTTGTTGTCCCGACAAATGCTTCCAACATGGGCTGGGGCGTGACGTGCAACGGGCAGGCATCTTCGGGTACTGGAAAGGACCTCAATTGTTCTGGCACATCAGCTGTCTTGTCCAGCTGATCTGGAGTCAATTCGGAGAAGCCCAGGTAGAGCTGCTTGCTTCCCACGAGTTCTCCAACTGCCAGCTGTACTATTCCTTTACCCAGGCCCCTTTGGGCATGGATGCACTGGCACACAGCTGGACTCGGAACGCATGTATGCGTTTCCCCTAGTGAGCCTGCGTGCACAGACACTCAACAAGGTTAGGGAGGACAAGGAACAGGTCCTGTTGGTTGCGCCTTTCTGGCCCACTCAGACCTGGTTTTCGGAACTCATGCTCCTCGTGACAGCCCCTCCCTGGTGCATCTCCCTGAGGAAGGACCTCCTATCTCAGGGATTGGGCTCCATATGGCACCTGCGTCCAGATCTTAAGAACCTCCACATGTGGCTTCTGGATGGGATGCGGCAGACCTAAGTCATCTGCTACAGGTGGTGCTAGACACTATCACTCAGGTTAGAGCTCCCTTTACGGCTTAGATGGCTTCTGGTGTAACCTGAAGAGGAGAGGAGCAATTCGCATCAAATTCAAGGTACTGATGCTTGCCTACAAGATGACCACTGGCACAGCACCAACATACCTAAACTCACTAGTTCAATCTTATGTGCCCTCCAGAAGTTTGCACTCTGCAAGTGAACGATGCCTTGTGGTGCCTTCCCAAAGAGGTTAAAAATCACTCTCATGGACCTTTTCCTATTTCCTGGGACCTCTCTATTGTTCTGCCTGGACTTCAGAGGGGTCCCTTTAAGAATCAGTCAAGCTTAACCCTTTAGGTGCCAGAGGTTTTTTCCTAAAATGTTCTATTTTGACATCTTAATTTCAGAAGGCTATATCTTAAAATTTATAAAAGATAGAGACTTTCTGTCAATTATACAAATATTAAGGATGACCCAATGTTTATGTAGGGATTTTATTTTCCCATCTAATTTGCATATTATGACGTCATACGGGGGTGGCCATCTTGAATTATAGAATTTTCATGAAAAGTCACATGTTTAAATAATAAAATGCAGTACTTCTTTCCCCCAAAAAATGTCCCTCACCTTCTGTGTGCTATATTGCACAATACTGAATGCTCAGGTAAATAGTAAGTAGTAAACAAACGGTGTAAATCATTACTAATAAATGGTAGAAACAAACCGAATGCATGTAGCAGTTGGGATTTTCAATTTACTACATGCAGCAGGCACTCTGATTCCATATATGGGGCAGATATATATTATTCATATGACACACAAACACAAGTACACAAGACCTGTTTAGTTCAAAAGCTATGCCCCGTGTCACATCGCCTCTGCTTCTGCTACGAGCAGCGCGGCCAGATCTGCCTCGCGCACGCGCCGAGTGTGCACAGCTCGGACTACTGTCAGTGTCATTGCGACTCCCCACCTTGCCTCCTAACTGTCCTATGAATACTTCAACCTCGTCTAACATACCCAGTGGCATTAGAAATAGTCTCCACTACAATACTGTCGCCACGATTGCGGAGAGGCGCGGTCAGAAGACAAATATACATGTCTAGCGCGGTAAAAATCTCCCACCTCGTCCCCGCAACAATAACACGCCTGCTAATTTCGCGATGAACACTCTGACCCCGGCAAACATTGTTCACACCTCTGACCTCTAACGATTCACCGTTTGTGCTTGGTGAAGGGCTATACTTTCACTTTCAGTATCACCGGCATCTTCTGAATGCAGCTATTCCCCTTCAGAATCAGTGTCCGTGAATAGAAGTCCCAACACCTCATTGCGGCTTTATTGAAGCTTTATTGATGACATTAGATAATAATAATAATGATAATAATAATAATCTATTGCCAATACTCGCTGACGTTGACAATATTGGTCAGATAAAATGGCTCAGTCTCACACTAGCTCCGCTTTTTTTTCGCACTGATTCAATGCGCTCTAGCTCGAAGATTTTGTATAGGAGCATTACGTTTTTTTGAGTCAGAGATGAAGTATTACATGTCTGCTATCTGGTGCAGGGGAGGTTGCATGAAATTTGACACCCTATTTGACAAAATCGGCTGTTTTATTCAGTGCCGCATCTTGTCGAGTAAACTCGACCGTGGCGCCAAGAGGGTTAAGTTCCTGTCTCTCAAGACAGCGCTCCTGATCGCACACACTTCCATCAAGAGGGTCGGGGACCTCCAAGCATTTTTGGTAAGTGAATAGTGCCTTGTGTTCGGGCTGGCCTACTCTTATGTTGTCCTGAGACCTGGCCTGGATACGTGCCCAAGGTTCCCACCACTCCCTTCCGAGACCAGGTGGTGAACCTGCAGGCACTGCCCCTGGAGGAGGCAGATCCAGCCTTGGCATTGATGTGTCCCGTAAGAGCACTTTGCAATATACGTGGACCGCACCCAGAGCTTCAGAAGCTCTGAGCAGCTCCTGGTCTGCTTTGGAGGTCACTAGAAAGGGAAGGCTGTCTCCAAGCAGAGGTTGGACCACTAGATAGTGGATACCATCACCTTGACGTACCATTCTCAACGCGTTGATTACTTAGAGCTGGTTACTTCCCGTGTGTTGGGTAACAGGTAAATGGCGGGAAGGACTGGCTCGGTGTCATGCTTGCTGCGCCATTCCCCCTCCCACGGGGATGCGAGTGCCTTTCTTCTCCCAATAGAGTTCCCCAGTTGGCATACCCAGGTCGAACATCCTCCAGCACCCTCGGCGGTCAGACTTGGCGGAGCAGTACTTGTGTTAGTATGCCCGGAGTTCCGGTCAGCCCCTGTACTGGCCTAGGTGTCAATATGGCTAGATTCCCTACGGGTAATCCCATATGTGTATTCTTCCACGGTAAGGTTTCCCTCTTGGTAAACCCATGTCTTCCCTTAACAGACCCGCTCTGTCAGTCTCTTCCGGCAGCTGTTCCATCCCTACTCTAAGGTAAGACCTGCCTCAGAGACCCATTCTATATGTAGTACTGCCCCCTGGGTCAGTCCATATTAGTATCTCTGCATGTCACCTCCCTATTGGTAGGATGTGGTCTACGTAGCAACCTTTTTTTCCTAAGGCTCGCTTCCCCATCGTTCTGCCAAGCTGAAAGAACAAATAGGAAAGATTTGAAGCAATCTTTCACTGAAGGTTGAAACCCTTTCCAAAAACTTTTTGTGGATGGAATAGCAGCATGGCTTTCTCCAGCAGCGATGTACTCACCCTTTTGGTCCCCTTCGGTACCAAGGTCAGTGAATTTGCGCTGGGGCTTTGGGAAGGTTACGGCCTTAAGCGTAGCTTTTGTGATATGCTTGATATGGCTTGTCAACAATTGTAGCACCACAGGGTTGTGATGGTGTTCAGGTTGTGGTGTTTTCCATTGGACTCCATATGTCGTTCGACATAATTCGTAGTGACCGACAGATAAGGAACGACTCGGTTACATACGTAATCCTAATTCCCTGATGGAAGGAATGGAGACATTAAGTCCCCATGCCACAACCTTGAACCATTTGCTGTTGCCGGGACACGTTCTCTTGGCCTCCCAAGTGACCTCATATGTCGTTCGACACTCAACAAGGTTAGGGAGGACAAGGAACAGGTCCTGTTGGTTGCGCCTTTCTGGCCCACTCAGACCTGGTTTTCGGAACTCATGCTCCTCGTGACAGCCCCTTCCTGGTGCATCTCCCTGAGGAAGGACCTCCTATCTCAGGGATTGGGCTCCATATGGCACCTGCGTCCAGATCTTAAGAACCTCCACATGTGGCTTCTGGATGGGATGCGGCAGACCTAAGTCATCTGCTACAGGTGGTGCTAGACACTATCACTCAGGTTAGAGCTCCCTTTACGGCTTAGATGGCTTCTGGTGTAACCTGAAGAGGAGAGGAGCAATTCGCATCAAATTCAAGGTACTGATGCTTGCCTACAAGATGACCACTGGCACAGCACCAACATACCTAAACTCACTAGTTCAATCTTATGTGCCCTCCAGAAGTTTGCACTCTGCAAGTGAACGATGCCTTGTGGTGCCTTCCCAAAGAGGTTAAAAATCACTTTCACGGAACTTTTCCTATTTCCTGGGACCTCTCTATTGTTCTGCCTGGACTTCAGAGGGGTCCCTTTAAGAATCAGTCAAGCTTAAGTTCCTGTCTCTCAAGACAGCGCTCCTGATCGCACACACTTCCATCAAGAGGGTCGGGGACCTCCAAGCATTTTTGGTAAGTGAATAGTGCCTTGTGTTCGGGCTGGCCTACTCTTATGTTGTCCTGAGACCTGGCCTGGATACGTGCCCAAGGTTCCCACCACTCCCTTCCGAGACCAGGTGGTGAACCTGCAGGCACTGCCCCTGGAGGAGGCAGATCCAGCCTTGGCATTGATGTGTCCCGTAAGAGCACTTTGCAATATACGTGGACCACACCCAGAGCTTCAGAAGCTCTGAGCAGCTCCTGGTCTGCTTTGGAGGTCACTAGAAAGGGAAGGCTGTCTCCAAGCAGAGGTTGGACCACTAGATAGTGGATACCATCACCTTGACGTACCATTCTCAACGCGTTGATTACTTAGAGCTGGTTACTTCCCGTGTGTATATGTGTATATGTTCACAACCTTGAACCATTTGCTGTTGCCGGGACACGTTCTCGGCTCCTCAGCGTAAAACCTGAATGAGTGAATGCACCTGTCGCCCATTTATACCCATAGGCATGGGGAGTGGCTCAGCATGCAAAATCCACTAGCCAATTTTCATTGCGGTTTTTTCTTAAAACTCAGAGATGATTGGCCTCCCAAGTGACCTCATATGTCGTTCGACACAACGTCTCAGTTCCCTCCATCAGGGAATGAGGGTTACGTATGTAACCGAGACCTTGTAACGAGTGGTTATTTGAGTTGCTGTTGTCTTTCTATCATCTCTAACCAGTCTGCCCATTCTCCTCTGACCTCTGAAATCAACAAGGCTTTTTCATCCACACAACTGCCACTCACTGGATATCTTCTCTTTTTCTGATTATTCTCTGTAAACCCTAGAGAAGGTTGTTCATGAAAATCCCAGTAGATCAGCAGGTTTTGAAATACTCCCATCTGGCACCAACAACCATTCCACGTTCCACGTTAAACCCCCTTTCTTCCCCATTTGCTCGGTTTGAACTTCAGCAAGTCGTCTTCACCACATCTAGATGCCTAAATGCATTGAGTTGCTGCCATGTGATTGGCTGATTAGCATTTTGTGTTACCAAGCAATTTAAACAGGTGTACCTAATAAAGTGGCCGGTGTGTGTGTCTGTGTGTGTGTGTATGTGTCTGTGTGTATATATATATACTTTTATAAAGTATACTACAAGTGCACCTTCATTACAATCAAGCACACTTTTTCACAAAGGTCTACTCATTAATCAGTTGTGATTCACCTGTCTGTTTATCTGAGGACAGTTATTTAATATTAATAATATTGCTATATCTGTACCATTGCTAACTGAGCTTAGTTGCTCTACAACACAGGCAAATTCTTTGACAATGACACCTCAAACTAAATGCGGGTAGGATAACAGATTCTATGCTACATGTGACATTTATTTTATTTTTATTTTTGTGACTAACAATAATCCCATACCGTACATTGGCAGGATAGCTGCAAATGAAAGCCAGGTATAATTAAACTAAATATTACAAAGCTAACAAATCTCATTTTAAATAAAACCACAGAGGTCTGAGTTGGCGCTAATGTAGAGAGTAAAGCAGTTTTTTTTACTATAATCCACCAACGGGGACTGAGTGCAATTAGAATTATACATCTTTTATGAATAATCATTAAGCTTTAACCTACTTACACAAATACCTTTGTTTTTCACATGGCCTCATGGGATATGAGAGTAAAGCTACTTTTGTGATCATGTAACGGAGGCCAGCGAGTAGTGCTGTGCAGGTAAACCTCACTCCCCGATCTCAAGAGACGCACTAGTGACTGAAGCTAGTGGCTGGAGCCATTTAGCCTCCTTGTTAGTGCATCAGCCTCCCATGCTGGAGACCAGGTTCGAGCGGCAGAGAGGACCCGGGAGAGAGGGGTTACAATCACAGGCTATGGTGATATGATGTCACAACAAACTTTTCAATATCTGCCACATGCAGTTTCTCATCTGTGCTACTTAGAAAAATACACGTCTTAGTATTGAATTATTATTTTACTAGAATATATTAGACAAGATTTTTACATTTGGACAGCTTTTACTGAAGTTGCTGCCAAAATGCTAGCATGTTTTGGGAGGTGATCAGTGCATTGCTATATGGTTGTGTCAATGTTCTGAGTCGTTTTTAGCAAGTAACTATAGCAAAAAGCTAAATGATAGCAATAGTTGTCTAAACAGAAGTAGAGAGGGATTCTGCTTTCAAGAAACAAACTTTCCATGAGTCAATTATGAGGTAATTAAACATTACCTCACATTCAATGTGCTCATATTAAAACAATGTTTCTGCTTCAGGTAATATGGATTTATTCTAATTGAGGGTGTGGATGATATATGAACATACTTTCTTTACTTACTCACTCTAATGTTGTTTGAAACGTATACCACTGCAGAACTATACTCCAAATGTTCTGAACGCATTTTATAGCTTTGTGAGTGAAATTAAAATCATTATTCATTGATAATGTTCATCTCTGTGACAAATATGGCGCCATTATGGCGCTCAATGTGGGGCGTCAACATCAAATGTCACTGGTGGTTCGTAACCAAACGGTATGATGTCAAATCTGCATTTTAAAAGCTATTTTATTTCATTTTATTAAGAGCTGCTATCAAGACCATCCTTGTGACAAAGAAATAAGCTTTAGCATACCTCTAAAAAGAATGCTAATTATGGAAATAATTAATATACTTTAAAATAACTTACCTTAATGGACAATTCACCAAGTTCTTTTGCCATCATTTACTCACCTCAATAACGAGGCACATTGTACTGTTATCCTGATATTATTCTGTAATGAAACCCCATCATTGTACTTCTTAATAATCCGAAGCGTGATATCATATAAGGTCAACAAGGAGTCAAGGGAGCCTCACTCTATATCCAGTACAGGGCATGTGACAGCATGAGGAAATGCAGGTTATGTCCCACTTTTTTTTTTTTTTTGTTATTTATTTGATAGGGACAATGCTCATTGATCAACAGACAAATTGCTTGCTGTAAACAAGCCAGAGTTAGCTACAAGTGCTAGTTTCCATCTGTGATTCCACTTTGATCACGTTTACTACTCACTGATATGATCCACGTTCAGGGGAAGTCTGCTTAGCAGCCCTACACCTACATTTAAACACATTAGAAGCTAATTTGGAGTTTCCATCAGTTTCCTTTGACAACATGTTGAACACAGGATTAAGGTCTCCATATGAATGGTAATACTTCATACTGGCCAAAAAAAAAAAAAAAAACCTTTGCAAATTCTCTTTATTGTTTTTATCTTCCCCCTAATTATTCTCAATCAGCAATATATTAATTATTGTAATAATTATTAATTATTACAGTAATAAATACATTTGAGTCATAAATTTAAGTCAATACATCAAATACTCTCATTCTGAATTAATAATCATAATAATACATTTAGAACAGCTATGTTAATGTTAATTCACATATACTCAACTGGTCTTTCTTGGGGGGGGGGGTGTTAAATGTTAAAATAGAAAACGTTAAGCACAGAGAAATAATCTAACAGAGTCTTCTTCAAAAAGAAACAAGCAATCACACATTAACAAAAAATATTGCTTTATGGTGCTAAAATTGTTCTTGTTCCTTTTTTTAACGTGACCTCAAAAATCACAGGGGAGAAGTCACAGATTATTTATATTTTGCATGGAAATAAAAACATCCAACCAAAGAGCAACTGATTGATGATTTCCTTCTACCTGGGTTTCTATAATAATGGCAGTGTCGGCCCAAAGTGGACCCATTGCAATTTACACCAACTAATATATAGTATGTGAGAGTTCATATATAATGTTTAGGAGCTGCTTACAATATACGAATATAAATTTAGAGACCATTAAAATGTTTTCAAATATAAGGTTACCTAATTAAGCATTGACTGAAAGTAACAATGGCCCATTGTGACATTGTCCTGGTTCTGTATCATGGCAGCGTGTTTTAATAAGCGCCACGGGACCTAATTGAGCACTTCCAAATGCACTACAGAGTGTGGTAATGGAACAGACTTATTTTCTTAACAGTTCATTCTTCTGCCAGAAAATGTAAATTATTTAGATGAATGGCCATCTGAACTGTCAATATTAATCACACAAATTTAATCATTTCTTACAATCAGATTTAATCAGCTGTTGTTGGAATGTCATTAAATCAATGCTAACCTTTTTTTTAAGACAAAGCTATTTGTTTACATCTACCACACTGTTTGAATAGTGAATGCAATAATGAATGCAAGTTTTATTTGCACCAAGTTGAGTTTACAGTGTTAATGTACTTCACAGTGACTTTCACTTTGCATTCATATAACCCCTCCAATGACAACATTTGCATTTTGATAGCACGTTTTACGCCTAAAGCACAAAATCCTATTGTGAGTTGATGGATTCAGTTTATGAAGCACCATATTATGCATATCATCCATACAGTAATATTAATGTATCTAAATTATGGTGCTTCATTCAAGGGTTAACAGACAAAATTAGTTAATTTCAGAAGACTTTTCATAGATCTTAAATAGCCATTTATGGTAATATGAATTGGTAATTGTTTCTCATGCTTATATTATGAAGAAAATAGGGTAATGTTGCAGAGTACAGTATAGTGCAAAGGCACAAAAACTCTTTTTGTGATCCAGGGAGTGCAGCCCTTCCACCTTCCACTGCCTGTTAAGCACTCCGATTTCAATTTTAAATTGGCCCTTGTTATTAATCCCAATCACCCAGAACAGAAAGACCACAGAGCTCTCCAAAACACATGTGCAAACCCCCACTGCACGAGCTGATTCTAATTAATTAATTACATCCCAGGTGATTCCACTTTAAGATTGGAAAAAAAAATAGGGATGGAAACACTTCCCAAAGGCTATACCAAATTGGCAGCTCGAACTCTTGGAAAATAAGCACAGTATACTGCCCCCAGGATTTTTTATGACTTTCGAAGTCTTCCTACGCTCCTCTATGCACTCCAAAGGAAGCCCAGGAATGATCACCCTCTCATGCTCCTACATCATGTGTGTAACAAAAGTATTTTTATTCCATTTGATCTGAAGTCAACAGTGTAGGTGAGTCAAAGCGCAAGTATGCTCATGAGCGGCTACTTCATAAAAAAGTATTTTAGAAATATGAACCAGAGAAAGCTTCCTCCATCATCTTGCATGCCATCCATGAAGCTAAAGCAGAACATACTGTAAGGAAAATGTCCTAATTTGGTCTGTAAGGCAGATTTTCTCTGGAATACATACATGAGTACCTTCTTATACACTTTAGCATTGCCCCAACATTCTAGAAACTGCCTGACACAATACTAATTAGCAAACACCCTAGCAACTCCCTATAGTAACTACTCAGACATCCAAGTAGCTGCTTAACAATCACCCCAGCATCCTAGCAACTGCCTATCAAACACCCATCTTATTGACTCAACAAACACCCAACCATCCTACCAACCATCCAGAGCATCTTAGTTACCATATTGCAAACCCCAAAAACTTAATAGCCACTGCCTATCAACCTCCCTAAACATCTTAGTAACCACCTAGCGAACACCCAAACATCATAGCAACTGCCTATCAACATCTTAAAACATCATAGTAACCTCTTAGAAAACAAAGAAACATCATAGCAGCTGCCCACCAACCTCCCATAACATCTTAGTAACCACATAGACAACACTCAACCATCACTCACTCAACCATCCTAGTAACCAGTGTTGGGCAAGTTACTCTGAAAATGAAATCAAATTACTGATTACACATTTTAAAATTAATCACGTTACTGTTCTGATTACTAGTAATTAGTAATTAGTTTCATTACTAGTTACATTACTTTTTTCTCTATGAAATTTATGAAATACCATACACATTCCCGATAAATATTTGTTATTAAAGCATCAGCATTCACAGAACACTGTTATTTTTAACTATAGCAAGTGGCTGCTGCGTGCATGATTTGGCAGACTGCAAGCAAAGAGCACTGCATTTATAATCTCTAAAAGACATGTCAGTTCATTGCAATCTCACAAATCTCTGTTATAACACAATAAATATATGCATAATTAATATTTCATAATGTCTATAATTCGTGTGTTATAATGAGAGGAAAAGGGAGCATGCAAATTTCAGCACTGCATTGCTCTATGCTGCAAACACGTGTTATAGCCTAAATAGAAACTCTGCATACACTTGCGCTTGCTAATCGTTTACATTTCATATTCGCTCATGTTGCTTGTTTTGTGCAATAGATGAATAACAGTTTATTTGTTTTAGATATTTTATGTTTAGATATTTCTATTTCACTGGAGTCTCGTGAATCGTTTTATTCTCCCGAATCTCGCACACACACGAGTCTCTGCACATCAAGTCTTGTCCCACGCACTGCACTCTGTTGCGTTGGGTCTCGTGGGAGAAGGTCTCTAATCCACTGGCACTTGATTTATCAGTGTGTGTGCTACATCCTTTTTACAATAT
Organism: Carassius carassius; assembly: GCF_963082965.1. Taxonomy (NCBI): domain Eukaryota; kingdom Metazoa; phylum Chordata; class Actinopteri; order Cypriniformes; family Cyprinidae; genus Carassius; species Carassius carassius. The sequence goes on from NC_081802.1 coordinate 19,245,230, forward strand.
CTGGATTATAAAACACTGCATTCTTTCAGCAATGTAACGCGGCAGTAATGTGTATAGAGACCTCGGCTTGCAACTATACTCTAATTACTATTTTGAAAACTCTGTTACTAAAAAAGTAATCAAATTACAGTAACGTGTTACTAAGTAATGTATTACTGCCCAACACTGCTAGCAACCAACCAAAACATCTTAGTAACCACCTAGTAACCACCCAAATATCCTAGCAACTGCCTATCATCTTAAAGCATCCTATTAACCTCTTGGCAAACAAAAAAAATCCTAGCAACTGCTTAGCAACCGCCCATAACATCTTAGTAACCACCTAGCAAACACCCAAACATCCTAGCAAGTTTTATCGAGTGCAGCGTTAGTTCAGTCAGGCCACGGAGGCATAAGCTGTGACCAGCTGATCCGGTCAGCTGTCAAATTGCTTCAATCACTACTATTCTATTAGACACGGGACATATATACGTGGCACTTCTGCTCTGTAAGTATGCTCAAATGGCTCGCAACCCTCCCACCCACCCCATTATAAGCATGAGCATATTACCGTGCACCTTCTGGTTGTCGTCTCTTTGTTTCAGATCACTATGGCTTTCAAGTCCCAGCTGGCATGGACCTCACTGAGGTCCACTGAAGCCCCTTTCACACTGCCATTCCGGCAAATAAACGGGTAAAGTGTTCCGACAATTGTTCCCGGGTCACTAGATTTTGCACTTTCACACTGCCAGTGATTACCCGGGATATGTGCGTGCTTTCACACACAATCCGTAAAGATCCCGTAACGACACGTGACATCAGGGTGTGACGTGTAATGTACGACTCGAAAACGTTAGGCACGTTATACTTTCACTGAACCTGGCGAACGATCTTGGCCTGAGCGCGGAAAGTGAGGAACTAACTGATCTCTGCTTCATTACAATTTGCACATATTTTTTTGTTGCAAACTTTGATCTTCCTTCAAAACAGCCAGTAAAAGAGTCACGCGATAACGTGCATCATCACTTCGACACGGCATTAGATCTGGCTTTTGTTCACACAGCGCTCGTCCCGGGTTGAACCCGGCATTGTTACTAGGTCCCCGACCCGAGTTTAATGCTGGAATCAATCCCGGGACGTGTTTGCTTTCACACAGAAGGCGACCCGGTAATGTTCTGGCAATTTGCAGGGTCCGACGTGCAGTGTGAAAGGGGCTTCAGAGACACTCATCCTCATAACTAAGCTACAGGATGGACATCCCACTGCCACATCTACACGATTACCACTGTTTGCTTTAAAGACATTTATTAAGTGTCTTAATTGTCATGTATTTCCAGTCTGATGGTTCCAGCGTTATATATATATATATATATATATATATATAAAATTAAACATTTATATTGTATGCTGTTTTATTGTCATTATTTTTTCCTTTAACAAATCCTCTTCTCAACAAGCCACATGACGACACAGGGTGAATTTAATAGTTCATGTGCATTAAGTTTAATACTTAGTGTTGGTCTCAAAAGTATGTTCATAGTGTCAGTATTAAAGTAAAATTAATAACCTACCCATTTTCTTGGGATACTGATAATATGTAGTGCAGTAGGTGACCGTATGTACAATCCAATGCACTACAGCATTTTTATATTTTCTTGTTAACATCTGTATTTCACACCAGTGTATGTTCGCAACACACTGAAAATGCAGTCAATTATCTGTAGGAGCTAAATAAGGGCGCTTTGTCCCTGGGCGTTTTGCCCTACAAGATTAAGTCACTGGAAAAGTTCAAAGTTTTCCAAAGCCATCACAATAAGTCTTAGTTATGTTAAAGTCTGACTGGCTAGCCTTGAATAATTACCCACCGAAGCTTTCAAACATCCAGTGTGGAAATATAGAGATGTTGTGGGATTAAAGATGAGCTTGCTGGAAGCCCTGGTATCATTTACTTTGGTTTTCTTCCCCGATGGCGGAATGGTAATTAAGTTGTTGCAGGTCCTTAATTCCTAGTTCAGCCTCTGGCTGCAGGTCTCCAATGCGTCCGAGGCCATCATAGGCATGTTTACTGGCCCTGCTAGCTTTAACCATTTCACTGGCTGGACTGGCAAACACGAGGGACTTGAGTGGGGCTCCAACAGTCGATGTTCCCACAACCGCAGTGAGAACTCTAGCCTCACGAGCATCTGAGGAGAGGGTGTGTAGAACATCAGGGGTGTCAGACTCAATTCCTGGAGGGCCAGAGCCCTGCAGAGTTTAGATTCAACCCTAATTAAACACACCTGATCCAACTAATCAAGCCCTTCAGGCTTATTTGAAAACTACATGGTATGTGTGTTGGTGGAGGATTAAAAGAAAACTCTGCAGGGCTCCGGCCCTCCAGGATCTGAGTTTGACACCCCTAATATACATAAAGACAATGGAACCCAAACTAAACTTGAGGTCTGACTGCAAATGATATGATAACAGTCCAGGGCCCATATTCATGAAAATTCTATGTGCAAAGAGTTACTCCTAGTCATCCCCAATATCATCATCATGTATAATAATATTGTATAAGTATCATTATTATATTATACTATATTAAAATGTATCTAGTTATATATTATACATTTTAATCTATCATAATTTATTATACAGTATTTTTATATCAATTTTATGTTATAGTGAATTCAGGTAAATTGGGACACTTTTATTATTTTATTTTATTTTATTTTATTTTATTAAAAAACTAAATTGGCACACATTACTTGGTCATAAATTGTTGGTAAGTTTCCATTGAACACAGCTCAGTCCATCAAGTTGTCCGTTACGTTAAATATTTTGTGGAAATTGTCAGCGCAGTGACCTGTGACCTGTCAGATGGTTCAGCATGTGCCTCATCAGTGGCCCTGCAGTCCCAGCGTGAGAGCCAATCCAGTCCTGTGGAATGTGAAACGCAATGCCGCTCTCAAAGACGTGATATGAGGACACATATTTATTTGCTCATTCATCACCGAGCGTGAACTCTGACCCATAACACTGGATCTCTTCCCACTTGCCCAGACGCTTTGCCTTGGATACAACGTGGTGTGTCTGCTCCTCATGTGGCTCTCGGCAGGGTTCCTGTTCAACAGCCCAATTCACTGAGCGCAACACCCATATGGGCCAAATAGCCAGATTTGTTCTGCATTTTATCCCAGCTGAAAGAAGCCTTTGTTGCTTTTTATGTTATTGTGCAGTTGTCTAGCTCACAATACTCATTCAACTTCTGCTAACCAAGAACCTCTATAAATCATAATGGGTGAAGAGGGCAAATGTAGAGTTAGGCCTCAAATCTTTGCATCTTGGAATGAGTTATAAAAAAGATTACGAATGCATGTAATGCGCATTACTTTACTGGTAGTAAAATGCAGATTAATAAAGCTCTTCCCTGTTCATGTACTACATAGAAAGCTATAAACCTCTGCCGAACCCTTTGGACTTTTACTAAACGACCTAAGATCAGGGACGATATATGACCTTGTCTTTAATTTGAAACATTAGTTTCTTAATTAATATATTTGTGTAATGGTGTAAAATGTAATTTAAAATCTAATCAGTTGATTTTTTTTAATCCTCCAAAAATATTTTAACGTTTGATTGATTGATACAATTATTATCATCATTATTAATGTTATTATTATTATTATTATGGAAACTGTTATACTTTATTTCTTTTTAATTTCTCTATATGTATATATAAGATTTCATATATATAAACACTTTTAAAGCCAAATAAAATGCTTATGCTTACCAAGTCTGCATTTAAACAAACAAACACACACAAAAAAAATCAGTAAAACTAACTGATAAAATAACAGTTTTCTGTATTGATATATTTCAAAATGTAATTTAAAAATATTTTATGCTGATTCTGTTGTCAAGAATCATTTTGTAACAATATTTTTCCAGTATTATTTAATGAAGGGAAAGCTGATAAACTTTAGAAGAGTGTTTATATGAAATGGAAATATTGTGTACCATTATGAAAATGGGATGTACTGTCTAGTTATGCTGACGCTGTTTCATCTCGTCTCTGGGGTCCTTTGGGATTCATGTGAATTTACATTCATTTCATGGCTTCATGCTGACACTGTGGTTAAATCTACTTTGTCATCACATGTGTATAGACAGAGAAACACGACACCAGTGAAGAAGAGCTGCAGTCATGCTTTCTACACACATTACATCCTACTGAGAGTCCAGCTAAACACCCTCCATCAATACTCGTAGCTGAAGCTCAGTCCTCGCCAGAACAGCTCTGGCAGAAGCACATAAAGACAATAAGTGATTACAATGTGTGAAATTAGATTTTGACACATTTTGGTAGAACTTTGGCTGAAACTGAACATTTTGTATGTTTGCACATTTACACTTGTAAGAAAACTGCTGCATGAACCGCAGTGCAGTAGATTTTGCAATCTTGCATTTAAGAAAATGTTAAGTTGTCACCACAGTATAGCCTACTGTGGGTCATTCCTATGGTGTTGCTAAGATGTCTGAGAATGTGTTTAAGTGTTGCTATGCAACTATTAGTGTGTTTTTGCTCGAAAGAGCACATTAAAAGTTCTAGAGCATATTTATGGCCTGTGATGCATTAAATGTAGTTGCTAGTTTGTTCTGGATGATCTGTAAAGGGTGACTAGGGTGTTCTGTGGGGTTGCTATGGTTGTGGGTGGTTGCCATGTGGTTGCTAAGGTGAATAGTTGTTTGAGTGTTGCTGTGCAGTTACTAATATGTTTTGTTGGTTGTGTCCTGGCCAGAGTCAAAAGAGCACATTCCAAAGTGTGTATGATATTCTGGACCCTATATACAGCCTAGGGTTGCTAGGTTTTGGGTGGCTTCTAGGGGGTTACTATGGTGTTCTGTGGGGTTGCTAGGTGGTTTTAAACAGTTTCTGAATGGACAGGTTTAAAGAGCCCATCGTACAAGTATATGTGATTATTTGTCTCATTTGAGATTTCATATCATACTCTATCATATTTCATTGTGTAGTATAATATCATATACCAAATTGTATCATATCATATTGTATTGTATCATGTCATATCATTTTATATGATATCGTATTACAACAAATCATATTATATATTGTGATATATTTGGTGAAGTGTCATGTGACATCACACATTGTATAATCATATATCATATCACATATCATATTGTATTTTATCATATCATGTCATATATCATATCATATATCATATATAATATCAGATATATCATATCAGATATCATGTATCATATCATCTGGTATTGTATCATATCGCAACATATCATAAAGCTCATTGTATTACAATGCAACATATGATATATCTGATATGATATGATATATGATTTGATACCATACTATACAACATGATATATGATATCACATTTCATACATCATGTCATCTCGTAATGTATTGTATCACAACATCATATATCATATTGTATCGTATCATATCGTATTGTATCATGTCAATGCATGTCATATCATATCATACCATATAATATCATATCATGTCTTCTTGTATTGTATCATATCACAATGTATCATATATTTTTTATTTTTTTATCGTATCATGTCATCATATAACATTGTAGTATATCTTAACAAAACACATCATATTGTATTGATTCAAGGTATTGTATTTATAATTAATTGTAATTAAAGTATATAATTTTTTTGGAATAAGTGCTCATTTTAATTTTAATAAGAAGCTCATTTAAGTGCTTCTCTGTTAGTTGTCTTATTGCATCAGTCATACTCTGTTTGAGTGACTAACATCTCCACGGTAGAGCTTTATCAGAAATGTATCTGTTCTGTCAGATCTGGCCATGATGAAAGTGACATGTGATTTTACATGTGTTGCCCCTGTTTCATGTCACTGGCAAAATAAGCGAGCCAGATTTCACCTTTGACTCGACTGATACTGGAGCACGGGCTCCAGATGATGTAATACACAGCTTTTTCGACATCCCCCCGTGTGTTATATGTGACCCGCCGACCCTCACTTTACCAACGTCTGCACCTACTGTTCTCAAGAAGGAATGTGATTAAATGAGGTAATTAATTAAACTGTGACATGAAAAACAAATGTCCCAAAAAGAAATACTGTCTCCAAAGTACTCAAGCTAGTTTGTAACAATTACCAATGGCCCTCAGTAGGGCCAAATGTAATGATTTTTCAACGGAAATTATGTTTAAAGCCCTGCTGACAGGGTGTATCCATCCATCCATCCATCCATCTTCTTCCGCTTATCCGGGGCCGGGTCGCGGGGGCAGCAGTCTAAGCAGAGAACCCCAGACTTCCCTCTCCCTAGACACTTCCTCCAGCTCTTCTGGGGGGACACCGAGGCGTTCCCAGGCCAGCCGGGAGACATAGTCTCTCCAGCGTGTCCTAGGTCTTCCCCGGGGTCTCCTCCCAGTGGGACGCGCCCGGAACACCTTCCCTGGAAGGCGTCCAGGAGGCATCCGGAACAGATGCCCGAGCCACCTCAGCTGACCCCTCTCGATGTGGAGGAGCAGCGGCTCTACTCTGAGCTCCTCCCGGGTGACTGAGCTTCTCACCCTATCTCTAAGGGATCGCCCAGCCACCCTGCGGAGAAAGCTCATTTCGGCCGCCTGTATCCGGGATCTTGTCCTTTCGGTCATGACCCAAAGCTCATGACCATAGGTGAGAGTAGGAACGTAGATTGACCGGTAAATCGAGAGCTTCGCCTTGCGGCTCAGCTCTTTCTTCACCACGACTGTCTCCAAAGTACTCAAGCTAGTTTGTAACAATTACCAATGGCCCTCAGTAGGGCCAAATGTAATGATTTTTCAACGGAAATTATGTTTAAAGCCCTGCTGACAGGGTGTATAATACAGCATAATTAGAAATTAAAAATGCCTCCGTGAATGTAAATTGTGACTGGGAGAATGGGGCAATGTGGTTTTCATTGCTGGGAACAACATATTTTGGTCAAGGAAACTGGGGACTTTAAAAATGGTGAAAAAAACGGTATTTGATTAGTTGAGAGACATATGAGTTAAATATGAATGATTGCTTTAATTTTTAAGAGGAATGTCTAAAATGGATTAAATGAAAACCTTACTGTGATAATCTGATAATCTCTTTTAAAAATCAATCATAAAGTCAATATGTACTGCATCCATCACATCAGTCTTAAATATCTGCATATATGTATATATAGCCATGGGCTTGAAAATTTTGATTGATTGATTTTTATTTTATTTTATTTTTTTCAGTTTGTTTATACTCACCTGTTATTTAAATAAATTAATTAATTAATAAAGCAAAAAAGAAAGCAAAAATACATTTAATGGTCCCAAAGATAAGCTTCAGTCTCTTTCAATTACTTAATTTTTTTATTATTAAATATGTGCAGCACATATAGTCATGAGCTTCAAACTATTTTGCACATTTAGTGCAACAATAATAATAATAATAATAATAATAATAATAATAATAATAATAATAATAATAATAATTTCAGTTAAATTAACAAGATAGTAAGATAAGTACTATCTTTGTATACTTTGTATAATTGTAATATTGTGTTTGTTTGATTATTTATTGTTCTTAACTTTTGATAAATAAATAAATAAATAAATGTGAGGTTGAAATTGTTTTTCACAAATAATTAAGCTTATTTTCAGTTTTATGACACTATTTTCAAAAGCTATTAAAATAAGTTATAACAAAGAATATTTAAATAATATAATGTCACTGTCACAAAAAGAAGAACAGATATTTTAGAACAGATATTTATAAAATGTTCTTTACATTTTAAAATTTTTACTTATTTTTGGTTGCAACACAGTAATGAATTAAACCCCCCATCCCTGCCCAGAAACTGATTATCTACCTGGAGGGTTTAATTATGGAGTGTTTTTTTTTTTTTTTTTTCACAGGTTCTATGAAATGTTTATCTTTTTCGCAAATAAGTCCCAATACAATATGTTCTTATTTTCTCCATTTAAATCCAGTTAAAACACAGACTAAACAGATGTGCACAAGAATCTATATAATCCAATGACAAGACGCAATGATACAGCAGACATCTGCTTAACGTTTTCCACTCCTCAAGGATTTATTGCCTTCCGTGTCGTGGAAAAAGAATGTTGTCCATAAATGTTCCCTGTCCAAATAAATCACCTCATTTACAAACGATTTGCCTTGTAAAACATATATAGGGACACAGTAAGCATTTCTATAGGGGCAAAAAGGATTAAGAGCGCTTTTTCCACTGGCTTCCATTGACTTTCCTTGTGCGTGATTAGCTTTAGGATTAAAGTAGGTTGGAGAACAGGTGCCTGTGTGAAATGTGGGGCTGCTCCCTGTGTCACGGGATCTCTGGGAATAGGCTTTTGCAAAAGAAGGCCATCTTCACAGTTAGAGTGAAGCTCAATAGTCTGGCTTGGCCTGGTAAAAGACTGCGAGAGGCACGCTTGTCACTTTGGGGGTGCTCACTCGGGACAGAACATAATTATGAAATGACAGGCCCGAGGCCAGATTAAATCTGCTTTGAACCTCCCCCTAATCACAAATCACATGGCAGCAAGCGGCTGCGGCTTCCCTCGGAAACTGTACCAAAAACCCTCCACTAGAAGAGGGTCAGGTTTGAAGGTAATTTGAGGCTACGAGCCTCCCTCACCTAGTTTCTAGCACTTAGCCTTCAGTGCATCGACAGGTTGGAAAAGCGGCCAGTTAGCTTACTTATGCTACATGCTAACATTTTAACAGTGATGGGAAAGCACATAATTTGTTCCTTCAAAGTGGAGGACTAAACATTGAGACACTAAACCATCATGAAATAGCATTTTGATGCCATTGGAGCTGCTTTTGTATACTGCTTGTGGTAGTGTGTTATTGTTATCATGTAGCTACATTTATATATTTATTAAAATGTATAATTACTATTATTGTTATTCTTATTATACTGATTGATAAGTTTATTTATTTATAAGTAATTTTTATTTTGTAGTAGGGACTCCTAGTAGGGCTTCCTTTGTGAAATAAAACAAAAGTGCACTTTAACACTTTTTAAAGATTATTTATCATGGAGCTAGTATACTTTAAAAGCATATGCAGAAGTGTGAACTAAAAGTAATGTTTCCAATGATTAATTATTTCATATAAAAAAATTAAAAAATAATAACAGTTGAAATCTATATTAAATGAAGTAGAACTTAAGCAACCATCTACATTGCGAGTAAATCACTTGCATATGCGACAGAATTTTACTCTGGGTGACTAAATTATGTCTATTGTTAGCCATTGGCTAATAAATTCTTAGATTTTACTCGCCAGTGTGTGTGTTTAAGGCTATTATAAGATTAGCACATTTTCACTGGCTGAACACTGACTGAGCGCTTCAGAGATCTCTCTCCATCAAGCAATCTACTTTTCAGTTCATCTCAATGGACGCACAGTGCACCTGTATTCGACGCTCTGTAAACTCTGTGTGAAGGCGTAGCAATGTTTCTCACACATGCAAAGAGAGAGAGCGAGAGTCTTACCATGCTGAATCGACAAGCTACATGTAAACTATATTCTTTTTTGTCTTCTCCTGTCAAAATAATGGAGTTCATTTAGAATTATTCAACTTTGTCAAACAAGCAGAAGATATGCCAGTTTCTCCGGTAGTGGACGGAGCTAATGCACAAATGGAAATTTCATTGGCTGGCGCTAATCTATTAATGTTTTGATTTCATCAAATCAGTTCGACCGAACGCAGACAATGTGATTAATATTCATGAACCCAGCAGCTCATCAATTCATAGTGCATTGTATATTGTTAGTATGGTAGTAGAATTAGTTGTAGTATTATCTTTTAATAAAAATGAATATGTTCTATTATTATAAAAAAAAAAATATTTTACAGAAACCCTCAATGACCAAAAATATCTTAAGCATCACCACCAGTCTTAAGTTCAGTTAAAATGACAAATATGCATCCATACATGGTCATCAAGTTTTAGTTATATCATTAAATAGTGATTAATACCATGACATAACGCTTGACTGACTGATTAAGAAGCTAAGATTTAAGAAGCTGTGCCATTTTACAAAGATTAGCTGATTGGAATCATATGTATGTGTGTGTGTGTTTAAAATAGTATCAGTCTGGCGATAAATTTTTACTAGCCAATGGCGATTATATTACCAAGGTGTGCGTAGAGGGTTGATAAGGGTGTGTAGTGATTTCATACATTTAAAATATACAAACTTTAAAAGTAATATCTAATAACACTACAGTCGTTATAAAGTTTTTTGGTATGTATTTAAGTATTTTAGATAACACAACTAAATAAGTGTACATATTTATCTTCTTAACCATTGTATTTTTTTTTATATAAAATTGTCATATGTCTTATGTCATAAGCCATAACGTCTAACTACGTTATGTTCCAAATTTGAAGTTGATTTCACAAAAAATGAGGTTGCTGTGAGATTTTGTTTAGGTGCTATATTAAAAATAGCCCCTGGGTGACAACCAAAAATCAATTATACATTTCAATTCTATATCCATCACAAAATAGTCACCAAATATAGCACCTAGAGACTCAGACTTGCTGATTTTAAACTTACATCATATTGAGAAAGTACCGTTTGTAAATTGCTACACTGCAAAAGGTTTTTCACAGATATTTAAGGTAATGCATTGACCTCTTTGCAATTCGCCTCATGCAGTTGTGAATCAGAAAATGAAGCAGAGTCTGAGGCTTTTGAAGAACGTACAAAGATTGATGTCATTTTGTATAAAGGCTGGCTTGGTTTTGTCATGTGCTGGATGTGGTCCCATAACAGTGATAATGGTGGGCTATTCATGGCTGCATGATGTGTGTTTCCACCATGTATTTCTTGCAAAACAGCACAGCTACACGCCATATGCATAAAATGTCACAATATATTGCATGCTTAGAAATGACTTGACATAAAATGACAAACACCCTCTTTTTTAGTTCCACTGAATATGCTTAATTTTGACATTAAAGACACAAAATAAACTGGGTGAGTGCAAACATGTATGCAATTTGAAAATATGTCAGTTACATATTGTAAATGACACAGGAATTGGCTTTATTGCCCAGTTGTGGTTAAACAAAAATTGCCTTGGCCTCCTCAACTTAGGAGAGTAGGACTTTTATTTTGGAGTACACGAGATTATCAATGACTGCAAATTGCCAAAAGATAGTTGCAATTATAAATTAATTAGCTGCTTTGTCATTTTGACAGAATTAATTAACATTGAAAGAGAAGCTGACTTTCTTTTTTTTTTTTTTCAAACAACAGACAACCTGTCACAGTTGCTTGTTGTTCAATCAGCCATCAGAGTGATTATTGCCAAACTGGCTTGGATATAAGACAAACAGGACGTTGACATATTTAATTAAAAGTTAATTTATCTTGCACTCTATTTGATTGGTATTAGTGTGTTCTTTAAAACAATTTTTGTCAAAAAATGTGTGATTATACATTAGGACAGGACAAGTTAATATGCCTTTTTATCGCGTTAACGCATTAATTGATTAACGCCAACAATTATTATATTGCGCATTAACACAGTTCTCTTACGAGAGTTCTCTCGTACTGCGTCTTAGCTAAGACGCTACGGGAAAAGTCTCTTTTCACGATACACTGAAGCAAAAAATTATCCTTAATTTTGAATTATTGTAAAGCGCATTTGCAGCAGCACACAGCCATAGGCGAGACGGCTCGCTCGCTCATTGGCTGCTCTGCGGCAACTGCATAAGCCTATCGAGCGCAGGCTGATGCAACATCAGACCAATGAGGGCTTTGCGCCCTCCATGCCACTTCCCGCCGGAACGGGTGTGGCCTAGCCCTATAAAGGGAGCTCGAAAAGGCTGACTCACCTGATTTTTCATCTCTTCAGCGAAGCTCACGCATCGTTGGATCACGAAAGGAAGCAAGCGTCGTCAGATAGCATCTCAGCGGGACGAGCCATTCCTGAAGCCGCTGGCCAACGCCGCCTTCCACTACCGTTCCTGCTGCGCGTTCCGGCGCCTATATCCTTTTTTGCGTATCCTCGTGTGTGTGTTCGCCCTGCGTGCAGAGCCCCGCTCAGCGAGGGAGACCGTCACGTCATCTGTGTCTCCTGCCTGGGTGAGGATCATGCAGCGCTCGCGCTCGCTGACGGCGGCTGCCCTAACTGCGAGCTGTTGCCAATGGTGACTCTGAGGACTCGCTTGGCATTTTTCTCCGAGCCTGCATTTCCCGCTGCGCTGCAGCGCCGTAAAAAGCGCCGCTCCCAGCGGATTCCGGAACCGTCTCCAGCTCAACCGAGCTCGCCGGTTCGCCCTGCTTCACCGGCCTCCCCTGCATCGCTTGCCGATGGTCAGCGCCCGCTGTCTGCCGCCGCGTCTTCCGAGGAAGTAGATCTCAGGGCCGCGTCGGGGGAAGAGGACACGTGTTCTCTGCTAGCTTCGGGCAGTGAAGGCTGGGCGAGCTCCGGGGATCTCGCGCTTTCTGCTCAGAAGCCCGGCAGACGAGCTGACATCGAGAAGGAGCTGATGCGAGTGCTCACGCTGGCCACGACGAGTCTCGGCCTCGAGTGGTCTGCACCAGCGCCCCCCTCTCGTTCCCGGCTGGATGGTAGCTTTCTTCTGGATGAGTATACGTCCCCGAACTCAAAGCCCGCCCCATTTCTTCCTGAGCTTCTTCGGATCTTCTGTCAACGAGTTCGTTGAGAGATTCGTTGAGGACCAGAAAGCGTCGCAAGCATTCAAGCACTTCCTCCCGAAGCGCTCCGGTTCTGCAGCGAGTCATGCTAGACCGGCCCCGCAAAGCTCTCAGCCACATCCCCCGCCTCCTGCTGCTTCATCGCAACAGCATCAGCAACGCAGCTCGAGACCCCGCTCTCGCTCTACCGGCCGTCGCCCCGCGCCGCGGGGACCACGGCAGAGGATTACGGTGAGGTCGGAAGCCCCGAAGTCATCCTAGCACTCCTAGGAAAGCGCCGGTGTACGAGTCCCGCTGCGGCCGAACTCTCACCCAAGCGTGCCGCTGTTTCAGTTCCAGGAATTGTGACTGTCTCAGCGTCTTCTGCAATGCGCAAGCCTGTACAGTTGCCCGCTTGCCTGCACACAAAAGCCGTTATCACGGCTACCCAGATATTTCCCGAAAAGAGTGTAATTTCTGGTGTCCCGGCCATGGCCGATGGTGCTATAAATGTGCTATAAATGTAGTGACGATGCCCACTGCTCAGTGCCCATCTCCACATATAAGCACTGTAAAAACGAAACCCGTGCACGTTCATTCTGCCCAGGCAGACAGCGAGTCGAAAGCGGTAAATGTGCAAGCTTACAGCCCACAATTACTCACAGACAGCACGAGTCCCACGGGACCCGCTCAGCCCTCCCTCACTCGGTTAAGCACCGTGGCGGGGTCGAGGACGAGCGATCTGCCCGCTGTGATCAGCGCGCTCCCCGCCTCAAATGTCACAGGCATAACGCCCATGTTTCAGTACATCGAAGCCCAGCCAACAGAGCGCGCTTCGCATCCAACCCTTAGCCATTCATGCAGACGCATGGTCAGCGCTTCCAGGGGTTTCGGATTGGGTGCTAGACATTATAAAGGGAGGCTACTCGCTACAGTTTTTTCGACGCCCTCCGCGCTTTTTAGTGCGCATCGAAACTACGGTCAAAACAGAAGTAGCACACATACTTCGAGCCGAGATATCAAAACTGTTGAGCAAAGGGGCTGTGGAGCCTGTATCTCAAGCTCAAAGCGAAGGGGGGTTGTACAGCAGATACTTTCTAGTGGCCAAGAAAGACGGGGGTTTCAGACCCATACTGGATCTAAGACAGCTGAACAAGGCATTGGTGAAACGCAGTTTCAAAATGCTTACGACCAGGATACTCCTCGCGCATATTCGCAGAGGAGACTGGTTAATGTCGATAGATCTGAAGGACGCGTATTTTCAAATACAGATAGCGTCACGTCACAGGCGATACTTGAGATTCGCCTTCGAGGGCCAGACATACAAGTATACAGTCCTGCCGTTCGGCTTGTCCATGGCTCCTCGTACGTTTACGAGGTGCATGGACGCAGTGCTTGCTCCTCTCAGACTCAGAGGCATGCGAGTGCTGAACTATTTGGACGACTGGCTGATTCTAGCTCAATCTCGATCAGAGCTCGTGGAACACAGGGCCATTATACTCGACCACCTCGAGAAACTCGGTCTCAGTGTCAACTGGACGAAGAGTTCGCTGAACCCCAGTCAGACAATACTGTTTTTGGAAATAGCTCTGGACTCACGCTCCATGACGGCGCAGCTGTCGCCACAGCGCGCGTTGGGCATTCAGCGCGCAGCGAGCTCTCTCAGCTGCGGGGCGACCTTCTCGCTCAGAGAATTTCAGAAGATGCTAGGTCTCATGGCCTCAGCATCACCAGTTCTTCAGTTGGGCCTGCTCCGCATGCGCCCCTTGCAGTTCTGGCTGAAAGCGCGAGTACCGCGCAGAGCGTGGATATCATGGTCAATCAGAGCTGTGTCACAGCCTTGAAACCCTGGACAGCGAACGACTGGTACCAATCAGGTGTAAGCCTGGGGGCTTCCTCGAAAGTGAAAGTGGTGTCGACGGACGCCTCCACTTCGGGATGGGGAGCGCTGCTCGAGGGCAGACCGTTCTTTGGCCTGTGGTCAGAACGGGAAAAGCTCCAACATATCAACTGTCTGGAAATGCTGGCAGTGGAGAACGCGCTGACGCGCTTTTGTCCCCGAATTAAGGGCCACCACGTCTTAGTCCGTTTGGACAACATGTCTGTGGTGTCCTACATAAATCGCCAGGGCAGTCTCAGGTCCCGAAACCTGTACAGGTTGGCGGAACGCCTCCTGGTTTGGGCTCAGCGCAACTTGTGCTCGCTGAGAGCAGTTCATGTGCCTGGGCTACAGAATCTGGGTCCAGACAGACAGACTGTCCAGAAGCAACATTCCCACGGGCGAATGGTCTCTACACCCACAGACAGTCCAGCTGTTGTGGGAGAGATTTGGCAGGGCGGAGGTGGACCTCTTCGCGTCCCACGATAACGATCACTGCCCCGCGTTCTTTTCCAAGAACGAAAGTGCGCTGTCACAAAGGTGGCCGTGCTGCCCGCTCTATGCTTTTTCCCCCGTCTCCCTCCTTCCGCAGGTGATAGAACAGGTGAGGGAAACAAGATGCTCAGTACTGCTTGTAGCACCATTTTGGAAGAACCAACCATGGTTTCCAGATTTGATGCAGTTAGCAGACGCTGCCCCGTGGCCAGTGCCGTTGAGGAGGGACCTCCTCTCGCAGGCCAGGGGCTCGATTTGGCACCCTCACCAGGAGTTGTGGTCCCTCCATGTGTGGGCGCTCAACGGTTACCCGTTGATCTCTCAGTGGGAGTGCTAAATACTATCACTCAGGCTAGAGCTCCGTCGACTCGACGGCTATATGCCTCAAAGTGGTCAGTATTCTCCAGCTGGTGCACAGCTCGGGGACGTTCACCCCTTAGTTGTGAGGTGACGGAGGTTCTCTCCTTCCTACAGGAGCTGTTGGATAAGGGCAGAGCCCCCTCCACGCTCAAAGTTTACGTGGCGGCTATCGCAGCGTTTTCTGAGATAACGCTCGGTCAGTCAATAGGAAGGAACGATTTGGTCATCCGCTTCCTTATAGGAGCTAGGAGGCTGAATCCTCCCAGACCTCCGTCAGTCCCTGTATGGGACCTCTCGACGGTTTTGGAGGCCATCAAAAGTTCCTCTTTCGAGCCTATCTGAACGATTAGCCTCAAACATCTGTCATTCAAGACAGTGTTCCTGTTGGCTCTCGCTTCAGTGAAGCGTGTTGGTGACCTGCACGCGCTCTCGGTGAGCCCGACATGCTTGGAGTTTGGGCCTAATGACTCAAGAGTCATACTCAAACCTAGGCACGGTTATGTGCCGAAATCCCTCAACACACCGTTTCGGGCTCAGGTTATTTCCCAATCTGCCCTGTCGGTGTCAGAAGAAGATGGAGACTCAAGTCTTCTTTGCCCCGTTAGGGTTTTAAGAACTTATGTGTCTCGCTCTGCTGTCTTCAGACAGACTGAGCAGCTGTTTGTCTCGTTCAGTGGACGTTCCAAGGGAATGGCTGTTTCGAAACAGAGCCTATCCAGATGGATAGTTGAAGCTATAGCGTTAGCTTACACTTCCAGGGGCCTTCAGTGCCCACTGGGTGTCAGAGCACACTCCACAAGAGGCGTCGCCTCATCGTGGGCGTGGTCTAGTGGGATTTCCTTACAGGATATATGTATGGCGGCAGGATGGGCCTCGCCGTCTACATTTATCAGGTTCTATAACCTAGAGGTTCCCGCTCTGCAAGCAAAGCTGTTGTCGGTATAGTTGAATCAGTGTCCTCTGAGATCGCAAGCGCGATGCGCTGCCGACTGTTATATGGGCAGTATTGCATAAGACCCACATTCCCACATTGGTCAGGCCTTGCCTTGATTATGTGATGTCATATTGCCGTGTCTTCGGACGCTGCTAGATATGGGACGGAGGGTTTCCCCCTCCTGTTCTAGGACTCTCTGTGAGTTCCTCTGGTGATTGTGCACTGTAAATCCTGGGCGTCGCTTCCAGGTTTATTGGAGTGTGATCTCTGCACGCACGGCGTATTACATTGGGTTCCCGTAGCATCTTAGCTAAGACGCAGTACGAGAGAACTCTCGTAAGAGAACCTACTCGGTTACTAATGTAACCTCGGTTCTCTCTAGAAGAGGGAACGAGTACTGCGTTCTCTGCCGTGCGTACGATTCACTCTGGTTCGCTTCGGCGATGAAATAAATCAGGTGAGTCAGCCTTTTCGAGCTCCCTTTATAGGGCTAGGCCACACCCGTTTCAGCGGGAAGTGGCATGGAGGGCGCTCTCATTGGTCTGATGTTGCATCAGCCCGCGCTCGATAGGCTTATGCATTTGCCGCAGAGCAGCCAATGAGCGAGCGAGCCTTCTCGCCTATGGCTGTGTGCTGCTGCAAATGCGCTTTACAATAATTCAAAATTAAGGATAATTTTTTGCTTCAGTGTATCGTGAAAAGAGACTTTTCCCGTAGCATCTTAGCTAAGACGCAGTACTCGTTCCCTCTTCTAGAGAGAACCGAGGTTACATTAGTAACCGAGTACGTTTTCTATTATCATGAAAGTATATTGCTTTACAGATCTATCGCTTTTGCCGCTCAGAAATATTAATGCAATCATGCAGCATGCATCAGAAGATCTGTGCTCCGGTGTGGTTAGCGCTCACACTCACTGATCCATAACTGAACCGCGCTCTTGCCCACCTCTTCCAACCGAGCCAGGGACTGCTAAACGTAACAATCGCACTAGTCAAACAAACCACGCTTTTGGGGGCCAAATGCGCTTCGGCACCCTTGAGAATGCCTAGAGTGAGCAAACGCTAATTGCTCTCCTGCATCCCGCACACACGAGTCTCTACCTGAACATCAAGTGTTGTCCCGCTCCGTACTCTGCTGCAATGGGTCCCGCGATCGTGCAGGTCACTAATATGAATGTGCCTGTTATAATGTTATGATCGAGGCTCTGGACTCTGAGCATAACCTATTTTTTTCTATAACTACAAAATATTTTCTATAAAAACGTTAAAAGGAACACTGCTGTAAAAAGCACCTTATTTGTTTAAAGTGTTTGCAAACCAAATGTTATTACACTTTTGTGCCTACTTTGAAATTAAGTTTTAAAAGTCATTCAAGATGGTCATTCAAGGAAAGATCAGATTTGGAGAAATGTAGCATTGCATCACTTCCTTAGCAATGGATCCTGTGCAGTGAACGGGTGCCGTCAGAATAAGAGACCAAACAGCTGATAAAAACATCACACAAGTAATCCACACCACTCAAGTGAAGCAATCAAATCCATCAAGATGTTTTTAACTTAAATCCGCTGCTTCTGTATCCAGTGAAAAAGTCAACTTGTCTGAACCAGGAAAGAAATATGCTTGGATCAAATACAAGTCAAAACTTTCCAAAACTGTTCTAAAGAAATATGTCTGTGGATTTTAATAAGAGAGAACAACATGAAACTTACTTTTTACCGAAGGAAGCAATCTTATGGGTTATAGACTCATATTTCGGACAGAAGTGACAATTTAAAGTTAAAACACCTTGATGATAAGCTTGTTTCTTACAAACAAGTAGCTTTTCTCTTCTCATGATGTTAACTGATGGACTGGAGTGGTGTAGATTACTTGTGGATTATTGTGATGTTTTTATCAGTTGTTTGGACTCTCATTCTGACGGCACCCGTTCACTGCAGAGGATCCATTAGTGAACAAATGATGTAACATCTTTTGTGTTTCTCAGAAGAAAGTTTAAAAAGGCTGGCACAATATAAGGGTGGGTAAATGACAGATTTTAAGAATTGTGCCTACAAACTGTGTTAGAATGCTAAATCAGTTAACCCTTAATACAAAGGTTTGTTATGAAACCACACTTCTGCCAGATAATAAGTAAAGTGAGTATACTAAAGCAAAATGTGTAGAGAGGGGAAAAAAAATAAAGATTAAGAAGTACTCAACTCCATCTTCTCCCTATTTCCTTTCAAACCACCAGGACTTTCTAGGTCTGGTCAGATCACGTCACTTTGTCTCTACATCTGGTTCCAATCAATTGGAATTAGCCTGAGAATGTTGCTCTCTCTCACATTTTTTACTTTCTTTTCTCTCTTTCTGTGTATCTCTGCCCATCTTTCTCTTTGTCTGTTTATGCACGTCTCTCAAACTTTACACATATCCTCAGTTTCCTATTATTGTAACTGTGGCTGTAGCCTAGCCTGAGGTTATAGTGACAAGGGGCTGTGAGAAAATATAGTTTTATTTGACCGTAAAGAAAACGTAGGGTTTTGTTTTCCTTATTTCCATCTGGGAAAATTTATTTTTATCTCATTAAAAAAAAAAAAAAGGACAGTCTGACCGTCCATTATAAGCAGTGTACGCTAACTAATGCAACATTTTGAGGTTGAAATTTAAATGAACTTCTAAACCTAAGCATTAAGCATTTTCTACAGAATGTGTAACAATGTAGTTCTGTATCCTGTGTAGCATATGAAAACACAAACAATCAAACAAACAAAAAATCAAGAAACTCTTATTCGTGATATTTCAAGAACATGATAAATAAACCTAGTAATTATTGTTTCATGCTATATAACAAACAGATGCCGTGGTCTACAGTATTATTTAGATATGTACACTCACGCCAAATTCATGCAGACTTGGTGGTTAATGTTTCAATGTTGTTTTGTGATTTTCTTGGAAACCGTAGATTAATCATCCAAGAAACCATTTTAATTCCGATATAATGGTTCCTTTAGCCAGTCTTTTCTCGGCTGGGCCATAAAGCCATGAAATGGCTCTTTTGAACACTCATACAAATCAAGAGAAAATAAAGCCCGGTCTGAAACGGATGTTGAATATGTTCTTTGGGTTTTCTGTAAACCACATCATAAACTCAGCAAATCCGCAGCTAGCTTGTCTTGTGAAATGAGAGGTCAGAAGGTTTAAATATCCATCAATGACAACGATGACTTTCAAATCAAATACTAAAACAAGCATTTATTGCGTTCATATTGACAAAAGACCTGACCTGTGATGGATATGGTATACTTGCTCAAATGTTGTAGCCTCTCTGGTTTCTAAATAAATGTGTTGATCTTTATACAGTCTCTTTTAGTAGCTCAATTTTTGAATGTCTATTGTAACCAAACTTATCAGTTGAATGACCAAAAACAAATCTAATCTATAATTTATAAGTTATTCAACATCGAGCAGAAGCTATTTTGTCCAGAGCATCATGCAGTTCTCTTATAATAATGACAATCCCCTGTAGCAACGCGAGGTTAAGTGCCTTGCTCAAGGGCAGAGTGGTAGTTGGGAAATTCGACAGCTCTACAGTTCACAGGTCACCTTCCTCAGGGTTTGAACCTCTGACCTTTAGGTTACCAGCCTAGAAATAATTAACATAAAATTTCACATACTGTAATCATGTCTAATGTTGTTCTGTTCCTATGTCTTCTCACCGGGGGAAGTCAAACCCCAAAGACTTCTGAAACCAGTGTAGCTTTCCAGAACAAATGGAAATTTAGGTTGAGATTTGTTAGAAGACTACGGAAGCTTTTTTTTTCTACTTCAGAGACTGTGACTTTGTATCTAGCAGTTGTGACTATTTCCCATAATTCTTTAGTCTTTATAGTATATCACATTTAGACTTTATATCTTGCAAATATGAATTTTCCAAAATTGTAAATCTTTCTCATAATAGTGACTTTGTTTCTTTAGACTGCAGCTTTATTTCTCACAATTGCGACTTTATATCACACAATGTGACGTTTTTATCTTGTAATTCTGACACATTTTCATAATTGTGATTTGATATGTCACAATTGTGGGCTAATATATCTCAATGAGCGATATATTACTCTCACAATTATGAGATTAATTTGCTAAATTGTGTCTATCTCATAATTGTGACCGTCACTGTTGTCAATTGTGTGACTTAATTTCTCAAAATTTAAACTCTATATATTACAATTGTGGGATTACATTTTACAGTATCACTTTATAAGTCACGACTTTACTGCAATTGCAAATTCATCTCACAATTGGGATTTTATTCATGACGTTGACTTTATATATTGCAGTTATGATACTATTATTCACAATTTTTCACCCTCCTTTTCCTCTCCATGCTTTTACGATCAGAAGAAAAACGTCCACGTGAAATGTAATTATCCATCTACAAGCAAGGCTTGACTGTGTTTATTTCCTCCAGACTGACGGGAATGGAAAGCACAAGAAACCACTCTCGCTTTCAAAGCCAGCCAAAGGTGCACGCTCTCTTTCGAAGTGGTTCGTAATTTAGTATGGAATTTGTATATTTTTACAACACCAGAAGCCATGGGCTCAGAGCATAAATGATGCATAACCAATGTATTCGATCTAAAATTAATTAGCGAAACGCATTAAAAGAGATCTGTTTGCCAAAGTAAATAGTGTAAGGGACCACTGCAGCAGCTGTGACTTCTTAACACTTTTTTCCAAGGATGATTAATTGTTAATGCAAAGCCTTTAGGCGATGGAACTGCCCGCAGCGGCCCTCGACAGAGCTTCGACACACTCATTGTCAAGGTATCACTCAGGTTTGAAGGAAAAAAACACAATGGCTCAAAAAGCCTCAATCCCTTACTGCCATTACTAAAGAAAATGTGAAAAAAGAAACATTGTTTCCATTTGGTACCATGGTGCAGGGTTATATTTGACAGCTCTGTATTCAGCAAGGTCTTCGGTTAAATTTGTATATACAATCCAGAACCAGATCCCTCCAATCTGCCACCCTTCACCCACATCTATGATCTCAAAATAGGAAAATGTCTGGAACATTTTTCAAATGTGCCACACTGGATAATCTCCTACAACACAAGTCAAATCATCTTAACGATCCAACTGGGAACCGCACAGGCGTGAAAATCAATTGCCCACAGTGAACTCCCATGACAATTAATCACCATCCATAATTAAAACTGCAAAAGTGGAAGTTCTGTACTAGTATATATATATATATATATATATATATATATATATATATATATATATATTTCTCTGTGGCCAGAAAAACTTCTTGAAAGTTCTTGAAAAACACTTTTGGCCTTGTGGACTTTAATAAAATAAAATAAACAGCAGACGTACAACACATTTTTTTTTTTCCGCAAAGTAAAAATTTGGTTTTTGAAAAAGAAACTGTGCAGCTCATTTGAATTTCTAAGGCTAATTTCAAAGTTAATATTTTAAGTATCTTAAATGCATACAGTAAAATGATATATTCATAATTAATAATTTGCAAAATAAAATAAAATCATTATTTATTCATTCATACTTTTGAATTATTTTTACACAATTGTAACATGTCTTGCGTTTCCGTTGTTTCTTTCATCTGACCTAGTTTTCAGTTTGTCTAGATAATCGTTTAGTTCCCACCTGTTTCTGTTCTCTCTCATTACACCTTGTTATTTAAGCCCTGTGTTTCCTAAATTCTGTTTCCAGTATTGCATCTGTAAAATGCATGTGTTCATACCCAACGTGATGGATGTCGTTGTGCTCTTCATCTTTGAGCTACTTCTATTCAGCCACTCATAACCACAATAAATATAGAAATTAGGTTTATTTAAAAAGTAATAATACATTTTTTTTGTGATGGATATTCATAATTTCATATTAACAGTGTGGGTTTGGGATGTGGACAATAAGATAATAAAGTAAAAAAAAAAAAAAAAATATATATATATATATATATATATATATATATATATATATATATATATATATCAAATTGATATCTTAAAATTGTGGGTTTATTTAAAAATAAATAATAAAATGAAAAATGAATGTAATTATAAATTAGCCTGGCCAGCCAGACTTACATCAAGATGTTTAGTCTGGAAACGTTCCATAGACGAGGCTTACTCCGAGGGGCGGGATAAACGGCTGTCTCTCAAAATCCCTCTGCACGCAATAGGATAGCGCTACAACCAATCAGAGCAACGAAGAAGGTTGAACTTTTTCCGTATCCAGTCGGCAAAACTCCAAACACATCTTCCTTTTTTAAAAATGACTTAAGTGCCGTTCTTTGCTCTTTTCTTAAAGAGAAACTTAACTCCAAGTCCTCCAGAGTCGCGGCCAAAGCCGATTCAAAAGATCGTTGTTCGACAGCCGTCGCAACTCTCTGTCGTCATATGTTAAGCCCGCCCCGCCTGCTCTATACACAACGTGATTGGCCTGACCCAAACTGGCTTTTTGCTGCTAGAAGGTGTATTGAGAGTTGCTAGAATTTACATACATTTATACATTTGATCAATTTGATATATTACTTTATTTGACAAAACTACAGAATAATTGGAAATGTTAGATAAAATATATATATATATATATATATATATATTATATATTAGAATATTGGTATATTGGAAACTCGCTAAATAAACTGACATCCATATACTGGATTTACTTTCAAGCACAACCTCCAAGACCACAAGTCTGTCAGCAACAACCACATTTCCATGTCATACAATAAATACAATGGGTCTTGATGGACATGAATATCTGTTAGTCAGAGAGACAACAGACTTGTGCTTTGATTTTGGAATTATTATATTAATACACAGCAAAAACATTTGCACTTTCTCTCTTCTTTTTTTGTTTTTGTTTGTTTGTTATAAACCAACTTACAAGTTGTATAATGAATTTAATATTATATATATATATATATACCCATGTGTGTTTGTATTTTTTAACCTGTCAATGAGACAAAGCTGTAAGTTATTTGATTGGAATTGGTCTTTTCCAGTCTTTAATCTCCAGGAGTTGTGTATCCTGGTGTTCAGAAGCTGTTTATCACATACAGCTTTCTGTTCAGTCCTTGCGAGTTTGGCCTCAGATCCCAGCAGTTGGGAAAGTGCCAAACAAATGCAAAACCACAACTTGGACGGCTGAGATTTAACTGATCATGTTGTGAAATCACACATTCATGTAAACCTTTACAGACATGGATAATTGAGGTACCACAGGGCATTTCTGGTTGTTATTGTCAGCTAATTGAATTCACTTATTCAGTTTCATTAAATGGACAGTATTCTGAATTTATATCTCTCAATTCTGAGTTTACATCTCGCAACTCAGTTCAAATCTCGCAATTCAAAGTTTCTATCTCAATACCTAGTATATATCTCACAATTCTGAGTTTAAATCTTGCAATTCAAAGTTTAAATCTCGTAGTTATGAGTTATATCTTGCAATCCTGAGTGTATTTTTTTTGCAATTCTGTTTTACACCTTGCATCTTACATCTTTCATGTTTTACATCTTTCAGAGTTCATGTCTATCATGGCTCTGTGGGCTTTTGCTAATAAACTCTCTTAAAACACCCTCATTCTCAGTAGTTGAATTTATCTGCTAAAAATATCCTACAGTGAGTTCATATTTCAAAATTCTGAGGGGAAAAAAAAGAAGAAAAAACTCAGAATTGACAGATAGAAAAAAGTTTAGTTATTATTTATTTATTTATATTAAGTGGTGGAAATGATCTTCCATGCTCTCTTGATGAAACCAATGCTTATATGATTTTTGAAACATTAGCCCCTTTTACCAACATAGCACAACATTAGCTGTCCTTTCTTGCCTTTCACATAGTTTTTACACATTGTAAAGTTAAAAAAAAATAGAATCAGAAGTTGGAGAGCTGTACCCCCTACTGATCGCTCCAACAGCTGTTTCTTATTCTAATGAAAAGTGTGAAGTGACTTGTGTTTACATTGCTATCCAAAGATATCACTGACACAAGCAGAAAACATCTAGAATGAAAGAATGTGGAAAGCCCCTGATGTAAAAAAAAGAAAAAGAAAAAACATTCAAGAAATCGCAGCAGAAATTTTAGACATAACAAAAAAGTTTATGATGAGAGGCATCCCTGAAAGCATTTAGTGTGCACTTACTACAACCATAAAGCCATGATTATGTTCACATATATATTGCATTAGTGCTCATTCACTTTTTTTGATGTAGTTACTGATAAGGTGCCATTTCAAACTTTTGTTTTCAATTCCACCGTAAAAATATTTGAGGTCAGTAAGTTTATGTTATTTTATTTGAGTTTCCTCTGCTAACCAAGGCTGAATTTATATGTTCAAAAATACAGTGAAAACAATATTATTGTGAAGGTTTTCCATTTAAAAATATATTAAAATATAATTTATACCTGTGGTCATATAATATACATCATATATACATGATCATATACACACACACACACACACACACATTTCTTAACTGCCACGTTTCATTGTAGCAGATGCAGTGTAGTAAGTAATTTAAGTTGTGTAGTATTTAGTACCTTAATTTACCTTAATTTAATAGACTTTAACCAGTGACATTTTACATAATTTGCATCAAACCTGAAGCAAAGAATCCAATAACCCCATATTTGAAGGGATAGCTACAGAAGAGGGTAAGAATTTATTTGAAAAACACCAAAATTTCAGTCTGTTCCCCTCATCTACTTTACAGCAGGCTGTTCACTAAGACTTGCCCGAGAAGCTGCAGTTGAAAGTCCAGCGCCACAACACACTCTAGGATTGTCATTCCAGGGATGCATATTCTGCAGTGCGGGTTTGTGAGGCCGCTGACTGTTCCCACATGTCTGGAAGATGGAGACGGGCGGCATATCGCTGGCCACGCGGGTTAATGGTTGCTTTGGAGTGGATCTGCCCGAGCGAGAATCTCGAACTGCCTAATCGCCCCCATGTGCGGAGCGTCGGGGCGTATGGCATCAAAAAAGAGCTGAAGCTTTGGCAATCAGACACTGGAAACTACAGGAAAATAATCTCTTCCAGCTTTAGGGGCTCGTCAGTGGCGCATTTGTGTAGGTCATTTGTGTGGGTCACAGGCGGTGGGGCAGTAGAAATTGAGTTGTTGTGGCCCTCCAGGACCTTTCAACTACATATCAGGTTGTTTGTTTAAATCAGTCTCTTTTTAGAAAATAAACTCACACGTTTTATCTCAATAGCGGATTTTGAATGCTAAAAATGTCCTACATTGGATATAAATGATTAAGGCTTAATTTTAAGCACGTAATATATATATATATATATATATATATATATATATATATATATATATATATATATATATATATATATATATGATTGCGGTGATTTCAGAATAAGTGAAGTCAGGCAAAATCAACATTTATCAACAATCTTAATTGCATGTTCAATTGGTGTGAAATAATGTAAAATACATCCAAATGCTTTCTACAAACATGTTTGGAGTCTCTGTCTATTTGAAAAATCTGAAGTGTCTTCATTCCCTAATGGCCTCAACTCAATTTGACTTTATTGTCAGAGTTTGAAACCTGGAGGGATTGTTAAAAGCCATGACTTATTAGTGCCTTTGCCCAATTACAGAGCGCATTAGTTGTGACATCTGTAGGCACTCATCAGTTTAACAAACCACATTTCTATTTACACCAACATCATGAGCATGGCAGAGCTCTGTCGACCATGACGTCTGCTCATGGGATGAGAGAGTGCAGATAAACAACAGGAGTGGGAACCCAGAACAGCTTCATACAACGTGTTTAAGCTGTTTCAATGCGTCATTAATAACCCCGATTCAATGACCAGTTATTTGAATGCATTTTTAAAAAATTTATTTAGTAAAATATTGCTGATTTTACTATATGTAATGTAATATTGGTGCATATAAACGTAATTTAGTAAATACATAATAATAATAATAATAATAAAACAGACCATTCTTGTATTTTACACTTGAATGTTGGTTGCACGCAACAACATAAAGGGCAACTAGTGTTGTCTGATTCACAAATAAATGTATTTTATAAACGAGTTCTTTCTGAATAACTGTTATATTTAGCTTGAATCAGTCTAATGACTGACAGGGCCACCTTTCCCTGGAGAATTTTATATTATGGTTTAAACAACAACAATGTACTAAATACGAGAAAACGAAGAAACCTTTTTCTTTGACTTTATGAAAAGTTTAGTGTACAGACGACAACATTTTCAAAATGATCCCCATTCACATTGAGCCACGAAAATAAAACATTATTATTCATTCCGGGCCTGTAGTTGGCGATGTTTCTTTGTAAAGAAACACTACGCGCTTGTGGATGACATCACTGTTTTTACAAATTGATGTTTCTGTAACTGTATTGTTTTTAAAAACATACACTTTGAAACCCATTTTCAAAAGTTTGTGTTTTCAGGCCTACAAAACATATATCTTTTTTTATATTATTATAATTTTTTGTTGAAAACGCCACCTTTTTTCATGTAAACGCCTCTTTAGTTCCTAGGGGCCCTTTGCAATTAAAAAAAAAAAATCAAGATTTGAGTAGTTTAATGAAAACAATGCAAGATATGTTTTCGAGATGCGTATTTTCAAAAGTTGAATTTATTTTAATACTCTGCAAAAGATTGTGGGCACAACAAAGATGTCCATCTTTCGTATGATTACAAACAATAAAGTAAGCACAATGTAGTGAAAAACAATGAAAAAGTAACGCAGTGGGCTGCAAAAATGAGTTTTTCTAGATTGTTCTTTGTTAGCAAGCTCTAAAAGGACGTGTTTGACAGTTGCGCTAACGTCTTCAACGAGTTCAAGTTCAACTGTAAAAAAACTTAACTCTAGATGTTATGTTGCTTTTCATTCCACTGAGTTTTTAATGCTTTTACCACAAAAACTGTGTGTGTGTGTGTGTGTGTGTGTGTGTACTGGCACAAAGAGTGTTCTCTACGTGCAAGGTTAAGAATATTCGTAACTTTTTTTAATTAGCATTTTCTCAAAATTGCACATGTACATGCTAGTACAGCCTTTAAGTACTACATAAGTTACAAAGTTTTGTGTCTTTAAATCTAAGATGTTTCATGTGATTTCGTCCCTGATCTACTTCTGGCTTATGATGCTTTTGGGAAACTCAAACCAGAGCGGTTCTTGACTTACTCACTAAACAACAATTTAAATATTATTGTCAGGTTTGGGTGTGTAAAGTACTTGATGTTTACTGAAAGCCTGTGACGCATCACATATGCTGAGTTTCCACACCTTTTGAGCAAAGAATTTCCGTGACTATTCTATGATATTTCCAGTTGTTTTTAATTACTGGATATAAAGATTGTTCTTAAAGTTACTAACGTAATTAATTGAAGAGCTGTGATGTTATTTGATTAACATTAAATGACAGGGACAGTAGTAGGTTTATTATGCTGCTGTTCCTTTAAGACCTAATGCGCAATAGTGTTTCATTTGGAGCCAGACTTTTGCACAGTAGTAATTCATTTGGAGCCAAGTCTCCACAATAGTGATTCAGTTGGAGCCCAAGTCTGAATCTGCGCAGTAGTGATTCATTTGGACTTGGATGGAAGCCAAAAAAACAACCCTAAAATTATCTTTATTGCACAGATCTAGTTATTAAATCAGCGTTGAGAGCAAGTGGGCCCCCTGTTGGTTTGGAGGCCCAGCACTGCATTTAGACAAGTAAAAGCTTAAAAAAATGGGGTTATAACTGATGGATTTTAATTGACTTTAGGACAAACCAGAAGTGCTAAAATGCTACCCCCCCTCCTCCGCCACAGCCAATAAAAATAATTCCAGCAGCACTCCATAAATAAATAAATAAAATATTACAAATATTACATAAATTCTATGTCTGCTAAATAACGACTGTTCATTTTTGTATTCAAAATTACAGTCTCACAAGCTCACAGAAGATCAATTTCCCTATTGGAAGCACTTTAGTTCTTGTTTTCCTGGCCCTGAGCTACATGCCCACCTTACAGTCACCCAATTTCTGTGGCAGCTGCTCTCAAGGCAAGCGAATCATTCGCCTTTGAGCTTCCAGCCAGTGCATTACCACGCTATTACGAGTTGAAAGCAGACAGCATCAGAGCAAAGAAGTCTGCAAGTCTTGCAAAGAGCTTTCGGTCACCACATTTTTTAACAATACCTCCCATTTTTTGAGATTTCCTCTGTGACTGTACAACATTTCAGGCATATGGCACCCAGAGCTGCTACTTCAGCTGCTGCTCCAAAGGTTTTGACGGATTATCAAGATGCTGCTGCTAGTGCAAAAAAAAAAAAACTATATTTTTTAGCTCCACATTCACTGTGTGTAAAACACATCTCTACCGAGTCAACAGTAGCATTTCTGCAAGAGTAAAGCACATAGTTCTCAGCCATCGCAGCAGAGCAGAGCACACATTAATGAACATCTGGATAGATGTTTGGCAACAGATGCCATCAAAGAAACTCATTTTGGAGTCTGATGAATGGTTAGTTTTTGTTATGACTCTGTCCTTCTAGAAAGGTTCTTCAATCAAAAAAAAAAAAAAAAAACTTTAAATGAACACTGAATCAATAAACAAAAAATATATTATATTATATTAAAAGGTTTAACAAGAAATATAAATTATAATCATACATATATAATCTGATATAATCAACAGGTTTTAAATTTAATAAAACTGATGTTATGCATCCCTGAGAAATGCAAATGTTACTACATGAAATGTTTAGTAACCATTTCACTTTTGTAGTCAAATTATAAAAATATCCATTAGGAAGGACTGGGTGATAAAAGATGGTGTCTATTTGATTTAGTTTGATGGGAGTTGATGAAAAATAAAATGGATTTGTGAAAGAAAGAAAGAAAGAAAGAAAGAAAGAAAGAAAGAAAGAAAGAAAGAAAGAAAGATTGATTGGTTGATTCACAGGTTCTGATCTGATTGGCTAAAGAGTGTGTGACCATGTGGCATTAGCTCGCTGCCAAGAAAATAAAAAAAAATATGCAAATCAAAGACGATTCACACGCAAATGCCGATTTGCACATTCACACTCCATGATAAAGAGTTGTACATCTGTGAATTCTGTTTTGCATTTGTGAAACATTTTATGAATATATATTTTTATGTTGTCATCTAGGTTTCTGAATATATAATTTGTTGTCATGCTAATTTGATCACCTGTCTTTAGTTGCTAGATTCAAATGTATATCCCCCCAGTTTCAGTTGCATTCTTGTTGCTTTTTCAGACAGACTGATTTAAAGACTTTCTAATCTTCTTTTGAGTCATACTGTGACACAAAGTTAAAGTGAAGCTAACTTGAGAAATGAAACTGTTCTGACTCAATTATTAGGTGACTATCATATGAAGCACGATGCTTTTCAAGAAAGAAAGAAAGAAAATTTTCTAATTTTAACAAAATTTATAATAATAGGGTAAATTTTAATTTCACTTTTAATTAAAATAAATGATGGATTCATAATTTTGTTTATGTAATGAAATAATTCAACAAACTTTTTCACACACACAAAAAAAAGAAAATTAAGGGAAAAATAAGTGAAATAATTCATTAAATACTGTAAGATATACCACATTCTAGAAAATGTATTGTAATAATAACAACAACAATATTTATTGCATTTTCTATCTAGCAAAAAAATAGCAGGAAATATAATTTTTAATGCCAATTAATTTTATTTTTTTTCCCCAACTTTTATTATGGGGTAAAAAGCAAGTTTCTTTATTTTAACTTACAATGTCCATATTACACATATTAACACAACTGCAATACAACCACTAATTAAAAAATAACTAGATAATTGTAAAGAAACCTTCTGGGTCCTTTTTAACATATTTTACATGTGGGTCATATTTAAAATACTCCTGAAAGCTTCAGAGCAGTATGGCGTTGGTCGGCTCTGAGTGTAATACACGTGCCTGTTTGCAGAAGCCAGATATGGTCTGGTTTAATGCTACTGCCATTAGCTGGCTCCTTTGGTAGACTCTTGTGGGCCGCAGCCTTAGGGCAAAAACCATTAGATTTAACACACTACTCTGGTGCCTGACTCCATTTCCCAAGAGCCCTCACTGTGTGGCTGTTCTAATAATGATGGAAATGCCAGAAAATAATCAGAGTGCCACATACCACCCTAATGTGCTGTAGAATAAATAAACATATGCTCAGTCCACTGCTGCTGTAAAACAAATTAGAAGTGAGATATTATTACTTGATGATATAGCTTTGAGAACAGGGTTAGTCGGTCTATAAATCTCAGACTTCACTAAAGAGTTTTTAATATGATTTTCACTAAAAGACCTTTTAATATAGATTTTTTAAATGTTGAAATGTATTTTAAAATAATTTTGTGTTAAACCCAAGTTGCACATTTGTGGCATATCAACTGAAGTAAATCAATTGAAAATAATTTCAGCTTGTCCCTTTATTTCTTAAAAAAAAAACCAGGCAAACAAAAAAAAAAAACAGCAAAACTTTTATTTTATTTTATTATTGTTATTATTTATTTATTTATTTATTTAATTATTTTTAATCATTAACTTGCCATGGCAATAAAGTTGTAAAAACTGTACATATTTCTATAATGTTGCTTACGGTCCATAATATGATGCATTGTCTGAGAAATTAACAAGATAGTCACGACTGTTTTGCGAAACCATAGTAACTTTGTTCCACATGCAACGTTCAAACCATGCTGGTTCAACAATATAAAACTGCCGTTAATGACGACATGCAGATGATGGCATAATAATTTTACTAATTTGTCTTACTGTGTCGGTTTTGATATTCTAACTACTAATATCGGTTTGAGATCTTTTGTAGTTAAGGGCTGAGTTATGTTGTTGTGAATTTGGATAGCTGTACACAGAAAGGTTATTAAAGTATTTTTCACACTTATTTTTTTTTTTAAGTAACACTCGACAATTGGTGTGTTTACCAAGCAATGATATAAATATGCTGCTTAACTATAAAATAATGATGCATCGATAGAGAAATTAACTAGTCACCACTGATTCTCAAAACCATAGTAACTTCGCTCATCTGTTGTTCAAACCATGTTATTTCAAGTTCATGCAGATAACTTTTACCAACTTACTTTTTACTTCTATACATCTACTGATATCCATCTGATATTTTAGAAACTTTTATTATTGGTTTCAATCTTTGGTGGTTAAGCAGAGTGTTACGTCGTTGTACGAGAAATGCACCCCATGAAAGATTCTAACTTTTAAAAGTCGAATAACCGCAGTATGTAAACAATATCCACGTTAACATTTTTGTGTAAAAATATTTCACTAAACTTTTTCCGTGTAGAGTAATATCCATTTTTACAAAAACATAATTTGCTGCTTAACTTTCTGAAATCAACTAGCTGGTCATGACTGTTTCTTGAAACTGTAGTAACTTTGACACACATCCTTTGTTCGAATTATGACGGTTCAACAATATAAAACCGTCGTTTAGTGATGTCATGCAGATGGTGGCGTAATAATGTTTACTAATTTGTCTTAATGCTACTAAAATCGGTTTGCTATTTTAATAACTTCTAATATCGGCACACTCTTCAAAATCGTCACTTTCATTACCTTCAAATACAGAGATACAATAAAATCATAGTAACAAGAAACTGTGCTTCTAACCACAGACTGAGACCTGTAGTATCAACCACTCACATTTACAATGATGACCATTGTTGGAACTATGGTTTTGAAAAACAGAATTGCTGCTACAGAACAACTGAACTTGCACCCATATTTGGTTAATAATAACTTTGGGAAATGCAACCCAGGATTCTTAACTAGCTAAACTAGAAAGAATACCTTGGTCAACCAGATTCAAAAAAAAAAAAAACTAGTCACTCAAGCTTCACCAAACTGTGCAATGCTGGTCAACCAGAAACACCAAACCAGCATTTGCAAACATAAACCAGCTTGGACCAAAATGGAAATTCGTTCTGGCTAATCTGGTTAACCATTTTTTGTCTGGAGCTTTAAATGTGTTATATGTATTTTAGTCAACATTATTCACCAATAATAACCTTTCTCAACCACCCTCACTTGGCTGATTTTCTGGATTTCTCTTTGGCAATGTTAACAATAGTCAAAATTTGATTATAACTAGCAGAAAAAGATGTTTCCAGGATTAGTATTAATACTGTAGCATGCTAATAAAGCATTGAGAGCCTTCATTTAGACAATCAGCGTGTTTCTTCTCGTCATTTAAAGCCTAGATTGCTCATGTTAGCTAATTAGCTAATATGCGGCACTGGTACTGTCTGGCCAAATTCAGTCTTGGTTCCGTCTCTGCATTCGCTTTCTGATCAAGATTCTAACGAAACTGGAATGTTGGCATGACTCTACACGTCTGAATTCATTAGGGTAATTCTGAGTCACGTTCCCTGCTCTAATTAACCGTTAACTTCTAGGGCCAAAATGACGCTCATCTGTATACAGAAGACTCGCTACACAGCTAAATATGATTTACAAGATATTCAGAACTACCGGTTTCAAAAATTGGAGCTCAAAAGAGTTTGCAATTTTATTTATTTATTTATTTTTTGGTTTTGATTAATTTAATTGGGCATATTCTAGTTTAAATAGGGATGTTTCTGTGAGTTAGCATGTACTGCCAAATTTTTATATCCAATATGTGCATTTCTAACACACTAATTAGCCTTTTACATTAATGAATGACTTATTGAGGATATAATCAAAAACGTTTATTTGTAGGACCTCAAAGCTTACATGTTCATCCACTCGCTGTGCTGGTTTATTTTCTGCTTTATATTAGCTTTAATTGATGTAACGCCATTCCGTGAACAGGCGAGAATCTCAGCGGCTGTAAACGGAGTTGACATGCAAGCCTTTGAGGCTTAATTGTTTGTTGATTAGATTAACATTAACTCTCGGGACCATCTGGGAGGCTTCGGTTAGACTGTCGAGACTCAGAGGATTCGGGCTCTTTCTCGTCTGATGCTTAGCGGTTTTGCTCCATGTTTTCCAAATGGTACTGTGTCTTCTGAAGCGGAAATTAGCTGGATACATCCTTGCTGTGGCATATCTAACTAATGCCTGCTGATTAGGGCAAGATATGATCATCTTTTGCTGGCAAATTCTTAAAGAAGACTTGGGACTGGGAATGTAGAATATAGTAAATTGAAGGGTAAACTGAAAATAGTGTAGAAGAATAAAGAATAAAGAAAATAATAAATATGGATTATGACCGTTAACTTGTCGTCCAACAGCTGACTAGTTTATTAGTGAGGTCAACTAGTTTATTGTTTTAACCCATGTCACATGCATGTAGTATAAAGCCTATCAGTTATCTTATCTTGAACTATTTTTGCCCATCTGTATTAAAGACCAGCCTACTGGTTAGGAGTTGTGCAAGCAGGTAGTTTAATTAAGGCAATTAATTAAATTGTATGTGTTTGTGTTTGAGATATCACAAAAGATCAAATCAAAAGGGATCATCAATTAGCCTGTTAATTTAAATAAACACTTCACCATGTATGTAGTTGAATTTTCCTTCGTAATTACTCATTACAGACTACTAAACTGATTAACTATTATCACGAGTGTCCATTAATTAGAAAACTAATGAAGCTGAGGCACTGCTCATTAATTGTGTTTTTGCCATTATATCAGATTTCACTGCATATTGTAAAGTGAAGACAAATCAGTGTGTGTTTGAAATTATCTCTTAATTGAGAAAAAGAAGAGATTAAAAGTAACTGACTTGTTACTTTTAAAGGTTCAAAAGTCTGAGACTACAAAACCCCTTAACTGTCACCCCCAATTTTTTAAATAGGCATTAAAGTGCACTATCCAAACTAAAATTGCTGTAATTTATGAACACTTTGGAATATAAACATAAGGTTGGTCTCTTTTTAAAGAAGACCATTAGCAGATTTTGGCAAAAGTGGAATTTTTCCAAAAAATTTAAGTATCAAAAAGTTATAGAAGTTTAAATGTGCTGTAAATAATATGCGCTATATTAATTTAATTTTATTTTATTTATTAAAAATATTTTACATAACAGGTTTTACTCTAAAATTGGTATAAAATTAAAGCCTTGTGTATTAATAAGTTATGTTAGAAATTTGAAGTTGATATGAAAAAAAATTGAGATTCCTGTGAGATTTTATTTAGGGCGTCCTACCACACACAGCCACCGGGAGTCATCAAAACTATTTTGAATTTTGCTTTATGAATTTTTCTCTAGATTTCTCTGTAAATTTTACTTATATCTCAAAATAATTCAAAAATATGAAATCCTGAGACTCAGACCTTTCCAATGATATGTTTGTTGCCAAGATTATAAAAAGTTTTGGTTCTAGAAGACCGTAATGCATTATGTTTTATGACACTTGGCCCTGCCCACTAAGGGGGAGGTGACCGCCATTAGATTTTAAAGTACCATTTCCATGGTAAATCAATGTCCGATTTCAAAATGGTTTTCACAGGATGAATCTTGAGCTTCTAAGCTTTCAAATGATATATGATTTATGATGATTACTAAAAGATTTTTTAGAGAAAAAGACAACAACAAAAAAGAGTGCCAAGCATTCCCACAGGTGGGACGGTGACAGTTATGGGGTTAAAAAATAAATAATCGCAATTTATACTGTCAGCATACACATTTAAGGAACATAAATTGGTGAATATCCTATTTTTCTTCGATTGGCTCGTTCTTTAATAGAAACAAGGACATTGGAGTTTTTAACCTTCCATGTTGCCAATTTTACATTTGAGAGCATTAAAAAGTGTTGAATCTTAAACAATTACTGTAGCATTTATTTATTTGTATTTATTTTTTGGAAGTACAAACAATTAAACTTTAGATTTATTTTCATCCTAAAACAATAATATAGAAAAATCTCATTGAGTATTGAATTTCATCTGATGGTCATACAGAGCTAGTCAAGGCTCCACCGCAGAGATTTTCAGCCGTAAGCAAATTAATTCAGTTGAATCACTGTTTGTTTTTACATTCCCGGCAGTTGATCCGAATCTTTCTCAGTAATAACACTCAACTACGGTTTCCTTGGAAATGTATACATGTACAAGACTTAGTATATAGTCAGCTGCAGTTTATTACCCAGAAAACCTTTAAAGTGGATACCTTGTTGGAGTTACAAGAAACCTTAAAATTGGGTAGAGTAACAACTTGGGTCAGAAGTAGACCTGGCAAAAGTGTTATAACGAGTTTTTCATAACCTTGAACACTGGGACAAACACTCCATGTATTTGGGGGTTGTACATTTATGCACTGTAAGTATAGGATTTGAAATTGGAATTGAAGGTGGAGCATAAAATCCTATGCTAATGTAAATTAACAAAACCAGTGTAGTCAAATGTAGTCCATTACTGGTTCCAAACTACAAGACTATAGAGTATATATATATGTATATGGTTTACCAACCGTGACAATATATATATATATATATATATATATATAGGTAGTAACATAACCCATTACACATTTTAGATAATATATTAAGACTACTTCTTTATTACCTTTGACCTAACTCATTAATCACATTGATTTAAGGAAGTGTTATGTGCTAGTGCTGATACTAAGTGCACGACACAGGACTATCCAAGAAATAGTCTTTTAAAGATAAATCCACACAATAAACAGAAGGAATCCAGGAACAAAACAAATATTATATTTTTAAAATGCATTTAACAGCTGACTGGTTTTGTCTGTTTTTCTTCGTTTTCATTTTTAATTCTTCAAGTAAATATATTAGGTGAAAGAGGTTTGGCTGACAAAAGTGTGTGAATCCCTTCCTGACATGAAAAAAAAGAGAGGTTAGTTAAGATCAATTTCCACATTTTAATGTATTTGAAAGACAAAAGCCTCTTAAAGACAAACTACTGCATGGTTAACCTACTGAGTGATAACTCAAATAAAAATGAATATGTTCATCAGCAGTTGATGCAATGTTGAAATTCTGAGAAAACACTTCTTAAAACTGAAAACATTTCTGAAAATCCAGTGGTGAAATGCTGTCTATATAAGCAGTAGGCTATTTTAGAAAGAAAATTAAAAAAAAAATTAAAATAAAAAGAATTAGGGATAATCAATAAATTAAAAATTATTTCCTGTTGTGTGAATAATTGTGTAATCAATAAAAAGTGACTGCATTCTTATTATGAGCATGTTTGTGGAATTTGATTACGTAATCCAGATTACATGTAATTAGTTACTATATCCCACACTGTACAGTACATAGATTATGCAATAAAGCTGTTCCAGTTTGGTATTGCAAAATGAAGCAATCAGGCTTGGACTGACTTTCCCAATGGCTAATTGTATATACTAGCTTTAATCAATGTAAAATTGTTGAGGGGAACAATAGTCTAATCTGCCTGGGTTCAATGCCATGTCCATGTCCTCACCAAATATAAATAAAGCAGAAACGAAGATGCATTTGTGCAACAACAGATGGGTTCTGTGAACAATGTTAGCATCAACTAGAATTAACAGCGAACAATGACTGTGTTTACAGGCCCAGTTTGTTAATCCTCGTTCAATTCAATCCGATCGCAGACTCCAAACGTACTGTTTATAGGGAACTTAAACACCGCCATCCGATGGGAATCTTTGTTTACATGTGTGTCAGATGTATTCTGAGCAAAGAATGGAATGGAGTGTCAATGTTACCACGTTTTACAAACATATTAACCTCAAACAGACTTCTTTGGATGAGAATACCATGCAAAGACTGCATGTTCATTGATTTGCATGGCAATTCTCATTATTTAACATATTTGTACAACATCTTTCAACTGGATAGAACTCATTTGAATATATATTATGTATCTGATTATTTTTTTTTTTTATCAGAATTGTGAGTTTAAATATTGCAATTTTAACTTTATAACATGCAGTTGCGAGCAAGTCAGAAATGTGAGATATAAACTTTTGTCAAATTTTAAGTCAAGTGTGCACGGAATGTGAACGATAAACATTTTTCCAACCAGTTGTGTGATTGTGTTTTTCTCTGTTACAACTTCTTCAACTCAGGCTTAAGTAAATTCCTTTTTAAGTCTTGAAGCGCTATTCAGAAACAGTATGGTTACTTGATGTCAAGAGTTTTAGACCCAAAAGTCTCTCAGCGGTGTGAATGTTTCCAGGATTGCCTTAGCTCTGAGGTAAACAAGCTTCAGAACGACTTTTACTTTCACAGCAAGACACACGAACCACAAAAAAAAAAAAAGGCTTTAGCTTTTGAATCCATTTCATTCTTTTTAGTCAATCAATTCTTCAATCCCTCTCGGACTCCTGCCTATAAAATCCCCAAACATAACAGCCCTAATACCTCAGATGTGAAGCCAAACGTCATACTGGTATAAACTCATTTATAGTCAGTTTATTTGTAGTCATTTCTGTTGTTTATGTAGAGCTGATGCAGATGCAATTCTAATGAGCTTTGTTTAAGCTTGGTTCAAGAGAAAATATGAAATCTGGCATATGAGGTAGAGTTACTGGACAGGTTACAGAGTATCTGTCCACAGTTTAGACAATTAATTTTGTTTTGGGTCCAAGGAACTTATAACTAAGGCCAGACATTTTTTTGTTAAAATGTCGGTCAAGTTCAGAAGTCAGAAGTCATGTTCACGGTGAATGTGGTACTAGCCATTTGCAAAACCAGCATACATTAGTGAAATTGCAGCTACATTTTGTAAACAAATAACGTCCGTTGTCCGTCGAACTTTAACACATTGCGAAATCTGTGTGGCGAAAATGAAGATTGCTGATACTTCCAGTATGTGAGTGGCGTTTATAAAGTCTATGTCTTTTTTTCTGTAAAGTATCTATAAGAAATGCATGTCTTGTTACTTTGACTGTAAAAACCCTCAAAGCGTGCATGATAAACATGAGTGAGCACACATCTGCAGACCTAGGGTGAATTTTGAGAAAGTCTGGAAGACATCAGTGTTTGCACAGCCTTTGAAAGACATCTGAAAACCCCTTTGTTTATGGGAAACAAAATCTGGCTTGATTTTAACATCACCATATCAGTTTACCTCCCCAGCCTTTTGAGTTCAGATTTCTCAAGCAAAGCAAAGCACACACACACAGAGAGAGAGAGAGAGAGAGACCATTAGTATTGCATCTGGCTCACACTTTGCTCTTACCTGTTTATGTGGAGTTTCTGGTGTATATCTACATAAACAGCTGCCGTGGATTTCACTGGCGTCCATGCAAAGCACAATATGCCATTCCTGGCTAATGTCAGTGTGGCATCGTAAAATAAGGTACTTTGAACAGTAAAGGTTTGATCTGAGAAACTAGTGATATAGTAAATTGACCAAAAAGACTCCATAATTGTATAACTTAGAATGTTATAATCATTGTTGTGTTGACTTATCTTCACCATGACATACATTATATAGACACTGTCACGAGTATGTGATTTACACAGAATTAAGCTACTTTTACACTGTTGCCAGGGGATGTTTTTGAAAGTTAAAGCGATCTCCCTGATGGACTCCCGACAGAAGGGAAAACCATGGAAAAACATGATTGGGCTATAGTTTTGGACTAGTTTTGATTAGTAATTAGGCATTGAACATTTATGTCATGTAATATGAGGCGATCAATTTTCAGTCAGAGTGTGTTTTTGAAGAAAATGAGGCTATTAGTATGTTGACGTTTTTTATTTTTTTTTAAGCAATTTAAACACAGATTGCTGTACGGTAGCAGCAACCTAAGTTTAAAAAGCAGTGCGAAGCGTGAGTGAACTTTCATCTCTTCCTATTTAATATAGCACAAAAAATTATGAGCATCAAAGACTCTTTGATGCTCATAATTTTTTGACAAAGAGGGTACAGTATAAATTACTGAATCTATCGCCTCTCATTTAATTGCGCAAATTAGTGT
Source organism: Carassius carassius (assembly GCF_963082965.1). Lineage (NCBI taxonomy): Eukaryota > Metazoa > Chordata > Actinopteri > Cypriniformes > Cyprinidae > Carassius > Carassius carassius. The sequence goes on from NC_081802.1 coordinate 19,284,506, forward strand.
TTCAACCACATAAAATACGTTTATAATACAGCCGAACATCATATCCCTTGTGAAATTAACCATAGTTATTTTTCATAACGGGTAACATTTACCTTAGGATACTCATTCTTTGTTTGTCTTTGTCATTCATTGTGTCCACATATTGTTTGGTTCTTTTTGTTCATTTAACATATAAAACTATAACTCCTTTTAACCCAAGACTCCTCACATTATTTAAACTGTGGTTTCATGTTGTTTTATCATATTTTTGTAGCCTCTTTAACTTGTAGTGACTGCCTTTTAGCTCGCTTTTGCCTCAAGACTAATGTTTGAGCAAAGAAAACAATCAAAGTCTCATGCTAGCTTAAACATCTCTGAGGAGTACCTAAGACAAAAATCTGGACCAGTATAAACTGTCCGAGATGAACTAAAGAGAAATTCCCTTGACAGTTTAACATATATACCACCATCAAACACAGTCTGGTCAGCTTCATCTGGCCTGTTCTCGTAAGCTGAAAACTGAGACTTCATGACGCTGTACATCGTCCTCTAGAACTGAATAGACAGGGGATAACGTCATTTCACAATAAACAGAATTTCAGTAAATTAGGTTGACAGAAAAACAGTAGAGGCAATTTTAAAAGTTTAAAAGTAAATGATGACAGAATTTTTCATTTTTGGAGTGACCCTACTCTTTAAAGAGAAGAAGCTGACAATAGATCAAGCAAAAAAAAAGATGTTGACTTTCCATTCAGACATCTTTAAAGTGAGCGCACAACATATAAACAAACAAAAAAAAAACATCTATTAGCTCTATACGGACTGGGTTACAGTTAATGCAGTTTTTATGTGCATGTGTGCATCTGTGTTGTGCTTATAAGCTCATTTTATTACCTATAAATGGTAAGAGTTATGTCAGTGGTTAGACTTTACTGGCTATCAATCACAAAGTAGATAAATTCAAACCAGCCTTGCGAATATACTTTGTGTCATGTGATGGTACATGTACATCTTGACCGTTCCAAAGCACTCTAACAAAGAGAGCATCGGAAATGTAGGACACTGAATAAACAGATTAAAATGAACTCCAGAAATGAGATTCCCACCGAATAAACAAAGAGAAATCACAATAACTTGTTTTATTGCTGTGGTTCTTGTGTTATTGCTTTTTTTCGTTCCTGTGGACAAGGTTTGTGAACATGTCAAAGTTAGAGACTCTGACATTTATTCATAGTCATTACAAATCATACTACTTGCAGAAGGCCAAAGGAAATGCCTCGTGGAACTGTAATTAGAAACCAATCTATTCATTAATAATTGAGAGGCTCAGGTCAGTTTCCGATTTTGCAGCCATTGCATCAATACATCAATTCTATATATAAGGAGTCCTGGCTACAAGGCCGGAGATTGACTTACTATAGGGAGATGAGAGGGTCTGTATTACTTACTATTGGAGAAAGCATAATGGTCAACTTGAATCACATGTGCCTTGATAACCAATCAAATTACAGCCTTGACGTCATTTGTGCAACACAGTTTGATGTGGTCTGAGCTAACTTTGCAATTGTTAAATTGAATCAGCATTGGTAGTACTACATATATATATATATATATATATATATATATATATATATATATTATTATTATTTTTTTTTAGTTGGTCAGAACAAAACTATCAGACTTGTTACTTTTTTTCTTCAGATGAAATTTCCCGGAGAAACTTCATATTTTGGAAATGCCTAGTTTATATAATTCCGAAGTACTGTGAATATCCACAATGGTGTGTTAATTGACTAACAGCACACACATACTCATCAAAACATTAAATTCATCTGCACTGAGGAGACGTGTTGATGCACAACCCACATGAAGAAAATTATTCCACATATAACTGCAACTTCAGGTTTCGAACAGAGATGAAAAAGAGGCAAAACTTACAAATTGGTGCTTTAATAAATTGATTCAGCAAATGCATTTTTACAAAACTGCAACACAAAATCTGACACTGTCAGTACTTCATTAGAGACTACAATTTATGGCAATTCAGGTAATTAATTACCCGCAAATAAGCAGTTTTGTTTGACTGATGATTTTACATTCGAACATAAGAAATAAGTTACTATTCCCGAAATTGGTCTCGGATTGAAAATTTGTGACCAAAATTGTGCAGTGTGCATAGAGCTTAGAGAGTCTAACTAATATTGGGAAAATGGCTCACAAAGTGCTCACTTCCTGTGTGCTTGTTGTGAAAGTGATTAGAAAGGGATTTGAGATAGAAGAGGATTGTTATCACTTGCTTTGATTTATCACTCTCCGCTGGCAAAGGCTGGCCAAATCTATAAACTCTAGGTGTTTCTTTTAAACCTCTTTAACATAGAAATATTTAGTCTCTGTTCCAATCAGAGAGTTTAGGTTTTATTTCATGCTATATAAAAAAGAAATTAATTTCATTATCTAACCCACTAAGATTGTGTGGCTTCTGTTATTATATAAATCAGCTATGTTACTTGGGTTCATTGGTATATGTCACTTTAAAAAGAAAGTTTTTCACTAGATGACCTGTTGACATGACTTGACTTTATTTTTCTACAGTTATTTAGAGGTTTCAAAGGACAGCAAATCACTGTGTCTCATAAAGATTTGATGGTTTTATTGAGTTGTTTGCAAAGTTAACCAAAACTAATAGTAATGTTGTGTTTGTTGTGTTGTGTTTTAAGTGGTGGCATTACATTTCTTTTGAGTAAATGGTGAAAAAATAGCCTACTCTCAAGTAAGTTATTAAACTGACTGTATTTAGTTTTTAGTTAATTAATTAAACCCAAGGAAACATGCATTTTTCTCTCATCCTGGGATATCCAGAGTTGTAGGAGAAAAACAGCTGGATTTAGTGGGAATTTGTGACAAAATATTTGCAGAGCAAGAAAGATATTTTCTTAGCCTGCCAACCTAAACTTAAAAAAAAAATAAGGCTCAAACCTCAACTGGTATTTAACATGACAAGAACACACGCCAGTTATATCTGAAATGGGTCAAGAAATGGCTCATTTTCTATGATAACAATATATTGGTCCACCACAAGCCACAGAAAAGCCAAACATATGGAGACATCTGAGTCTCCGCACAAGCTTTATGCAATTTGTTAAAGAATTTTGGAAAAAGCCCACTATTGTTTTAAAACTTGCTGTAATAGAGGCAAGTCAAGACAGCTATATTAGGAGGCAGCAGGAATTGAGATTAAAATGACAAAAGCACTTTATAATTGAATGATGACTGTGTCAGTTGTCTGTCAGTTATATGGTTGGAAAATATGCAGAAATTATAGTCATCATATCATTTTTATTAATCACAACATAGATCTTTCCCATGTCAGCTTAAATGTGCTCCCTCACTATTGGGGTACCACAGGGTTTAGTCCTTGGAGCCCTAGACTTCTCTTTTTACACCGTTAAGTCACTCACAATAGTCATACAATCATTCAGATTCTTTTGCAACTACTGTACGGAGGACGCTCAACCTTATATCTTCATTTCCCCTGTCTGTCATACTTCCATAATCTCACAAGGGATCTTTGTATGTCTCTTAGACATATTTAAATGGATATTTCATTACCACAAGTTCCTTAGCTTCCAATATCTCCCCTTCCCGTCTTATTTTAGTCAAAGGTCAACAAGTCAGTGTTTCGAAGCGAGTTAAAATACTTGATGTCACTTCTCATCTGTGGACCACATTATGACAACTTCCAGGTACTTATGTTTCATGCCCCATCACATGAAGAAAATAAAACCTTGCCTCCAAAGCTCCTCAGTCAGGTCTAGTAATTTCATGGCTTGACTACTGAGACTTCCTACTTGCCATACTGCCATCGTTTATTATGTCCCCTTTGATCACAGGTAATGGATGAAATGCAAAACCTCATCTTACTTGTAAAAACGTGTTTTTAATGGTATAACCTGATTCACTGAATTGTATTCAAATATATGAGATACATTCTCTGAATTTACTAAAAGCAGCTATTTTGTCTGCTTTAGCAATGTATAGTACAATTACTAAATGTAAATTTAAATGTAAAGACAAATCAAAGCATGGTCATTGGTCACACTACATGACTGCTAGGAGCTAAAAGCAAGTATACAAATTTCTAGAGAATGTAGTATATGGACAATATTTTCCTGCTGGTACGCTGGTACCTATTTAATGAAGTTTTGATTCTGCCTCCCAGTGGAATGCTGTAGCTAGAAGGATTTTATAGGTGTGTTTTAGTTTTTTAACAGAACCTCCAATGATTTAGGTGACACACTTGAAGTAAAAGTTAATTGTAAAAGGGCCAGACATCAGCTTGGGTTTTTATAGTGCCAGCACTTATAAAGCAATAAAATAAATAAATGAACTACAGAGAGTTAAACATGCTCAGTCGACCTGTTGCATTTTGAATAGTACATTTTTTCATACATGGCTACACGGTTGGTCAAAAAGTCACTTTTCCTCTACCCAGGGCCTCATCCAGAGCAATTTGGAAAATGAATAAGGATTGCTGTGGAAGAAAGAGGCGAAAGGGGTGAGAATTTATTGTAGGTGAGGGGACCTGGTTCTAAAATGTTCCTGGAGTGGTTTCTAAGTGGCATACGTCATACTATTTCAGGCTGAGTGAGACATTAAGTCCAAAGATATCAACATCATATCCCTGCAACAATGACCAGCACTAGTTTGACTAGTTGTAACTAGCTTTCACCAATGGTAATCAACATACGTTGAGTTTTTTTGAAGTGCATTTAGGCTCTTCTGAGCACTTGAGTGACTGAATGTTCTACATATGAATCATCTTTGTACAAGAGCATCTTGCGTAAAGAGTTTAATGTTAGCGTCTTGTAAAGCTAAAAATACTTAGCCTGGAACACAAACACTGGGTAAAACTTCTAGTCAATACTTCTTATTTCATCCACCATAACAGATCATTTCTTTTTGTCTCTGGGCTTGATTGAATCCAAGATGGGATGATTTAGTTTTCCACTGAGGATACAGGTAACAAAACCTGGCCTGAAGAAAGTTTTGCAGCATCAGCGTGCTATCTGCATAAAAAAAAAAAAAAAGATCTAATTGTGAATGTACTGTACGTATTATGTCTTAAAATGCTCCATACGTAGGCAGCTTCCTAGTTTTATTTTATTTTTTTCAGTGTGGAAAATGAAGAAAAGAACATGATGTCTATCAGATTTCAGCACTGCATCGTGCTGAGTAGGTTGTACATGTTTTATAAGATTTATGTAAGCTTCTTTACTAATTTGACAAGCAGTAGAGTAATTTGTAGTAGGAACACAAGAGCAGCATGAAGAATTAAATAGGTTTTCTGGCTCGTCTCCAAGCCATTTTTTACCGCCTGTTTTTCATTCGTAGTGTGCTTTGTATAATGTTTAATGACGCTTAGGATTTTTACTGATTTCTCAATTTCTTCAGTCTAACGATGGTGAGAAAGAGGGAAATTGGAGTGATGTGTGGTTGAAAAGTGAGATGTGTTTATCTTTGTGACTATATGCACGGCATTTTATAAGAACAGAAGTAAGCTCTGGATATGCTTGGAGAGAGGTTAGATGAATGTTTACCACTGAATTGTGGAAGCTAATTGGAAACTGTAGCTGTTAACAAGCAACATCTAAAGTCAGGCTACTCTTTAAAAATAAACTAAACAAAAGTAGCCAATTAGTTTGCCTAGAGGCAAAACCTAAATAAATATATTAGTATCCAATGAGGTGATTTATAATTTAATCACAATCCGTGTTTTTAAAATGATTTTTGAATAAAGTATTATTTTTTTTTTTTGCAGTGGCCCTATGTGCACTTAGTAATTGAAATACATTAAATAACAGGAAGATGAATGATTGGTTGCATAGAAGTTCTCAGATAACATGTATTTTCAATATATTTAGTTTATTTAGGATTTTATGTCACTGATTTTGAATTTACTGGGTGTTGCTGCAAGATTCCTCCTGCTACGAGTGTCTTTAAGGATGGTTCAGTCACCTCAAACAAGCTCCATTTTGGAAAAGAATATGAAAGGAAACAGTGAACATGACAAATCAGGTGATTTCAATGACAAATCAGCTGATGGGGTTTGTGCTGTAATTTGCTCCAAAAGTTTGACAATATAATGAACATGAGAAATTTATGTGGCGAGATGAAAATGGAAAGAATTTGCCCACTTTCGCAAAATTGAGCACTGAACAAATAATGCAATGCCCCGTTGTGGTATTAGTTGGAAGATGGATTTATTGCCATCGCTGGCCATAGTGCGTTTTCATGTTATAAATTTAAATGAAATAAGGCCATTACCTGAACCCCTCTGATGTCTATAGAGGAAGATTGATCAAATGCTATTTAAAAAGAAAGTCATTTCAACACACTCTCTTGGCAGTTTATAACTAGTGGACGTTTTGGTGAATTGGTGGCTAATTTGTATGAATATGTACAATTTAATTTCTGTTTATGCCCCGTTGCTGTAAATCAGGGCAGAAGCAATGAAAACATATGGTGTAGAAACAATTTTTACAACAAATAATTAATTAAACAAATGGCACACAGTATATAGCATTTTCTTGTAAAATGTGTGTGTGTGTGTATATATATATATATATATATATATACAACCCGAATTCCAGAAAAGTTGGGACGTTTTTTAAATTTTAATAAAATGAAAACTAAAGGAATTTCAAATCACATGAGCCAATATTTTATTCACAATAGAACATATATAACGTAGCAAATGTTTAAACTGAGAAATTTTACACTTTTATCCACTTAATTAGCTCATTTAAAATTTAATGCCTGCTACAGGTCTCAAAAAAGTTGGCACGGGGGCAACAAATGGCTAAAAAAGCAAGCAGTTTTGAAAAGATTCAGCTGGGAGAACATCTAGTGATTAAGTTAATTGATATCAAGTCTGTAACATGATTAGCTATAAAAGCTTTGTCTTAGAGAAGCAGAGTCTCTCAGAAGTAAAGATGGGCAGAGGCTCTCCAATCTGTGAAAGACTGCGTAAAAAAATTGTGGAAAACTTTAAAAACAATGTTCCTCAACGTCAAATTGCAAAGGCTTTGCAAATCTCATCATCTACAGTGCATAACATCATCAAAAGATTCAGAGAAACTGGAGAAATCTCTGTGCGTAAGGGACAAGGCCGGAGACCTTTATTGGATGCCCGTGGTCTTCGGGCTCTCAGACGACACTGCATCACTCATCGGCATGATTGTGTCAATGACATTACTAAATGGGCCCAGGAATACTTTCAGAAACCACTGTCGGTAAACACAATCCGCCGTGCCATCAGCAGATGCCAACTAAAGCTCAATTATGCAAAAAGGAAGCCATATGTGAACATGGTCCAGAAGCGCCGTCGTGTCCTGTGGGCCAAGGCTATTTTAAAATGGACTATTTCAAAGTGGAATAGTGTTTTATGGTCAGACGAGTCCAAATTTGACATTCTTGTTGGAAATCACGGACGCCGTGTCCTCCGGGCTAAAGAGGAGGGAGACCTTCCAGCATGTTATCAGCGTTCAGTTCAAAAGCCAGCATCTCTGATGGTATGGGGGTGCATAAGTGCATACGGTATGGGCAGCTTGCATGTTTTGGAAGGCTCTGTGAATGCTGAAAGGTATATAAAGGTTTTAGAGCAACATATGCTTCCCTCCAAACAACATCTATTTCAGGGAAGGCCTTGTTTATTTCAGCAGGACAATGCAAAACCACATACTGCAGCTATAACAACAGCATGGCTTCGTCGTAGAAGAGTCCGGGTGCTAACCTGGCCTGCCTGCAGTCCAGATCTTTCACCTATAGAGAACATTTGGCGCATCATTAAACGAAAAATACGTCAAAGACGACCACGAACTCTTCAGCAGCTGGAAATCTATATAAGGCAAGAATGGAACCAAATTCCAACAGCAAAACTCCAGCAACTCATAGCCTCAATGCCCAGACGTCTTCAAACTGTTTTGAAAAGAAAAGGAGATGCTACACCATGGTAAACATGCCCCGTCCCAACTATTTTGAGACCTGTAGCAGAAATCAAAATTGAAATGAGCTCATTTTGTGCATAAAATTATAAAGTTTCTCAGTTTAAACATTTGCTATTTATGTTCTATTGTGAATAAAATATTGGCTCATGTGATTTGAAAGTCTTTTAGTTTTCATTTTATTAAAATTTAAAAAAATGTCCCAACTTTTCCGGAATTCGGGTTGTATATATATATATATATATATTTATATTATATATATATTTTTTTTTTCAGATTTTATTAGATTTCATTTTCTATTATTAATTATTCAATTATCTCACATTTAAACAAAAATATGAGATAATGGCGGTTTAATTGACCCCCATGAAAACGAAATGTTTCATCTCATGGGGTTGATCATCTAATAAATGTTTATAAATAAAATAAATAAATGTTATACTGTATATAATTATTTAGGTTGATTAATTTCTATTTCATGTATTTTAAGAGACTGCAATCTTTAATCCATTGACTTCCATACAAAAAAAACACATGGACATTGAAATAAACCGTATGTTCTGTTCTATTCTGAAGAGCGGCCCTTCTGTCTGCCCTCCACAGCAGCATGTGAGAGTGGGCATTAATGAGCTGCGCACCAGCACAGGAAGTTCCGGAACAATGACTTTAACAATTAAGAGAGATCAACCCTGATGCCCCACTGATCACACAGGAACTTTGATGGAATAATTTTTGCCATGCAGCGGCCTTCATTCATGCACACATTTAATCTATCCGTGTGTGTGTCTGTAATCTCACACAGCCAATTATCTCAACGGGCTTTAAATGTTTGCTTATAAGCTCCAGTAACTTTGCTCTGTATTGCCAAAGTGGCCGGCGCTTTCATTTGAACCTCTGATCCACCATGATTTACCCACTTTGCAATGTAAAGAAAGAAACGTTTCTCATCATGATGGCTTGACAAAGCCAACACAATCTTATTTATTTTGGTTTAGGGTTTTCAGGATCCCTAACCCTTGACCAAAACTTCTGACTCTTCCTAGAGCTTTCAAACTGCCAATAAACTCAACCCAGTACGTCAGGATTTTCTGACTTGATAGGCTCTATGTTTTCCTGAATCAAAACCTCAAAAATCCCCCAAATCTCCTGTTTTCACTAAAAAATGTAAGTAGTTTTCAAGCTAAATCTACCAAACTTGGCAAAGTCAATAAGAAAGTTCAGTATGAAAGGCCATTTATAGCTCTTTAGTATAATAAATAAATAAATAAATAAATAAAAATAAAAGGTATTTGATACTCAAGTGATAATGTATATATATATATATATATATATATATATATATATTTTATTATTATAAGTGGTTAGAATTAATTTAATTCTAATAATCAACAATACTTTTTTTTTTTTTTTTTTACTAAACACGATCATATTCACACAAGACAGGCAACCAGATTCTACCTTTAGTCTTGACTAACTTTATTTTAAACTTTACTATTAAAGCTAGTTACAACAGTCCGATCTGAAAAGTTCTAATTTTGACAGCGGATATCTGCTGTTCATCTTTTCAGCATTAGCTTGTAATGATGGCAATCACAACGATTATATAATTCTAGATTATGCCTAAATGTTTGGGAAGTTATCCAATGTCATTTGCAGTTTTCTCTGCTTCTAGAACATGGCTGTCAACAAGGTTTCATTCATTTTTCTCTCTTTCATTGGGAGACTCTAATGAATATCCCAGACTTTTATAAAAATTCTAACAAATTCCACAAGGAAGTTTGAGGTGTGATTCAACCTTGCCAAACCTACAAGTTCACTACCACAGACATCAACATCCACCGACGCAAACCTGTAATTACTATGAAACACGATAGGCTCAATGAATACATGGACTAATGCATCCTGAAATCCATTTAACTTCAAAACAATCAAGAGATCTGTCATGAAAAATGATGATTGATCTATTTAGCTAGCTGAAATATGTCAGGTAAGTTCCAGTGTCGGGAAACTATGAATGTCAAATCAGCACTTACCGTTTGTACTGTAGGCCAGACCGACTTTCCCCCCATTGCTTTACTATTGGAACCACACACTCCTTCCCCCACCGACAGCAGCCCGTGTTAAGCCAAATAACACACAGCAGATGCCTGCCAACCCGGCGCTCTAATGTAGTGAATGGAGGAGGCTGGGGGTAGTATTTTGGCTTCTCAAGCATGCCAGTTTTCTTTATTTTTCTGCAGCCTCTCCAGAGCTGTTGTGGCCTGCGATGGAGAGTCCCAGGGGCGCAGCAGTGTAATGGTAATACGGACCATCTGACAGCTGTCAAAACAGCCATGTTAGTCAAGCAATGAGGCCTGTCAACCTGCTGAAAAACTAGTCTGCAGCCTCTCAATTTTTCTCTCTCTTTCCCGGACTTACACACTTTACCCCAAATGCCACAAAACAGAGTCGGTTTCCTCCTCGGGTTGACCTTTCACACTCCGACCTGGTCCATACAACAACATGTTCCAGTGAAATGCACGACTCGTAGCCCAAAGGCCTCAATGCGGGAAGTGTCCATAAGAGCGCTGCAAGATCATTTTTCAATCTGTAATCTGTCAAATATATATAAAGAGAGCGCGAGAAGAGAGAGTTATTTTATATTATTTAATTTTATACATTTTTATATGTTATGCTTTAATTGTAAGTGTACTCTCAACATATATCTAACAAGAAATATATGCTAATATTGAATGCATAAGTGATTGTTATTATTGTTATTAAAGTCCATTCTTTTTATATTATTAAAATTCAATGGTTTATTTATTTATGTGCACGACGAGAAATCTCAAGTAATGCAAGCATACCAAATATATTCACTACACCCTTTATAATACAGTGTACATAGTGCTCATGAGTGTGAAATACAGCTGCAGTTCTCCAGTAAATATCTCCAGGAAAGAGCGGCATCGAAGAAAGTGTGTTCTGTCTTTTTTTTTTCATGTCAGATTTAAAACATTCCTCTAATAATCCTTCCCTTCCTTATTATTATACGTTTGGCTTGCACTGCAAACACCAGAAAGACATACAATTATTTCAACTGAAGAGCACTTGGTTGCAATAGATCACATGTGAGATGCTGCATATTCTATTTCACTATACAATGACCCAGCTTGACTTTCATTTGTACTTATTTTGGGTTCACATTTCTTTTTTGTTAGATGTTTTTAGGGTTTAATTGATAGGAGGGTCGAGAAATGACTGGAAATGATGTAGAATGTATTATGTCTGTCTACACTGAGAGCAAATATATCGTCTGACACAATCAGAGCCTATTACAGAATTTTTGATGTTAAATATACAGTATATAGTGCATTAGTGCCTGTGTGCTTTATCAAAAAAAGGGTTGTTAAAGCATTATCATGTGTAAACCTGTTTCCACCACAGATTCATGCACCTGATGTCCTGCAGAAAATAGGCCTCATTATCACAAAATGAGCTGCTGAGATGCACCACTAATATGTGGGAAGAAAGTAGGGTTAAAAACGTACATCGGATCATAACTTAAACTCAGCTGAGTACATCAAATTGAAAAAATGCGCTAGACGAGGATTGTGTCTTAATCTAGTAGTGTAGTTTGGCAGAGATCAGAACAGCTGTGCTGTCATTTGTTTGGAGATCACGTGCGAGCCTGGTGTCATACTCTCATGTTTAAAGGTGACAAGTCAGCTATCCAGAGAATAGTGAGGGCAAGTTCAAGAGACTTTAAATTGTGACCATATGGGAGAAAGCAAATGTTCTTTTAGTGCATTTTGCAATAAAGACTTTATGTAATCTTTGAACCAATCATCATTACATCCAATCTAAATACAGCACCAAATTAAGAACAATCAACAGTATATTGATCTATCCAGGGCTGGTCACCATTGACTAAAGAGCACTTGGTCAATTTCAGTGTGTAATTATAAAGGATTTACATTACAGAATTGAATTGATTGTGATGAACAGTACTAGTAAATAAATAGAAGCAGAACTGCAGAAAACTATATTACACTGAATATTAAAACAGGGAATATTGCACAGAATGTGAAGTATTACATTGCACTACAGTACAGGGTCCAGTTTAATAACAAAGGGTCCATGTGTCAGACACTTCACTTCACACTTCAGATCTTGAGGCCACGATTTAGTATCTTGAGGTCACGAGTTAGTATCTTGAGGCCACAAGTTAGTATCTTGAGGCCACAAGTTAGTATCTTGAGGCCACAAGTTATTATTTTGAGGCCACGAGTTAGTATCTTGAGGGCACGAGTTAGTATCTTGAGTCCACGAGTTACTATCTTGAGGCCACGAGTTAGTATCTTGAGGCCACGGGTTAGTATCTTGAGGCAACGAGTTACTATCTTGAGTCCACGAGTTACTATCTTGAGGCCACGAGTTATTATCTTGAGGCCACGAGTTACTATCTTGAGGCCACGGGTTAGTATCTTGAGGCCACGAGTTACCATCTTGAGGCCACAAGTTATTATTTTGAGGCCACGAGTTAGTATCTTGAGGCCACGAGTTACTATCTTGAGGCCACGAGTTAGTATCTTGAGGCAACAAGTTAGTATCTTGAGGCCACGAGTTAGTATCTTGAGGCCACGAGTTAGTATCTTGAGGACACGAGTTAGTATCTTGAGGCCACGAGTTACTATCTTGAGGCCACGGGTTAGTATCTTGAGGCCACGAGTTACCATCTTGAGGCCACAAGTTATTATTTTGAGGCCACGAGTTAGTATTTTGAGGCCACGAGTTACTATCTTGAGGCCACGAGTTAGTATCTTGAGGCCACGAGTTACTATCTTGAGTCCACGAGTTAGTATCTTGAGGATATATTGAGTATCTTGAGGCCACGAGTTACCATCTTGAGGCCACAAGTTATTATTTTGAGGCCACGAGTTAGTATCTTGAGGCCACGAGTTACTATCTTGAGGCCACGAGTTAGTATCTTGAGGCCACGAGTTAGTATCTTGAGGCAACGAGTTAGTATCTTGAGGCCACGAGTTAGTATCTTGAGGCCACGAGTTAGTATCTTGAGGCCACGAGTTAGTATCTTGAGGCCACAAGTTATTATTTTGAGGCCACGAGTTAGTATCTTGAGGCCACGAGTTACCATCTTGTGGGAAGTCGTGGCCTAATGGTTAGAGAGTCAGACTCCCAATCGAAAGGTTGTGAGTTCGAGTCCCGGGCCGGCAGGAATTGTGGGTGGGGGGAGTGCATGTACAGTTCTCTCTCCACCTTCAATACTGCGACTTAGGTGCCCTTGAGCAAGGCATCGAACCCCCAACTGCTCCCCGGGCGCCGCAGCATAAATGGCTGCCCACTGCTCCGGGTGTGTGCTCACAGTGTGTGTGTGTGTTCACTGCTCTGTGTGTGTGCATTTCGGATGGGTTAAATGCAGAGCACAAATTCTGAGTATGGGTCACCATACTTGGCTGAATGTCACTTCACTCACTCATTATTTTGAGGCCACGAGTTACTATCTTGAGGCCACGAGTTAGTATCTTGAGGCCACGAGTTACTATCTTGAGGCCAAGAGTTACTATCTTGAGGCCACAAAGTTTTTACAAAGTGGGACCCAGAGGGGCTACGTACGTACGTGTACACATCTTAACCAGTTAAAAAATAAATAAATAACATAATCGATTTTTTTTTTCATTGCGTCACAGCATTTGACATTTTTAAACCTGAACTATCACAAAACGTCAAATGATCTAATATTTTACAACAATTATTGACTTGAGGAGCCATGAGGGATGCTTTATATTTGGCCACAAATATTAACATTAAAAAGTAGAGTAAATATATATATATATATATATATATATATATATATTTATTTATTATTATTATTATATTTTTTTTGGGTAAGATATAATAAAAAAAGATTATGCCAAACTAATATGGTATTCTTTTCTTTTAATAAATGTTTTCTTCATAATAATAACAATTGTAATACAGAGATTTTGTACTATGTTGCCCAAGGAAATTTTAATTAAGAAAACTGAAAACATGATATTCACAGCAGAGGTTTAAGTAATTGTATAGACAGTATGAATTACATATTTAATTTATGTTTGATAAACATATTTCAGTTGAAGAAAAGGTAAAATATATGCATTCTGTTCTGTTTTGTCACCTGGGGAGTTGCAAGCTTTAATTAAGAGATCATCCCCCAAACCCCCCCGTAATATGCAACCTGTCTTCTGAAAAGCATGTCTTTAGACTCTCTGAAGTTAAGTGCAGTTTCTGTAATGCACATGTCACATCCATTAGCTAGAGTCCCTAATACTGCTCTTCTGCTGCAGTGGCTGATTGGTCAGGGGGATATGGGCATTTGGAGGGAGACACAGTTGACTTTGGCTTGTGTTTGAGGGGGATTGAGCATTTTTGCTTCCCACTGTTACCTGGCGAGTGTGTCTGGAAAGCAAGCTTGCAGTATGGCCATTTTGGCCAACATAAACAGGTGCTGGTTTAGACGTTCTGTCTTTAGATGGTCCCTTGCCATTCGCCAGACAGCCACATTAATTAACTTCATTCAGAAAGTCATAAACAGGTATTACCTGCAAATATTTCTACTGAGCCATTCTGTGATGGATTTGTTAGTTTTGTGGTTTACAGCTGGTCAACTTTCCAAATTACAATCTTTGCAATTAACTAATAGACATTAAACTTTCAGCAAGACAAAGAACAATGCCTTTTTATTAAAAAAATGGTTATTGCCTGTAACACCATAATAATATTGAACTAAAAACGTTTAATTTTATATTCATGAATCAAACTTCAGCATTTGTGCCTTTCATGTCGAAATGAAAATAAAATTAACTTAATTTTGGTCTTGTTTTAATACTAAGTATGTGTTCCCCATTCATTGTAACTGCATGGGAAAACACAATTTTGAATCCTGGACAGTTATATTTACGTTTGGAAATTAAAGTTTAAAATTTAGCTACAGATGGGAACTGATTAAAATGTATAATAAAGCAGATCCTTGATATTAATTAATAAATTATTAAATTAATAATTAATTAAATTAAGATTTGACTTGGTGGTATTCTTTAATTTAAGTCGCATCTTCATATGAAATAGTAGTAGTAGTAATATTAATAATAATGCATGCCATTGCAACTATTAATCTGCAAACTTAGTTTTCCTCATAATTCTGTTTATATATATATATCTCACAATCCAGATTTGTGAAAAAAATAAAATAAATAAATAAATAAATAAGTAAAAAATGTGAAGGAAAAAAGCTTGAATTTTGAGATGAAAGTTGCAATTACCTTTTTTAATTTTTTTTTTTATTATGTGCCAGATAAACAAACAAACAAACATATTAAGCACAGTCTTAAAGTTCTCTTTTTGTATTCCATGAAGAAAGAAAGTCATATGCTTAAAACAACATGAGGATGAATAAACAACATTCTTTTAATTTCTGCATGAAATGCAGTCCCTCCGTTGAAGCTGTGTGTACGGTCTACTGTCCATGTCCAGAAAGGTAAGAAAAACATCATCAAAGTAGTCCATGTGACATCAGAGGGTCAGTTAGAATATTTTGAAGCATCGAAAATACATTTAGGTTTTCTCTGATGTCACATGGACTACTTTAATGATGTTTTTCTTACCTTTCTGGACATGGACAGTAGACCATACACACAGCTTCAATGGAGGGACTGAGAGCTCTCAGACTAAATCTAAAATATCTTAAACTGTGTTTAGAAGATGAACGGAGGTCCCACGGGTTTGTAACGACATGAGGGTGAGTCATTATTGACATAATTTTCCTTTTTGGCTGAACTAACCCTTTAAGTGCGCTCATATTTCTGCTTCATTAATACAAAAAAGGCTTACAAAATGCTGCAAGATGCAATTTCTTTGCCCTGATCTAGCCCAGTCAGGTTTGTCTCTTTGAAGCCATTTCCACAGGATACAGCTTAGGGATGAAAACTTCAGAATAAACGGCCAGCTCAATTCCATCCATAGACACACTTTTTTCTCTGGTCCTACTTTTAATGTTTAAAGAGCTCTCCATAAGTTTTCCATGCACTCTGATCCCATCCTCCTTTGGTTTCATTAAAACAAAGCACACCTGGGAAACAGGCATATAGGTACGGCTGCTTTCTAACAACATTCTCGCTCTAACAACTTCAGTGTTTGACCTAGTTTATAGTTTAGCACATGCCAAACTCACACGCTTCTGAGAAAGAGGAAGAGAGAGCGTGACCTGCTCATTTTGTTAATAACGTGGGCGTTTCGTCCTACATCCATGCTGAGGTTCAAAAAATGTGATGTCTCTCGACAGAAGTGGACATGTATTATTAGGTTGAACAAGGGACATTTGCTCATCCAACAGGAAGCTGCTAACTTTACATCCCGTCATGGGTTTGGATATCTGTTAAAGCACTTGTAGATAAGTGTTTGACACAAAACACCACACTTTCCACAGTGAAATCAACATATTTGAGATAGAAAACCAAGCTCTCATAATGAAACACATAACTCTAATAGTGGTCTTCAAAGGTCTGAGATCACTATCCAAAATAGTTCCATTTGACCTTTCCCCTCTAATTCAATAGAATTTGATTACTAATTTAACAGAGCAAAAGCTGATGTGAAAGATAATGTGAATCTGATCACAACAATTAGTCACATTCTGATTAGTAACTAAAATGCAGCAGAAATTTTACCAAATGTTCATCGTTTAAAATATTTTCGCTTCACAATAGAGATTTAAATTGCTTTTTGTGGGACATCATTTGAAACTAAACATTTAAGAAACATCAGACAATCAAGCATTTCTTATAACAGAACATGGAACTAAAGTTTTTATGAATCATATTAAAGAAAACCAGAGAATATGGGCTGCTGGTGGTGCCTATGCCAGTGTTTCTGCGATAATTAGGTCAGAGAAGAAGAACACGCTAAAAGTTGCTGAAATGTAAAATGTTTAATCTATTTAACAATATTAACTTACAGGTGCTACATTATTTTAAAATATAAAACTCTAAAGAAAACAAATGCAGATTTATCTAAAATACAGATCAACAGAATAAACAATTATGAACCAATACTTCATCAAACATTTAGATATATTAAATGGGGCTCTTTATTAGAAAGGTACTTAGACTGGGTACAGACTGTAATTAAATTTTGAGCGGCTGCGCTGAGCAGCAGGGAACAACGGCTGTTTAGCTGCTGTAGGCGGCAGTCACTGCTGTCTGGGGCTCAGCACAGTAAACCCATGGGGAGCGCTTGGACCAGTCCTAATAGTAGCCAACTGTTTTTATTCAGCTGAGCCTTCCTTATCTTCTTCACTATCAGGGTCCATTGCTTCCACAAATAAAGGGCCAATTAAACCCTAAGAGCACCACGGAGATCAAAGCATCGACCCGAGACGGAAAAGCAGCATGGGACAGTAAAACAACGGCCTGATTGTGGATTATGAGGACTGAAGGGAAGTGGACCACCATGGATCGAAGAGTGCCCACTTATGAACGGAACGAGTGTTAAGTGTCTAAATGTGGATGACTGACCACTATAAATGGTCAGAAGCCAGCTGCAGCTTTCTTAAGAAAGGATTATGCTATGTTGAAGTACAAGAAGTAATTTAATGCAAATCAGAGAAGCCCCACTTTCAGATAAATGCTCCCGATCAAAAATGTATCAAAAAACGTTTTGTTCGCACAGTTTAAACGTAACTGCACATGATGGGGATTCAGATGCCAAATTGTGACTGGAGATCTTTGAAGATAAACAGCTGAGTTTAAAAGGTCACTTTAACCATTTAAAATAATCTGTGTATATAAATGTACATGCATAAATACATATTTTACCATATATATATATATACACACACACACACACACACACACATTTTTTATTGTAATGAGTCTGTGTCCATACTGTGTGTTCTTATTCTGCTTTAATGTCATGTCTGGGAAAACTTGGAAAATCTGTCAAGCACCAGATTTGGCAGAGCGATAGGAATATGAAATAGTGGTCAAGTGCAATGTGACAGCAACAACAGCAGCTAAGGTGGTTTTAATTTTTTTATGCCATTTTGAGTTACAGTTGTCATACTACTCTTGTACTATTTCTGCTGTATTCACTATGGACAGTGTAAAATAATTGTATGGATGGATTACCCAGAATACCTTCTTTGTTTGCCAACATATATGGAAGAGAACACGGTGCACTGAGTATTGCATCCCAAAGTGTGCATATCGTGGCCTTCCATTTACATTTCCAGTGTGAAAAATGGAATGGTAGTAATATTAAACACAACTTTTACATTTTATTCTCTTTCTTGACATGTTATTTTATAGGACTGCTATTTGTGCATCCAGGAATTTTGATAAAAATCCAAAACTAACATATATAGTATATAGGCTACTGTGCAGGATTCAGTAGACACACTAGCTTTGCTAGTGAAGTTGCATGCATTTTTCAGCATGCTAGAAGTAAACAGAAAAAGTGTCATTGTGACTGTCAAGTTAATGTCATTTACAAAAGCTCTCAACATTTAAAATTGCTGCCTTGTATTTTGCATAGAAATATTCCACTGCATATCTTTAGCGCTGACACAGAAGGATTATGCTGATATATGTGTGTGATTACCAGAAGATTTAGCAAAGGGAAAAGAAATCCTTCCCCAGAAGGTTGGCATTTAGTGTGTGTGCATGTGTGTACTGTATATGTGTGTGTGTGAAGAGAGAGATACAGGGCCAATAAATTGCCTGTGGAAAATATGAATGGAATAGCATCATGAAATCCAAACACCAAAGACAATATGATTTCATCAGACTTTTACCGGGTCCATACGTTGCACAAGGCAGCATGCAGTCTTATAAAAAAAATAAATAAAAAAAACACACACACATTGCAGGTTTAAAGGTTTCGATTTAGATATATCGGCATACTGTCGGGCACCCAGTGAAAAGTTAGGCAAGTGAAAAAGATTTTCAATACTGGTCAATCTCTGGCTCGTAGCCGTGGCTCCATTGATTGCAATTTGAGCGAAAATCTGAGCAGGTAACATATATTAACACCAGTCAAAAAGAGAAACCAATATGTTCCTGGGAAACACAACCTGAGTCTAAAATAAACTTTCTGATTCTTTCCAGTAATGACTTTATTTATTTTCAATTCCCATTTTACATAATGCCATCATATAATGTGTTTAGAGCGATGCTGACCATTGCAAAAGAGTGGTTATGAATTGTGCAGGGCATATACATAAACTATGAAGCGACACAGTGGGAAGGCTTAAAATAAAATCTTAATAAAGATCTGGAGTGAGGAATGGATTTATGTTTCCTATAGGGGTCTGTGCACTTTGGGACCGTGGGGGTCTGTATCACACCATTCGTCATAGTGACAGGTCAGTGGCGTCAAGTGCCAGCAAGTGTGACATTCTTCAGTGTACTAGACCACCAGAACCGAGGCGTGCTGTACACACACACTGTCCTGACCCCGGCCACACATCTGGAAGGCAAGATGATATGGTATGTATACCCCCTTAACTAAGTGCATTTCACCTACCTAACCTCCTCCAGTTTATATGTATGTTCAAAAGTTGTTTGGTCTGGGCAAGCGAGAATTCAAGCATATTTGTATCAGTAATCATAAATATAAGGGTTTAGAGTTTTAGAAGTCACAATCTGCAGACTCAACAAACTGTGTTTTTTGCAACTACCCTGATTACCTTATCTTTTATCTTTTGAAAGAAAATAAAACAATAAACCATGAGAGGTCATGCTGTGGTTAAGGGGTGCTACCAGTTACAACACAACACTTCTGCCAGTTACAATTACAACACTAAGTGCTTAAACATGACTTGATGTACCATTTTCATGGTAATGAAATATTTGATTTTAAAATTGGTTTCAAAGGATGAATTTTTAGATTTTATGTTTTCAAGTGATATATATAATTTCTGATGATTTCTAAAGTGTGATAGAGAAAAAGGCAACAAAGAATACTTTTTTTTGGACAAATGTCAGAACTCCTATTATGATATAGGTATTTAGGGTGCATTCTTGCCATAAATTAATCTATTACTTTTCCTACAAAATTAAAAAAAAAAGTTTTTTTAGATTTAGTCCGAGAGGTTTCTGTCCCTCCAATGAAAATGTATGTACGGTATACTGTCCATGTCCAGAAAGGTAATAAAAACATCATCAAAGTATCCCATGTGACATCAGAGAGTCAGTTAGAATTTGTTAAAGCATCAAAAATACGTTTCGGTCAAAAAAAAAAATTAAATTTAAAAATGTAGACTTTATTCAGCATTGTCTTCTCTTCCAGGTCTGTTGTGACTGCTGTGACTGTTGACGTATGACGCTGCTGATGTGTTTTCTGGCACGCCCAATAATAAAGATAACACGTCAGCAGCGTCGTACATCAACAGTCACAGCAGTCAAACTGATTGGTTGTCACAACTGCCATAAATGGGTGATAAAAGGAGAAAATCATTAATAGATTTCTTCTGGGAATATAAAGGGGGGAATACTTGTTAACATTATGAGGTATTGATCAGCTCAACTGGATCCAAGACAACCAAGGCCTGGCCATTACTCACATAGACACAAGAGACTGTAGTGTCCTTTCCTTCCAGTGTACTTTACTTTCCGTATTCATTAAAGACGGGTTATATCAGTACTTCAACTGACCGGTGTTGAGAGATAAAGAAAGGATCTACTATTTTCCCATTTCCGTCCAGATGTCTTTTTGATGCCAGTCATGACACAGATCTGACAACAGCGGGATCAAAAAAAAACTACGAATAAGTGAGTTCCACTCAGCTGAACCATCAAAACAAATTACTTGGGTGATGCATCATCTTGCCTTTTAATGGGTTTGAACAGCCAAACCAAGAAGGGTGACCTTGTTTCAAGGGGCACTTTCATTCAATCATTCAATCAGGCTTGGGTTGTATGCGTCTGGACTGAACTCATCCCCAGACTGGGAATCTCTGGGTCAGGCCAGGTCAATTCTTTCATCTGTCTGTGATGGCGTCTGACGTTAGAGTCTCTGGAAATACACCCCAAGCTTGGCTGTTGGACCAATCCATCACCACCACTGCATCCAATTGCTGTGTCCTGTCTATTAATACACTTTTGATGATGATGGACAGTGTTTCAATGGATTGAATGTATAGAACCAAGCCAATATGCCCATTTCAAGGTATGATTGTGCTTTATTCCATTTGTCATGGAAGGTCTGGCATTGGTGCAGAAAGCAAGTATGCATCTGTGTCTTAGATCATAATCTTTTCATGGTGGGACATTTCAACTGTATGAACCATGGATGATCTATGCCTTTGGTTTCTTTAATGCCTTTCACATGGACCTAAGTCCCAACAATTTGTTTGTTATACATCTATCAAACCCCATTAAAAATCCAAACTGCCACTTACTGCTCAGTTCAAGTCGCAGAGAAAAAATGACAAATTTGGAATTTGCACTGGCATGCATCCATGGCCATGTAGAGGACAACACATTTGTTTCCCAGTGGCTTGATGCCACAGTTCTGTGTTGGTTTAGCTACGCATCTCCCATGCTGCTTGAATTTGTTCAGTGGGCTCTCTGATGTAACAAGGCACGGCAAGCTGAGCGCACATGCAGTGTTCCCTCACCCCCTTCCAATTTGAAGATAATTACAGGCAATTAAACAAACCCAGTGTGGGCACATTCCAGTGTGCATCCTTTATAGGCCCACACAATGTGGTCAAAGGTGCCCACAAGGGAACAATGGGTAAGGGCTGTGTTATTTAAGAGGCTAGGGAGTGCTTGAATGTGGATGAGCTAAAGAAAATGAGAACTGGAGAGGGGTCCACTTCAAACAAGAGGAACTGAAGAGTGGAAACTTGGCCCACTTTCCTTGTGAAACAGGAAAGAACTGGAGAGTAATTAACCAAGGGTTTCAACTGAGCAGTCATTAAGGTGATACTGCACAGCACATTGCTAAGATTTCAACTACCAATGCTGACCACAGAAAGCTGTAGATTTGTGAGCATCAACAGTGCAAACAGGAAAGAGACCTTGAGTACAACTGGTGCTAGTTTTCAAAGGATAAGTATATTGGCATGCTTGTGGACTCAGTGAGGACTCAGTGCTTATGTCAAACTTCATCATGAATTTTCTTTTCTATCGCTTCTGTTTACAGACAGTAACTGTCCTTGAACTGTTGCAGGTTAAGAAACTAATTTGTTGGCTGATTTTGCAGTGGTCAGGTTGGTCATTGGCCTTGACCCTTGCTTCAGCTGGGCTGAATTTTAATTCTTTGCCAGACACAGAGGATCTGGGCTGTTTCTCTTTGAAGGACATCCAGTGACAGCAAGCACAGTCCCTTGGCAGCCCTGTCAGTGCATTGCAGCAGAACCAGACAGACAATGAGCTGTGTATATGAGGTGCATTTGAGATTCTGTGCCAGAGAGGGGGATATTTTGCCTTTCTACAGGAAGCACAGGAACTCCAATCCCCATTGAGTGAAGTTCTCACTTTTAACTTTCTGTTGACCACCATTTACCATTAATGGCATTACGGCGAGAGTAATTGATGTTCCCATCATGCAAATATTTATTGAGGGTGTTTTACTGCTTTAACGGAATTCGAAAGATGAATAAATGATTACAATGTTCCTACAGAAGTAAATATAGTAGGACATTTTTTGTTCACCTACTTTTTCATCATGCTGCCAAAGAATTGTAAGTCTGATTACAGTGAAAAGTAATTGCACACTTCTCAAAAATACTATTTGAGGTATGATTTTCCCAACCAAAGCAAAGCCCTTTTTTCTGATATATAACATAAACAGCATGCTTTGATCAATCTATACTCTTGGACATTGAGTAATATTCTTCCTGAAAGTTCAAAGAGATTCCACAGAGTGTCCAGGGATGTGTACACTGCTAATCATTTACTTTCAGAGTGACATGGTGAGCATGTCCGTAGCTTCCTGTTCACTTGTAACCCTCCAACAATGGCCTCCGCGAGGCAGCGCTGTGCAGAATCAAACAGGAGTCCTCCCTCAGGGACCACCCCACCCGTCTATAAGGGGGTTTTGCTTGAGTGAAGCATTATAATGGCTCACGGAAATAGTGCTTCTCTAAAAAACTTTCAGAGCTGTCAAACGGTGAAGATTAATGCCCGAGCAGCATCCCTCTTGAGGAATTATCTCGCCATTCTCCCCCTTTTCCTGCTCCCACACTCGGTAAACTTACAAGAACATCTCTCTCTCTCTCTCTCTCTCTCTCGGTTGCCTTCTTCAACATTTATTTCCTTTTCTAAACATATGCATGTTAAAACATTTAATCCAACTTCAAAAGATGCCACTCAATGGACGCATCTGACAGCCAGACTCTGATCAGCTAAAGTGGGACTCAGTGTGTCCTCAATCTGTTCTTGGGCAAAACCCAGTGAGAAGCAGATATTCTGAATGATCCATGGCCATCAAACGCTTTTAAGAAGAGTGATCTTCTCACTGACAGTGGAAGATCACACAAAGAAGCTTTCTCACTGTACTTTTTTACTTGTTTGACAATTGGATCTCAGATGGCCAAAGAACGGTTCATAGAGGTGCCAGAGATGAAGAAAAAGGATTTGATGTTACAAAACCACTCCTTTCTTGGAATACAGATTTCACAGAAAACAGAACTCTCTTGGTTAACCTAATTAAAGTAAAGCGGCGGTGGAGACTGATTGATTTCTTTGACATTACAGAGTTGTAGAGAAGACATGGATTTTCTTTACTCATCTTGTCAGAGATTCCTCTGGGTCTGTGGTTTTTTCTGTAATAGAATGATATTTCTCCAGTGGGGATGGACATTTCAATAGTTAAAGACACTTATGCACTGTAACAGTAGGGTGAATTAGAGGGCATATTTGTAAAATATCTTTTAAAATTATATTAAAAGTAAGAGTTACCCAGATGAAATTAAACCTTAGCAAAGTAGAAATTATTTGATCTAAAATGCTTTTGGAGAGTATAGTCTAGTATAGTCTTTAAAACTGAACTAGCATATTAGGATTGAACAGTATGAATCTGAAAACATTTTCCCAATAGACAACCTCTTACGAGTGCCACAAGTGGATTTGGCTGCAATGTCTTAAGACATACTGATTAATATGACATTTATATCAAGCTCAGTGAAATCATCCTGGGCTGTGTTATATGATTTCACCAATATGTAATAATTTGTAGGCAGTTACCCAACAACTGAATTACATGTGTGAGGTACTCAGATGAAGCCAATCAGGGGAAGTGGAAGCAATCTGATGTGAGGGAATGAATACCTTCATTCAAACTCAGACGAATAGTGCAAGAGAGCCAGAATCTATACTTTGGTATGACTTAATGCATGTCAGATTCACTTTAAGTGAACAAAGCTGCTGAGATCTGGATTGTTCTTTGGGTGTATCTTTGGATATTGCAAACAGATACATGTGTCTCACAGACGTTTTAGTAAAGGGCAACGATCCCCTAATGAGCAAGGTCTGTTCTGCATGCCCAGATAATCAGCATTAAAAATAGCTCAATCAAAGCATGAAGCATCTCCTTTGGAGCTGGCATCCTACGAAACCTTTTCAACATGATCTCTTTCCCTCCGTCTCCTTGTTCTTAAAACAAAATGGGTAGTTTTCCTCGCCCACCACAAGCACATATGGTTAGTTTTTCTCATTGTTTCCTTAATTGAAGTCAGTGGAGGACCAGTCTCAAATGATTACTTTTGCTTGGTTTCTCTCGGTGGATTTGGGCTTGAGGTTAAGCAGGCTTTACATAGAGTTGATCGCTGATGTGACCCCCAGTGACACAGCTTCTGTCTGACTGCGCTCTTGAGGTCAAGCTGAGCCTTGTGATTGCGGGATCTTTAAGGGGCCAGAGGGGTCAAGTCCATTTCCAAGAGGGTCAGTGTTTCTTCTGCAGGTGGACAAGAATAATGATGTGTCATTTTTTTGTTACTGGACACTAAACTAAGTCATTTGTGTGAAATAGCACATCTTGGTGGGTTGTTTTTTGGCCTTTCTTTTGAATATAGGAGTTGCTACCTAAATTGGCATCTTTGTAGCTATAAATAAGGATACCAACTCATTTGGTTGGGAATATTATTATTTTTCAATATATTAATCAAACACTAACAACTGAATTTACCTGCAGTGTGTACATGGCCGCTGTGATTTTCATCAAACCTGCACACTATTAAAATGGTCGATAAAGACACAAAGGACAATCATAGCTTGAATTTATCAAAAGGAACAAGCTTATCAACGAATGCAAAATAAAACTTTCATTTTTAAAGGTATATCTCAACCAAAACATAAAAAATCTATCCCATTTTCTCACTCTCATTTTGTTCCAAATCTGTATAGCTTTCTTTATTATGTGGACCACAAAACAAGATGAAGAATAATAGTACTAATAGTAGGTGAATTTAGTACAATGGCAGTACTTCTTAACTTGATTTAATGTTTTTAATAAATCGTCGTAATTATAATAAATCAATGCTGAAACCAAAGCTTAATAAATCAACAAAAATTACAAAAATGTATTCTTCTTCTTGTGCAAACTAACCTAAAATGTGCATTCATGCCACCTTCTGGCCTGGAGTTTAAAACATTGGTGTCCTTCACAATTTTACACAGTTACATTTTTTAAGTTTTAAATTACATTTTCCTACACACTTGCATCCCCAAACATCACTGATTCTTCCTTACTGAAGGTCATTATGATGCAATTTTCTTTCAACGAATACACACAGAACCTCATCAGAATCAAACTCTTTTTTTTTTTCTTTTTCCACCAGTTTTAATGATTATTGCTGTTCTAGAATGGCTGTTCTTCTCTCCTGACAGCTCACTGTGTTAACAAAGGCTGATTTCCTGATACTAGATTAAATAATAATATCCCTCACGCTAAATTATCCAGAAGCCTCAACAGTGGCAGGCGAGTATGGAAGGCCTCCAAAACAAGCGCTGAGAGATGACTGTGAGAGTGTGAACATTTCAAATGGCTTCACCACAGGAGCTGCGGTTCATTAGTCGTTCCCACACTTAATTGTATCTGTCCTGTCATGCGTTCTGTTCTTTTTAACCAACATCCTCCAGATCAACTGTATTATAAAAAGACTCTGCCCTAATTCCCTCTGCCAAAGGGGTTACTTGAACTACATTCAAAGTAATGCTTTAGTGTTCATTATTTTATTTTATTTTATTTTTTAAATCTGGTCATTCTGTCAGTGATACAGATCAAAAGGTTGAAAAAAATTAAGGTTATTTTCTGAATAAAGTTGCACTGTTCGCCTTTACATAAATGGTTTCCCCAGGATGAGTGGTTATGTTTTATAATTTGTCATTTTAACTTATAATAACAAAAATTCTGTTAGCCAATACAATGGTTTGATATTTTTGTATGCTACCGTATTTGTTGTTTGTCTATTATGGGGAACATAAATATACACATGAGAAAGAAAAGAAAAAGTCTAAGAAAGAAAAATTATATAACTGCAATGTCTCCTTCATTCGGATCACACGAATAAAACAGTGAATCTTAGTTTTAATTTATACTTCCACCTTGCCAAATTATGCAAACAGACCAAATTATTTTTTAACAGGTACATCTGCTTTGATAGTTGAGCTGTGAATCTTATTGAGACTCCGAGTGATGGTGTGAATTCACACACACACACACACACACATACACAAATGTACTTTCAAAGGCAAATTCGGCCCACTGACAGTAAGAAGGGTTCACGTCCTGGAGCCTGATGTCTTTTTGAGCCCACTGTCTCCATCACTTCCTGTTCCATGAGTGACACTAAAGGACACAGAGCATGCGATTACACACACCATAGTGACACTGTTGGTTTGTCACAGCGTTAAACAAAAGACAGTTTCTTAGAGAAGATTTAAATTGCTTTATCTGAAAATCTGACACCCAGCTAACAAAATATGTTCTAAGAATGTTTTGCATGAAGTCATAGAAATGTTATTTCTGAAAGCTAAATGTTTTTTATCCCTTATATGCAACCATTAAGAGAACATTCCATTTTAAAATTATGGAAATGTCACATTTCAAAGTTGTCTTAACATTTTAAAGCATGTAGTAACATTTTAATAATGTTACACAAATACCCATCAGAAAAATAAATAAATGAATAAATGATGCATAATGTTTTTTTTTGTGCAGATGTTTTGAGATCCTAATTAATTCATAATAAAATGCTATTTAAATTAATAACAAATTAAAATAGCAAATTACATTTAATATCTTAATAATGTTTGCAATAGGATTAAATGGAGATCAAATAGAGATTTCAACAATATCATGTCTTTTCAAAAAAAAAAAAAAATGAGCTGAGCTGTGCAATCCATATTATACAATATATATTATAACCCAATACAAAGTTATACATTATATAATTATAAATTGCATGCTTGGTTGTAATTAAATTTATGCAATATGAAAAAAAATAAATAAAAAATAAGCACAATCCCTATGTACTCTACTGTAAAATGTTACTGTACCATACAGTACAATACAAAAAGTGCATTGTTCAATGAAAACTTACCAATATTTTATTTATTTATTTATTTGTTATTCTTTTTTTCAGCTAGTATCCAAAAAAATAAATAAAAAATAATAATAATCATGACATATTGTTCTCTTGGTCACAAAACTCACCATCTTATATATTTAATCTATTTCAGACACTCGAATGATTTTAAGTCATATACTTCTAACATAAAACCCTTCTTATATTGATTATTCCTCTTATAGATTTTAAACCAACAACACATAATCAAAGCAGAGAAATCTGGGTATGATCTTTAAATGTCTCAGTGTGCAGTTAGCGTGAACAGAGCAGCTGTCAGGAAGCCCTTTCATGTGAGACTAAACCTGTGATATGCAGATTCACGCCCGAGGGCAAATGGTCGACGCTTCTTGCCTTGGGGGGCTTCACTTGTTCCTTCCTTGAAAGAGTGAAAAATGACAGCTAATGAGTTGAAATGACAGCAGTATTGTAAACTTCACACCTCCTTGCATTGTGGGAATGTCTAGACACCCCAGTTCATGAGGAGAACTACTGGCCCACTGAGAAACAGCCGCATCCTGTTATACAGCCCCAGGTTTTGTTTTTAAAGAAATTCATATTTTTATTTAGAAAGGACACAATAAATGTGACAGTAAACACATTTATCATTTTACAAAAGATTTAAACTTCAAATACAAACAAGCACTTTTTGCGTTTTGTAATGGAAAGCATGATCAAATCAGTGAAACCACAGGGAAGTACCATTCACAAATTAGGACTTTGAAATTAAATTAACAAGTAATA
Organism: Carassius carassius; assembly: GCF_963082965.1. NCBI lineage: Eukaryota > Metazoa > Chordata > Actinopteri > Cypriniformes > Cyprinidae > Carassius > Carassius carassius. The sequence continues at coordinate 19,312,844 of NC_081802.1, forward strand.
CAATTCCTGAATAAATTGATTTTCTAAGACTCGTCCTTGTGGAGCGAGCGTCTCCCTGTAATTAACGTGAGAAACGAGCGAAGACGAGCCGGACATGACAACACAACACCGACCTGCTAAAGATGAGTTGAGGGCTTTTATTGCAGCGCTCCACTGAGGCTGAGCTCATTTGTCCCGGACAAATGGTCTGCTTTACAAGGTCTGGAGTCTACAAGAGAGGCGATCCCAAAAGAGGTAGCTTAATGAAGAAGTCATGGTCAGGGGCTGTAAAAAGCCAGTTGGTCTCCATCACATCCTGTGCAAAACAGTCCTAAGTGAAACAGGGGAAGCACCTCGACGGATCCTCATCCATGACTCTGGGTTTTGTCCTCTGTTTAAGATCCTCAAGGGAAGACGGGACAGTATTCAGTCTTTTAGCAGCAGAAGACGCCAGAATATCATATAAAAACACAAGCTGTTCTGTTTTGTATATTAACAGTTGCGGAGAATATGATGACATGCTTCATTTCTTCAGTCTCAAACTGCTCCTTTTATCAAAAGTTTCAAATGTAAACTATGAAAAGAGGCAAAACATTTTTTTCTACATTCTAGTTATAAAATTGTATATATTAGTATGTAACAACTAATTTCATCCATGTGTGCTCATCAGTATATTTCTGTAGGAAAAATGTAAGCTAAGCTGAGATTGAAGTAATTATGTTGAAGTCTCACTGTAATATTAATATCAATGCAACATATTCTTATTTTGATGTTTATGTGGGATACAGTGGGTTAAGATATTTCACAATTACCATTTGAATAAATGTAACATTCCAACTTCTTGTATTAAATGCTACGGTTTAATAAAATATTTCTCCAATAAATTATTTAAATATTTACTGGAAATTTTATATATATATATATATATATATATATATATATATATATATATATATATATATATATATATATATATATTATTATTATTTTTTTTCAGGAATATTAGAATGATTTCTGAAGACTAGAGTAATAATGCTGAAAATACAGCTTTGCTTCACAGGAATAAATTACATTTTACTATATATACACATAGAAAATAGCTATTTTCAATTGTAATTATATTTCACAATATTACAGTTTTGGACCCATTTAATGTGTCCTTGCTAAATAAGTGCTTTCAATACCATTAAAACATCTTACTAACCCAAAACCTTTTAGTGAATGTTTCTCAATCTAAAATATGGCCTACTATGAAGAAAACTTAATAGAACTACACTTCAGACGAGGAAGTGCTACAAAATATCAGAACTTTGCATTTTTGGGGGTGGAAAAATGTTGTTTTTAAAATGTGTTGCAATTAGGCAATGGTGATTGTTCGCAATTAGTTATATTAGTCATATTTTTCTAAAAGCATTAAGCTGGAGAGTTTGAAGAGGCAGAACTCTTCAAACCAGAGGCCTTGAGTGATTAGAGCTATTTCTGTTGCTCTTCAGCTTTGCCCCAATATGAATTATTGGAAAAAGGAGACGTATTGCACCGCTTCTAATCATTCTATTTATGACATCACCCAGAATATCAAAACTTTCGTATCTGAGCTCATTTAACCTTATTACACATCTAAACTTGACACATTGTCAGACATTCTCGGCTTTCACTAAAATTATTATTATTATTTTTTAATATTTATATATAAATAATGTCAATATAGTAATTCTGAAAGATTGTACTGCATTGTGTATTTGCATTTTGGGGTCAAAGTTATGGGACAAGTGCTTATTGGAGTTGAGTTTTGTAACCCATCTGCTGCTGTTTTTACAGTACTGAAGGCATTGTTTTCAGGGCAGGCATTGGCAGTCTTTCCAGGGTTTCAACAAGATAAATTACATCGCAATCTACTTACAAGAGCCCACATTTCATCTCAAACCTCAGCAATATCAGAAAAGTATCCTCAAGTGGCTTCATTGTTTCAGTTTTATGTATTTAAAACTCAGCATGTGTGCTGTTTGGATTATAAATAATAGCCTGAATAAAAAATTCAATTTGATGAGGAAAACAGGCCTTAACATTAATTTATGCATGGGGAAAAGGGCCTGTAATAACTGATACAAGTTGCATAAGCTTATATGACCATTTACATTGTACAGTACAGTGGTCATGAAAAAAATGTAAATAAATAAGTCACAAGTAATCCACACCACTCCAGTCCATCAGTTAACATCTTGAGAAGAAAAAAATCTGCATGTTTGTAAGAAATAAATCCATCATTAAGATGTTTTTAACTTCAAAAAGGTGCTTCCATCTAAAATACGAGTCCTCTAACCATTATATTGCTTTCTCCGGTGGAAAAGTCTGAATCAGGAGAGAAATCTGCACAGATCAAGCACTTTTTACAAACCTAAACAGTCTAAAACAACAACTTCTGAACAAATATGTGGGTGGATTTTGATGTGAGAGACACCAGGAGGTGGACTTTTTCATTGGAGAACAAAATATGTATTTTTGGCCAGAAGCAAGAGTTTGAAGTTAAAAACATCTTAATGATGGATTTGATTCTTACAAACATACATATTTGTATGTTAATTGATGGTATGGAGTGGTGTGGATTACTTGTGGATTATTGTGATGTTTTTATCAGACTCTAATTCTGACGGCGCCCATTCACTGCAGAGCATCCACTGGTGAACAAGTTATGTAATGCTACATTTCTACAAATCTGATGAAGAAACAAACTCATCTACATCTTATATGGCCTGAGGGTGAGTAAATATTCAGCAAATTCAAATTTAAGGTGTACTATTCCTTTAAATGTTTTTAAATGGGCTGCACATTGCTGCATTATGATTGATATACAAATGCTTCAAGTTACTTACTTGATGATGTTGTGTCCTAAAATGCCTGAATGATGACTCGAATACAGCCATTTGTGATTCATAATTCGAAGATGGTGATGCGGGGGAGGTGAATCTGACTCCGGGCTACCTTTACACTGTTGCTGCGGGCTATTAAATAGTTAGCGGTTCTAAATTCATGTTAAACCACGGCTTCATTGGTTTTATGCTCTAATTTATTTTGGGTTTTGTGTTGGTATTGGTATATTTTGCATGCTAGTTACGGGAATAGATACCTTGACGTGATTAGTTATTGGTTTGTGATGTAGCAAACAGAGGGCTGTTTCAAACCGCAATTCTTGGTCAGCCTTTGGGCAATTTAGCAATGGCGTTGATTAATGGATCGGCACATGGTTTGTCTAAAAGCATATTAAAAACACCACATAGACGAATAAGCAACATACAAAACTTGATTTTCACTACAGGGGGAGTCAAAAGCATATTATAATATCACTTTAGTGGTTGCATGCACATCGTAAAGATTGTGTGTTGATTAGCTTGACTCTGAACTGCAGGTAATCATTTTACCACACAGTGGTTTATAAGAGTGTTTTAATGGAATCCCCCCAAGGTGCTGCTACAATTACTTACAGAGAAAATAGCAGGCCATCAGATTAAACCCTGCTTCATACACTGGAGAGGTGATCTGGGAATGACATTAGGATTAGTGTGCAATAACACTTATGGAATTAGGCCAGATTTTACTTTAGGTTTGTGTGTGTGTGTGTGTGTGTGTGTGTGAGAGAGAGAGAGAGAGAGAGAGAGAGAGAGAGAGAAAGAGAGAGAACAGACCACCTGACCTTCTAGCTGCTGAAAGCTGTCTCCACCATATACCAAAAAGTCATTTTAGTTTTCTTATATAAATTTTACAGTTAAGGGGAAATATTTTCACTACTGATCTGATGTTTCAATTTAAAAAAATGGCTATTAAGAAATATTTCAGTCGTCTTTTTAGCGAGACAAGAAAAGCACATCCTGTCTGATAGTCACAAACATGGCATTTCAGAAACATAAACTTCACGCTGACACCCTCACGTTCTGTAAGATGTCCTCAATCACTCATTAAACGGTTAACTTTAGATTTTTGTCAGTCCAGTTCATATTCTTGCCACTGTGTAAACCATTAAATTATTATTTTATTAACACATTTTAAGTTTTATTTATTCTATAAAAGTCTGCTGTACTTTTATAGTGCTGGGTTGTTTGGAAAAGTAAATAAAGCATAGCAACTAGTGACTATCATTGATATATATTCATAATTTGAATCCGCCTTCATCGAAAAGATTGTAAATACATGTTTAAAGTTAGAAATTGGATGTAAATTTTGATTCCAGAGTTTCTGAGTTCATTGGGCCATAAACGTTAAACATGATGGAAGAGGGAACTATTGCAGTAGTGACTGTTGTATAAGTTTTATTCAATATTATCACAACATCATCTAGATTGCTGTCTCTTGCTGTTACAATCATGTATATACAGTATATATATATGTGTGTGTGTGTGTATAAAAAAAACATTTGATGTTAACAAACTCGTAATTGCAATTTCAGAAGTAGAAAGTCGGCAGTATCAGTCTCCATTGTCGTCCCCCTGCTAGTTATGCCAGATCGCATTTGTGGGTGCAAATTCAATCAGAACTGGACGTAGAGGGTCTTGGCACCAAAATTCAATTTCGCTCTCTCGTCCTGAGGATTGGAAGTGGGTGCCACTTTAACCCCTTTGAGCGGACACCTTTCAGTTTGGGGGATTATCGCCACGGGCATATGATGATCTCAGAGCTGAAGGACGGGACACCCAATGCACCTAACAGCCCCCCCCCCCCACACACACACACACACACACACACCAACCTAATTAACTCAGATCCCCTCCACCGATTTCATCTCATCATGTCGCCCACCCAGTCGCGCTTTAGACAAGGGCTCTCCTGGTTTCCCACCCTGGAAGGTTTGAAAGAGGCTGTTTATTTGGTTGTGCTTTGATCAGCCAATGACAATTAAGAGTGTCCAACAAAGAAAAGGACAAGTCTTTTAAACATCTAGCTTAAATGCATGCGTTGAGTACTTAAAGGTGTCCTATTATGCTTTTTCACTTTTTTTGTCTGTAATGTTGCTGTTTGAGCATAGAAAATATCTGCAAAAAGATCCACAAAGCTTAGAGTCCACTTCAAAAGGAGATATTTTATTTAACAGAAATCACTTTTCAAAAACTACAATGAGTGACTCGTTTGGACAACAACGCATATTTTCTGGGATTTGTGATACCTCAAATATTGACAAGAGGGATTAGTCCTGGTTGAGCTGCACTAGAGAAGACAGCGAGTGTTATCACTATGTAGGAGACACACTAGCTTTCCCAAGGCAGATGGACTTAAAGTGGTTACAATCATCTGGGTTTAAATCACGCTCAAATTTATTTGAATTTGACGCAATATATACACTGAAGCTGATAGGCGGCTATGGTAAGGGCATGACATTTCCCAACCAGACGCTGAGTGCTGTCAATCACAACACACACTGGCCCAGCTAACTAATCGCAACACACACTGGTCCAGCTAACAAATCACAGCACACACTGGCCCAGCTAACCAATCACAGCACACACTGGCCCAGTTAACCTATCACAGCACACACTGGCCCAGCTAACCAATCACAACACACACTGGCCCAGCTAACCAATCACAGCACACAATGGCCCAGCTAACTAATCACAACACACACTGGCCCAGCTAACCGATCACAACACACACTGGTCCAGCTAACCAACCACAGCACACACTGGCCCCGCTAACCTATAACAGCACACACTTGCCCAGCTTACCAATCACAACACACACTGGCCCAGCTAACCGATCACAACACACACTGGCCCAGCTAACCGATCACAACACACACTGGCCCAGCTAACCAATCACAGCACACAATGGCCCAGCTAACTAATCGCAACACACACTGGTCCAGCTAACCAACCACAGCACACACTGGCCCCACTAACCTATAACAGCACACACTTGCCCAGCTTACCAATCACAACACACACTGGCCCAGCTAACCGATCACAACACACACTGGCCCAGCTAACCAATCACAGCACACAATGGCCCAGCTAACCAATTACAGCACACACTGGCCCAGCTAACCGATCACAGCACACACTGGTCCAGCTAACCAATCACAGCACACAATGGCCCAGCTAACCGATCACAACACACACTGGCCCAGCTAACCAATCACAGCACACAATGGCCCAGCTAACCAATCACAGCACACACTGGTCCAGCTAACCAATCACAGCACACACTGGCCCAGCTAACCGATCAAAACACACACTGGCCCAGCTAACCAATCACAGCACACACTGGCCCAGCTAACCAATCACAGCACACAATGGCCCAGCTAACCAATTACAGCACACACTGGCCCAGCTAACCGATCACAGCACATTTCGTATTTCAGAAGGTGGCTCTTCAAAACGAAGGAACTATTCAAAACGTTCATGTCAGACTGGGGAGAGAGACGTAATAATGTAAAGTATGAGAAAAATAATGTGTTTTTCGAACCACCTAGTATGAGAGCCTGTTCTGGTACACCCCCAAAACAAAATCAAGACTTTGTAAAAGAGCATTATAGGAATTGAAATTGAAAATCTTTGTATTTGTGTCGGTTTCATTTAGAAAAATTTGCATTTTAAGAAAAGTTTAATGAAATCATGTAGTTTAACCGTCAAGTAAAACCTAATGCAATATTTCTTTTAACTCTTGAATACATTTAGTATATACACTATAAATATCATTATTAATTCATAAATCATGGGAGTTGCACCACATGACACATTCAACCTGAACTCTCCTGTTATTAAAAAGGTCCTTTATGATATAATTTAATTGACTTGGTGGGCAAAATGTCTAGTTATTAAATATTATAGTTTTTAAAATATAAACCAATATTTAGTACTTATTAAGTACTTAAGTACTTAATTAATTAATATTCAGTACACATTAAGTACTAGTAATTTTTTTAGGAAATGCATGTGTCATGTTTATATTAATGAATTTTTGAATTGAATACCAATTCAATACCAATTAATGAATTGGTAGGTAAAAAAAACCCATCTCATCAAGTTTTACAAAAGGTAAAGAAATTGAGATTCACTTGTCGACTTAGATGTTACATGAATGTGCTAAGCTATAGCCTTATACCAGGATTCCACTCAAAACAGCAGATTTAGACATGACTACACACCTCTTTTTCCAATTAGTCAGAAGTGAGAAGACAGAAGTACAAACAGACAAGAAGAAAAGACAGAAAAACACTCTCAATAGGGTGTGAAATTCCGACAGAGACCTCCATCTGGCTGATGGTGGGAGACGCGTCAATGCGTTTGCTTACTCCCACCATGTGGGTGTTCTTCCCCCGAGGGAAGCCTGAAGGTTTATCCGGTGCCCATCCTGCCATGGAATCAAAACATCCATGAACAGGACGAGCGATTGGCCATAGGGCACTTAGTTAAGAGCCAAGCTGCTTTCTGGGTGACTTGGAGCAGCTTGTTGATTATAAAGTTCAATTTGAAGCCAGCATGTGAGACCGGGAAAAAGCATGGCTCATTGATGGACCTTAACAAACAATGTCACTTACAGGATAGAGAAGCATGCACTTAAGAATTTATAATGGTTGAAAGTCTTTTTGTAGTGTAGTGTAGTGTAGACTGCTGCTTGATACGTGATAAATCTCCGAGTTTAACAGGCCAGTGCTCAGATATTTATTTAAACCGGGTCATTTCAGCCTAACGCTGCGATTCATTCTGATGTAAAATAGTTTATTATTGGCGTGTAGTAGGTAAGAATCTGGCCCTGCGGGGGTGAGAGGTTTGAAAGCATTTCTCTTTCAAAGATCGTGTTCTAAACATTCATTAATTATCTCGCTTAGCACAGTGTTAAAAGATGGGGCAGATTCTTGCCCCGAGCTGGCCATCTCGTTTCATTCGAGTTCACTCAATATGAAAAAATCTATTTGTTTCGTCAACTGTGAATTCAATTTGCTGTGTGTTATAATACAGATGCACCTTTGCCCCCAGCGCAGAGGATGGGTTAATCCTTATTGTCTAATTTGATCAAATGAAAATAGGCACAGTAAGGGGGGACCAGTGCCCTTGATAACTCCAAATTGTTCAGGCTTGTGCTCTTCTAAACATGTACACATTTAAATTAAAGAAGTCAAGGGGGAGGGTGGCCTTTTTGTGTGTATTTTTACCAATGGAAGACAGGAGTTTTCCAGAAACCTCAATGAAAATATTTTTAAAACACATATTCATTATTAACGAAGGAAAAGAGTTTTCCCTAATTTCCCTAAACACTGAATTTGCTGCTTATTTATAGTTGGTAAAGAAGTTGTCAAGTACTAATATGTGCCGAATATGTACTAATAAATAGCCAATATGCTCGTGAAATGCATACTAATAAATGGTGGTTTTAACAGTTTTGTTTTATATTTGCATTTAACTGTCTGGCAAATGTGTTATGAAATTTTGTGAACTGAATGAATTACATGACATTAAAAATGCAGTTATCCTTCAATGCATTTCATACCAGAGGTAATTTAGTATCATTAATCCACTATTATATAACACCCGAATTCCGGAAAAGTTGGGACGTTTTTTAAATTTTAATAAAATGAAAACTAAAGGAATTTCAAAACAATTGAGCCAATATTTTATTCACAATAGAACATAGATAACGTAGCAAATGTTTAAACTGAGAAATGTTACACTTTTATCCACTTAATTAGCTCATTTAAAATTTAATGCCTGCTACAGGTCTCAAAAAAGTTGGCACGGGGGCAACAAATGGCTAAAAAAGCAAGCAGTTTTGAAAAGATTCAGCTGGGAGAACATCTAGTGATTAATTAAGTTAATTGATATCAGGTCTGTAACACGATTAGCTATAAAAGCTTTGTCTTAGAGAAGCAGAGTCTCTCAGAAGTAAAGATGGGCAGAGGCTCTCCAATCTGTGAAAGACTGCGTAAAAAAATTGTGGAAAACTTTAAAAACAATGTTCCTCAACGTCAAATTGCAAAGGCTTTGCAAATCTCATCATCTACAGTGCATAACATCATCAAAAGATTCAGAGAAACTGGAGAAATCTCTGTGCGTAAGGGACAAGGCCGGAGACCTTTATTGGATGCCCGTGGTCTTCGGGCTCTCAGACGACACTGCATCACTCATCGGCATGATTGTGTCAATGACATTACTAAATGGGCCCAGGAATACTTTCAGAAACCACTGTCGGTAAACACAATCCGCCGTGCCATCAGCAGATGCCAACTAAAGCTCTATCATGCAAAAAGGAAGCCATATGTGAACATGGTCCAGAAGCGCCGTTGTGTCCTGTGGGCCAAGGCTCATTTAAAATGGACTATTTCAAAGTGCAATAGTGTTTTATGGTCAGACGAGTCCAAATTTGACATTCTTGTTGGAAATCACGGACGCCGTGTCCTCCGGGCTAAAGAGGAGGGAGACCTTCCAGCATGTTATCAGCGTTCAGTTCAAAAGCCAGCATCTCTGATGGTATGGGGGTGCATAAGTGCATACGGTATGGGCAGCTTGTATGTTTTGGAAGGCTCTGTGAATGCTGAAAGGTATATAAAGGTTTTAGAGCAACATATGCTTCCCTCCAAACAACGTCTATTTCAGGGAAGGCCTTGTTTATTTCAGCAGGACAATGCAAAACCACATACTGCAGCTATAACAACGGCATGGCTTCGTCGTAGAAGAGTCCGGGTGCTAACCTGGCCTGCCTGCAGTCCAGATCTTTCACCTATAGAGAACATTTGGCGCATCATTAAACGAAAAATACGTCAAAGACGACCACGAACTCTTCAGCAGCTGGAAATCTATATAAGGCAAGAATGGGACCAAATTCCAACAGCAAAACTCCAGCAACTCATAGCCTCAATGCCCAGACGTCTTCAAACTGTTTTGAAAAGAAAAGGAGATGCTACACCATGGTAAACATGCCCCGTCCCAACTATTTTGAGACCTGTAGCAGAAATCAAAATTGAAATGAGCTCATTTTGTGCATAAAATTGTAAACTTTCTCAGTTTAAACATTTGCTATGTTATCTATGTTCTATTGTGAATAAAATATTGGCTCATGTGATTTGAAAGTCTTTTAGTTTTCATTTTATTAAAATTTAAAAAACGTCCCAACTTTTCCGGAATTCGGGTTGTAGTATTTATTTGTTTTTTGTTTACTAATATTATTATTCAGCTTTTTATATAATTTTCTATTTCTTTTTTTTCAGTTCAAGTAACTTTATGTTTAAAATGTCTATTTAGTTTTTAAGTTTTATTTAAGTTTTTGTAATTTTAGCATGTTAACTTAAACTAAATGAAAATGAGAAATATTGACTTTTTTTTAAGGTAAAGATAACAAGTGTTTCATACAGAGAAAGACAAAAAGGCAGTTGCAACTTGAAAAAGAAATAAGTCAGCACTTTCTAAATTCTAAACACAAGTTCCCCTCTATTCTGTTCATATAAAAAAGCTTCATTTTTTGGATCAAAATGTATTTCACCCAGAAAAAGCGTTGCCCACTAAATGTATTTATGAACATTTCCTTACAAAATGCAACAGGCTTCCGTCTTTTCTGCACACAAAATTCCCCAAAGTGTAAAACCCACTCTAACAGAGACTATTAGAAAACAAACCTTTCTGTGCCAAGATGGAGGCACATACACAACAAAAAGGCCCAGGTTTTGCAAATTAGTAACGCTTTTCCGCTTTTGCTAGTTTTCTGATACAACCGTACCTAATTTGCTAATTTGCATTTACAATGGAATGTTATTTCCACTCATTGGTTCTACATTTTGTACTGTGCACAGTGAAGTTAAACATAATCCAAAATATGTTCTTGAATTGCTAATACTTACCATTTCCTGACTACTTTTAAAAAGTTGTGGTGGAGACAGTTGGGCAGGCAGTGCTTTGCTGATCAGGTATACTGATATCTTGGCAGCACTCAGACATTCTTATGAATAACTAACTCTGTGCACGTTTAGGCATTAGAAAGATAGCAGGGCTTGTATAAAGTCACGACGGAGAGGTTGGCCTCAGCTCTGGCAAAAATCTGAGAGAAATGCTGAATATTAATGAGAATGACTCTTCTGATTCTGAAGTCTGTCCTGTTTGAGGTGACAGGGACAGAAGGCTATCCTGAGACCAAATCCAGGAAGTCTGCGGCAATATTGTCGTGTATACTACAGAGAATTTAGACTAAACAAGGTACCAGGTGAGGTTTAAAACACCAGGGAAGGGAAAAAGAACATATAATACGGTCCAGCCCGCCTGCGGACTGTCACAGCCAGGGTCCACTTTGAAATACCAGGTGCCCGCTGGGTGACGCCAGGCATCATGCATGTTTACATTTCAGCTTAGGAGCCAAGAGAAACTCCAGACACCCTTGTTCTGTCAATTGTGAGACCTGCAGCAATGCTTGCAACACCATCCCTAAGGTACTGCGGTGGAGATGGCTGAGGATAAAAAGGCCATGATGGCCAAAAGTGAGTCTGACATATTTTATCTTTACATCGCACAGGATTCTGTCAATGACCACACAGACATTCTCATTTTGGACCTCAGCTTGATAAACTCGTTGTAAAATCTGCATTGGAGAAATGTTGTATAATTCACAATTGTATGGAAGTTTGTTACCACCACACCATAAAAATATTAAAAAAAATAAAAAATAAAAGCATCTAAAAATGGGAATAGTGACAAATTATGAGTAATAAATAAATACAATTAAATAGTAATTATATGAAAATTCTATTATTTTTCTTAGAATTGCTAATTTATTTGTGCCTGTTCTGAGTTTACCTATCTTGCAATTCTCCCTTCTTACAATTCAGTTTTTTTTCTTATAAAAGTTTGTATCTTTCAATTTTGACTTTTTTATTTTTTCAGTTTATATCTTTAGTTTATATCTTGCAATTATGACAATGCATAGTGCAATTTTCACCTTTTCTCTTTGAATTATGAGTCTACATCTCATAATTCTGACTTTTCTGCACAATTTTAAATCTTTTTTTCCCTCATAACAAAAAAGTTTATATCTCGCAGTTTGGACTTTTTGCACAGATTTCAAAGTTTACATCTCGCAATTACTCAAAGTCAAGTTTAATCTCACAATTCTTTTTTTTTTTTTTTTTTTGCTTGCAAATGAGAACTTATTTCTGGCAATTCTGACTTTTTCCCACAAATGCAACTTTTTACTCAAAGTCTCATTTAAATTTGAAAGTTTATATTTCACAATTCTGACATTTCTCAAAATTGCCAGATTACGTCTTGTAATTGTGACTTTTTGGTTCGTGTAACGCATCACAGTTAAATTTTCAGACCATATGGAGTAAATGTAAAAATGAAAAAAAAATATATATACCAAAACTTCACAAATGAACAATTGCCATTTTCTTTCCTTTTTTTTTAAATTTAACGTTTGCTAAATTGTGACTTCTGAAATTATCATTTGAATAAATAAAATCTAAACAATTTTCTATTTTTCCATTTTTATCTTACAATTTGCTCTGTGGGCTGTACCATTAGTCGGTGTGGGTTGTGGGGTGTGGCCTTGGGCTGTTTCACAAAAGCTTAATGTGGTTTAATGTGTCCTACTAAAACACTGGAGAACACACCTTATTAATAATAAACATATAGGCTACTATTTACAGACAAACAGAACAGCCCAGAATGTGAAAGCAAATTGCACTAAATTGCACAGTAAGTTTTTTGCGCCCCAAAAAATAAAATACGTGGCTCAATGGACAAAGACAGTGGTTTAAATTAAAAAGTCCAAACTCTGTATATTTATCAATACAATGTATTAAAATAGTATAGGTTACTAGGTACAGGAAAGCAGTTGAGAATATTAACGCTAAATGCTAAACTGTAATCTTGCCAGGTTTAATAGAAGGAGTAAAAGTATGGCCAAATTCGCAAAATGGTGCAAACTATTTTGCGTTGCCTACTGGGAAGCAGGCGTGATCAGAATATGAACACGACACGCAACGTCTCTCCCTTTGCAAATCATTATTTGAAAATGTTTAATATGGCTTAATGCGTTAAGACCGTGATTAAAAAGCAAAGCATACATCTTATTACTATTTACACCCAAGCAGAAGGGCCCAGGATCTGAACGCAAAGCGCAAGTTTCACGTGAAGTGATTTCCTCCCATAGAAAACTATCTGCAATAGACACACACAACCACCAGGGGACGTTCTAAAATGTGGGTAAATGCATTATACTGTTTGTGACATTAAAAAGTCAAAATTGCCTTTTTAAAATGTGGATGTATTTATGTACAAGTATGGATATTTGTGTGATATGAGCCATGGATGCACATTTTAGCTCTGCGACAAACATTATGGACAATAAAGTTCAACTATTTTTATTTTTCAAACTATATTTGAGAAACTTCCACACAGTTGTGTGGGTTTATATTGAAAGGACTGCATTTGGCCCATGAAACTTCACTAAGCAGCCTTTAATGTGCCTGCAACTGTAGAGGTGAAACAATCTGTAGTGACATGAAACTTTAATTGAAGTTGTTTCCCGAAGCACTTTTGGGCTTGTACACTGACAAACATTGCTTAAGGGCGTTTTTCTGTCAGATTTATTATTTCATAGTCATCTATCAGCTGCGAGCAGTTAATCTTCGCCGTTCGATGGATCGCTATCTGTCAGTCTCATGTGCAGCACCTGTAAGACGCATGGGTGGGTGTATGTGTATATTGCATTCTCTTGCAGGAATCTCACCATTTTTTGGGGAGTTGGAATTGTGTGTCACAACACGCTCAAGTGAGGTTTACAGGCTAAACATTCTACAGCATAGTTTCCATGCAAATCCCTGACTATGAGAGCCAAAAGCCTGCCAGTAGCATGTATGTAACTCACAAAATATACATCCAGGATGGAGTGGCACGTCAATTTTCAGAAAAATTGTGGTGTTTAAGATATTAGGTTAATGATTGAGTTCTGGATTGGTGCTGTTTAAACTTTTACAATCAGACATGATACATAAAGCACACGTGTATTTTTGTATGCTTAAGCAGAGACTGACATACATATTATTAATGTACTGACAGCATCCAAAATGAAATAATTGTATGTACAATTTGAGACATACAAATGTAAAGTACAAATTTTAAGGTCAATCAGACGTTGATTTTATTGAATAAATGACAGTTATCTTAAGAACAGTTTGATTCTCTTCTGTGTGATTTCTGGTGCTGTATTCTTGTCACGGATAACACATAATTTCAAAGGATTTCATCACTTTACTCAAGACTAAAACATAAGATTAAACTTAAGAAATATATTCTAATATATTTTCAAGGAAATGTTGGAAGCTGCACTTCACTTTCGTTGTTTAAGGTCTATATTATTTCAATTGGAAACAAATCAAAGGCAATTTCATTATAAAATTCTCAATCACCCATGTACATCTTCCAAAGTTAATTCCCAAAATATTCAGTTTGTTTAAAAGTACCTCCTATAATATTTAACATATAATTTTTTTGGTCCATTTTATGCACATTTTCATGCACTGTTAATGAAAGACCATTTTGGTTTTGATTAGTGCAATACAACATAATTTGTTGTATTATTTTACTTTCATAATATTTATTTATTAATAAATTATTTATAAATAAATAATGCTGAGACGTGGGCATGACATTAGGGGCTTAAATATAACGTAACAGGTATATACACAGCTTACATTTACATTACATTTATTCATTTAGCTGACGCTTTTATCCAAAGCGACTTACAATTGCTATATATGTCAGAGGTCGCACGCCTCTGGAGCAACTAGGGGTTAAGTGTCTTGCTCAGGGACACACTGGCGATTCACAGTGGATTCGAACCCGACCAACCAACCAATTTGGTTTCAGAAGTGGACATTCGACCGAGACTGCCTTGCTCTCAGTTGTTGAAGCCCTAAGACTGGCAAGAGCGGAATCCAAATCTTCTATACTTATCTTGCTGGATCTGTTTTACTGCTTTTGATATGGAGAACCACCAAATTCTCCTGTCAATCCTATTGGAACCTCAGGAACCGCACACCAGTAGTTTGAGTCTTACCTCTCAAATGGGTACTTTAAGGTACAAACCCGATTCAAAAAAAGTTGGGACACTGTACAAACTGTGAATAAAAACAGAATGCAATGATGTGGAAGTTTCAAATTACAATATTTTATTCAGAATACAACATAGATGACATATCAGGTCTTCTTTGTCGCATCTTCCTCTTTATGATGTGCCAAATGTTTTCCATGGGTGAAAGATCTGGACTGCAGGCTGGCCATTTCAGTACCCGGATCATTCTTCTACGCAGCCATGTTGTAATTGATGCAGTATGTTGTCTGGCATTGTCATTTTGGAAAATGCAAGGTCTTCCCTGAAAGAGACGACGTCTGGATGGGAGCATATGTTGTTCTAGAACTTGGATATACTTTTCAGCATTGATGGTGCCTTTCCAGATGTGTAAGCTGCCCATGCCAAACGCACTCATGCAACCCCATACCATCAGAGATGCAGGCTTCTGAACTGAGCGCTGATAACAACTTGGGTTGTCCTTGTCCTCTTTAGTCAGGATAACATGGCGTCCCAATTTTCCAAAAAGAACTTCAAATGTTGATTCGTCTGACCACAGAACAGTTTTCCACTTTGCCACAATCCATTTTAAATTATCCTTGGCCCAGAGAAAACGCCTGCACTTCTGGATCATGTTTAGATATGGCTTCTTTTTTCACCTATAGAGTTTTAGCCAGCAACGGCCGGCAACGGTATTCCTGTGCCCATGTTGTGATTTCCATTACAGTATCATTCCTGTTTGTGATGCAGTGCCGTCTAAGGGCCCGAAGATCACGGGCATCCAGTATGGTTTCCTGGCCTTGACCCTTACGCACAGAGATTGTTCCAGAATCTCGCACTGCAGATGATGATAACTTCAAACTTGCAATTTTTCCCTGAGAAACTCCTTTCTGATATTGCTCCACTATTTTTTCGCCGCAGCATTGGGGGAATTGGTGATCCTCTGCCCATCTTGACTTCTGAGAGACACTGTCACTCTGAGAGGCTCTTTTTATACCCAATCATGTTGCAAATTGGTCCTCAGGCTGTTCCTTATATGTACATTTAACTTTTCCGGCCTCTTATTGCTACCTGTCCCAACCTTTTTGGAATGGGTAGCTCTCATGAAATCCAAAATGTGCCAATATTTGGCATGACATTTCAAATTGTTTCACTTTCAACATTTGATATGTTATCTACATTCTATTGTGAATAAAATATAAGTTTATGAGATTTGTAAATTATTCCATTCTGTTTTTACTCACAATTTGTACAGCGTCCCAGCTTTATTGGAATCGGGTTTGTATCTTGGAGAGATGAGGTGTCCAAGTTGCAACATATAGCAATGGGGTGCCTCAGGGCTCAGTTCTTGGACCATTTCTCTTCTCTGTCTACATGGCATCACTAGGTTCTGTCATTCAGAAACATGGCTTTTCATATCATCACTATGCTAATGACGCTCAACTCTACATCTCATTCCATCCTGATGATCCGACGATAGCTGTTCACTTGGGGAAGTCATGACCTAGTGGTAAGAGAGTTTGACTCCTAACCCTAGGGTTGTGGGTTTGAGTCTCGGGCCGGCAATACCACGACTGAGGTGCCCTTGAGCAAGGCACCGAACCCCAAACTGCTCCTTGGGTGCCGCAGCAAAAATGGCTGCCCACTGCTCTGGGTGTGTGTTCACAGTGTGTGTGTGTGTGTTCACTGCTGTGTGTGTGCACTTTGGATGGGTTCTGAGTGTGGGTCACCATACTTGGCTGAATGTCACGTCACTTTCACTTTCATCTCAGCATGTCTAACAGACATTTATTGTTGGATTATGGACCATCACTTTCAACTCAACCTGGATAAGACAGAACTGCTTGTAGTTATCACTTTCACCATTCAATTAGGCTCATCAAATATAACTCCTTCAAAAACAGCTAGAAACCTTGGAGTTGTGATTGATAATAATATGCATTTCTCAGACCACATTGTAAAAAACTGCCCAGTCTTGCAGATTTGCTTTATATGACATTAGGATGATCAGGCCCTTGCTTTCAAAACATGCTTTGCAACACTTTGCTCAAGCTCTTGTTCTGTCCAGGCTGGACTAAATGCAATTCTATCTTGCTTGCTCTTCCAGCCACTTCTATCAAACCTCTACAATTAATCCAAAATACTGCTGCAATATTAATCTTTAATGAGATGAAAAGAACACACGTCACACCTCTTTTCATCAATTTGCACTGGCTACTAGGGATGGGACGGTATGAAAATTTAATATCACGATTATAGTGACTAAAATTATCACGATTATCAATATTATCACGGTTTTGTTGAAACGAGATGAAAGTGTTCAAAAATAGTTGATGCTCACACTGAAAACATTTCAGCAAGTTTTATATTTAATAATCAACAAACAACTAATAAAACAAGCAACTCTATGCACTTAATTTAAAGAAAGATTAAATTCTGTGGCATTTCCTTCCTTACAATAAAAAGTGTAGAAGCATAGAAAAGCATAGAAAAGTCACTGACTTTCGCCATTCCTTCTCGAAAAAAAACAAAAAAAACATTGTGCGCTGCGCTTGCGTCAGACTGTTGCTTGCTGGACATGATTTAATAGTGAGTTATTAAAACCGCGATAATCAAACACGGTTTTAATGATAATTCATTTTTAAACGATATTACTAACCTTCAGCACATTTTATCACGGTTATCAATAAAACCGGTTATCGTCCCATCCCTACTGGCTACCAGTAGCTACTTACATAACATTCAAGTCATTAATGTTTGCCTACAAAACTACCACTGGCTCTGCTCTGGATTTTTTATTATGTCAATACATACAATTTAGTTATTTTATTATTATTTTTATTTTTTACTGCTTAATATGTTATGGAAAAGCCACCCCCCATCCCCCCCCAGGATTTATTGATGATTATATAGTTGAAAAGAACAGCATTTTTCAACGTAATTATTCTAAACCTTTCACCCACTAAATCTAAATTAAATAAAAATAATAATAATAATAAATAAAAACGGTAACCGGAGGGTACATCTTCTACCATCCATAACTTTTAAGAGCACTAGTTTAGTTTTTTTTTTTTTTTTTTTTTGCTTGATATGTAATTGACTCAATGTATCTTTCTGATTCTTACATATTTATTAAGCTGGATTTCTGGCAGTTTGTAGTTTCCTGCAGCTGTGATGAACTTGATCTGCATTTGGGCTGCGTTCATAAACGTTGCTCAATATCTCCAGGTGTTTGCTATGAAGCAAATTACAATAAGATTAACGAGGCCTCCAAAACAATCTGACACTTGGAGACAAAGAACAATGATCAAGTGTGTGGATGTTTTGTCATGTCGAGATTTCTCCTTCGTGAACCCATGCATCAGTCAGCAGCCTCCTGCTTAGAAGATTCCAGTGAACACCAGTCAGACGGGGGGCATTTGTACCTTTCAGCTCATCCAAAACATCACCAATGACCCTGGTTCCCATTACCCATGAGTTCTTGATCCCAAAAATATGGGTGGTTTGATCACATGCCGCACACCATAGGGGAGCATGTTAGAAGTAGCATGGCTCTAATTCGAACCAGACACACTTGTGGGAAGGTGCATTATAGTAAACACTAAAGAGAGCTTCTCACAAAGGTGCAAGAGTGACTTTCTGCCACTGGCCTGCCATTACGCTGAAAACATTATAAACCATAAAACGAATGAAATGAGATCTGGGGTTTGATGACAGATGGGCTTTTAATGCCTGTATATGTAATGGACTTTTCTGGATGAAAAACTTATCAACTTCCTTGACCTTCAGATCACCTCAATCCCATAATAACCGAGTGATCGTATCCACAGTGCATTTGGAAATGAAAGTGAATTCCCTCTTGCCCCCAAACGTCCCGCTTCCTCTTAGGTTTGAGAGGCTTTGTTGACATTGACCAATTGTGATCGACCCTTAATAGCCGCTGCCACTGTACAGGTATCACAGCGGTAATGCAGCAAGACTGGAATCGTTTAGAGGAATATGAGAGGTGAGAGGCCAAATAGGAGACGAGGAATGAAACTGAAGGGAAGTCACTTTGTATTTACATTGGGATTAGACTCTTTATACATTGTCGGTGGTGTCTGAGTGGTTATTTGCGATGAAATTATAATTAACTTTTAATATTTATGTTATTATTTATATTATAAATATTACAAATAAAGACATTAAAATTATAATAATGTTTTTTTTTTCAATGAAAAAAATAATACAGTCCTATTCTTCTTATAATCAAATATTTATTTATTTTTTTACATTTAATAAATATGTAATCAAATAAATGTACTTAAGTATATATCGTTAATAATTACATGTATTGACATTATTATTATAATTATTATTATTATTATTATTATTATTATTATTATTATTTATCATTATTATATTTTAATAATAATTTAAAATATATATTAATGTCATGTTTTAATATAGTTGTAATTATTGGTATTGTATTATAAGTAAATTTAAATCAGTAAATAACAAATAAATATGTCTTTGTATTGCTTTTGTCATATGCTGATATATCTTATAATATATTTCTTTATTATAAGTAATATATTATAAATAAAAAAATGTTTTATTATAATAGTTTTTAGACATTATTATTATTAGTATTAAGTAATTAAATAAATTAAATAATTAATATATGTACTTAATGTGTACAGTATGTCCAGAACATTTATTTATTAATATTATATTATATTATATCATAAATATATAACTATTATTATTATTATTATTATTATTATTATTATTATTTCTAGTAATTAATGTTATTTAACACCAAAATGTTACATACCAGTAAAATTTTCAAGTTGTCTTATTTCGATTTCGATACCACAAAAAAAAATTAAAAAATAAAACAATTTACAAGCAATAGCACAACTGAATATTAAGAACAAAGATACCAATTAAAAGATGCTTTACATAGGTGGAGGGTGAATCAACTCCAATTTGCAAGAGTCCAGAATTCGAGAGCGTGCACTCAGCAAAACTGATTTTCCGTGATGACTCATCTGATCGCCATTGCATTCCTACGAATTGTGTGTGATTGGTTATGATGCAACACTAAAAAAAAAAAAAACAATGCGTAAAAAGAAATATGGTGCAGCATAAACAGATTGCTTCAAACCAATAGAGCTATATTTCTTAATATAAATATCAAATCTTTGCAGTTTGTCATTACAACATTAAGTACTTAGTAAAGAGATCATCACTGTACCAGCAACTCCACAGTTACAGTCTTTAAACAAAGCAACATACAGCAGATCATCAGTGTTTCTGGTCCATCATTGACTGAAGCACAGACTCTGCTCTCCAGCACAATGCTGACCCACAAAACTCTATTAATCTAACATCTCTCTTGTGCAAAAATAAATAAATAAATACAGTTCAGTTAAATTTCTACTGTCCTTATCAGTTTATTACTTTGCATAACTGTTTTTAAATAACCTTCACTGATATTTCAGTGAAAAAAACTTGTTTCATTTGGTAATTCTGACTTTTATTAACTGTAATGTTTTGTAGTATATTAATATTTTTTTTCCTTAAACTTACAGTAATCCACTGGTAGTACGGTTGCCAGCATATTACTGTTTTTCTAATTTATTGTTGTAGATTAATTACAGTTTATTACTGTTAATTTACATTTCATGCAGTTTTTTTCTTTAATCCTTTAAACCCCACAGCAAAATCCTCATTTTTAAATGAACACTTTCATTAGTGAACACTACAGAGCATTAGAGTAACACTGACGCAGTGTTGAAGTTAGGGTTAAAGTTAGGAGATAATACTGTGATTTATTCAATGATGATTGAGCGTTAGTGATGAACACCTGCTGTTAACAAGCAGATTCACTAAAGAAAAGAGAAACACAAGAACTACACCTGACTTCAGCCTCAGACTGAGATGAAATCAACTGAAATAAAAAAAGACATTAAATCTCTCAAGATCTGATTAAACAACTTCACAAACAGCATTACCAGCTTCACTTATTACTAACTAGTTTGTTTCTGTCAGACATCTAGAGAAGCTCTTATTGAGGTTTGACGAGGATGTTTAATTTGTTTGTTTGAGGTTACCGTGATGGTGATCAGTGTTTGTTTTCATTGGGCTCCAAACACAACACTTTGTAACCTTAGCTTTTTTTTATTTTATTTACATGTAACACACATAAAGAATTAGTGTATGAATCTCAACAAAAGTAACGATCAACAAAATACATAAAAAAATCAACTCTGAACATCACAAAAACGGAAAACACAGTAAGAACAAAAGAAGGTAAATGGACAATTTAGTGGCAGTGCAATGCTGAGCTTTGCACTTTGCTGGTACCCAGCATACATTGCGACATGAAGCTTTTAATTGTGACCATTGTTGAGATTCATATGCTAATTCTTGATCTATCTCTTTGTGTCTTGATGCAGTAGCACAAACTGTTTTTAAATCTTTACTATTTCCTGGTTGTCACAAGACTGTTGGTTATTATTCACTGGGATTACATAATCAAAACTTATTAAACAACACTCATATGATTAGATTTTGAATGAGACCTGTCAATCAAGCCAGTACATGGTGTTCGTGATTACTGTAATGTCATCAGATCAACGGGCTTCTTTCTTTCTTTCTTTCCTTTTTTCCCCTTAAAAAATGCTTAAAGACAGCATTGTAAAGACACGGGTATAGCTGTCAAAAGTCAAGGGTCAGGAACCCAACTAAAGCAAACACTGATCACAATCGTGGTACCTTCAAACAAAACAATAAATCATCAACATCTAAAACTCTGTTAATTCTCAATAAGAGCTTTTCTAGATGTCTGGCAGATATAATGTCAAATTGGTTAGTAATAAGTGAAGCTGGTAATGCTGTTTGTGGATCTTGAGAGATTGAATGTCTTCTTTTATCTTCAGTCGATTACACCTAAGGCTGTGGCCGAAGTCAAGTGTAGTTCTTGTGTTTCTGCTCATCTCGTCTTTTTTTCAGTTCTTGTTTGTCTTTCCTTCAGTGATTATGCTTATTAACAGCAGCTGTTCATCAATGTCTGAATTCACCCATTTGTTTTCATTCTCTGTCAGGTGGACTATATTAATAAACTCATGTAGGGAATAGTGAATGAGGGTGCAAGGTGTGATTGAAACACAGCCTCTGAGTGTCGACTTTGAGCGCTGATAATTTAAAGTAGACATGTCACCAAGTATGCACTGTTTTCTATGGTATATTACTGTTTAACAAGGAGGCCAGGAAAAAAAAACTCAATTTGGGCTTGCACGTTGTCAGAGACTTGTCTACCTGTGTTCAAATAAATAAATAAATATATAAACGATGTCATGTATGTACATTGTAAATATATACAGAATTACATTGTGCTAAGATGCCTTTCTGTAAGAAGTTTGGCACTAATCAGGAACCTGAATGCAGGCGTTCAGTTGTGGGAACCGTATCACTGTTGTCTGTTGGCACAGTCTGCTCTCTGTAGCACAGCAATTATGTTTTGTTCTGTGAGACAATACATTTCCAAAGCCCTATACTTAAAAGGGGGTGAAACCTGTCAGCCAGCATTTCATGCTCATGACCTTATGCACATGAGTCCATGTCAGGTATGTATTTATGTGTGTATGTTTGCATGTTTGCGTGTGTGTGTGATGAAGAGATTAGTACAGTACACATAAAGCAACGGAAGGCAGTTATAAAGAGAGGGAGAGGCTTTCTGTATGTGCCGGGACATCAATTGACAGTTCCTCTCCAGCTAGAGAATTAAATCACATTTCTACATACATTACAGTAACTTACCCACAAGCATGGCACAACTAAGTCTTTGTTTAGAAGATTTGAGAAGAAGTGAAGAAGAAGTGTGAATCTACAATTTTCATAGTCATGAAAATAAAGAAAACTCTTTGCATGAGAAGGTGTGTCCAAACTTTTGGTCTGTACTGTATATATATATATATATGTATGTATTTTTATATATCATTTTTTTTCATAAGTAATTATAATTAAAAGTGATGGACAAAGTGCACATAATTTCAGGGTCCAATGTCAACTGAGAGCTCATTGCTTCGACCCAATCTTTGAAAAAATTATGCTATAATGCTATCATAAGTTTTACAATTTTTTTTTATTTTTATTTATCCTACACCCCAGGCCACTGACATTACTCATTCCTGGTTTAAGTCCAACATGTTTAAGGGGTCAATGCAAAGTCCAAATATCCAGCCCAGAAACAAATTTTCTCCTTTTCTTTTTTAAACTAGCGAATTGTTGCCAAACCAGGAACTGACTCCAGTACCATCGTCCCGGCGTTGAACTAGGGCTGTATGTTTCTCAGCCTGCAGTTCATTTTCAGATTTTCACTATACCCAAGAAAACAAAGCGCTCATATCTATATTGCTTTAGCGATATGTTTGTTAGTTTGGCATCAAAGTTAGCCACAGCGTTGGGCGGGCAGGCAGGCCAGTAGTGGAAGGAGATCGGGTGTAAGTTTGAGAAATTTCCATATGTCCATATGGCAATAAAATGTCTGCCACTCTACTTATTGAGTTTGTAATGAATCCCAGGTGTGTAGGTTTTTTTTTTTTTTCAAGGCACTCCATGGACATGCACCTAAAACAACATTTAAAGAAATCTTGCTGTTGGACCAAAAACAGACTTTTCAACTATTATAAAATACACAGAACAGTTATTAACATTCATAGGGACAATAAAACAGAACAGGTTCTCAATGAAATCTAGAATTCAAATAAGATTTAATCTTTAAAAACAGTTCACATATAATGACAAATAACCAAGTAATAAAAGTTTAGCAAAACAACACAGAACCTAAAAGGCAATAAGCCAATCGGTCTATTAACTTGAATTTTCCATTCATGCAAAATAGACCCCAGAGTTTTGGTCAGGGATTTAGCTCAGCCTCATATTTATGGCTTCACACACATACTTTTTTACTTTAACAAACATTCATATTAGAAGACTTCAGTGTACAGCTAATCCCTGTTCTCATGACCCAACCCTCTTTCAGATCACACACATGATTTCATTAAAGCACAAGACTGCCATAAATTAAATCTCACTTGTGTCTTTATTTAAAAGCAGCTCTGTGAATAACAAATATATGACAGAACTGTTGAATTGCAATTTCTTGTTATGTATATATATATATATATATATATATATATATATATATATATATATATATATATATATATATATATATATATATATATAATTTTATTTTTTATTCTTTTTTTATTCTTTTTTTTATTTTATAAAGTCAGCCCCTAATATTTATGTATTTAAAAAAATGGTTTAGTAAACAAAATAAAAATTGTGCAGCTCTAGTTTAAGTAATTTATAACATCAGCATATATTTAAAGAGAAAATAATAATGGATGTAGATGCATTTATATAAACATAACATTACGCCAAACTCCTGAAGTGCTTGGCCAAGCACAGTTAAAATATCTAAATGTGATCTGAATTTCTTATGCTTTTATTGGCAATCAGCTCTCAGCTAAAACTAAATTGAAAACTAAATTTAAATTTGGTGTGAATCAAGGCTCTGTACGAGGTCCTTTTTTATTTAGCCTTTATATATACCTCAAAACAAAATTATCTTCTAATATTCTCATGAGGAGTATAAAATGTACTGTATAGTTACACTTAAGATCCACAGCTACAAATTTCTAGAGCAAAGCAAGAAACTGAAACCTCTTATCACACTCGTTTAAAAAACTGCAAAGTGCTTTGAGATTACATCACAAGTGTTTTTATTTTATTATTATTATTATTATTAAATAATTTTAAAATCACTGTTAAAGTGCTTTGCCTCACTTCCTCTCAAAAACACTTAGATATCGATGCATGCCTTCATTACTAGCAGACTGAACAGCAATGCTCTCCCGTCTTCCCAACAAAAGACTAGACCACGGATTATCCGAACGGCACAAATGCCAGAATGAGAGCATTCATTATCATTTCAGTGTTTCTTCACTGACTTCAGATATATTATAGAATCCCTCAATTAACTTACAACCATTTACACATATACACCTTTAATAGTTAGTGGACAAGTCTGCATGTAAACAAAATCTAGAGTCTCCTTTATTGCCTTATTTTTGATTAACTTATTAATGTTGATAGATGTTTATAAGAAATTTAGGTTATTATTTATAAGGTTTTTTTTTTTTTTGGAAAAAGTGTTTTCTAGGCTTGAACATACATATACACAAGCAGCAACTATATGCACAATTTACATTTATGAAACTGAGGCATGTGATTCAAAGTTGGATGCTAAACTAGAAGATAAATAATTAACATTTAAAAAAATCAAGTGATGAATGTATGCATATATATATATATATATATATATATATATATATATATATATATATATATATATATATATATTAACCTATTCAACATTTTATTATTTAGCTGATGTAATAAATATAACTTTAATCAAAGTAACAAAGCAAGTAAATAATAGTAAAGTAATAATATTAGTGGTAGTAGTAGTAATTTAATATATTACTACTGCAATTTACACTTTTGAAAATGTTACAAAGCACAGTAAGGGAGAAAAAAATGCTTTAAAGAAAGAAACCATTTAGTTTGGACTAAGTTTCCATATTTAAGGGAGGCCTCGAAATTGTCTACTACTTTTACCAGAAGTTTGAATAGGCAGAAAGAAAAGGCGATGTGATTTCAGTGTGTAAAAGAGAGCAGAAGCAAGATGAAAAGAAGTCTGATAAGTAGGCCTATTTGGCTGTTTCGTGTAGAATACATTTTAACAGTATGTTTAGTGTCATGACATAAATCATAATACGAAAAAAAAAAAATCAGACAGGTCAACGTGGCAGTGGCTTATCTGAAGCGTTTCGCTAGTTCAATTCTGTCTATTCACTCCTGCTTTCGTCTCTAAAAACAGCGTCCGCAACTGTAGGCTGCTATTAAATAATAATAAAATATAGTAGGGTATATTTGATCTAGTAGTTATCTATGTAAGTATTAAGCATTACAAATGAGCAAGTTTTATTTACTTTTCTTTGCAATTAGCCTATTTTGTAGAAAATCTCGCTATTGGGGATTTTGTTGTGTGTGTGTGTGTGATAATTATGTGTTAAATAATATATGTGCACACACTGTAACATAAATGTTTCCAAAACACCATATAAACTAGTTTGTTCATGCAAACTCTTAGACCCGCGGAGCGGCGCTCTCACCCTGCCAACTGCGCCAGATCATCCAGGGGGCGGAGCCAGCAGAATGACGGACAGCTGAATCTGAGCATAAACTCCTCCCCCCGTCGCCTTTTCTCTCTCATTCTCTTTGACGCTTTCCTTGATTTCAGAGCAGCCGATCTTCATTCCACTGCACATGGAAAGGCAGAGGAGCAAGAACGGTCAGCGCTCACAAGGTGAAACGCGCTCAGGGATTTTACGCATAAAATAAAGTGATTTTTTTTTTTACGGGACGCGATTTATTATTGGACTACATCAGAATGTTATTTGAGGAGGAATGGACATTTAAACAATTGTATAGGGATTTCACTGTGCATCATCTATAAACGGACACACAGGCTCTCCACTGATGAAAAATAAGCTGGAAGGAGCATTTACCCGGTGGATGAGTTTTAAAGCTCTTTCAGCGCTCCTTTAACACAAATTGCACATTGGATTACATAAACACTGCTGATATTGCAGTTTATGGAAACAGAGCTCAGGAGAAGACAGCTGAATTTGGAGAAAAGGGTCTCTGAAGCTGGACCGAGGGTCTGAAGGATTTACAATCTCCCCCTGGAGCTCCACTTTCATGTCCGAAGTCTTTGGTTTATGACAATGGATTATTTGCTGTTTTTATGCAGCTTTGTGCTGCCCCTGTCCTCGGCTGTTGAAGGTAAAAATGCCTTTATTATTATTTTTTTCTCACATTGCTTATCAACTCAAGCTAGAGTCTGGGAGGCGAGTCGCGGGTCGATACTATTGATGCGCGTCTAGAAGAGTTGCGCTTCGGACACCGTTAATAATAACCGGGTTTTAAGGTTTTAGTGTTAGCCTATAGAAACACGCGCCTGGCCCGATACTTCTTTAAAAAAAAACAGCGGAATTGATCTGGTCATTGAATGACACTAATACACATGCAATTACACTGCAGAACTTCTCCCTCCTAACTGCTGTTTATTTTCTTTCACCAAGACAATCGTTTCTGTCTCTCGTAAAGGAAACGTCTCTACAGGGAGTCCCACTCCAACAGTCTCTCTGTCAGTCAAGACGCAAATCCAGGCTCCTTCAAAAGAAACATGGTGTGAATATTGAGCGTTTCATATTTATTTTTTTTTTGGATCCAATATAAGGACGTTTGGGCAGCCCATAAATTGACCAAAATGTACATTTTATTAGGTTGCTTTCATGTTGTGAGTCAATTATGACCCTTAATGTGTAGCCTACGTGTTCTTTTTTAAATCACAATTATGATTAATTATTTCATAATGACCCAGATCGGTAGTTTAGTTGGCTTTTGATTCAATTAATTCTTCAAAGTCTGGACCTCCATTTGACTGGAGGACCTTCTGACACCAATAAAGATGAAAACGAGTGGGCGCTTAATAGGTTTTCACGGAGAAAAACAATCTCGGTTTATTTCTTTCTTTATTGGTATTTTTAACCATACATTTGGCGACAAGCATGAAATCGAGAACACTTGATTATTGTACTGCTGCTCAGACTTGCATTGTGAGTCTAGTGAAATGCTTTGAAACTGCACTTATTTAATAAAACTCGTATTTATATAGCCACATTATTGTTATTAGCTATTTTTTTAAGATAAAAAGTTTGTCTTATTGGATTATTTCTACCTACACCATTCATTGTACCGTAACCAAATTAGAGGATATATTGCCTTATTTTTTTTAATGTTTTAATGAGTGAAGTGGATGGATAATGAATGCGGGAAGTTGTTTGTTCATACCGTTTAGTTAAATTTATTTATTTAGGCTATCACTTTTTCCCACTGCAAAACCTTGGTGTGTATTTCTTTATCATTTCTATATCAACCTTTTAAAAGTTATTTAAATAAACTGCGCTCAGTGATTCATAGTCTTGTCCGATAACTTATCAGAGAGAGAGAGAGAGAAGTGAATGTTTATGTGAAAGGCACACACGGGCCTCGATTACTAGCCTATATTGTCTGATAGATAGTTCTATTTGTTTATCTCGAAAATCAAGCAGATTGTTAATAGTAGCATAATCAGGTATCAGAATTTTTTTTAATGAAAATTATTATTGAACAATACAAGCGTTATACGTGATAACAACGAATATCAGCGAGTGACTCAGTATTTTTTTATTATTATTTTTTTTTAAGAGTTAAAAGCACAACCCATCTTATGTGTCCGTATACTTAACTATTTTCTTAAGTGCATTCGGATTTAATTCCTACTAAGTGTTTTCGCTGACAACATGTATGTCATATTCTTGGTCCCTGGAGATTTCCCCCTATGAGAGCCCACTGAAGAAGAAGAAAAAAGAGGATCAAAGCTGTCCAACATGCATTAAAATGTGATTTGCAATGCATTTCTGATTTCTGCTGTAGCCTGTCCATAATATTAGTTACTCTCTGTTTGAATCTGAACTCACGCGTTTTCTTTCTCTCTTCTTGTCCAATTAGCCAAAGGCCTGGTTTTAATTCCCTTACCCTACTGCACTTATTATTTAGCACATGCGTACGTGTTTTATCCTGTAAACTTATTTTGAGGTAAGTGCAGTAATTGAAGGCATATCTAAAACTGGCCTCCGCTGTATAACAGTGTAGGAATATAGACCATTTGACGTCATAAATCAACGTGCTAAAATACTGACATTAGGCCTACTCTTGTTTATCTTTTCCTCGCGTTCACTATATTTACAGTAGTTCAGTCTGTAGCCCAAAAGAAAATGTCCTGCGCCTGTAGGAACAGTTTATGCCTTTTCGGTGCGTTTCTGCGCTCTTCATGTCCCATTGAAGTGGTTATTCAAAAGTAAACGAAGTTAACGCAGACATAGCTTTTACTGACGAAATAACAGACTCATTTTGGGGGGTAAACAGCATTAACATGAGAAACAAGAGAATAATTACAGGGCACGTTCACTGCAGAAGAGCCGTGAGCTTGAAGAAAGGCCTGAACGAGCAGCGTAAGCAAGACATCTATTTCTATTTTTAGAAAAAGGTTTAATTCAATGTCACAAGTGAGGTTTTGGGAAGCTGACCTGTTATAGGCCAGGGTGTGTCGATTTTATTTAAACCATTTTGCACCGACTGAGACGGTAAATGCAATGTTTGCACTTTTAAGAACCATTTATCAACGCGCAGGACAGGCCCGTTTAAAATGGAGCTGCTGATGGCAAACGTTAAAGAAATAGTAACAGTCACGTCTCATGAACTGTAGCCTAATTTACATGAAAAATCTATAAACATTTTTGTATGCTATAATCTTGTTTTTGATTAAAAAGCTTTTTGACAGGTTATGCGTCAACGACTGTAATTTATGGGCTACATCGGTATTATTATTATTATATTATTTTTATCCCCCCCCCCCCCCCACTGCTGTTAGTTTAACAGGTTGTAAATATGTTAGAAAGTAATAATAATAATAATAATAATTTATTATTAGTATTATTATGACAGCTGTTGAGAGCAACACTCGATGCGATCGATCTGTACAATCTACGGTCAAAAGGTTTATTAAAAAGAGGTCAAAACATTGATCTCTTCTTCACACCATTCACACACCCCTTTGAGTGGCTCTTTTCTCAGCTTATTCGATTCCATAAAACGTTTTCTACTAAGCATGAGCACAGTTCAGTCTAGTAAACTAATCAAAGTAATACACATCGTTGCTAAACTGTGTTCAGCGCTAGCTGTATAAATAAATAAAAACGCGGATTATAGAAGCAATCAACAACAAGCATTTGCGTTTAAAGTTTAGATGAGTAAGTGTGTATAATAGTTATATATTCAAATATATGTATCTATAAATTGATCTAAAATATGAAACAATAATAATTTATTTTTTTTGACCTAGTCTATCTGTTGCATCCATAAATGTAACCAAATAGTCTAAATTGGAGGGGCCCAAATGTAAAAGTTTAAGAAAACCCCACTCTGATTATTGGGTGGGACGCGTTTCCATGTTTCTGATGGTGGGCCTGCATTTGATGCATGTGCCACAGCTCTTGGGTGCTTCAGCTTGGTGTGCGGCCTTAAATTAAGTTCTTTTGTGTGGTATATTTACTTGCTTATTCATTCATTTTCATAGATATATGAGGTCTATTTATAAAATAATTGTTTGTTATTATATAAGTCTTGAGTGAGAGCCATTGAAAGGTCACATGTTAAACAGAGGATGGGTGAACAGATGTCCGCTGGCTTTGTTTCAGACTCTCGTAAGGATCTCAAAGGAGTTTCAGACTATTAAAATGCTATGAAAACCAGGCAGAATCACGAGTGACTTACTGTAGTGGTCAGCATGAGCTCATATCCCTAGCCTATGAACATGAGCACTGATAACCTTTCGATTTCAGGAATCCTTTGGCTGTATAAACTGATGGCATGCCCAGCATGGAACAATAACTTGCACTGAAAGCCAATATTAAACCAAGTGCTCTGTTAATTGATGAAGAAGTGGACGGGACGCTGACTGGAATGTAGAATTCACTCTTTTTGGAGTGTCCACTCAAAAGGCCCATCCTGGCAGCTGACGCAAAGGCCTTTACAGAAAAATAGGTCTTTGACACTCACGACAGTGTGAGGAGAGAATGTGTCTGGGCCCGAACACTGCCAAAATCCCTCCGGTGCTGTCTGCAGCTACCGAAGCGGAATGAGAGAGAGGAATCGAGAGCAAAAGAGAGGCAGAAAGAAAGAGGGATTGAGAGAAAAAGAAACATCGGAGCTTGGTTTCTGTCTTCGGTTGGTCATGAGCGAGATGGGTGGTGCTGGCAGGGAATATATCTGCTACCAAAACGCCCATTGCAAAAAGGGGGGCGGCAGCGCAGAATGCCCAAACAAAGTCACACGATTACAGGCACAATAAATTTTTCTTTCCATTTGAATGGTTCTCCCTCTTAGAATCAGCCCCAGGGAAGTTTTCGGACTGCATGCGTGCATTGGTTCAGTGAATTTACAGTCAGAGCCAATCTGATTAGAAAAAAATAATATTTTTTTCCTGCCCAGAAACTACTTTTATTAAGGCTTTATACATTTGTTATATTCGTGCACCATCTATGACTGTTATAAGATGTGTTTTATGGCCACTCGAGAACCGTGCGTGTAAAAAATCTTATATTAGCAACATTTTGTGACATGGTGGCTATTTAAACTCAAACAATTTGCTTCAATTTCAAGCTACCATACAAAAGCAAAGGCAACTCCATCTCTCCATATGCATGCAGTGCACAAGGTGTCACAAACGAAGCGGTTCACAGAAATAGGCTATGTATGCTCTGACTGATGGAAGTAAGACACATTTTTACAAGAATACCATAGGGGTTACTCTATAGGGAAGCCGTTCGGCCAGTAGGAGTTTGGAAAAGCTTCCAGTGTTTTGATCCTTTGCTGAACAATGTTTATGAGCTTCAAACCAGTCCGGCCTGCTCCAGTGATAAAGCAGAAGAGTTCTTTGATAATAATTCCTTGAAATGAGAGAACGCTAGTTCAGTTGGGGGATGTGTGATGCTGGAAGCCCTGCAGGAAATGGCTAATGCTAACGCTAGGTGCAAATGTCTGCTTTGATTAGCAATACGGGCATGGTGTAACTGGGTGGGGGGCGTTAGGGCTAATGATGGCTTCTAAACTCCACGCTACCAATCAGCCAAGGCCTCTAGATGGTTAAAACAAGCTCCTAATCTCCACATCAAACACAGAGAGTCCCAGGCAGGGGCCCAGAAGCACGCTGGCCCTTTACCCTCTCTGTTAAATCTAGACTTAAATTTGCACTTTTGAGCCATGCTGTTCAATTACACATCTGTAGACTTTCGTCTTAGCCATTCATTTTGTTAATGCATATATCTACAGAAATGAGTTCTGACTGGTTTAATTTCTGCATTTGGGAATATATGAGGAAGATGCTAGAAATGTTAATGTTGTGATTTATAGATTTTATGAATCTGTAAATTAAAAAAAATAAACAAATAAATAAATAATATGTAAAAAAATACAATATTTACTACAATTAATATTACTGTAAAATCATTGTGTATTCTTGACATATTGCAAAAAGCTCTGAATCTTTGTCAGTCTTTAACTTTGTTGTTATTTTGTCACAGTTTTACTGCTATAACAGCTGTAACTTTGTTGGAAACTATTTGGTTACACTTGCTTTTAATGGTGTCCTTGTTAGAGTGTGATTATACATTTAAGTACTGAGTAATATTAATTAACTATATGCATTTACTATCTGGTTAGGGTTAGGATGAGGTTTTGGTTTAGTGTTAGTTGCATGTAATTAATGCATAATTTATTGTTATTATTATAGTGAGTGCATGTCATGTGTAACAAGGAGGCCAACTATTTTTTTTTACCATGGTACGCTTGTGCAAAGTTAAATAGTTTTAACCGACAACACAAAATGAACTGGTGTTAGACAGGAATTCGTTTACTGCTTACGATATTTGTCACCTCTCCATTTGGTGTTTGAGGTGAGAGCAATGGCACTTTGGCAAGGTGCAAATGCAGGTACTTGTTATGTCGTAAAAAATTCCTGAAGGCATTGCAAGTCTGTCTGTTCTGTCTGTTTTAACTGTACTTCTTTTGAAATTTAGCTTGCTGGAAGTGAATCAGACGATTCATGTAAATGCAAAGCAAGTGCCACATATATGCATGTGCCACACTTTTATTTGGTGAATTCCTTTAAGACGTTGAGGGCAATCTCACTGATAACATTTTTGTTGAATTACCATGCATGTTTGAGTACAAAATTCTAAGATATTGTACAGTGCTGTATGCATTTTAATAGAGACTTTACTTCTATAAGTATAAGCATAATTTCTTATTTCCCATCATCCCCTTTACCCTTCTCCAACTTTCTGTTGCTACATCCAGTTTCGACAGGGTCACCATTTTTATCCAATCGGGGATTCTGAATGTATCTCTGTCACTGATTCATTTATGACTTGTTGTCAGGCTTGATCGATCAGACTTAGCCTTTCTGGCAACTGCCCTTTCAAAATGTGCCAAGCCTTCTAAAGCCTCTCATTACCAGCTTTTTAAGACTTACAGAAGAATGAAAGGATAGAAGATACAATGAGTTAGAATATAGTATTTGTCCAGTGATCTTCCCATCAACTTCCTGTGAAGATGGTAAAGGCTAGAACCAGAATGAAGGGTGCCCATCACATCTCGAGATTAAATGACATGTTTCTGTAATTATCTCCAAAAGGCCGTTTTCCAGCCATGCCCCAAGTCTAGAGAACATTAGAGGCATTAGATATAAGACAATATAAGGCAAACGTGCTCCTGGTATACCTTTCTGCAGAACTTAGATTGAAACCTTAACTACACACCTGAACTAGATAATCAAAATTTTGGGGTTGATTGCAAAATACATGATTGTTGCAGCACTAAACTCAGCTGGAAAGTAGATCACAAGGAGGAGGACTGAAAACCCCTTGATATCAGGTACGCTGTGCACCTCCAAGTCACTTGCGAGCCGTAATGAGTGGTTTATCTGTTATTAAAGTGCCCTCAACCTGAACAGGATAGATGAGGACATAGGCGAACAAAGGGACAGAGAAAGACTGATAGAATTGTCCGGTTTCTAAAAGGCACTTGGTACAGTATTGGTTGAGCAGTTCATCTGAAAAGGTGCTGAGAGAAGAGACAATGGAAATACACTGGAGCTGGTCGCATGGGGTTATGAATGCAGTGGGAATTGAGGCAGAGATCAGGATAGCGAGAGCAGAGAGTTTTCATCTTCTGGCTTGGACAGCTGCCATGGATCTATCTCTGCATCTTAAATTTTACTTGCTCGGCCTAGATTTGCCTGAGAGGAGATCATTGTTTCTGCCTTTACTCTCTGTTCGTATTTCTACCGATCACTCTCTTATTCTGAGCTAGTCTAAGAAACTCTTGATGGGCAAAGGAAAAGGAAGGGTTTTTAATGAATCTTAAAAGCCAGTGAGCATCAATCAAAGACAGCCTTGAGCATGCACACGAGATCAGGTCCACCTGACAGCAGGAAAGTAAAAAATAAAATAAAAAAAGGTTATAGTCTCCATAAAGAATCAATGGATCGCTTGGCAGGCAGGAAAAAAATAGCTTTCCAGTGTAACAGACAGATGTTACCTCTTATGTCGCAACAGTTGGTGGCTTGAAACTGTCACTCTTTTCATTGGTATACTCATTTGTAAAGCTGCAACACCATCTAGATGCATGTTGATCATAAAAGGGATGACAACCTGGTGAAAACCCAGAGAACAAGTGTGGGAAGTTCATAGGCCTCTCCCTCCAACAGGTGGGCTTTATCCAGACAGAGAGGCTAAAGACAATGCACCTCTTTCTCTACTCTGTTTACCATTCCTTGTTCCACATCCCAGCCAATTTTTTTGCTACACTTTCCCACTATCTTTTTACAGCCCTCCCCCTTCCCTGTTCCCCATGGGCACCTTATGTGGCCATTTCTTATCAGAGAGATAATTCTAATTGTGGCATTATTTTCCCTATCTATTATCTCACCCTTTCAGTGATATCAGAATCCCAGAACAGGTCCAGAAGCTTGGGGACAGGGCCTATTTACCCACCTTTGTTGTATCTGGTCATTGATAAGATTTGTGACTATGTGTGTGTGTTCTTACAACTCTAAGTCTGTCACAGTATCTTATGGGAGCTAAGTGCTATGTCTATAAGCAATGTAAGTCAAGTTCTTGCGGGATAGATTTGACAAGTTTAGTCTCTTGATACCTCTTTGCCCATGGCTTTTAAGAAAATCTGAGTGAAGGTTCCCCCTCTTGACATCTTATTTGAAATAATGAAGGTGCAAGAGCACAAAGCAGCCCCAAACCATCATCATCCCATACATGGCTTGGAGGAGAGTCAAGCAGAGGTCTCTAACTAAGAACAGGAGCAGAATCAGCATGCTGAAGTGAAGTATAGTCTCATGGGGAGTGAAAGCAAGCATATTGACATGAAATGGAGCTGGCACTGGAAACAAATTAAAATATCCCATGACCAGATTAGGGATTGTGAACTGAAGGGCCATATTTGTATCATGGGTGTGAGATGCACCACTTTTCGTTGCAACTTTTGCCCTGTTGTGTCCTCTGGGAAATGACCTAAAAGGATGGTGATGATTAGCGATTCAATTTAGCCAGCCGTCGATCAATATGGCAGGCCAAGAGGAGATGGTTGTTGATGCTATGTGGCGATCGAAATGTGAAGGGACTAGATTCCTCTTCCTTGGCAAATTAAGCAAGCTGTTTGTCAATGTTTTTACTTATTCATAAATTTTTCCTTCAATTTGGGACAGCTTGGTCTGAAGGAGCTAGCTAAGTAGCAAAGCACTTAAGACTAATCTATAGAGTTCAACAGTGGGTGCAGCCTTGTGCTTGGTTAATTAATCAAGACACTGCAGTAGTGTCATAAAGACAAAGCCACTTACGACTAAAGCACATCAAGGGGGTAACATCTAGAGATTATTCTTTAAACTTAAGCGTTTCTGCCACTTTTATTGATTCAGTATAGATAGAACAGGAAATTAACCATGATTTAATGTGTTGTACTTTGTTTGCTAACTGTCACATTACCGCAGCAACTAGAAACGTCCAATCATCCATCCATGCATCCATTTTCCAAACCACTTATACAATGAAGGGAGTGGGGATGCTGGAGCCTATCCCAGTGTCTCAGGCCAAAGGCTGGGCACCACCCTGGACAGATGGTCAGTCACAGAGCTAGCAACTTTGTTTGTTTAAATGTTTGAATGTTCCGGAATGCAGACATGGTTAGAAAATACATATCCTTCCAAAGTAGATTTATGTAAACCAAGTCTCATGCACACAAAACTTCAGCCATCAGAAGACTCCATACATGTCTATTATTAAAGGATGTGCAATCTGTTTATTTTATCACCCTGTTCTTTGCATCATATTTTTGCATATTATACTCGCCTTTCCTCAGGTTGTCAAGTTCAGACTCAGGGAAACATGTCCATTCATCCATGACTCTTCTGAGGAAGATGTAAATACAGGGTTGTCACCAGTACATATGGTCAGTCCCCCAGTGGTGGAAATCCAGTACAGCTGACTTGTTCCTATGAGTAATCTATGCCAAGGTTCAGTACACACCCTGTGGTTCTTCTGATGAGCTCCCATGTTGAACAAATTCTGCTATGAGACCACCAAGAGATGTAACATACCTGAAATACAGAAGTTCACATGTAGGTTCCAGGCAGTCAAGGTGTGGTTAGCAGGTCTGTAATTAGAGTTGAGGCCACCAAGTCTTCGTGACGGCATGTCTGTTTTTGTGTGTGTACTGGATTTAATGGATCTATGTGTGTGTGTTCAAGTGAGTGAAAGAGAACAACAACAGAAAATTCCCAGACTTCTCATTATCTCTATACCTGTCAATTGCATCTCTTAGCACCTGTACTTCCTAAATTGAAGGGCGTCCTGGCATAAAATTATTTTACCAGTCGTCGTCTTTGTGCCACCTTTGCCTTCTGTGTTTCCCAGGCACTTCACATTACTGCAACACACCAGTGCCTGTACATTTATACCACAATACAGAGTCTTATTGAAGGACTTTATTGGTTCAGTGTAGACTCCGTTAAAGCCACTGTGTTTGATTTATAAGTCAATGATTGACTCTAGATTGCTATAACCTTCCATGTCACCTGCACTACAAACAGACACCAGCAGCAGCCGTGCATTTCCCATCTCTTGTACACCGTTCCTGTTTATTCAACTCTGTTATCTATTGTGACCATTTCCATTTAGTTCCTCCATCAACACTGCTGTCTTCACATGATTGCTGTGTTGTTAAAATGCAGTGTCTCCAGATACACCCACATTTTGATTTATATATTAGATTATTTTTTAGATTATGAGTTGGGCAGTGGGGATAAACTCACAATACAAGACATTTTATAACTCGATATGGGAAATTTAACCTAAAAGTGTTTTAAATTTTACATAACCCCATAGTAAAAACATATATTGGAATAAAAAGGAGACCCATCTCATGTCTAACTCAGACCTCCCTCCATCCCTTCTCTCCCTCCGTCAGCCTTCTCACCAGGCCCTCTACTGAGACCCATAAATCAATGGAGCTCAGTAGCCTGTCGGAGGTTTACCGTCTGTGGGGGGTATTGGTGGCCTAGGCTCCCCAGCCACTGGCTTTAGTTACACATCAATGAAGGGTGAATAATACATTAGTCAGCCCCTGACAGTACAGTTCTAGGTGGGCAAGCAGACTGAGACTCCCCAGGCCCTTCATCAGTGCATCTGTGCCATAATCAGCCTCTGGAGATACACCTCTTAGCTTTGGCCTACCTCTCTTCCACCTAATTTACTTACTGTGTATGCAAATATTATGATGTTTAAACACCTGCTTTGGGGGTTAAAAGTACAGTTCTCTCTAAAATAAAAACTCTGTCATCTATTGTTCACATTCTAGTTGATCCAGTCCAAATAGTTATTAAGTGAAGTCAATCTCTATAGAATATGGAATACAGGTGGCACTGTGTGTAAGGTATTTAATACAAATAAATTGCACCATTCCTTTCATGAGGCCAGGAACTGCAAGTGACACTCATTAAGTCTAGGTTAATGATTTGAAGGTTAATAGGTTAATGGCCAGCAAGTACTGTGGAGATGGATTGTTGTGGCATAAACATCGTGGAACTGTAGCAATCACAGTACAGTTGCACTGTGTACTGATTTATATCCAGAGATTTTCAACTGGCCCTTCCTTGCATGCACAATTATAAAAACATTCACACTATTCCTTCAATGTATCAAGGCTTTTATTTAATTGTTCGGAGACATCTAAACCCCTGGCCATATGGGGCATCCTAGAATTGGATGTCAACCGTTCTATCAACCTTCTCCAGCATAACTGCCCAGAAATGAACTTCCATTACTAAGACCTTCTGTCACAATCTGTGAGTCAATTTGCTGTAAGTGAAACACTTAAGTGCATGATTGTGTGATCGCCAATGACCTAGATGCCCATGTGTCCTAATCAAGCAGTTGTTTCTATTTTAATCAAAAGTCTCGGGGGTGGAGTCCATGAATTAATTGCTCACATGACCATCTTCCATACACTCCGCCAGTCTGTGTCTGTGCGTTAAAGAGACAAAAACCTTTTAGAAAGGTCTAACGAGTCAAGTTATTATTGCAGCCAAGTATGAGATTAATTAACTGAGCAGCAATTAAGAACACGGCTGAAAAGATCTAACAGATAAGCATGGAGAGATTCGCAACCAACATTTTTTTATTACTTCTTTGCTTGCTTTAGCCAACAGGGAGGGTACAAGGAGTAAACAGATATAACAAGCTATAACCTTCAATTAAAACCCAGGCGCATTGGAAAAACGTGCGTTTCGTTTTGCACGTTTCACAGCATTTTCAAAGTGAAATGTCCAGTGAGTGGCGCTAAAACCGTGTTCAGTTTTCCTTGAAAAGGTGATATCCGTTGAGTGGTGCTTAAAGGTTTATGCTCTATTGCATTTTGGATGTAACGCATCACCTACACTAAATCTAACCGATAGTGTTTGCAAAAGCAAAAAAGTAAAATAAAAACACATTTGCCGAAGCAACAATGCCATTTTAGATTGGTTCTACAAGTCTTTGAGCTCTTTTATCATGTGTTTCACAGTCCTCGTACCTGAGCATTTTACTATGTCAGAAATACATACATATCGTGTTGGAATAACTATTGTTGGTGTTTTTCTGTTCATTTCAGCTGGAAACTGCAGTGATTTGTATGTAAAGGTAATTGTTTTGTAGTTAGAGGCATGCTTTTCCATGGAGCTTACGTATGTTGACTAATTGCCAAATAAGTACAATTCTTAGTACATTACTATGATTCACCTAGATAAGACATACCTGGATCAGCCAACTTTACCAGTGCCTGAATAAAATGACCAGCATATGATCAGTTACCTGGTGTGAGTGGTAAAATATCGATCCAGAAACATGCTATATGGGGTAACATCTGTGCTTGATGTGCATGTATAATCAGCTGTGGGAGCAGCTGAAATTTGCATATCTCTGCGCCCTACTTTTTTGTTGGAAAAATGACATATTTCCAAAGTGTCAGAGTTAGGTAGAAATGTCCAGTTCCAAACTATGCTTTTAGTCATATTCAGTATTCGTATATAACATATTCAGAAATTCTGTTTGGGTGTGTATTTGTTTCTGTGGATTTATTTGTCGGCTCAACAGTCACAAAGGCCCTACCCATCCACATTCCTGTCGGTAACTGCTTAACTTTTCATTGTTGTTGCAGTCCTGACCTGAACCAGATAATAAGTGGGCAGGTAAACATTAACGAATGGCTCTGGGACTAATGAGCTAACATGAGAAGAGCTAGTTGAAAAAGGCCTGTGCTGACTCAGGCTAATGTGTCACATGTAAAAAGAAATGCAAAAAAGTCCAAAGAACTTAACATAATAACTCCTATTATGCTTGGTGTAGTTGAAACCATTAGACATGTTTTCTTTGTTCTAGCAGGTAATCCACAACACGTCCTGATAATTAGCATGCAGCATGACACTGAGCTACAGATTTGCTCCCATGTCTTCAGCGGTAGCTGCCAATGCTAATATGTGACGGCACTGGGAAGTTCGCAGGGATCTTGCCCTCGCAGCTTGGGTTTTCTTCTCAAGAAATGCAAAGGAATCTCAACATATTTGGAACATTACAAAGTGATCAAAAGCCACTGGAACGTTGGAAATGTGGACCACATCAGTCCAGTAGCTGCTAACAAACAGCTGCCCCATGATGTAAAGCAGAAATCTCATATTTAACAGCCATTAGAGGTTATTTGTATGTTTGCATTGTAAAATTGCACTGCATGTCTGGCTGATGACTATATCAAGAGTAATTTCACCCAGACATATATCTCATTACATCATTTGAAGTGGAACGGCAAAATAAATTCTAACCAAAGCCTTTATGTTTATACATAGTACATTTATAGATGCTTCTGAGTGACTGCAATGATGAACCCAAGGTTTTTAAGGTTTCTTCATCAATGGGCATGTTTGAATTTTTTTTTTTGTTATATGGTTTTATTCTTTAATAGTTATAGAATATTTTTGCTCGCATTAAAATAATTCAACCTTTTCCTAGGTTGTTGCGTTTTTAGAGGTGTTTTTGTTATTATTATTAATATTTTTCTTCTAATCTTCAAGTATGGAAAATCTTTACTTCCAAATTTTTGTATCATAAACATTGGTGATGGTTGAAGAAGCACTGTGTTTTTCTGATACCTGTTCACTTTCCCATTGTGTCCATGCCATTATTGATCAGAATCCTTGAAGTCAGCTTTGACATCATCCTCAGCATCCTTTCGCAAACATCTTATCTCAAGGTAAAAGTAGTTGGAAAAAAATGAGGGTTTGGGGGCATTTCAACATCCGCCACAGTCTGAAGTACCTCCTTAGTGTTATAGCATGGCAAATGCCTTCCAGTGGTCCTCAGGGATCGTGCCATTACCATATATTTAGCCTAGATGTCTGTTGGCTGCCTCTGCAGTAGCATAATGAACGTGTCAAAGGGAGGCTAGTCACAAACTTAGGATGTTGGAGGATGGAGATGAGTCTCTGGACAGCATCTACAACAGACAGCTCCTCTGTGCGGCTGACAGGCAATGCCAGTGGGCAGCGCGGTGCCAAAATACCTCCATAATGAACCTGGAATGGAGGTATGGGGACATGCCTGCTGCCTCGTTCTTTGGCCTGGATTACAAAACACAGGAGAAGAATATAAATACCTCCAAATCCAACATATTCAGAATTTTGTGGGAGGGCACATGGCTCCCTGGAGACCGGGGCTAGTTGTCACACTCGTTACTCCAGTAAAAATTTCTTAGGGTTGATTTCTTTTTCCAATTTCTTTTTTTACTGTTATTGTCCATTAAACAAAGATGTGTTGACTTTTCATGGCAATATGCCTCAATAGCACCATATGAATAATGCCAGTGTACTCAGGTTGTTTTTGATTTATGATCTCCATCAGTACTGTGTGCCAGATCTTGGGACATAGCTTGACTGATACTATGAGTAGTGGGTAATGATGCGTTCAGCTCTCTATAGAGCATGGAGTCATATTTTAGAGTTTCAAAATGATTTTTTCTTGGTATTGGCAGACTTGCATTCCTGGCAGTTTATTACAGACTGAGTTGAATTTCAACCAGAACGAGAAAATCTATCAAAACGTAGTTACCGTGATTATAGTCGTCTATAGTATACTTTTCGCTTGAGGAGAGGGAGAGGTGTTTGACTGTTGGTTAAAATGTGCTTACACTAGTCTCAGCCAATGGCAGGATTCATCATGCTCAATGGATTGCAATTTTCTCCACTCATAAAAAAAAAAAAAAAAAAATAAAAAATAATAATAATATATATATATATATATATATATATATATATATATTTATTTATTTATTTATTTATTTATTTATTTATTTATTTATTTATTTATATACTACACATCTTGGAGGTTATATGTTTGTTTTTATGATAAACAAAAGCTACATTACTGTTTAAACTATTTTCAACTCTTCCAAACATTTAATTGTTTATTGAACATAGGTGTCTTTTTAGAAAGCTTTATGTTTCATTTAAACAGAATGTCTCAATACAATGTAACTAAAATGCAATGGTCTGTAAAAGTTAATCCTTTTTTTTTTTTTTTTTATAATTCAGAATTTTTATTTATTTTAAATAATAGAAATAAGACACCATGGTGATGCCAAAAACAAAAGTTTTTGTTTGTTTGTTTGTGTATGAAACACAATAAAACAAACTGGAATTTCTGCAGTACTCTTTGCTTGGGTTGCATCGCTATGACCTTTTGTGACCTAAACATATGTTTTATTATTTTCTCAGTGCCATTTACAAGATGCTTTAGGAGTCAAAGTGTCCCTCCCCCTCTTCTAAACCTTCCGTAAATCTGTTTACTGTCACTGGTTTGCATTTTTCAACTAGTCCGTTGAGTCATCTGTATTTATTCTAGCTGGCCCTGCTCCCCGCTGACAGTAAAGGAGACCTGGAGAGCATGATAGACAGGGAGAAAAAGAGAAAAGGGGTTTCAGAGATATGGGGGGATCAGAGAGAATGAAGTGGATGGAAAGGATGGCTGTGATCAGCTTCGGCCTGTCAAAACACTTCCTGTTGACTGATACACCCTCAGACACTTGTGAAAATAAGACAGAGATATAAAAGGTGCGAATTAAACATTTAAAAAGAGAGAAAGAAAGAGCGGCTGAGAGCCCTGCAAAAGATGGCTACTTTGAAAAGCGTAAGAATGTAGGATATTTTAGGTTGCTGTGATGTTTTTATGGTTGCTACATCCTTCCATCAACACATTGCCATTTGTTTTTAATGTTTGTGCTGACATTCTATAACGCATGAAATTTATATAAAAAATAATGACTAAAATATAATGAATTTTATATGAGAGAACATGCTTTTGTATTCTCTCACAAATGTTTGCGTTTTCACCAAGAAACTTTGCGGTCGTGCGCAAATTCTTTTTCATTCACTCGAGAAACTTTGGCTCGCAAAATGTTTGCGTTTTCGCAAATGAACTTTGCGAAGTCGCAAAGGTTTTGCACAAAACCTGAGAATTTTTTTATGCAAAAGTGTTGTGTTCCCAAGAGAAACTCCCAAAACGTTTGCATTCTCCCAAGAAATTTGTGATTTGATCACAAATCTTTGTGATTATGCAAAGTTCCTCAGGTAAGACAAAAGAATGCAAAAGCATTGCAATATTATTTTTTTTCCCCATCTCCCATCTTTTTTCCTCCACTTTGTTTAGGGTTCTGTGTGTCTAAACTCTGATTCTAGAGTTTTCTTTTATAATTATGTATAAAACCACAAACAGAAACACTTGCTTAGATGTCATAAACGTGACCATCGACATTGATACTGAAACATGACCGTGGGGAGAATCACATGCTCTGACGCATAAATTACATTATGCTAGTGTTTTAGACTAGGAATCCACATGAAACACATCATACATCATGAAAGTACAGCTGTCGTTTTCTCTGACCAGCAAACACTATCATTACGGTTGTGTAAAGATGCCTGAAGCGTCAGTGCAGGTGAAGACATCATACTGTAATATTTTTAAGAAATAATTGGAAAACCAAAAAGAGCACAAGCTTTTAAATGAAAGTCTTGGTAGATATTGATTAGTGGGGAACACTTTTGAGTCATTTCTAACCAAATAGTCTAAACTAAAATTATGAACACAGTCGAGGCCTACGCATTCTTGTTTGCCTTGCAGCCATACAATAACTCGGCTCTACAAGAAGAAACACGAACACAGTAATTGATTGTACTCCTGCAGCGATGTGAGTCTAACAGACGGCTCCCGTTTAGTGTGAAATCTGTAATTGGATCAACGTTTGGTATCAGAATACGCCAGCGTGTTAGCTTAAGTGTTCATTAATAGCTGATCGTGCTTTATC
This sequence comes from Carassius carassius, assembly GCF_963082965.1. Taxonomy (NCBI): domain Eukaryota; kingdom Metazoa; phylum Chordata; class Actinopteri; order Cypriniformes; family Cyprinidae; genus Carassius; species Carassius carassius. Next base: position 19,356,542 of record NC_081802.1, read on the forward strand.
TCCATCTCAGCGCATCTTGTGTGCTGTCTAGCCACAACAGAGTAACTGATGTGCAGTATTAAAACTCTTTCGCTAAGTGTTTCAGGGGACACATGCCGAATTCATGGCGATTGACCACAATGTGAACAGGTGGCCAGAGTGCAATAGTCATTTTATATCATGGATCCCTTCTACCATTTTCTTAAAGGGGACATTTTTTTTACCTTATCTACCCATGAAAGTTTATAGTATTACCTTATAAGGCACTAATATGCATCTTCCAGTTGTAAACGAGGTCCAAAAAATATATATTTTTAAATATTTTCACCCAGTGACAGCTTTTGTACCTTTTCTTTCTGAATATATAGTGATTTTTCAATAGATATTTTGATGACAATGTTTTATAAGGTGTATAACCATATAATAATATGTGTATTACTGTATTATAATGTTGTAATACATACACTCCAAAAAAAGTACCTTCTGGGGAAGAAGAGTTTATTCCTTGTCCCAGTTCCCTAAAAGGGATATTTTGCACCTTATTTACTCATATTTTAGTAGTACCTTTTAAGGTGTTATAGGGATAAATAATGTACAAAAGTGTACCTTTTGAAAAGGTACTACCCCAGTAACAGATTTGTACCTTGTGTTTTCTGGGTGTACAGTGGTTTCTCACTAGAAATTCTAATGCCTAATGTTGTATGTATTGTATAACATGTTATAATGTCTTTATTACAATATTATTATATTGTAACACATACACTCTCAGAAAATGTTTTACCTTTTGGGATATAACAGCTTATCCCTTATCCTATTACATTTAAAAAGACATTTTATACATTATCTACCCCTAAAACACTCATGGTGCACCTTGTTACAACTCTAAGGTACTAATATGCATATTTTATGGGTAGAATACCAGTCAGTCCCATATGAAAATGAGTATGAAAATGCGTTACAAGTCTTGAGTTATTCAAATGGAGAGAGGGACACTGGGAAGGTCTCAATGCATTAAACAAGTGACATGATCACCCAATTTCTTTAGGAGCTCTGGACATGCTAGTAACTGGGACACACATTTAGACACTGGGAATGCAGAATTTTGAGCACACCTGGTTAGCAGACAGTCGCCCCAGGGGCTGCCTGTTCATCAGATTGACTGTTCTCTGTAATTAAAGGCCTTGGAAGAAGGAAGAAAAGGAACTCATTTGGGTAAGGAGAGGTGCAATGCCCATGACTGTGACTGGAACTGGATCTGGAAGGCACTACGGGGTTCATGCAAAAACGATCAAGACTTGAATTTTCATTTCAGTTGTGGCTCATATTTTGCTCGCCGTATGATCCTGACGTGTTCCTCATTGTGCTGTCTGTGAGCGTGAACAGCATGTCTGGCTCTGCTTGATCAAAGCTAATTAACTCATTTTTCACAACCCCATTCCCTTCATGATGTCAACTTCAAAATCAGACCCCCTAAAACCTCGCACTAATCCCAACATCTTCTAATGTCAGCTGAAGAACTAATTAACACGACAAACAAAAATGCAGCAGGCACACAATCAAATGCTGTCATGGTAGCTGGTGTCTTTGAGATTTGCGCGTCGACCATATGCAATTCAACAAAATGAACAAATCACTCAGGTTAGTTCTCTAGTTAAAAGTAGAACTTAAGTGCATCTTTATATGAAATTGTATAAGTTTCTGCTGTCTTTGAAATATGGTTAAAGTTTACAATTGAATGTACTGACAAACATTTATGTTAAACTAAACTAAAATTCTTATTGAAAGTAGTATATGTCATGTATTTAAATATAGTTGTACTTAAACATTTGTAATCATGTAATGCACTTAAATGTAGTACATTTAAATATATTCACTTTAAATGCAATATTGAGTACCACAAACTTAATATTATGCTATTCAACATCAAAATAAGTTTACTTCTTTCAAGCACAAGACAATATTATTAAAACAATGACTTAAAAAATGTACTTAACGTAAAACAATTAATTTTACGTGTACCGAAGCGTAAGTACTTTATTTAAGTACACTTAATTGACATTTTATTTAATTAATATTTTATTATTTACACGTTTTTTTGTTTGTTTGTTAGTTTTTTGTGGGAAAATATACTTTTAAGATTTTTAGTACAATACAATTAAAATGCACTTCTTTTTCACAAGTGGTAGATTTTCCTTGAGCACATACTGATTAAATGCATAGCTTGAATTACATGTAACTTTGAATACAAGCCTCTGGCATAAATGTAAATCCAGCACGAATGTTGATTGTTTTGCATGACATAATAATAGTCAAGTGCCAGAAGGCTGTGTTTTCCTAAAGTTTTGAATTCAGTAAAAAATTCAGCAAAGACTTTTCGGGCAATTTTACTGGTTAAAAATTATGGTAAATCCATCATGAAATGAACATTACATCTGGAGCACTGATAGTGAGCCTTGTTAGTACGTAAATGGCTGGGAGAGTGACAATCATTGTGCCGTGACTGATGGCAAGTGAACGGATGGGGATGAGGAGACTCCTTTCATGATTTTCTCATGGAGGATTTAGGGTGTTGGTGATCCAGCCACCTACATCAAGAAGCGTCGACCAATTAGAGGTTGCACACCAGCTCACCAATAGCAGCCTTCTCCTCTAATCACCTCACCAGTATGGCACAAAAGCCCGGGCTGCTCACCACATTTCAATTTAAAAAGGATCCCCCCTTTTTCCCTCCATCCTCTTTCAACGACTTTCCCTCTCTCACCCATACTCTCTCCCCCACTTTCTGCTGCTTCACCTAACCCCCGAAGAGCTAATAAAAGGAGCTACAAAAGCCCACACAAAGCAGTCTAATAGCTTTAATAAGTTTAATGCAGTGTTGTCCTCTCTCTGTTGACACATCTCAATGTTGGGTGGTAAAACAGAGCTCAAGAGTTTGGAGACAGAGAATAACATTCTTTATGTAGTTTTTATTTATTAATTTTTTTCGCCGGGCCTGCAGTTTCGGTACGTTTTCACCATGGCACAGCTGGAGACAAAACTGGCATAGATGCAAGATGGAATAGACAGATCTGAGAATTCCAGATAACAATGAATTATTCCTGAAAGTTGAATGCAATGAATACAATGTTTGATTTAATAACTAGAATAAAATTACGCAAGTACACTTTTTTTTAAGAGTGTGAAATTTTACAATGAAATAGATTTTATTTAAGGATGCGCCAATCTGATTCTCATATCGGGTATCGGATCCGATACTTCCATTGTTTGCTGGATTGGGTATCGGTTAGACATCCGATATTGTGAATATATTCTGTGTTACAAATCAGCTGCACAAAAGTCATAAAAACACTATAAATCACAAAAGTTTTGTGCATTATATTGTGCTGATGAATATTTAGGTCCTTAAAGTTCACATAAACTCTTTTCTCCGCTGCGGCTGTCAGTCAGCATTCCCTGGTCGCATCCGGATGACAAAGCTCGGTACAAATGTCTACAAGATCATCCAGTGTTCTCATTATTGTACTTTGTAGATAAATATCTATGATTTTGCATAAAATGACTTTATCTTGCTTTAGTTTATTGTTGTTTCTAAATCGTGTCAATTCCTACCGGGTGTCTGTTAGAACAAAACATGGGAGTAGAAATAAAATGCTCTTCATACACACAGTAACTGAAGTTGAAAACTTTTAAAAGAAAAGGCTCAATAAACTGTTACACAGATATCATTCATTATGCATCAATATCTCTTCCCTTTAAGCTTTTTAGAGTGCTGCATGTTGTCACTCAAGTGCATCATTCTATGCACCAGATATGCATACTGGAAGCGCTTTGTATTGCACTGTTTTTGTTTTGTTCTATCATAAGTTGAGGACACATACACTGTAGAAAAAAAACACTCTATATTTAAAAGAAATGTCTTTAAATTTTATAGTATATATTTATACATAAATATATTGTTTTTCGTGAATGGATTTTATAACAATACAAATAGAATTTTATGAAAAAAAAATATTATTGAAAATCCTGAAAAAAATAAATAAATAAATAAAATAAATAAATAAATAAATAAATATATATATATATATATATATATATATATATATATATATATATATATATATATATATATATATATATATATATATATTACTGTAATTTTTTATTTTATTTTCTATTTGAATTAAGTCGATTGTGATTGAAAGAGTGATTATAAGTTCCACACCCGGATATATAGAAATTCTACACTTATTTAAAAGAAAGGAAAAAATATATAATTATAAACAGAAAAACACTGTCTCAACTAATAGCATAGGTGTGGGGCGGGGTTTTTTGTTCGACTGACCAATGAGACAGGTGAGGAGTCATCAGAAAACTGGTTTAACAACATTTTTTATTTATGCCGCTCCATTTGATGGCAGTAATGAAGCAGAAAGTATACATTTGTCCTTTAATTTTCATGAAATGTGAAATTATATGTAAATTCTGTTCTTTTTAGTCCTTAATCTGTACTCTCCTAGTCTAGTCTAGTCTTTTAACCTCCAAACGACATAAAAAAAAAGGAACGGGTAAAGCTGAAATCAGAAATCCTGCAGTAATCTCTCACCTGTCTGCCCACACACTACTGACTCAGTTTCTAAATCCACCGAACATTCTTTGTATCAATAGAGCTGGTTTTGTTCACATACCCCTCTTTAAACCATTGCCTTCTGGAACAAAGAAATATTTTAAGGCAGTCGTAAACCAGCAGAATGTGTGTGTGTGTGTGTGTGTGTGTTTGTGTGTGTTGACTCAAGTGTTTCTCTGTCTTCCTCTGTTATTAGTTCTGCTCTGTCATTATAGGATTAGAATGGAAGAGCTGACCTTTCTTACATCAATAAACGTGTGTGTGTTTTTAACATGCAACTCTGATAATGGGAATTTGGCTTTGAATGTGTGCATGCCATGCAACTTGTGTGATAAATGTTTAAACCAAAAACACTGACTTATCATTTAGTAATTTACATCGATTTCCATATTTCCTCCTAAACATCTGACTGCACATACATGTTCTGTAAATCATGATGTTTTGATTATGTGTTTTAGTAACCTTAAATATGTACAATTCCTGGGATTTTTGTGTTTATATAAGACCCTATTAATTAGACATTATATAAATATGTACATATATAAATATGTTAATAAGGTCCCATAGAGACTAAAAAAAATCAGGAAATTAACATTTGATATTATCTAAATACTGTTATTAAACACACACACACACACACACACACACACACACACAGAGATATATATATATATATATATATATATATATATATAATAAAAAGAAAAGAAAAAAAAATTGTAGTTTACTCTTTGCTTTTAAAGGGGTCATATGACGTTGCTAAAAAGAACATTATTTTGTATTTGGTGTAATAAAATGTGTTTATTTGGTTTAAGGTAAAAAAAAAAAAAGATTTTATTTTTACAAAGCTCATCATTCTGAAAAGCGAGGTGTGCTCTGATTGGCCAGCCATCCAGTGCGATGTGATTGGCCGAATACCTCAAGCGTGTGACGTAAATGTTACACCCTTTGCCATACTGAGATGCTGTCTCATCGGGTGATGAGACAAAAACAACAAAACCCATTACAATCAAGACATTTATTGCATCCAGTGGGGACATAATTACTGATTATAATGACTTATACTGTGTTTTTATGCGTTGCTTTGTGTATCACGCCCCTTAAACATAAAACTATGTCTGCATTTTTGATTGGAGAAATGACAAACAAGCGCTACTCTACACTGCTCAAAACTCGTGCTTGAATCATCAGTGGAAAATTCTTTAAATATGAAAACTTACTTACAGACTGTGAGTCAGAAGCAGACTCTCCTTGTAAAGTTGGAACTTCCCCACTTTAAAGAAACAGACACCGGCATTGTAGTCTTCTCTCCCAGGAAACAGTCGTCATCCTCAGTAAAATGCGCAGCCCACATCTGAATATTTGAGTTGGACTGTTCTGGAACATTGTTGTAAATACAACTTAACTAGTGATTTCTAATTGTGTCCTCTTTAGAAGACCAAACAAAGTAGTTTCATTTTCACAACGAAACAGCGTCTCCACAACATGGCAGCGGCGAGAACAGCGAGAATAATAGTTACACCTTCTTTCTTTGCGTGAACATTTGGGCGGCATTATCCAAACCTTCCCACACATGTGGGGGCGTGTTAGAACGAGACGTTTTAGGTAGGCGTGGTTGACTCTTAACTTTTATAAAGTATATCTCTTTGGATTTAAGACTTCAGTCTTTTCAACTTTACAGATCTTCTTTATGCACCATGAGCTTGTAACACTCCAAAGAGAAAGGAAAAATTTAAATCGTATCAAATGACCCCTATAAGTAGCCTATGTAGTATATTGTTAGTATTTTCTTATACTTCTGTATTTTACATAGAAAAAAATTAATTAAAAAACCCCAAAATAAACTATTACATTATATTTTATGACATTTAAGTCAACATGAGGCAAATAAGGAAACCTGCGTTTCATTTTGCGGCAGTTAATTTATGTGTCGAGGCTGTTTCCTCAAGTTTCATAAAAAGTTCTGCCTCACTAACTTAAGTTTATGGTGTGTCATTGGGTTTATTGGCTAAAGTTTGCCCATGCTTCACACTAAAACATTCAGCTTGTGCAAGGGAGAGGTTTCTTCTCAGTACTCGTCAATCAGGTTTGCCATCCTGCCAGAAAATACCCATATTCTTAGGCTTTTCCTCAAAACTGAGATAAACAGGAAATAATCGGTTCGGTTCCCTGCCGCCTAAACAAAACTTTCCCTGTATGGAGCCATTTCAACAGTAGCGAGCTAGTCTTTGAGCTGTGATGGAGGCTCGTTGCTGCTGTGGGCTTCATGCTGGAGTGTGAATGAATTGTCGCATTGAGGGCATGGCCTCTCACCCCCCTGACTGCGGCGGGATGGGGTGAGGGGTGGCTCGCCCTCCGCTGCGTTCGCTCTCTCAATGAGCCGAGACTTGCCTCCTCATCTAAAAGCGTGCTCAGCTGACACAATGCTCGGCTTTGCAGTTTTTTAGCACAGCTTACAAAACGCAAACAAAACAGAAGGCTGCAGAATGCCACAGTCAGTCTCCGCATGCTCCCGAACGTTCAGCCTGTTTCACTGAGTCACAGCTTGCTTTCACTTAAGCCCTTTTTCTCTGGGTTTGCCTTATGTTTTATTTGAGCTAAGGCTTGCTAGCTGTGCCACAGCTGGCAGCTGACGTATGGCTTTCTTTTAAATAATGAGAGCGGACCTGTCAGTCAGTGACACAATATGATGGTCCGGACGCACCGCATGATATCCCAACGGGCAATCATTGGTCAGATCTATCTGAAGAGCAAACAGCTGCCCTAGACTTGATCTCGACTTGTTGTACAAACACCGACATGTTTGAGACTTCTCATGTAGGCACAAACAAGCTCGATATTTCCAGTTCGACAGTGTTTACAAAGATGAGTGGAGAAGATAAAACTAATGTAAACTTGGCAGTAACATCTGTCTCAAAAGATATGACCTCAGTCAAATTAGACAGAGTGATACGTTTGATTTTGATTGACAGGTGAGTAGGCGGTCCTTCGCTGTCATCCGGGACACATCAGGATGCACTGGCAAGGTGCAAATAATGCAAATTGTTCTGCATAATTAAACAATTCAGAATCACAGTATTGTGGTCGTAATGGCTGCAGTTTAATCTTAAGGGCTCATTTTATTTTCTGTCAAAATAAAAGCTTTATGGTTTAATGTTTGAAAATCAAATAAATAATCATATTGTAATTTTACTGTAAATTAGTATTATTATTATTATTTTATGGTTCTTTATCATTTTTATGTATTTATTACAAAAGTAACCAATCTGTTTTATAGCCATAATACTTATTATTATGAAAATATGTATTATTATTATTATTATTACTATTATTATTATTATTACATTAAGTTGTTGTGCCATGTTTATGTATTTTATGGTTTGAATAAAATTAGACAAGTACACATTTTACATTTTACATTAAATTGCATTCTATTTTAGATTCAATAAATAAATAAATAAATAAAATATAAAACATAATATGTATATTACAAATTAAGGTTACACTTTTTTAAAGATGTTGTTATTGCAATGTAATAATACATTAAAGTAATATTAATTAACTACATGTACTATATAGTTATGGTTAGGATTTGGGTTTGGCTTAGGGTCACTTGCATGTAATTATGAATAATTAATTGTTATTATAATAGTAAGTGCATGTAATGTGGCACCTTAAAATAAAGTGTTAGCCAAATTAAAGTGTAGCAGGGTTATTATAGTTGACTAAAACTAAAACTTAAAAAGCCTTTTCGTTGCTTGCAATGAATGAGATAATAATGGAAATTAAATATTAAAGCTGCCATTTTATTTTATAATTATATTATTTCAGCTAGTTTCCAAGGTTTAACTTTATTTACTAAAAACTAAAACTGAAATAAAAATTAATTAAAAATAATATAGACATACTTAAAAACAACAAAAAACTAACATAAATGAATAAAACAAATTATATATATATATAAATGAAATAAAATTACTAAAACTTTACCTAAAATTAACATGAGAGCAGAAAATTTTAAAATAATATATAATCTATCCAAAACAATAACAAAAATTATAATAGTATAATAGAGATAGTATCTCAATGATACTAGAATAAAACTCATGTGCAGATACAATTTACAAAAAAAGTCATTCAGATTGATTTCTTTTACTATTATTATTATTATTATTATTATTATTATTATTATTATTATTATTTACCATAAACAGCAAACCTAGAGCAATTGTTAACAAAAATAGCAATTATTTTCCTCCAAATCATAAAGTCCTACATGTGGTCACAAGCACTTCAACTTTTCACATCCTGAATAATTGTTAATAGCAGGTGTAACAGTGTTTAGCACTCACTTTGGAGGACAAGAAACATACTCTGATATTTATTTTAAATACTCCCATTCATCTAATTTAGTCAAATATAGTCTCAATTGTAACCGCAGCCACGATGTATAAGCAGGTGGCAGAAGGTTGAATGGTCCGGCTCAATATGTTGGTAGTCTAGGCTGAGTGAGTGTCCTTACATTATAATAAAAACAGAGAGCCGCCCATATGGCTGGTGGGATAAAATCAGGAAAAACAGACAGGCAGAGCATATTGGGTAGTGAGGAAATTGTGAAGATCTTACTTTTGCGAATTTTATGGTGCTATTCAAGAACTCCTTTGCTCTGTTATATATCCTCTTGAGTTTACAGCTGCTAGCTTAAGGGTGCGAGTGTGTGGATGTTTTGTGTGTGTGTTTGAAGGGGAGTGGGTTGTCTTTCAAAAAACACTTAGCTTTTATTTCCCACCCAGCAAATACGAGGCTAATTAAATCTAATTAGAGAAGGGTTGTCATAAATCTTTGACAATGCCTTCTGAATCACCCACAAAGCTGTTTCGCCTTTCTACCGTCTTTTCACTGTTGATTAGCATGATAGAGTTTCTCCATTCCTTCACCCTCGAATTTACCGCAATGCATTAATACCTTTTTACAGTATGGACAGTGACAGATGTGTGTTGCTTAGCTCATCCTGCACAGTGTGAAATCTCTTCCTCCCGAGGTTTTCCATTTCCGTGTATTTCCCTTATTTGTCTGTTGTTAAGGCTAATATCGTTCCTCAAACTGAGTCTCTTTTCTTTTTTCTTGTTCTTGTTTTTTTTGCAGAAACACTGATGGACACCAAATGGGCCACCACTGAACTCGCATGGACCTCACATCCTGAAACTGGGGTGAGTTGTTACTTTTGTGTGTTTGACTTTGGTTAACCTGAGCCCATCCTGCTTATATGATCTACTGCTTCAGTCCAAATAAAGTTTACAGGGGTGAATCTCCAAAAATCATCTCCAGGTCACATCTGACCTCAGCATAAAATAAAGAAACTTACTGGCCCATTTGTTATTTTTATTTATTTTATTTTGTTATTATTTTATTTATTTTATTTATTTTGTTTCACCATTTTATTTTATGTTTTATTTCTGTTTTGTTGTATTTTTGTGTTTATTTTTACTTTTTTGTTGCATCATTTTGTTTTGTTTTTCTTTTCTTTGTTTTACTGTTTTTATTTATCGTTTTTTCCCCCTTTTGTTTAATTTTGTTTTTACTTTATTTGGTTTCGTAATTTTTTTTTTCTTTTTTTATGGGGATTTTGCCATTATTTTCATGTCAAAAATAAGCACATTTCCTCCAAAATGTTCAGTACCATAATTTTTTATAAATAAATAGAATATTTCTTTCTTTGGCATTACATTTTTTTTAGTTTTTTCTCCATTTTAGTAATGACAGTTAAAAATGTGCTTAATTGTCTTTAAAATTATGTTAAAGTACAAACTCTCAAAATCAGACTCACTGTCATCAATAACAATTCTTTATTATCTCCATTGAAATCATTCATTGGAGGGTTGAAAATGACTCACACATGTTTCTGCCTGGTTTCGTGATATTCTCTCATAAATGTCATAGCTATAGAACCTTTAAATCAAGAAGTATTTTAAAAGGTACAATTACAGTCTTGTTCAAATATAGTGTGTTAAACACAGGAAGCTCTGAGTTCCATCAGATAAAGGCTATGCCCAGATCAGATTTCCCCCTAGCCGTGTTACATTCATTCTCCAAAAGTGAAATCTGTGCCCACAAGCTTTTGGCAGACAGAGCAGGAGTATCCTTTGCTCGGTATATCTTTCACAATACCCAGACACTGCTGCCTTTTCTTACTTCTTTTGTTGGGATTTGTCTAATTCTTTAGATCTTCACCTCTCTTTCTTATATCCTCTACTTTAGGGTCCTGCATGTGTCCATTGCCCCCTTCCTGCCCCCAGCCACACCATCTCAGCTGTTGCAGTCACCCCTCCCCAAAACCTTTACTTCCGAGTAACTTAGCACCAATGCACCGAGGCACAAGAGCAGCCCCAAAGACACAAATCAACTGGCATTTCACCTTCCCCATCCATATATTATTCTTGTAAATATCCCTCCTGCCCTCATTAATGCACTAAAGCTCACCAGCACAATGGGCCCAAGAACAACCCCTTTGCAACCCAACAGATGCCTCCTTTCACAACATACATTGCCCAATTCTTTCCCTTCTGCTCTCTGTCATGCACACTGCTATACATTTAATCCACGCTACCCCACTGTATTTTAGGACAGACAGGGGAAATGTGGCACCAGTGTGTCCTTGTTTCACATTGTTCCAGACACTTCTTTTTTTCAATCTCAAATTGAAATATTCCTCCTTCTGGAGCGAATCCCACAACAAATGTTATTTCAGACCTAAACTAAAATGAAAAATATGATGTTTTGTGAAAATACAATTTTACTTTTAATTATTCTCATTGGATTTGCACATATATATATATTGTTTTTGTTTAAATCTGCAAAAATTAAAGGTTATACAAGAAAAACTACCATGAACAATAAATATAAATAATATATGTAAATATAAATAATATTTATTTATTTATCCAGTTATGACAACTGGGGTGAGGGTGTTGCCTACTTGTCATAATGTGTATTTATTTATTTTCAGCTAAATATATTTTCTTATTTCTGCTGGGGATTAAATGTAACTTTGACAGGTTTTTTTTTCTTTTTGGAGATCCAGTCACTGGCTTAATTGGCAGCCTCCATATCTCTCTTTCCTACAGCACACTCATTTCTAATTTTGTGTGACACTAAGTTCAATGGCATGTCGCACCAGAAAACCGAAATGGGAACTGTGCCCAGATAATAAATACAGAGGGAAAAAGTTAGAATAAATCCCAGTCTGACACAGCAGTTATTTGTCTCTGTTCATTTATTCTGCCACGAAAAATAAAATAAAAGTCCTCTATTAGTCATTAGTTTGACACCTGTAACCCAAGAAATAAACACAGATAAATACAGACTTTAACACCATTAAGGAAAAATAAACATATGCACCCCCTTGTCGCTTAAACCTGACCTGCTAATTCTTCCAAGATAAACAAACCGAGTGAAAAAAAAAAAACTGTTATGCACTTATATATTCATAAATAAACCACATAAACCATCATTCCACAGCAGCATCTGTGGGTAAAGTAAATTCATTCATCTTTTTTTTTTTTTTTTTAACAAATCGGAGAGATACAGCAGGGGAAAATTAATGAGCATAACTTTTCACCTTGAAGCTGAGGTGCGTATTTTTTCAGTACTTCCAGACAGTACTATCTCATATCAACATTTAATATGCAGAAATAAATTAAAGTAAGCCATTCGAAGGCTTATTTCCCTTAAAATTGAGCTGAAAAGAAATCGATTGGGCATCTTAATCTTGAAAGGAGGAATGTTTGGTGTGCCATTATCTCTAGAGGAGTCGACACCAGTGCGATGTGTGGGCCACTTCCTTGTTTCCATCTTCACTCCCTCAGCAATTTATTCCATTAAACTAAATGCCCATTTACATTCTTTCCACTGTCGCATTCACCTGATGCTTATTATTGATTATTGACAGTGATAAAGCAGAGACTTTTGGAAGCCCTGTCTGCTTCGGGTCCCCGGGGCCCGTAGGGATGAATGGCCTGTCCACACAACATCCATATTTCCATGTTAATTAAACACTTCACCTCTACACAAACACTATGCTACTCTCTCAACCAATCTCTGCAAATTTTCGTTTTCGTTTTTTGGCTACAGCTCAGTTTCTCCTTTAGGATCGCTTATTCTTGCTCTGAAATTGAACTCAATGTAATCAAAAGAAGCTGGACGGTTTCCCGAGGTTGAGCGTGAATCTAATTATTCCCTTACTGAATTGAATATGACTAATTTCTTGTTGCTTTATGCTGCTTGTTTAAACAAGCCGAGGTTGAAGTAAAAACCATCATTAGATGCCAAGATTGCTAGTAAGCATTTTTACTCGACCACAGTCTGTACTATCATTAGTAGTTGCTACATAATGCTTATCATGTCACACGGTTTTACCACAAATCACAATGTAGCAGATACCTCTCACCTTTCTTTTCAAAATATGTATACTGTTAATTTTGGTAGATGAATTTTTGGTAGCTTGTTGATCTATAGGAATACAGTACGCTCATGATGGTTTAATTGAACAATAACTGATTGTGAAGTGATTCAGAGAGTGCTCCACAGTCAAGGTATGAGGTAAACATCCACTCAATATTTTATTCGATGGAGTTCTGACACTCCACTGTAATTTTGATGAATTTTCCAGGCAGGTCTCCTCATTGAACTGGTGAACGCAGATAAAAGACCAGCGTGCAGCTCCTCACTTCATGACACCACACACAATGTGTAATTGAAAAGGCACAAACTTGAATTTCCTCTCGCTTTCATCCACCCCATTCACTCTTTTCTCAGCTTGCTCCCTCCATTATATTGTTTCTTAGCGCCGGTGTGTGGGCCTAGAGCTCAGAAGGAGCAATTTATTGCCTGCCGTACCTCTATAGCATAACACCTCAGAGTTCTAAAGCCCTGGATAACATTAAAATGAGAATGATTTCATTTATAATGCTGACAATAAAGTGTATCATACCATACTTTAGATAAAACATTTCTTATTACTATTGTTCTGTAGAAGAATCCTCGAATGCAGTTTGTATTACGTGCTAGCTCATTCTGAAGGTGAACTTGTATGTTGTTTTACATCAATGACTTAAGAGGTTTTTGTTTTTTTTTCAGTGGGAAGAAGTGAGTGGTTATGACGATGCCATGAACCCCATCCGAACATACCAAGTGTGCAACATTCGTGAACTTAACCAGAACAACTGGCTTCGCAGTGACTTTATTCCTCGAAAGGACGTTCTCCGTGTTTATGTGGAGATGAAGTTCACCGTACGAGATTGCAACAGTATTCCCAACATTCCAGGATCATGTAAAGAGACCTTCAATCTATTCCACTATGAGTCCGACTCGGATTCGGCCACCGCCACCAGTCCTTTTTGGATGGAGAACCCTTATGTTAAGGTGGACACCATTGCTCCGGATGAGAGCTTTTCTATGTTGGAATCTGGCCGGGTCAACACCAAGACTCGCAGCTTTGGTCCACTTTCCAAGGCTGGCTTCTATCTGGCTTTCCAGGACCTGGGTGCCTGCATGTCTTTAATCTCCGTCCGAGTTTTCTACAAGAAATGTTCCACAACCATTGCCAATTTTGCCGTCTTCCCAGAGACGGCCACAGGCGCCGAGGCCACGTCACTAGTCATTGCCCCTGGAACTTGTGTGCCGAATGCTCTGGAGGTGTCTGTCCCTCTTAAACTCTATTGCAATGGAGATGGAGAGTGGATGGTTCCTGTAGGTTCCTGCACTTGCATGGCTGGGTTCGAGCCTGCAGTTAAGGACACACAGTGTCAAGGTGATTGCTGATATATGTGGTTTTTTTTTTCTCACTGTGCAATTTGTTTTATCTCTCGGTATCAGATTAAGCCAAATAGACAAATCATCCTGTTGTTTTTTTGTTGTTTTTTATTGCTTTTTTTATGTCTTAAGTCTTTATGTCTATCAGAGTGAAACGTTTTGCTGAAAGAAAGGAGCGGAGTTGATGAAAAACATATCAGGTTCAGGCTGAGGTGAATTAAGCCAGCGTGTAACATAGCTGCGGTGAAAGTGAGCAGAGCAGACAGCGGGAGGTCAAGGGTCAAATGGAGAGCTGGGAGTGAGAGGAGACCGGAATCAATTTAAGGATCAAGGGCAAGGGCTGCAGTGAAACATTTATGAAGAGCACAAGATGGAGAAAGAAAAGTAACCCTGTTACAATTAAGGCACCAGAAGAAAAAGTTTGTCAAGAAATGAACTAGAAAGACAAAGCCACTGAGCAATGAACCTCTGGAGTAAAGTACTAAACTGAACAGTGAATTATTTGTGTATAGAGAAAAGAGGATTATTTGTGGTGTTTGAGACAATCGTAACTGTTGTGTTTGTTTATACAGAGGATTGGAGAAATAAGTGCTTAACCCTGAGTATTAGACTGTAGTGTGTAGTTTGCCCTGCACAGTTTGTGCTATGGACATAAATGCTGCTTTAACCTGTATACAGCTAATTTTACAAATATATACTACTAAGCAATTTACTTAACATGTTCTACTGTTGGATGATGAAAAGGTGAGGAAAATCCCCATAGATTTACATTTATTAGGGAATATCTTGAATATGACTTGGGGTAGTCACATTTTAACTTGAGATGGTAAGAAACCACCTAACAACCATAAAGTATGCAACAAAGAACAAGAAAGAATGCCTTAGGAAAAGCCTTGCAACTTCTTGGCAATGTACCACAAAGCCCTAGCAACCACATAGTACCATAAAAAGTTAAGAATCCCATAGCAATGCCATGGCAACCATTTAAAACTCCATAGCATAATGAAAGCAAGTTTTGCCCCACTCACATTATTTATTTATTCATTAATTATTATTATTTTTCTTCCAGAAATTGTATGTAGTTGTCAGCATAAGAAAGGACTTTCATACTATTGTCAACTTAATATCAAACGTGTGTATACCCGTAGGTGAAAGTAGGCAGTCCTTGGAAATCTGCTGCCTGATGTACAGTTTAAAACGCATTAGTTTGCTTGTGGTGGCTCAAGGTGAAAGCCCTGGCGGCTGTGCCCTGATAAAATGTTCTCTAATCAAGCCAACCCGAAACTAAAGGAGGGATAAATCTCTCTGTCACCTCTCTCATTCTCGCCTTCATCTGAAGGCCGTTGGTCTCATTAAGACCCTGCCAGAGCACAGTTAGGAAATTTACATGAATATTAATCGACAAGACCCTTTTTTTCTTAGCGCTCCATATTTCCCCTATCCGTTCTTTCTCTTCGCTTCCAATTTCACCACAAATTCTAATCACTCCCTTAAGTCATTCTACTCTCAATGAGAGAGGGAAAGAGAGTAGAAGGCTTGGGCAATAGTATGAGAGCAATAGACTGTACTGGCGAGAGTTTGCAAGTAAGAGAACTCATGAAAAAAAGGCACTTGATTTGCATTTCTTTTGCTTTCTTTCACCTCTTCTCTCTCTCGCGCTCTGTCAGGAGAGCTGCTGGAGGAAGGATGAGGATGAAAGGAAAAGGCTGACTTCTTACCTCCTTGGAAGCGATTAATCAGCACTTTCAATCCTTCAGAAAACAGCCCGAGTTTTTTGAAGGGGAATTTCAAGCAGTCTTTCATGGGGGCTAGAACTAGATGGTCTCATTTGTCTTCCCAAGATTTTGGTTGATTTATGTACATCTGAAATGCGAGGCAAAACACTGAGGACTCATTAATCTCCAAAGTGATATTTTATGTGCGATAAACCCGAACTCACAAATACACTCCTTCATTTTTATCTCTACGTGGATTGTTTTCTATGTTCCTCCTTCACTACCTATCTCTGGCCTCCCCTGATTAATGGTTAAACAAATAAGACCCCAGTTAACCAAGTTAACTGTATCCTGCACTAATGAATCCTTGTGTCAATATTGCACTTTCTGAAAAAGGGAACATGGAAAGTGACCTCAGGAACATAACCAGTGTTGTGTTCTACTTTGCACACTATCAGTCCAGAAACCAGATGTTCAAAACTTTTATATTATATTTTATTATTTCAGAAAAACACAGTGCATGTGTCGTCATACTCCTTGCCTGCTTTTAATGAGCATACAACTGACTGCTTGATCACTTAGACAGCTGAGTGACATTCTGAGCAGAAAGATCTCATTGGCACTGTGTGCAAGGAGAACACCTCTCCATTTATTGTAGATTTGATACAATGTGTACACAATCTCCGTAAATGGTGTCAACGCTCCACAAAGGCCAAAGACCTTGTGAATGACACACTAATCTTTGTATTCATAGGATAACAGCTCACACTTTCCCTTGTAGTCTTTAATATACTTTGTTTATCTTAGAGGGACAATTCCTGCAGTACAACATTGACATTCCCTGAGTATTGATTGAAAGAGTTCATTTCAAAAAGTGCTGTTGTTTGGAACTAACAGGCATGTGTTTGTAATTGAAGTTGAAGGTTAGCATATGCACATGGGGTTTATGCAAGGCCAGGGTATGTTGTTGGAACTCGTCTAGCCATGAGGGGGTTATTTCCCTGAAGGAAAACAACAGCAAATTAACGGTGCCAAACAAATACGTAAGCAAGAACCTGTGCGCCTTCGTATTTTACAATGTCAAGATGGAAAGGATTAGACTGCATACTGTGGGCAAGGAAAACAAAAGTAAGAAACTAAATTAAGGCAAGCAGAGCTCACAAAATGCAAATTATAAATGGGAAATTGGTATTGATTCTGCTGTTGTATGCAATGAAAAGTTTTCACATGCCTAGATGGAAGCATTCACCGCAAATGAGTAGCAAAGAAGTACACTTGGTTTGAATTTGCAGTTACAGCTATGACTTTCTATCTCTGACATTCAAAGTAAAAACTCTTTCTCTCTTTAGCTTGCAGTCCAGGCACCTTCAAATCCAAGCAGGGTGAAGGGTTCTGCTCCCCGTGTCCGCCCAACAGTCGGACAAGTTCTGGAGCTGCCAGCATCTGTTCCTGCAGGACCGGCCACTATCGGGCGGACAATGATTCACCTGACTCAGGATGCACCAGTGAGTAATGCCCTCATCTAAACCTGCCATTTCACCCACCATGAACTTATCTAAACATAAGGGGTGTGGTTTATTTACCATGTTCTCAGCTCTCAAAAGCCACATTAATATATATATATATATATATATATATAACGTTTCCCTTTCTTCTGTTTCATATTAACTTCTTTCTAACTCAGATACTTGAAAAAATACAAAATAAACAAGGTTTTGATTAATTGGATGTACATGAAAGCACTTAATCCACAGTGCGTCTATGGGAAGCCCAATTTGACCATTTTTTATTTAAATTGTCTTCTTAAAAAACATTTTAAACTAGCCTAATGTGGTCTGATGGTCTTAGCTGCTTACTAGGCTGGTTTCCCCTGCTTAATTTGGTAGATTTTCTGGGTTTTAGGGAACTTGTCAATTGGTCAGCAAAACTAGCTTTGTGACTTAAACTAGCTGAACACCTGATTTGCTAAGGGACATGTTAGGAAAGCAGCTAACTAAGCTTAAACCTGCTAAGACCAGAAAAACACCTTAGACTGGCCTTTTTGACAGGTTTATTAAGACTTACCTCAGGAAAACAACATGACAAAAATATTTGCTTTTTGCAGCCGTGCCCTCAGCTCCACGTAGTGTCATCTCCAGTGTAAATGAGACATCGCTTGTACTTGAGTGGAGCGAGCCACGTGACCAAGGTGGAAGGGAGGACCTCCTTTACAATGTTATTTGTAAGAAATGCCTGCCTGAGCGTGGAACCTGCACACGATGTGATGACAACGTGGATATCTCTCCTCGCCACCTTGGGCTTACTGAGAGACATGTGATGGTCAGAAACCTTCAGGCTCACACCCAGTACAGCTTTGAGATTCAGGCCGTCAATGGAGTCTCCAACAAGAGTCCATATACACCCCATTTTGCCTCTGTTAACATCACCACCAACCAGGCTGGTGAGTTCAGTGGATTATTTTGATTTCAAGAAGGCTATCAATCAAATGTCTACAATGGTACAAAAACTACCCTGAACAGCCACTAACTGATTTGTTTTAATAACCAGCCCCGACCAGCTCGATCAGCTTTCATATTCCAAAACACAGATACCATTTTAACATTTTCCTACTGGTTCCATGTGTGTCCATAAAGGTTTTTCTTCACTTGCTCTAGCTTGAAATAATGAAGTGTAATGGCCTTTATTAAGATATTTCCAACCCACAACACTCTACCCAAAGAACTCAGCCCACAGAATGCATCGATGCCAGAGAGCTGTGCTATGAGGCTCAGAAGCAAAGCTAATCTACTATAGGCTAGAGTGTGCTGGGTTAGTGAGATGTGGAGATGTGTTAACCTGGTGAAAATAGTCTCTTACTGTGTGATTTCAAGTTTTGAATTGACACTGGACTTCTCAGGATATTTTAGCACTCTATGCTAGCACCCAGCTTTAAGAGTGCCTCTGTTTGCTCTCAGGGATTGACTTCAGTCATTGTCATATAACCCATGCAATCCTAGGGTGACATGCAGACCCACAAAGCTGCCCACCCCCATGGTTTGAAAACGTCAGGAGGGTCTGTGATCAGATTATCTCCCAGGAATGTGTTTGGAGATTCATTTTAAGACAAAACATAAATATTGGCCATCAGCTCAAGGGACGTCACGGTTACTTCCACAACCTCCTCAAAATGAGGCCCCTTAATCCTGGGGTGAAAGTAAGCAAACTGGCTGCCCAGGCAGCATTGTTTGCAGGGTGAAGCTTTTCTGAGCAAGGCCTGGGTTAGGAGGTTGATGGTGTTGGTATGGAGGAGAGTGAGCTTTTGGGGAAGGTGGACAAAGAAACAGACTGAACAGTAAAGAGCTAATAGGGAAACAATCAAAGAACCGGACCTTGGGATTAAAATGCTTAAAAAGAGAGACAGAGGCAAGAAAGTAGGGGATGTTGAGAGATACTGTAGTGTGTGAATAGAACTTGATAACATCAGAAACTGGAGATGGCAAGATCAGGTCTGAGGACAAATGGGAACAGTATAGATTATGTAAAGCTAGGTGCGAAGAAGAAGTAAGGAGCTATGTAAGAACTTGTTAACACAACTATATATATGGTTAAAAAATTCCAGGTCACATTTAATCCTAAAAACAAACGATATATTATATATTCCAGGGAATTTTAAAGGATATAAATCAATTCATTTTGTGATAATTACCCCAAAATTATAAAAATTACAGACATTTCATTCTCATTAGGTTCTAAAATCTCCATAAATTACAGGAGCACAATTTAAACTAATATTATGTATAACTACTTTAAATAATACATCTTTTTCACATTGCAGTAATTTGGGAAAGAAAGAGTTTAGGGAGTGGACAGAGGGTGTGTGCAGCCATAAATATATTTGCATGTGTGTGTAGGTTGTGTGGACTGGATCTGCCAGATACTAAGCCTTCCGGTTTGTCTGCCATAGTGCTTTTTACAAGAGACTTTAGAATCCAATCTTTCTGTGAAGTTGACAGGCTGGGGCCCCGAAAGGACCAACGACTAAGAGCTGTCTGAATGCTTACACATCAAAGCAGCTCTTTGGCAATCCTGAATGTGAACATGCTCTAAATGTGAAAAAAATAAAAATAAATAAAATTCAGCTTTCATTAAAATAGGATTTCGCTAATTTTCCCCACACAGCTCCGTCTGCAGTCCCTACCGTCCACCTGATGGGGGCTTTAGCCAATGCCATGAGTCTTTCCTGGCTCCCCCCTGAAAAACCAAATGGCATCATCTTGGATTACGAGATTAAATACCATGAGAAGGTAAGAGCCAGTGTAAGTCAATGAAGCAAAGGGCAGTCAATCACAATTCCACCACTGTCATCCTCTGCTCTATACCTAATCGTTCATCCTGACAACAGCATCAACTCTTCCTCTCTCATGTATCCTAACACTCTTCCCTAACTCCATCCTTGATTGATCCCCTACTTTCCGAACGTTGATACCATAAGGCGGTTTGAGCTTGGCAGGGATGGAGGCAGGAGGATTTGCATAGAGGAAAAGAAATGGCCAGGCAGATCTGCTTTGTGTTTGATGTGTTGTACTGACAGATTAAACCAGAGCTGCCAGACACTCGCTGGCTGGGTGCTGGCTGGTTTTATATGGTTTGTTTTATCACTGTTCCCACAGGACCAGGGAGAAGCTATTGCCCACACCATGACAGCCCAGCGTAGCTCTGCACGCATTGAGGGTTTGAAGCCAGACACATCGTATGTTGTGCAGGTTCGAGCCCGAACGGTGGCAGGGTATGGCCGCTATAGCAGCCCTACTGACTTTAGCACCAACCACCAGGGTATGTAAAACAACGTATATTACTATATTATCACATAAAAACAACTTTCTTTCACATATTATCAAGCAGTAGTGTGAATCTGAAAGTATAAATACCTCTCATAGAAAAAGAAACGCCATAAATAGATCTGAGAAATATAGTTCTCTTGAATACATCCTGTGATATCTCTCTGTGCCTCTCACACAGCCGATGCAGACAAGACTCTACAGGAGCAGCTACCTCTCATTGTGGGGTCTCTGACAGCAGGGCTGGTCTTCATCATTGTTGTTGTGGTTATTGCCATTGTCTGTCTCAGGTAAATGGTTCGATTTTTAATGTACCTTAATAACATTCAGCAAATGTACTTATTGTATAAATGGATCACACCAAGAGTAGAAGAAAGAATTAGAAGTCAAAGTATACCTATGAAACAACACAATGTTTTGAGTGCATATGCAATTTAGTTGCCCATAATGCTTACTTGGAACCTATTTGACAATTAATGAATACAGTTCGAGAATCAGATTCATTCTGGGTCGTCAATTATTTTGGATCTTGTACTTAGTAAACTATAGCCAGTGGTCTCAAATGTACATGTGCCCTACATTGTAATTCCGCAGTGTCCCAATGATCATTGGCACTGGCACTTTCCATTCTGTGGCCACCTTCCCATTTCCACAGTTGAGAGCAAGGCAGTTGTGCATTTAGAGCCTCATCATGCCAAAATTCTGAATTTGCACTCTCTTTCATTCTAATCAGCACAGTTTGTGTCAGTATCGTAACTTTGTCTGATTGAAAAAAAATGTAGGCCTTGGCATATTCCGGAACTGAATTTGAATTGGAAATGAGATACAAATCACCAGTGGGTATTATTGGCCTGGTTACTAGTTAGACAACAAAGGGATTGCATTAACGTACTAGAGGGGGGTTGGGTTTGTTGAAATTGCATTGCATTTAAGTGGAAAAAAGTGTGAAGGAATTAAGAGACAGGAGTGAATTAAACAATGTAGCTGTAAAGATTCCTTTGCATGTAAATGGGAGCAAGACAATCAGTGATGCTGCTGTTTTTCTTAGCTGTCTTTATGCAGATTTGACAAGGGTCTTGAGGGTGATTTTGTTGTTCTCTTAATTTTCATATCATTCTCTTTCTGTAATTGACCTCGATTTATATACCTAAAGGGGCTGGCAGGGAAAAAGCAGGTCCTTTTTAAATGCTTATTTTCCACTATTTAGATAGGACATCATCAACATTTTGTGACTGTATTGTTTTTGGTTTACAGGAAGCAACGCAATGGCTCAGAATCAGAATACACAGAAAAACTGCAACAATACAGTAAGTCTCTACAAAGTTTACTTGCATTCTGATGACTAACAATACTATAAATATTGTGTATTATGGCAGTGTGATTCATACGGCTATTTGCACTGTTGAATCCCCTATAGTCACACCGGGGATGAAGGTCTACATTGACCCATTCACCTATGAGGACCCGAACGAGGCCATCCGCGAGTTTGCCAAAGAGATTGACGTTTCCTGTGTGAAAATCGAGGAAGTCATTGGCGCAGGTAACCAACAACACAAGCTCCTGAGCAACAGGGGGAAGACAGCTAGGCACACCCAGGCCATACCTTTAGAGGACTTCACTCCAAGCGGTACTTCAATCAACTCATCCCGCTCCAAAATATAAACCCTTAGCACCTTACCAATGTCTCTAACAGCTTTACTTACAAAATGGAGCTTCTGAGGTTATCTTCAGAGCCAACTATAGAGCTACCATTCCTGCTAACTTACCAAGCCTGTCCTGAGCCTGATGACAATTAAATGTCCTCTTGACCCATATGACCTGTTAAATTCCTTCCTGCCCTTGAGACTACTCCCCTTTGTTTTGTATAGTTTGTAATGTCAGAGACAAAAACAAACAAACAAACAAACAAACATAAAAGTAGGATTCTGTTTCAGTAAGACATGCAGCCATGTTGTAATGAATTGAGGAGCCCCATGTCAGACTCCAACAGACAAGGCTTTTAACATCTAATGCTGCTACCTGAACCTGTTTTTTCCTAGCTTTGTATAAAGTGATGAACCCCTACCATGTCCTTCCCTGAATCCTTTGTTTCTCTTGCACTTGCTTACACATTGCCCTAGACTGCAGACACAAGCCATCCAATCCTCCCAAGCTTCTGTCCCCACCTACTTCGCACATTACTACCCTCACTCCCTCCAGACCCTAGCATTCTCTGAATCTACCCTTTACCCTTTCCACTTTTGCTTTACCCATTTCCTTTTCAGTACCCTAACTCCGAAAAAACCCTTCAAGAGCTTTTACTGTTGAAGCATTCCTTCCCTCAACCTACCCCTTCCTTCGCACCCTGGATACACTCCAATATCATCATCTATAGCCATGGCTTCTCTTGCTGTCTCCCCCCGCTTCCCCCTGGCTCCTTTATTCTAACCAATAACTGTCCCTCTCCCCTTTCTCTCCCACACTCCTCCACTCTTCCCTCTCCTCTCTCCACTCCACCTTTTCTTCCTCTCTCTCTTGTCTGTACATTACCTATGTAGGAGAGTTTGGAGAAGTCTGCCGTGGCCGTCTGAAACTACCTGGACGGCGTGAGATCATTGTGGCCATCAAGACTCTGAAGGCAGGCTACACGGAACGCCAAAGAAGGGACTTCCTGAGTGAAGCCAGCATCATGGGCCAGTTTGATCACCCTAATATTATCCGCCTTGAAGGAGTGGTGACGAAGAGTCGGCCAGTCATGATTGTCACTGAGTTCATGGAGAATGGAGCACTTGATTCCTTTCTCCGGGTTAGAAATGCTTACTACTATTACATTAATGTTTTTTTTTTTGGCTTGTGGGACATTTATGGAAATTCAAGTAATATTGTTTTATAAACTATGTATACCATACCATGTGAGAATACCATAATTGTTGCAGTCTTGCAAGATTTAGTCCCACATTAGTTTTCTAATAAAAAGAGATGTTCTCACCTGTCCCCTTAAAAAAAAAACATATTTTCTAAATAGTGGTGACAAATAGATTAGCTGCTAGCTGTGACTTTGAGAGATGAATCATTTGGCTGATGAGTCACATCCTGGAAAGTTAAAAACATGTACACAGCAGCATTTTTGTTATAATGGGTCAGTGATTTTTCCCACTCTATCCAACAGCTAAATGATGGACAGTTCACAGTCATCCAGCTTGTCGGTATGTTGAGAGGCATTGCATCTGGCATGAAATATCTCTCCGACATGAACTATGTGCACCGCGATTTGGCAGCCCGTAACATTCTGGTCAACAGCAACCTGGTGTCTAAGGTTTCCGATTTTGGCCTTTCTCGTTTCTTGGAGGATGATCCCACTGACCCCACCTACACCAGCTCATTGGTCAGCATTCAAATCTTTATCCATTAATATTTCTATAGCAATTAAAAGTGACCAGCGCCCAACTGAGATAAAACAAAACAAAAAAACAAACTATGTATGCTCTTGCATCTGTAGGGAGGAAAGATCCCTATTCGCTGGACAGCACCAGAGGCTATTGCTTATAGGAAGTTCACCTCAGCCAGTGACGTCTGGAGCTACGGCATTGTGATGTGGGAGGTGATGTCATATGGTGAGCGCCCATACTGGGACATGAGCAACCAAGATGTAAGTTTCCTCTCTACTTTGCCTCTGTTCAACTTAATTTGATCATAAACTAACACCAACTATTATTTTTTTCCATCAACAGGTAATCAATGCTGTCGAGCAGGACTACCGACTGCCCCCACCTATGGATTGCCCAACTGCCTTGCATCAACTCATGCTAGACTGCTGGGTGAAAGAAAGAAACTTGAGACCTAAGTTCTCCCAGATCGTCAATACCTTGGACAAACTCATTCGCAATGCCGCCAGCCTTAAGGTGGTCACCAGCACACATTCTGGGTAAGGGCACACATGGACATATTAGCATGTTTTTTAACATGTTTGCATGGTTTTTATCTCCTCAGCTAACCGAGCAGTATTAAAGACTTATACAAATTGGTTATCTCATTACAAATTTAGAATTAGGCCAAAGTTAAAGCGTTTGAATTAAGAGCTTATTGATTTCAGCTAATTTTCAATTGACAAAAATATTGTAAGCTGAGAAACTCTAATGTTATGGAAATCAGGATGACCTTCAGTCAGTAAAACATTGACTGTTTTGCCTGAAATGCTTGCTCCGGTTTACACATACTAGGCTTTCATATTTGAGATATTTCATGGCATACGCTTCCTTCCAGATGCCTGTCACTATATAACAGCATTTTACTTGTTTATCAGCACTTTTGCACAAAATTTGCTTTAGTAAGACACACAGTACTTGTTAGCCAGAAGCTGTAGGCAGGTTTTGACCTACCTCGGGGTGCCTGCCTCTAGGCTGTAGGTCCTGGGGGTAGGTCTCTAACAACCAGGAAACTGTGGGAGACACTTTGTCTACTCTGCAATGATCAGAGGATAAAGGAAGAATAATTAGTTAATGTAGTTCTGAGATGGGAATGGTTTTAATTAGCAAGTAACAAGATTTTAAAAGGGCCAATGGAGAGGTGGCCTGCCTGCTGAGCCTAAAGAAAGACTGAGAAATG
The DNA here is from genome assembly GCF_963082965.1 of Carassius carassius. NCBI lineage: Eukaryota > Metazoa > Chordata > Actinopteri > Cypriniformes > Cyprinidae > Carassius > Carassius carassius. The sequence continues at coordinate 19,382,071 of NC_081802.1, forward strand.
GGCTCCTGTTGTTGCAACATTTGATGTTCTGTGTACTACCTTCAGTGATCAATGCCTTAACTAAACTAAGGACAGTTTAATTAGTTATTATTTGCTCTCAATGCTGAGTTCAAGGTAGTTTAGTTATGCACAGACATTTGTTCTTCTGGTTTCCTGATACAGTTTCCCCGTCTCGCACTTAAAATCAACATTCCTGAGATGTGAGAGCCAGGCCAGCTCTAACAATGTCCCATTAAGAAAAGCTGCCTTCCAGGTTAATGACCACAAACCTTCAGCCCTAGAGGCATGAGCTTATTAAAAATCACTCTTCCCATCCATCTACAGACCTTGTCCTCAAAAGAGCCACTGTTCCTTTATTATTAACTTTTTTTTTCTTATGCTTTTAATTGTTAATTAATCTAATGCCATCAAAAGACAGCTAGGTTCAGTAGAGCAGGTAGCTTGCAGACAGAAGTGTCTTTGGTCTCAAACTTGTCCCCACAGTCTAGATCTCATCTTTAGTTATGAAGACCCCAGTCTGGTCATAGATCGTGTCTGGTCTATGTTGGTTTTGTCTAATCTAATTTAAACTGGCAGCTTTTATGCATGACATTAAATTTAGTTGCACGGTAGTGCAAGAAGAATCTAGACAGGCAAATGCAGGCAAACATTATTTAAATAAAATAAATGTTGCTCTTGGAAGATTACGGAGGTGGTCGACCTACTTGTCCTACTTGGAAAAATCATGTCTTGCATAAGCAAACAGTGATTTCAAAGGGATATTGAGAAATATAATACCAATTAATGTAGAATTAGAGCATGTCATGTATTGATACACATCAGGCTATGCAACCTAAGTCCAAACATTTGCTCCTTCATATGGACCCACACCCACAGCATCATTGCAGTTCTCTCTGGTGGGCCACTGCATGTCTCCAGCCAGTAAGCCACAGTGGCAGGTTCAGGCCCTACAGGCCAGGAGAGGTGGTGGTGGTTGTGGGGGGTTTGGGGGTGAGGTTTCGGTGGTGGAGGCCTGTCGTGACCTAACCCTCTCTCTCTCTCTCTTTTTATCTCCACTCCTCTCTTTCTCTGTAGGGCCTCCCAGCCACTCCTCGACCGTTGTGTGCCTGACTACACCACCTTCACCACTGTGGGCGACTGGCTGGATGCCATCAAGATGAGCCGCTACCGAGACAACTTCCTTAATGCTGGCTTTGCTTCTTTTGACTTGGTGGCCCAGATGACTGCAGAGTGAGTGTCTCATTCATTTGTTGGATTGCTCATCTTTTTTTTTTGGTGGTCTCACATTAGTTCGAATTTAATGCACTGTGCATTTATGCGACTTCTAAAAAGGTGGTAATAATTTCATAATAGTACTTGTGGCACGGATTTGAGCCAGTTGCATGAAATTGAACTCTTACTTAGACCAAGCGATCAAACCGACCTTAAACAGTACTTTTATAGGGAATTAAAAAGACAGTAAGTCTTGAACAGGAAATTCAATATGTCACTATTTTAAATGTCTAGACAGATGTGAAGAAAGCAGTTGGGATCAAATAAACTAATAAAGAAAAAAAATATATATATAAAAATTCATCACACCCATTAAAATGTAATAAAGGATCGAGGCAGGGGTAATTTGTTTCAATTTGGCAACTTGACAGGTGGACTAGTCGGTGGTTTTCTTGTGCTCTTAATGACTAGTTAGTCTCCTAATGGGTTCCATTTATTATCATTTTATCCAACATTGTTGGCTTGATGGGACCAACAGAGAAAAAATGCAGAAAACACTTTACACTGCTAATGTCATGCAATTGTAGAGATGAGAAGGGCCGACAGACTGGGGGCAGCTTGCTCCTTGACAACGTCCTCTTTCGTCCTCTTGAAGGCTTTTGTTTAACAGAAAGGTGAAAAAAAATAGTAAACGGCAAGAGTCTACACTAGTTTTTAGCTACACGTGTTGCTGTGTTGCACATTCTTTATGTAAATTTGACATCTGGTAGCCCTCGATACAAAACCTTGCAAATCATTGACCAGCGTTTGACCTATCTCCAGTTTGAGAACTGGCTTTGCACAACATACTTGTCTCAGTTCAGTAGCCAAAAGGTGGGGTTGTTCTATTTGCACAACCTAGTGACAATTTGCTAACGGATTTGCTCACCTGGCTATGTTCCCATGGGAGTTTATCACTTGAATACCATCAATTCTGTTCCTTCTTTTAGAAACCACTATGATATTTCTTGTTTAGCAGTGACACAAAAATGTTCTTGTTGTTGTTTTCTACAGAGACCTGCTACGGATAGGTGTAACATTAGCCGGCCACCAAAAGAAGATTCTCGGCAGCATTCAAGACATGAGACTGCAAATGAACCAAACGCTGCCCGTCCAGGTCTGAGATGGGGCAGGAACTATTCTAGACGACCCCAGACGCCTGATCATCTCCACTAATCAGATGAAACTGGCTTGCAGTGCCTCGGACAACTTTATCCTTTCCATTTTCCTGTAACGACTGCATTATTTTACACCCGACAGGATTAGATAATATTATTTTGTACTTATTTTTAAGAACAGAGAGGAAAGCCTATATCCCATGCATGCCTCACAGCAACTGCAGGACGGGATTCACCCAATTTCCAAAGCCACCCATAATGAATTTCTCCCTGAAACTGACTCTGAGGGATGGACTCTCCCAGATGGACATTGCTTATGGAAGAGATACTCCTCTTATAGTACGCATAACTTGAATATAAAGACAAAAACTAGAAGTGAATATAAATTCACGATATTCGCGTGGACACGATTGTGCAGAAATCCCTCCAGTGCTAGTATGTTCTATTGCGCGTTTGATTGTGTGCTTATTCCCCATCTTCATATTGAAGGTGGTTTATTTAAGGGCACATGCCTCAAACGTACAGGAGGGAGAGGCACAGCCGAGGGCGAAAGATCACGGATGTCGCAGGACCGGATTTAAGGAAGTTGCATTTGTCCACCAGGTTTAAACTGATAAAAGGACTTCTTAGAGTATACCTGGTGAACTCAGGATGCTTTCATAGTTTAAAATAAAGGATTCTCAGCTGTGTTTTCACAATTTCAATTGATGTTTTCTTTTATTCTCTTCTGTTGTTTTCCCTCACCCAGTTTCGTTTCTGTTCCACAATGAGTTGACATTTAGCTGGTCGGCAGTCATTATATCAGGATTCTTTAGCAGTTACAAAAGAGAAGGTCTGTGATAATCTGTACTACACTGCAAAAAAAAGATATATATATATTTGTTTTAAATCCATGTTTGACTAAACTAAACATTCTTAAAACAAGATCAATTTGAGAAGTAAAATTGCGCACTATATTAAGATTAGTTTTTTCTTTGTCGAATTCTTATGTCAAGCATAAATCTAACCAAATGCGGAGGTTTATGCTTTAAACATACTATAAATCAAATGAACGCAATGTCGCTTAATACATTTTCATCTTGTTTCGAGGATGTTTTTCTTTTCTTTTCTTTTTTTAGGAAAAGGACAAAATACTTATTTAAAAAAATACATGTATTTTTCCTGTGTAAAAATCACTGACCATCTCTACAATGAGTGAGTGTGAGGATGACTATGTTGTAGTGTGTGTGTTTCTGTGTGTAAGTGTGTGTGTATAAAAAAGGGAGAGTATAAGGATTATGTGCACATTCTCTACATGAACGTTTCAGTTGTGTTCCACAGTGGAGCACTAATGCATGAAATGACTTACCACATGGAGCTCCAGTTATATATTATTACTTATGAATCAATAATATGTGGAGAAATACCAATTTCATGTTGATTTTATGATTTTAGTTTTACATATCCCAAGAATCCAAAAGGAATGATTTATTTATTTAAAGATCTGATATAAATTTGAAGGCTGACAATAAAAAAAAAAAAACAGATAAAAGATGTTCAATAAAATTTTGGAATGCTGTCATGAGGAGGAAACAAGAAATGCAGAGGACGTGTATTGAAATTGGTTTAAGAGAAATGAATAGAAGGTGTTGAACATCTCATCAATGTTGGGCAGATCTAGTAAATCTCTTTAATATTAAAGCTAAGCCTTTCTGTCACCACCACAAAGAGAAACTGCTAGTTCCAATTCTCAAAGCTATCCCATTGTAAAGCTTACTCACCAGGTGGTTTGTTCATTTCTGTTCAATCATATTTTAAGAATGACTGAATTTCCAGGGGCGTTTTCAAATGAGATCTTGAACCACGTTGGTAATTCACGTTAGTGCTATGCGGTAGGCCGAATACATTGTACTTCCTGAAGCTGTCGGTTTGTCTTCCACATTATTTAGCCTTCAACTCTTTTTCTTGCGTGTAGGCTTGATGAAAGACCCCACCACAGACTCCATGTGTCTATGCACGTTTCATCAGAGCACTATTAACACTAGGCTGATCTTACGGGCAAATGTTTACAGCCTGGCAGATGACCAACCCATGATTATTAAACGGTACTTGCCTTATGTTCTGGGCTGCTCTGATTAGTTTTCCCCACGTCAAACAAGAAAGATCTAAAATATGCTAAATAGTAGCATGTTTGATGGGTTAAGAAGCCAATAGAGGATGTTTTTACCAAAATCTGTATCTAGACTAGTTTCAATGCTTTAATACTGCACTACGGGAAACGCTACTGCATATATTCTGCGCTGTTTCTGGTTTTGTTTCATTCCTAATTTCACAATCCCTCTCAATTACAAACGCTCCTTGTAATATAACATGCTGATGACAGACATTATCCTTTTTCTTATATGACAGATCTTGATGTATATGAACCCTGTTTATTAAAGTTCCTACATGCTACTAACTTACAAGCCGTTTGGGAACTAAACGGAGCTGCTTTTGTCAAATTCAACATGGTATATTCTCTCATAACTGGATTTGAGTGTGTGTATGTTTGTATGTATGACTGTATTTGGGTGAGGTGCTATTGTCATTGTGCTCTAATCAAAGCAGTTTTGCAACATAACTTGCATGATTTTGGTTCTATAACTCTGTGCCAATGGTCGTTCTCCATCTCTGACTCTTTTTCTCTTCCCTCTACTCCCCTCTTGTTCCTCTGTGACAGTTTTCCTGAGTTTCGAAGTTTCTCTTTTACATTAAAAATCAAGCAAAAAATAGTTTTTCTTTCCAAGCAGTTAAAAGTCTTCTCATCACATCACAAATCACTGACATGCAAAAGCGAAATGTCTGCTGTGTGCCGTACTTATATTGAGAGAAGCAAGACACATTTCAAGACTTTTTTTTTTTCTTGTTCTTTTTGTTTTGTTTTGGAAAGCATTGAGATGTATTTAATGGTGAAGACAAAAAAAAAAACGATTAAATAATGCATTCTTGTAGAAATATTTTTAAAAAAACCTTTTGCAATTAAATTATTTAAGAAATACCTGTGTTTGCTGTGTGATTTCTTGCGTGGTTTGTTTAACAGCCGCTGTTGAAAGCTATTGTGTATCGACATATAATTGTCCTTTCTCTAAGTGGTCTAACATTTTTCAGGCACGCTGGGGCCACAAATTCTTGCTTAATTGAAAAGCCTGAGGATTTTTAAGACCGTCATCCTCTATAAAACATTCTGGCCTGTATTTGAGAGGGGAAAGCTTTGATCTCTACAGGTCAGGCCACCTGCCTTAAACATACGGACTGTGAGAACGTTTGTGGTGTCCATGTGTTGCTCAGAATGTTCTGGACTTTGCAAAATGGAGAATCCTCATGGTCTAAGATATTAGCCTTGATGTTTTATTACTTAAGTTTGTATTGTTTGTGTTTTATATTATATGCAATATGTGGTTTTATGGTCTTCATAAGGATACCACTAGTAACTATAAGAGGCTATATTATTTATTTATTTGTTTATAAGGCATCCAGGTACATTGTCACACTCAGTTAAAATTTGAAGTTTGTAATGTTGGTTTCATATGGTTCTGAAAAAAATATATAATAATAATAATAATAAATATTAGTGCTGGGCAATGATTATTATTATTAATTAATTAAAACGATTATTATTATTATTCTATACAAAATATAGTTTGTTATAGAAGAGTCCAGAGCCTCGATCATAACATTATAACAGGCATCTTCCGATTAGAGACCTGCACGATCGCGGGACCCATCGCAGCAGAGTACAGAGTGGGACAACACTTGATGAGCGGGTAGAGAGTGTAAGTGTAAAGTGTAAAGAAGTGTGCGAGAGCTCGGTTCAGTTATATATAGATCAGTGAGTTTGAGCACTAACCGCACCGGAGCACAGATGTCTTCTAATACGTGCTGCATGATTGCGTAAATATTTCAGAGTGGCAAAAGTGATAGATGCGTAAAGCAATATATTGCGAGAGGGCCGTGTGTTAACCACAGAGTTAACAAAACAATGCACTCCACTGAGCGAGAGCGCTACTTTGCTGTCTTCCCGTGCTATCAGAAACTGCGTTAAGGCACGGTAAAATAATTGTTGGCATTAATCAATTAATGCGTTAACGCGATAATAACGCGTTAACTTGCCCAGCCCTAATACACACATATATATACTTACAGCAAAAGAAAAGAAAAGAAAAGAAAAGAAGAAAGAGAGAAAGAGAGAAAGAGAGAGAGAGAGAGAGAGAGAGAGAGAAAGAAACTGGTAAAAGTTGCATTGTATGATATTTTACAACCTAACTGGCTAATTGGTTTTGGGGGGTCTGCAGGGATTCTCTAGGATTGTTTTACGGTTTTGTTTTGTTGTTTATTTTGTGTGTGTTATTTGCTTTGTGTCATTGTTGTTTTGTATTATTTGTTTTGTTGTGTTGTTTGTTTTGTGTTGTCTTTTGTGTGTGTTTTGTTTCATTTTGTGTTTTATTTATGCACGTTGTTTTTGTTGTTTATTTTGTTTTGTGTTTTTATACTTGTGCAAGTTGTTTTTTTGTTTGTTTGTTTTTCTCCAGCATGTTGCTGTTTTTTGTTTTGTTTTTAGTTTTGTTTATATTTCTGCATGTTCTTGGTCACTTGGTCTGCTCTCTACCTCATTCATTAAAATAAAGAACTACTCTCTGAGTTTTGTCACTTTAAATCAGTCTGAATAAGCTCTTTTGCACTACAATCATTTTATTTGCACTGTTTGTTGAATTCATTGGTTTCCACTCTATCTGCCATGTGCTGCTTTATACAACTGTATTTTATTTGTATATATATATTTGTATAGTTGTATTTTATATTTAATCTGTATCTATCTGTATTTTTATGCTCTACTGTTATTTGTATGCAGGGTATGAGAGTAACAGAACAATTCTCTGTATGTATGTATGGTTTTGTTTCATTTTGTTTTGTGTTTTGCATATATTTTTGCATGCTGGTTGCACCGCACAAAATGTGGTTAAAACATTAATACACATTAAGCAAAAGAAAAAATACCAGAATGAATTTTCAAATGCATTTTATTTTTTTAATTATTAATAGGTTTAGACAGAAAAGAAATGCGCTATTTCACTGCATTAGATAACAAAATAAGTGTGTGTATATGCAGACAAATGATGCAACTTTGATGTTAGTTTTTGGAAGAAAAAAAGTTGTGTATACAATGTATTTGTCTTTACATAGCTAGGACTGTGCAACATAATTTCTCTCCTTCTCTTGTTGTTAAGGTTCTGTGCGCAGTTGCACACTTCCTTAAAGACTATGGAGATATGCTTAGAGATCCTTAAAAGGAGGATTATTTGTTTGTTGCCTGCACAGAATGGAGAGAGGGAGAGAGAGAATACAAGGGAAATTTTTTCCACAGAATGCCTCATCTGCAACCGCTCCTTGGGATGTACCAGATAATAGATTCAGTTAAGCAAGCCCTGACAGATATTATGGGGCAGTAATGTGATGACACAGTGCTTGTATTGTGTGTTATCTCTTGATTTACAATGGTAACCAGTCGCTGTCAGTCTCTGTGGTGAGAGCCATGATATTACAGTGGCTGGCACGCACACAAGAGCTGTTGTCAGATTGGAAAGGGAAACAGAGGTGCTTCCAGATGGGGGCAACAGCACATCCTATAAGGCAAAATGTTTTGACAACAGCAGACGCTGAAACTTCTTTTGACGAAGAGATAGCATTTGCACAGATTTATGTACTAACAAAGCAGTATTTATTTGCATTTGCATTGTTTCAATGGTTTATTTCATAAGCCTCAATGTAGTTATCATAAGCAATCACACATGCAATTTAACTTTTTGGGTGAACTTCCCCTTTAAGAAATTGTAGTACTAAAAATGTACTTAAATTAAGGGGCTAAAACTCAGGTCTAAAAGTTAATATTTTAATAATTTAACATCACATTCACATACCTATGGTTCTATGATGTTGGTGAATGGACTCATGACATGCAGATGAGCATATTTCTGTATTTCTGTATTTAATTCTTCATTTAAATCATTCGCTCAATTAATCGGTCATTTATTTATAAATCACTTGCAAAGTCATATCAAAGTGCTGTACTAAAATATAAATACATTACATAATCAATAAATCGTAACTAATAACTACATCACTATTATTGTTATTATTATTTTACAATTATGTATTTCTTTTTATTTTACATTTATTTTACATTTATACATTAAATGTTTATGATTTTATTAACAAACAAACAAGTACTTATTTGCTAAATATTTTACTAAATTAAATACAAAAAAAAATCTAAAAAAAAAAAAAAAAAAAAATCTCAGTGACATCCTGAATACAAAATGGTGGATGGGAGATAAATATAATCCTATAATTATTTGTATATTTAAATTCATACTGAGAAGCATGATTAAAATACTTTTATTAGCAACTATTCTTCCATCTGCTGTTTTTATGCTAACTAGAGAACTGGGTTGTAAGCTAAGCAGCATGCTAACATCAGACTCTTGAGTACATCACAATATTTTTGCATGAGAACCTACAAAATGCTTATATGCTTTTTCAAATACATTGTGAAGTATTACGTCAACCTCTATAATGCATTATACATGCAGGCTTCACAGACATTACTGACTATGAGCTTCACCCAGCATCCTTTGATGAATACTGTGCCCCATGTTTTGGAAAATGAAATGATCAGTACAGCCTCAGAACATACAGAAAGTACAGAGAGAGAGAGAGAGAGAGAGAGAGAGAGAGAGCATCCTTCCACCTCCCTCCTGGCAAAGCCTTTCTATGTGTTCTTTTCTCTTATTCCCATTAGATTCGCCTGATTCTCCACCCACTCCTCACCCCCTCACCCTGTTTTCATCATCGCCCATCTCCTCCACACTAATCCCTTTTTTCTTTCTCTCGCTTAGTGCAGAGGTTCGGCTAATTGGTCACGTCTGTGGTGTGACATGGGGACCTGACGTAATTGTTGGACAAATAGTGTGCCGTTTAGCATCAGGCCTGTCTCGGATAAGCAACAGACAGCAACTGACTGTAAACGCTAATTACAGGCTCAGCGCTACCACGTTTAATTGGAAGAGGGTTCCCACAAGAATGGGAGTGTTTGTGTGCAGTTCAGAGGAGCTGACAGCAGACTGTGTTCAGAAAATACACGCTGTTCCATAAGGGAAATTAATTCACAAGTATGATGTATCATGTGTCAGTAAATATTTAATGTTTTTTCCAGTGATCATCTGTCGAACGGTCAAAATAACAGGTCTTATTATGTTGTGTTTTGTTTTGTTTTGTTTTTTGTTGTGTTGCGTTTTTTTTGTCTTTTTTGTGTTTTATTTGTTTTGTGTTTTTATATTAAATTTTTTTGTCAGCTTTGTGTTGTTTTACTTGCTTTGTGTTTTGTTGTTTATGTAAAGTTTGTTGATGTTTATGTATTGTTTTGTTTAGTTTTTTTTTCACGTTTTGTTGTATTGGTTTGTTTATTTTGTTATTTTTTATGTTTTGTTTTACTTGTGTTTAGTTTTGTTTAACTTTTATGTTTTGTTTAGTGCTTTTTGTTTTATATGTTGTGCTGTATTTGGTTTAGTTTTTTTGTGTTTGTTTTAGTTGTTGCTATTTTCTTGTATTATGTTTTGTTTAGTTTTGCTGTTTATATATATATATATATATATATATATATGATCTAGAGGGAAAAAAGGTTGTGTTAAATATCAAAACAAGTGGTTTTAAGCAAACAGATTATGCTAAAGCATTTCCCAAGAACCTGTATCACATTTGAACTTGCAAGAAAATGAGGAAAAAAATATAAACAATTTCTTTGTCTTTAAATAGCAACGCCTGTGTCAGCAGACAGTGTTCAAAGATGAGGCCGATGCCAAGACCAGGGAGAAAATAAACGCTGTTCCATAAGAGGAATTGGTACACAAGTATGATATATCTGTTTCATTAAAGGTTTTAATTGTTTTCCCAGTGGTCATCTGTGTCATGTGGTCATGTCATTGAGTGTACAAAGTCAAAAAACAGGGCTTTAGCTAAGCAGGGATCACTAGAAGCAAGGCTTTTTTCCATTTTGACTGCACCATACTTTCTCAAGATGGATTATCCCATTCCAACCTCCAACCCCCCAAAGAAATGCTGTTCACCTTGACTGATCCATCCACAATGGCAGCCTGCAATGGCAGTGGTCCAACAAGCGGGCCTTTGTTGAGATCTTTGAGCGCAGCTGCGCACGCCAGACTGGATTAGCTCTGTCATAACTCAAACAATATATTAATTATCATTTACCATAAAGCCTCAAAGTAAAAGAGTATACAAGATTTTGCTTGAATTTGTTGTTAAGATTGTCTATCTTTCTATCTATCTATCTATCTATCTATCTATCTATCTATCTATCTATCTATCTATCTAGCTAGCTATCTATCTATCTATCTATCTATCTATCTATCTATCTATCTATCTATCTATCTATCTATCTATCTATCTATCTAGCTAGCTAGCTAGCTATCTATCTAGCTAGCTATCTAGCTATCTATCTAGCTAGCTATCTATGTCACAAATTTTAGCTTCCTTGGCTTAAGATTTTTTTGTGTGCTTAAGATTTTTTGCCGTGTGTGTGTGCCGTGTGTGTGTAGGTGTGTGTGTGTGTGTGTGTGTGTGTGGTGGTGGTGGGGGGGGGGCTGTTGGTTTGCGGAACAATGTATGTTATAATACATCATGTATACACTCACTAAACAAAGAGTGACAGATTTTTGGTGGTTATGAGCTCTCTTTGCAAGCTTTCTAAACTAGGATCCATTTACAATGTAGAACTTGTATTTCGGGCACACACATGTCGCAATGTTTCGGGAAAGACGTCTGCATATTTTTGCTGGTTTCACTCTCGAAGTAGCAGTGATTTACATAGTCATAACCAAAGCAATAGACAGGACAAAATATGTAAAATGTGCATTAAAACTATAGCACCCTATTTCTGGAACGGTTTTATTACAAAACAATATATAGAAAATTATATTTAATTCAATAAGTTGTGCTGGTAGAAGATATCAGGACTCAATAAAAAAAGGGAAAAAAAATCAAATAAAAATAAAAAGACATTAAACTACATGCATAGGCAAAAACAATAGATTTGTAAAATCACCAATAAATTTTTAGTTTAGTTTTTTTTTTTTTTTTTTTTACAAACTCTGTATAAAGATAATTCTCAACTATGTTATAACATAATGATTTGATATACCATTTTTCTTTATGCAAAATGTGTGTAAAATAGCCATAAATAGGTTTCTTGTTGTATACCTGTATATATATATATATATATATATATATATATATATATATATATATATATATATATATATATATATATATATATATATATATATATACAAAGAACATCTAATTTGCAAATTAATGTGTTTTTGGGACAACGTAATGAAGAAAAAAAGAAGAAGAAGAGGTGTAATATTGGGAGTAAAAATTGACAATATTTTCATAATAATACATACTATTTTATAGGAATATTGAAATAAAATTTCTTTCCCTGTTAATTTATCGTGTCTCCCAAAATGCGTAATAAACATGCTTTTAGTCCCGCTGTCCTCATATGAGAACCTGCATGAAATCAACTTCCTGTTTCGTAACAGAAAGTCAAATTTTGTTTTTAATGCCATAACATTTGTTGATTTATGACACACATTTTCAACATTAGTCAGATTTAAATGATATTTCCATAAGCATGTCACTAAATTAATGTCAGCCATTTTTAAAAACCAAGGAGAGGGAGTGATCATGGTGAAACATCCAAACATTTAGTAAAAGCCCCGAATGTGCTCTTTACAGGACATCCTCTGTACAGGACAAACTGTGGCATGTATAGTCTCAGAGAAATTCACTAAAATATAATGTCCTCATATGAGGATGCTGGGTTTCAGGAGGTAAAAAATAAAATAAAATAAAATAACCCATACAATTAGACAAATTTGTTAAAAAAATTAATAATAAAAAAATAAATATAATAAAATTAAATATTTTACATAAGCTACAAATGTATAATATGCTAACATTTAAAACATAAATATAATTGTGCTAAGGACACCTGCTTCCTATTTTCCTAATACAAAATTATTATTATTATTATTATTATTATTATTAACAACAAAAGAAACAACATTACAACAAACAACTTTAATAATAATATCGGGGTTTTTTCTGTCTTTTTTTGTACTTTGGACTTATATTTTTCACTTGTAAAGTTGTTATTATTTTTTTGTTGTATATATTTTGTTGTTGTTGTTGTTGTTAACTTTGTTGCATATATTTTGTTGTTGTTGTTGTTGTTGTTTTTATCAATATTTATTTTAACAATATAATTTTAGTATAACAATTCGTTGTTTTATGTATTTAATAAATATATAAAATATAAATGAAAAAGTCACAAATATTTAATAGAATCTGTAATTATTGTATCATATCGTGTCATGGCATGTCATATCATTACTTTAAACTGTTTTTCTTTTCCTCAAGTGAGTGTGACTGTAGAATTTCAAGTGTTTTCATTAAGTACAGCCGGGGAACAATATTAATGAATAATAAATAAGTCTAAATTCAATTAAATAATATATGACATTTGATCTGAGCTTTTTCTACTTTTATTTACAAAAAAAGCCAGTTATTTCAACCCTATACTTGTATATGTATGACATGAACCTCCTTTTAATTTAGGACGTAAAACCACAATTGAACCAAGCATATTTTTTTGATATTATACTCTTTTATACACGTAACTGCATCTTTCAATATTACACCAAAAAAAAAAAACCTATAGAAATTACATATATTATCCAAAAACAAACAAAAATAAAGGTTTAGAACAGCAGAAATCAAAGGAAGTTGATTTGAAAGTGTCAAATATGAAAGGAAGCCATTGTTTATTTGCTGAAATTATATTATTAGCTACAAACTAATCAGCAAATTGTAATATTTTATAACCATGTACTAAATATAATTTCTAATAAGTGCTAAATAGACCTGCTCCGACCAGGTGGCGTGACTAGCACAAGCTTCTCCTTCTATCTGCATGAGAAACAAGTGATTTTTGTTTTTTTCTAATGCTAGTTGACAGTCAGACAAAGGCGCTAACAGTGGGGTGTTTAGGGTTGTGTGGTAACATTTCTGCAGCTGTGTGAATTAGAGTAGAAGGTGTTTTTCGTTTCAACACAGTCACCTCGTTACGATTCACACTTTATCTTGTTCTGCTGTCGCTGACCTGTAAACACCATGAGCTGTCAGGAGAACAAAGAGCAGGACAGGAAGACAACACCGAAAATGACTCGACCTTCACAGGAAATGGACACGCTCGCCGCTAGACCATTGGAAATAGGACACTGAATGTTGGTGAATGTACGAGTAGATCACGTGAATGACATTAACATTAAGCGATAGGTCAGAAAGAGCTGCGCTTCGGTGATGTGACGTGGGGGGCGGAGTCTGTCTCAGCTCATGTGATTGGTTCATGCCGGACGGAATATGACTCCGCCCGTGGCTAGACTGTGACATAATTGCAAGTGGGGTCATAGAAAGGACAATGGAAGAATGTTACATTGTGGGAAAACATTGGCCGGGTGGTTGGAGGTGGGGGGGGGGGGGGGGGGCGGGTGCATTTGATGGAAAAAAAATTTCAGTTCATAAAAATATATATATATATATATATAAATAAATAATAATAATAATAATAATAATAAATTACAGAAATGTGCATTTATAATAAGGTTTAATAATTGTCAAGCCTTATTTTTAAGAAATGAGGACTATATATATGAATATATATTCACACTGATCTTTCCACAACCTTAAACGGATCTTATACATTCCTATCTACCGAATGCTAGTAACATGTCCAATACCGTATTAATTTCTCAAAATTAGCATAGAAAATGTTGTGGTATTTGAATGGAACTGACTATTGATTTTTTGGTATCTTGACATACGCACACACACACGTTTGTTTTTGTGAAAAGTGGGGACATCCCATAGGCGTAATGGTTTTTATACTGTACAAACTGTATATTCTATTGCCCTACACCAACCCTGCACCTAACCCTAACCCTCACAGGAAACTTTGTGCATTTTTACTTTCTCAAAAAAACTAATTCTGTATGATTTATAAGCGTTTTGAAAAATGGGGACATAGGTTATGTCCTCATAAGTCACCCTCTCCTTGTAATACCTGTGTCATACCCATGTCATTATACAGAGTTGTGTCCTATGTCACAAAAACAAGAGCACACACACACACACCTCCAGCACTGGATTTCTCCTGTACACTCAGGTAATGAGGTTACTCTGCACGAATGGAATGTTTGTCTGTGCAGACCGATGCCGATGATTATGTTAATGCTTCTTTGTGCCATGGCGAATTGGGCCAGTTTAAGAGCCTTAAGTTTTTTTCTTTGTGACCCAACTTCTTTGTTCACGTCTATCTGTCTGTCTCTCACCCTATGGATGTCTCTCTCTCCACGCACCGTCTGTTTGATCTACTGTGATGATAACTGCTTAATCCACAAGGCCACCAGCACGGTCACAGATGGGTCCAATTTTCCAGAAATAGTTTAATTGGTGCAAAACGCTAACGCTGCGTCTGTATGTGTGTATTTACCGCTGATATCCTGCAGTCACGTCTCTCGCATCCTACAGCAATCAAACGCATGACTGAGGGAATCAAACATTTCTATTGCCTGAGCTGATTGGTGAACTTATTATTTTTTACCAGTTTATCAGTGCAATATATATTCATTTCCCATAGCAAATTTACAAACACGTAGAAGTTAACCAGTGCTTCGACAGAAGTAACTCCAAGTGTGTGTATATATATATATATACACACAAGGTCTGCTGCAGAAGATGTGATGTATAGAGGATGAGGATGAAAATTCCAGAGTATTTGTTATAAATTGTGAGAAAAAAAGAGAATAAATTATGCAACACAATGACATATGAATAAAAATAAATGTTGTTACTTTGAAATGTGTTCTATGGGCAGCAAGCGCACCAAAATCCAGTCAGTGTGAAGCAGAGGCAGGGCTCTTGTGGTGATGACTAGATTTCAGTCAAGACTAAAATGGATTTGGCCATGTAATTGCTCTGAAGGAACCCCAGGCAGTTGTCGAAAATATTGGAAACTAAGAACTTAATTTGCATAAAAAAAAAAAAAAAAAAAATATATATATATATATATATATATATATATATATATATATATATATATATATATATACAACCCGAATTCCGGAAAAGTTGGGACGTTTTTTAAATTTTAATAAAATGAAAACTAAAAGACTTTCAAATCACATGAGCCAATATTTTATTCACAATAGAACATAGATAACGTAGCAAATGTTTAAACTGAGAAATTTTACACTTTTATCCACTTAATTAGCTCATTTAAAATTTAATGCCTGCTACAGGTCTCAAAAAAGTTGGCACGGGGGCAACAAATGGCTAAAAAAGCAAGCAGTTTTGAAAAGATTCAGCTGGAAGAACATCTAGTGATTAATTAAGTTAATTGATATCAGGTCTGTAACATGATTAGCTATAAAAGCTTTGTCTTAGAGAAGCAGAGTCTCTCAGAAGTAAAGATGGGCAGAGGCTCTCCAATCTGTGAAAGACTGCGTAAAAAAATTGTGGAAAACTTTAAAAACAATGTTCCTCAACATCAAATTGCAAAGGCTTTGCAAATCTCATCATCTACAGTGCATAACATCATCAAAAGATTCAGAGAAACTGGAGAAATCTCTGTACGTAAGGAACAAGGCCGGAGACCTTTATTGGATGCCCGTGGTCTTCGGGCTCTCAGACGACACTGCATCACTCATCGGCATGATTGTGTCAATGACATTTCTAAATGGGCCCAGGAATACTTTCAGAAACCACTGTCGGTAAACACAATCCGCCGTGCCATCAGCAGATGCCAACTAAAGCTCTATCATGCAAAAAGGAAGCCATATGTGAACATGGTCCAGAAGCGCCGTCGTGTCCTGTGGGCCAAGGCTCATTTAAAATGGACTATTTCAAAGTGGAATAGTGTTTTATGGTCAGACAAGTCCAAATTTGACATTCTTGTTGGAAATCACGGACGCCGTGTCCTCCGGGCTAAAGAGGAGGGAGACCTTCCAGCATGTTATCAGCGTTCAGTTCAAAAGCCAGCATCTCTGATGGTATGGGGGTGCATAAGTGCATACAGTATGGGCAGCTTGCATGTTTTGGAAGGCTCTGTGAATGCTGAAAGGTATATAAAGGTTTTAGAGCAACATATGCTTCCCTCCAAACAACGTCTATTTCAGGGAAGGCCTTGTTTATTTAAGCAGGACAATGCAAAACCACATACTGCAGCTATAACAACAGCATGGCTTTGTCGTAGAAGAGTCCGGGTGCTAACCTGGCCTGCCTGCAGTCCAGATCTTTCACCTATAGAGAACATTTGGCGCATCATTAAACGAAAAATACGTCAAAGACGACCATGAACTCTTCAGCAGCTGGAAATCTATATAAGGCAAGAATGGGACAAAATTCCAACAGCAAAACTCCAGCAACTCATAGCCTCAATGCCCAGACGTCTTCAAACTGTTTTGAAAAGAAAAGGAGATGCTACACCATGGTAAACATGCCCCGTCCCAACTATTTTGAGACCTGTAGCAGAAATCAAAATTGAAATGAGCTCATTTTGTGCATAAAATTGTAAACTTTCTCAGTTTAAACATTTGCTATGTTATCTATGTTCTATTGTGAATAAAATATTGGCTCATGTGATTTGAAAGTCTTTTAGTTTTCATTTTATTAAAATTTAAAAAACGTCCCAACTTTTCCGGAATTCGGGTTGTATTATATATATATATATATATATATATATATATATATATTATAAATATTTATATTTATATTTATTCATTTAGCAGACGCTTTTATCCAAAGCGACTTACAGATGAGGACAGTGGAAGCAATCAAAAACAACAAAAAGAGCAATGATATATAGGTGCTATAACAAGTCTCAGTTAGGTTAACACAGTACACGTAGCATGGGATTTTAAATAATACAATAGAAAAAAGAAAAAGAAAAAAGAAAAAGAAAAAAAGAAAACAGATAGAATGTAGAATGTAGTGTTAGAGATCTTTTCACATACACACACACACACACACACACACAAACATACAATTGCATAATAAATGAAAAGAAAATAGAATTAAAAAAGATTAGAAAGGTAGTTAGATTTTTTTAAAGAATAGAATTAGAATAGTGAGTGTTAAAGTTAGAGGGTCAAATAAAGATGGAAGAGATGTGTTTTAAGCCGATTCTTGAAGATGGCTAAGGACTCAGCTGCTCGGATTGAGTTGGGGAGGTCATTCCACCAGGAGGGAACATTTAATTTAAAAGTCCGTAAAAGTGACTTTGTGCTTCTTTGGGATGGCACAATCAAGCGACGTTCACTTGCAGAAAGCAAGCTTCCAGAGGGCACATAAGTCTGTAGTAACAAATTTAGGTAAATGGGTGCAGAGCCAGTGGTAGTTTTGTAGGCAAACATTAATGCCTTGAATTTTATGCGAGCAGCTATTGGAAGCCAGTGCAAATTGATAAATAAATATTCTTTTTGGCTCATTAAAAATTTATCTTGCTGCCGCGTTCTGAATTAATTGTAAAGGTTTGATAGAATTGGCTGGAAGACCTGACAAGAGGGCATTGCAATAGTCCAGCCTGGACAGAACAAGGACTCGAACAAGGAGTTGTGCAGCATGTTTCGAAAGAAAGGGCTTGATCTTCTTGATTTTGAATAAAGCAAATCTGCAGGATAGGACAGTTTTAGCAATGTGGTCTGAGAAAGTCAGCTGATCATCAATCATAACTCCAAGGCTTCTAGCTGTTTTTGAAGGAGTTATGGTTGATGTGCCTAACTTGATGGAGAAATTGTGATGAAACGATGGGTTTGCTGGAATCACAAGCAGTTCTGTCTTGGCAAGGTTGAGTTGAAGGTGATGGTCCATCATCCAGGAAGAAATGTCTGTTAGACAAGCTGAGATGCGAATACCAACCGTCGGATCATCAGGATGGAATGAGAGGTAGAGTTGAGTGTCATCAGCATAGCAGTGGTATGAAAAGCCATGTTTCTGAATGACAGAACCTAATGATGCCATGTAGACAGAGAAGAGAAGTGGTCCAAGAACTGAGCCCTGAGGCACCCCAGTAGTTAGATGTTGTGACTTGGTCACCTCACCTCTCCAAGATACTTTGAAGGACCTATCTGATAGGTAAGACTCAAACCATTGAAGTGTGGTTCCTGAGATGCCTTTTGCCAGTAGGGTTGATAGGAGGATCTGGTGGTTAACCGTGTCAAAAGCAGCGGACAGATCAAGCAGGATAAGTACTGAAGATTTGGATTCTGCTCTTGCCAGTCTTAGAGCTTCAACAACTGAGAGCAAGGCCGTCTCAGTTGAATGTCCACTTCTGAAGCCAGATTGGTTGCTGTCAAGGAGGTTGTTGTTTGTGAGAAATGTAGAGACTTGGTTGAACACAGCTCGTTCAAGTGTTTTTGCAATGAAAGGAAGCAGGGAAACTGGTCTGTAGTTCTCTAAAAGAGATGGGTTGAGGTTGGGTTTCTTAAGTAGTGGAGTTATACGTGCCTGTCTAAATGATGAGGGAAAAACACCAGTGTGGAGGGATGTGTTGATGATGTGAGTGAGTGCAGGTACAA
Organism: Carassius carassius; assembly: GCF_963082965.1. Classification (NCBI taxonomy): domain Eukaryota; kingdom Metazoa; phylum Chordata; class Actinopteri; order Cypriniformes; family Cyprinidae; genus Carassius; species Carassius carassius. The sequence goes on from NC_081802.1 coordinate 19,401,170, forward strand.
CTGCAGGAGAAATGGCTTGAAGGAGATGAGATGGAATAGGATCAAGCGGGCAAGTAGTAGGGTGATTAGAAAGGATGAGTTTTGAGACTTCTGCCTCAGAGAATGAAGAGAAGGATGTAAATGAGTGTATGTTTCCTGGTGATATGAGCTTGACTGATTGTGGTGTGGAAAATTGTGCACTAATGTGTTTAATTTTATTAATGAAAAACGTTGCAAAGTCGTCAGCTATTAGAGAGGAAGCAGGAGGTGGAGGAGGAGGACAAAGAAGTGAGGAAAATGTTTTAAAAAGCATGCGAGAGTTAGATGAATTGTTAATTTTGTTATGGTAGTCATTTTAGCAGTGGAGACAATAGCAGAGAAGGAAGATAGGAGTGACTGATACACATAAAGGTCAGTAGTATTTTTGGATTTGCGCCACACCCTTTCAGCAGCTCTAAGCTTAGAACGGTGTTCGCGTAGAACATCAGATAACCAAGGGGCAGAAGGGGTGTTACGGGCTGGCCTGGAAGATAAGGGACAAACAGTGTCTAAACAAGATGTGAGAGTGGAGCAGAAAGTATCTGTAGCACTGTTAGCATCCAAAGATGCAAACAGTTTAGGGGAAGGAAGTGAAGATGAAACCATTGCAGATAGCCGGGAGGGTGAACATGTGCGTAGGTTACGTCGAAATATGACGTGGAGGGGTAAGTGATGTGGCAGGGACCATGTTGAGGTTAAGAGTGATGAGGAAGTGATCCGACGTGTGCAGTGGAGTAACCAGAACATGATCAGTAGAGCAGTGTCGTGTATAAATAAGGTCCAGTTGGTTGCCTGATTTGTGAGTAGCAGTAGTTGACACTCGGTTGAGATCAAAAGAGGCAAGCAGAGTGTGCAAATCAGCAAACAGAGGTTTATCTAGATGGATGTTGGAATCTCAGAGCATAACTAGGGGAGTACCATCCTCAGAAAAGGTTGAGAGCAACACATCTAATTCATCTTAGAAGTTACCCAGTGGTCCTGGGGGTCGATAGACAACTACAAAATGTATTTTAAAAGGGTAGGTAACAGTGACTGAATGAGATTCAAAGGAGCTGTTGATACCCAAAGATGGTAAATAATTGAATTTCCAATCATTAGAGATGAGCAGACCAGTACCTCCACCTCTTCCAGTCAAACGGGGGAGTGGAAAAATTTGACGTTTTGGAGAGTGCTGCAGGTGTAGCAGTGTCCTCTGGTTTGATCCAGGTCTCTGTTAGGGCCATGAGATTAAGCTTTGAATGACTGAACAAAACAGAATTCCAGAAGACTTGAATTTAACTTGTGTAAAACCAATATCTTTGAAGTTCCTGGCTGTGTGTAGCAGCTACAGCTCTGCAGATCCTTCTGAACAAATGTAATATATATATATAAATGACTACATAATAATAATTGAAATAAATGAATAAATTGATGTCCATCAAGACTTGGTAGGGAGTGCTTAACCAGTTAATGGAATCTGCACATTCTGCAGTGGTGGATAGGTCACTAGTAGTTCATATTTTCTCCAAAAATATTTTAATTGGTCCAAAATTGATTAAATTAACACATTTTGGCCAGATACCATTGGCTTGATTTGCAGTGTTGATCCACAGAGGGCCCATTGTCTTACGCTGCCACAAACACAGTTCCGGCTGAAAGCATCAGGCGGACAGGACAGGTCACAGCCCAACAGAGGAGGTGTCGGTGGGTCACCCTCCAGAGGACGACACTTTAACCTCCACTGAGGAGAGGCCGTCTGAATGGTGCTATCACACGGCGGGACGTCATGTTCTCACTCTTGCCAACAGCCCAGTCCTGCTGTGGCCCAACACAACCTCTTCCTGCTCTGCTGACACGCACTAGCACCCTGCTTAACACGGCTCTCGGTGCGTGTCCAGACAAGACTTCCTGTCAGCCCGCAGCTGCTCATTGTATTGGAAATGAAACAAACACACTCAAACTTCTTTATATTGTGATGCAATAAACCGCAGGTGTGTGTGACTCAGAATATCTCTAAGGTTTTCTTTTATTACTGAATTGTATTGGAAATGGACTGTTTAAATGACTCGGGCATGATTCATCTTTGCTCATTATATAAAGAAATCTTTTGTTTCTTTTAACTTCCACGTTCTGACGTCATATGGATAAACACACCGGCTTATGCTCATCCATGTTTACACGCTAACATTGCCTTTTGAGTGTTCATAAACTTGCTTGATCAGTGATTATGGGATATATATTATTGCATAGATATATATATATATTTTATGTATACTGTACTGTATATAAAAATATATATCCTTGACACACAGCCACTATATCAGCTCCTGGCTGTATGTAGCACTCTCTGAAGTTTATCTTAACAAGGTCCAAAACACTCACTTGTTCAAACAAACAAAAAATAAATTTATTCATTTTGCTTAAAGAACACAATTACTTCTTTATTTAAGTCTAAAAATGACAAAGAAAGAAAGAAAGAAAGAAAGAAAGAAAGAGAAAGTCTAATAATGACTATTGCTATTTATTTCCAACTCCGTATTCTTAATTCACATATATTGGTTTATATACATATATATATAATATCCTACTTTTAAAATGTTCTGAAAGCAATGGAAAACCGATTGTTAAAATTTGGTTTTATTTAATAATTGGTGTGTGTTATTGATGGAAGCAAACACGATGCTGTTGACTGCTTATTTAATAACCTGTAATATGACAGAAAACAAGCCACAGACCTTAGCATCAAAAAATCTCCAATTTGACCCAAACAAAGATGACTTACTGAAGCTGCTGCATGGAATAAAATATGATTAAGGATTTCAATTACGGCAGACCTGCTTACAGTTACTGCGGCAGAATTCATCGACTTTCAAGGGCTTTTATAACGCCACTGATTCAGTGCTGCTGAGCTGATTGTACAGACTCAGAGAAAGTACAGATCACTGTCTGCATCTTTCTGCTTTTTGTGCTATGTTTGCAGCCCATACACACACACACACACACACACACACACGCAAGCACAGGCACACGCACAAACACACACACACACACACACACACACACAGACTCTTGCCTCTGCAGTCCTTAGGCATTAGGTCTTTGGAAGTTTCTGGGCTCAGAGATGCAATTGTTGGGTTATATGTGGGCCTAGATTAGGAAAAATAATCTTAATGGACACTTGTCAGGCTTGTTTGTTGATTTCATAGTATTTAAAGTTATCCCTCAAACCAATGCAATGTACAATTTACTAAAATTACTATATTAAACCTAACAATTCCTACTATATATATATATATATATATATATATATATATATATATATATATATATATATATTTATATATATATAAGCATTATACATTTTAAATGTTATTTTTTTCTAAAAAAAATATAAAATGTCACATTTGTAATTTAAGAAAATAATAAATAAATAAAAGTACACTAAATGTAAAACATTTAATATTTAAATGAAACGCTACATTATACAAAGCTTTATATTGCAGGGAAAACCACTGTAATCATTTTTAACAAAATTGTAATAAAATTAGATTAAAGGCAGTATAACAAATACTGTAACAATATGTATGTACATAATACCAAGTTGGACTTTCGCAGCGCCTACAACCTCATCCGGATACGAGAGGTGGACGAGTGGAAGACCGCCTTCATAACCCCTACAGGCCACTATGAATACTGCGTGATGCCGTATGGACTTGTCAATGGACTTGTCAAACACTCTGCTCCCAATCGCCCGTGGTCACACCTAGGGGTTGACTTCATAACCGATCTTCCTCCTTCAGATAACAATACCTGCATTCTAGTCATAGTGGATAGATTTTCTAAATCCTGTCGTCTTCTTCCTTTGAAGGGTCTGCCCATGGCAATGGAAATGGCTGAACTGTTATTTAATCATGTCTTCAGGTACTTCGGCATCCCAGAGGATATCGTCTCGGACCGAGGCCCCCAGTTCATCTCCCGGGTATGGAAGGCTTTCCACTCACTCCTAGGTGTGGCCATCAGCCTGTCCTCCAGGTACCATCCCCAGTCAAACGGGCAGATGGAGAGGAAGGTTCAGGAGATTGGACGCTTCCTCCGTACCTTCTGTCACGGCCACCAGAACTCCTGGAACCAGTTCCTTGGGTGGGCCGAGTACGCACAAAACTCCCTTCGTCAAACTACCACCGGACTCAGTCCATTCCAGTGCGTACTCGGCTACCAACCACCTCTATTCCCCTGGTCAGGTGAACCCTCGGGTGTCCCCGCCATCGACTACTGATTCCGGGAGAGCGAGAGGGTCTGGGACGCGGCACACCACCAACTCCAGCAGGCTTTATGCAGACGTAGAACGACAGCCGACCTTCGCTGATCAGAGGCCCCAACGTACCAACCCGGTCAGAAGGTCTGGCTGTCCACCCGGGACATCCGCCTGCGTCTGCCCTGCCGCAAGCTAAGTCCCAGATTCATTGGCCCATTCACCATCATCCAGCAGATCAATCCGGTCACTTACAAACTCCAGTTACCCCCTGAATACCGGATTCACCCCACATTTCATGTGTCTCTCCTTAAACCTCTCCATCCTTCTGTCTCTTCCTCCACAGAACCTGGCGAAACGGAAGCCCCCCGTCCACTCCTCCTAGACGACGGTGCAGCCTATGCAGTGAGTGACATCCTGGACTCCCGGCGGCGTGGTGGACAACTGGAATATCTAGTGGACTGGGAAGGATATGGTCCAGAGGAACGTTCCTGGGTCCCACGCAACGACATCCTGGATCCTAACTTACTCGACACCTTCCACTCCAATCATCCTGACCGACCAGATCCCAGGGGAAGAGGACGTCCACCACGTCGTCGGGGTCCTCGGCCCTCAGGAGCGGGCCGTGGGGAGGGGGATACTGTTACAAACATGCCAGGTTCCACCTCCACGCAATCACTATGCACGCCCTCACCGGAATACTAAGCACATCCACCTGATCCTCATCACCACCCAATCACATCAGCACCATAAAAACCACACACACGCACTCAATCGATGTCCGGTCTCGTTTGCGACAAGTTACCTGTATGCTACCTGTAAGGACTAACTCTTCTTCTACTTACATCTCTCCAGCGTTTCTCTGAAGATCCAGATCCCCAGTGTGCGTGTGTGTGGTTCACCTTCCTCCTCTGACGTCTTCACCCAGCCTGCACGGATCCATCCTTCACTCCACCCTACACTACCTGCTCCCCTGCTTGACTCTGTTCAATAACCATTCTCCTCAGCCTCCCGAGTGATCCGTAACATATATATATATATATATATATATATATATATATATATATATATATATATATTTGTGTGTGTGTGTCAGTAATGTAACGCAACTTTTTAATAATAAATTATTATAATTATTATTATGTAGATTTATATTATTAAGAAAATTACTGTAATAATAATTTTTGGCAACAGTTGGCAGTATGACAAATTACCTCGATGATATTTACATATATTGCAAATTAATTAACATTTCTTAATGTGTTTGCATTACAATAAGAGACTTTTGGGCAGATATTTGCATTAAATGTCATGAAAATATTGTAGCAACGCAAATGTTATTCCATGAAAGCTTTAGCCTAAGTTCTGCCAGGAAGACTCAATTACCTCGTCACTAACTACTTTCATCATTATCCAATCACGTCTTTATACTTTGGTATAAAAGAACGGTACTTACACATGTTTGAGTTCACAGATGCGGACGCGATAACAACCGCAGATGCCGACACAATTGTTCCTTGCTCAAGCTGTCGCGTTTATTGATTTACTTGCTATAGTTAAGTTTGTGTCCTGCAAACTATCGCGAGTTTGACGTTCCTCTAAAGATGCACACGGGATCGTTGGCTTTGCTCGGTGTCGCGGTGACTATCTGCGGTCGTTCGTGTCGGATGATATACAGGCTTTCGGCTTTTCTCGGCAGAGGATGTGAAACATTGGCGGAGTTCCGTGTGCTTTCAAGGGTTGCCAGGTTTTCTCAAAACCGCCAGTTACTACTAAAACCTAGCCCAATCGCGTTAAAAAGTGGTTTCCCGGTAGAATTCACATTCTAGGGGCTAAATATGACATTATTGGGGTCACCTCAAATCCCGGAAAGGAAAAGCAACCCGCAAAAAAAAAAAAAAAATGCTTTCCGAGATGTTGCGACAGCGCTGCTTGGTCTCAATCAACAAATATTTAATCTGTACGCTCACGTGAACCTGCACGAATGATGTCTCTCCGGACCAGCAGACAGAATCAAGGCTGCCGGTCTCTTTCAGCATCTCGCCTCCATCACTTCATCAGTCTACAGCATTAAGTATCATTTTTGTTCTATGCACTTGTGGCGCTTGTGCATTAATTTTATTCTCTGCAAGGTTTTATACTCACACGTTCAAGATAAAGCACAGGGCGTTTCGTGCTTGTTTATATAGCCGACTCACGCTGCATAATTAAGATTTTGATCATATTGCATGCAATGTTTTGAATAACTCTTTCGTAATGAGGCATTTTAAAGCTTGTAATAAAAGCTACAATCTTTTATACTGATAAAGATTGTTGTTCGCATTATTAATTTCTGTAAAAATATGCTTTGTCTAGCACACTTAAGATATTTGTTGTCTTAATCCTATGCTTTAATCTTTGTTTATTCAGTCATTGTTCGTTTGCGTCTATTCCTGAATGCTTTGTACTGGAATGGGATTCGATGGCTGCAGATGAAGAGAACCGTTGCTCTCACCTCATCTTTACACGGCTTACTCTTGGACTGACGCTATTATGAACACTGGATCCATCAAGCTGACGTATATATGGACCCTTTCATTTGAGTTGTAGGTAAGATTCGGCTCAATGCTAAGCAGGCATCTAAAAAAGTCCAAGTGACACGGAAGTTGCTGGTGACTTTATTCAGAGTAGTGACATATCTCCAGTTTAAACCGAATATTAATTAGTGGGCATGGTTTTGTTTGCGCTCCTGGTCTCCGCCTCACTCATAGCAAACTAACGGCTGGAGGGGTGTGTTTAAGGATGTTCTGCACATGCTGTCAAACTGATGTCATCAGAAAAACAATGCATTACAGAGTAGAAATAAATGTTCAGATTTCGATTAAAGATTACGAAGACAAACAAGGATTAATTATTTACATCAAGATTAGCAATGTGTGCTAGTAAGTTTAAGTCAATTTCGATTTTATGCGGACTTTAAGCTACAATCAAGGCTTGTTTATTTCGTGCATCTACTGGTGTTGGTTCATTCTGTATCATACCTATCGACTTCTGTCTTACTTGGCTGTTGCGGCCTTCACATTACACGCACTGTTGTGGCACCTTGCATAACTCCTACCATGTGGTCTATCAGGTAAGTTTGTCCAATTACATATTATAGTCTATCTTGGTCTTCGCTTAACATTGAGTATTTTTTTTTTTTAATGGTCTTGCTGTTCTGGCTCATTTTCTGTTTGGGAGGGAATATGTTTCTTCTGCGGATTTAGATGGAGTCTATCAAGCGTGCACAGGAGTCTAGCCTAAGGAATGTTATGTATCTGTATATGCTCGTAAGTCACTGCTAGGACCCTAATTCTACCTCTATCATTTAACCTAAACTAATGGCCTCTCTCACTCAATGCGGTGGTTTTGAATTATCATAATCCGCATCAATTGCTACGTACATGATCTGTATGGTCTATCGAGGCCTGTATATGTCTGGCCTATTGTGGCTATATCTGTGCGGTCTCAAGGCCTGTTTATGTCTGGCCTATCGTGGCTATTCCTGCATGATCTATCGAGGCTGCTAATGTGGCTAATTAATAAAAAAAAAAAAAAATTCAAATAAACATAGGCATATGAGGTTTAATCTAACGTTTATCATACTGATTATGTTAACTCTCTTTATATCTTCCAGGAACCTTAGGATTCACAACCGGTGTGTATACCTTCATCTAATTATTTTGGGGGGGGAAGGCTGGCCCCGTCCGGTGGTTTCACAATCAACCTATTTTTGGGGGTCGGCTGCGCCCCTGCCTTCGTCTTCAGGCAGGAAATGCTGGTCCGCTACCCTCGGATTACGAACTATGGACGGGGCCTTCCGCAAAAGAAATTTATAATAATGCTTGCTGAGTTGTCAATAAATGTATGCTTCATACATTTTATCTCCCGAGTCTTTGTGGTAGAAATGAAAGCTTTAGCCTAAGTTCTGCCAGGAAGACTCAATTACTTCGTCACTAATTACCTTCATCATTCACGTCTTTGTACTTCGGTATAAAAGATTGGTACTTACACATGTTTGAGTTCGCAGATGCCGACGCGATAACAACCTCCACCCTCCC